>NC_083349.1:167683412-168288579 GCF_030254825.1 Meriones unguiculatus
AAAAGCCAAAGCAAACTGACAACTTGATGATGCCAGATGAACCATCCTTTCACCAGCATTTTCTAGTAAGAAGCATTTCTGTCCCTCTTTTCACATTTTGATCAATTTAATTCAAAGTGTCCTATGGGAAATCTTGACACAGAAAGCGAAGTCATGCAACATTGTGCGGCTGTTAAGATCTTCACTTTCTAGAAGCAAGTGAGCCAGCATTCAAGTCCCAACTCAGCTCCTTACACGATAACCGCGAGCTTGCTCACTTATGTTGCCAATTCCCATTTATGTCTTCATTCTTACAAGAGGGAAGTTTTCATGTATGATTATTTGGTATGAATGTAGAAGTGAAACTATCTAGGGGTGAAAGGGACTATGGGAAGGTATAAGTAAGCAGGGATGGAGAGGAATGGGGGTAATGCTTTTAACACACCATATATGCTCGTATGATAACATACCAGTGTAAGATAATATCACTTACAGTGAATATACACAATGAAAGAATTTTAGGTGGGTTTTGGAAGGTTTTGGAAGTGATTTTGCAATAACTATTTCATAAGGGGTCGCAGTAGTGTTTAAGTAGGCCACTATGTGTGAAGTCCTGAAGATCAGACCTGGTACATTATTAATTCTAACAAATACACTTATTAGTAGTGCTAGTAGAGCTAGGAGGTCAAGAGAGCCAGACATCCAGAGTTTAAATCCCATATGTACTATTCACCTGCTGAATGTCCACCGCAAATGCCCTAGATAAAAATACAGACCTTTAAGAAGCCAACATTTCAGGGCTGTTGTGAACAATGATTTACTGTTGTCAGGGTGTGACATCATGCATATATTGCAGAAGAAACACATGACAATGTTCTAGAAGTTGTTGATTTTTTGTTTTGTTTTGTTTTTCTTTCTGTAGCCCTGGCTGTCCTTGAACTGGCTCTGTAGATCAGGCTAGCCTCAAACTTAGAGATCTGTCTGCCTCTGCCACCAAAGTACTGGGATTGAAGGCGCGAGTCACAACCACCCTCTATTGTTACCTTTGCCATCTAACAGGTAAAGAGCTGCATAGGGGTGATAGTTAGGGATGATGGGCTAAATACTCCCAAATTCAGATGGTAAAATTCTAACCTTTGATATCTCAAAATACAACTACTTGCAGATATATATTTAAAGGGAGTGGCTGATTCAAAATGAGGAAATTAACATAGGCCAATATCCTTCCTGAATGGCATCTTTATAAGAAAGAAGAATTAGGATACAGCATACAACCCAAGTACAGTCATATGTGAGTTCAACCAGGTCCTATATCTGTGAAAGTCAAAGGAGATCAGACTTGGAAGAAAAACAAACCTACGGAGAGACTGATCTCAGACCTCTACCCTTGTGAACTCTGAAGATATATTTCTACTTTTGAAAACGGCCAGTTTTGGTGCTTTTGTATTGGCAGCTGGAGCTAAGAAAGACAGGTGGATGTCATTTTTATTGTCCTTGGCCCCTAGGCCAAAAGAGTGGAAAGCTGCAAGCCCAAAGTATTGACTGTGGAAGGTCATAGCTAGCCAAAGCATTCAGTCTCTATGCTCAGAAGCATAGAGCAAGTCCATAGGACTGGGAAGCTGCCATGTGGACATTCATGGGAAGAGAAGGGAGGGGTGAACACGGTGAATAGAAGGGATACTTGTTGGTTACCTTCTCATCTATACTGGACAGGCTTGGGCCAACAGTTGAAAGTCTGTAGGGAGAATATACATTCAAGTATGGATGACAGAAATGGAAATAGAGGATTTGGCAGAAGAGGAAAGGATGAGGCTACAGAATGGACCAAGGCACATGCCAAATTCTGAGATATTTGGCAAAACATTCTCAGATGCTCAAAATAGCTTATCAAAATCCTGAGGTCTCTTTATAAGGCATGATGAAACTCACCTTTTCCCTAATGTCATCAGAACAAAGCATGCAGATAGCTACACCAAGCCAACTGCATTGCAGCAAAAATACGGGGCTCGGGTCTGAATACAGATTTCCCTGGGTTATCTGATTCACTGACTCATCAGCTTATGCTCTTGAGTATTGCCTAATCACAGAACACCTGAACAGTTTAACACCTCTGGAGAGCATTTAAGTCTCAGTTATTATTAAAGTCAAATGCACATATAGGCATAGTACTTATTAGCAAGGCAGTCACCATGACAAACTTAGTAGAAAAAAGAAATCCTCAAGTGTATTCATAAGGATAACAAAATACCTAGCCTTCAATAATCACAGTGCTTAGTGTGTGTCTTTGAGGCTAAAGTAGATAGTTCTTTGTGAAGATAGGTATGTTAGTATGTTCCAGCTTCCTTAAATTTAAAAGGTATCCTGGAAGCCTGATCCAGACACAAGGCAGGAAACAGTTCTGAGAAAGTGAATCCTGACCTACCTCACTCCCTGTCAGCTTTTCTTCCAGCCCTGGGGGAAGCCAACTGGAACTGCATATACAGTAACTTCCACAAATGAGCCCTAATTAAGGCCCTGTTCCTGGAGGCTGTCTGAGGCTAACCACGTCATTTGTCTCTGTTCCAAAGAAAGAATCTATGTGGGAAGAAGATCAGAGAATCATCTATGACCTTTAGCCCTCACCCCATGTTCCTCTATCCTCTAGGCATGGCCACATACTGGCTGACCTACCAAAGGAGGGCCATCAGGTAGATAGGATTCTGAGTTTTTAGTAGACCATTCTCCTCTCCTCCATTGGTAAATTCTACTTGCTTCACAGAGGAAAGGAAAGCAGTTCAAGGTTATGGTGAGCCAGAGCAGGAGCAAATAAGCCATTCTGACCAAGAGTGGTTAACTGCTGATCTTCATTGGCAGACACTCAAACAAATATCAATTCAATTAGGGGAACATTCTTAATCCTGGTATATTGCTTTCTTTTCCTACTTCAAGGCCACCTCACAATAATTCTACCTTACTTTATGTATAGCAATGCAATCTATGCATTAATTAACACTATAATAGAATGATTTGATATAGTTTTAACCAGAAAGGTAAGAGAAAAATTCAGGTTAGAAAAGCTTTGTCCTCAGAACATTATATTACATCATTTTTTTTCTAAGTGGGTCAATGAAAAAAATGTATTCAGTGACTAGTTGTGCCTAGTTCCCATTGCACTAATGGTCCATGGAATTAAAAAGAAAGTTCAACTTTCACAATCACTGCCTCAAAGGTATATCACATGTTGGATTCTTTCTGAATGCAAAAATGGTTCTTGCTACTTCAATGCACAGAAACTTGAATTCACATATCCACCAGGAAAAAATACGGTGGAGCTGGAACCAGAAAAATAAAAAATAATAAAAAAAAAAACTTTGTACTTTTTCTCTTGACTAATAAAATTTTAAAGAGAAAATTTAAAGACCATCTCAGCTACTATAGGATCCTCACGATTTTCAGATTCTGAAGGACAGATACTTTTGCTGTCTTAGTATGGAACTAGAGGTGAAGTAGCCAGGAGTATGATATTCAGGGAAGGACCATCATGGGGGCTATGGAAGATGCTCTAGTGTAAGCCAGCATGGGGCAGAGCAAGCTTTAAATCACTGAGGGCCCTCAGACCAGACATTTGCCAGGGAGTACTCACTTGTTCTCAAAAGCTGTAATTCTCACCATTGTTCCCTGTATTTACTAAAATTGACTTTTATAAAAATAGAAAAAGAAATAAAGTAAATGCATTCCTCATTTGCTTTCTGGGCCATCTCCCAAGCTTACCCAATTCTAGAGGTACAAGCTTTGACTTTCTCCAGCTACTCCCGTGGTTTAAGGGGGTAGATCTCAGAGCATCACCTCAGGAGGGAAGCCTCAGAGGCGGGTCTGAAACCCAGGTGGGAGGCAGGGGTTGCGGTGGGCATGCCAAGGAAGATCCTAATACCTTGCATGTTAAAAAGGCCCTGAGTCTCACAAATTCATTATAGTTACTACTTTATTACTTTCCCACTCATGCTATGACAAATTACCTTGACCTTACTGACTTAAAAGAACATAAACACACTATCTTAAGAGTTTTGGAGGATTCAAGTCCAAAAGCAGTCTTGCTGAGTTAAGGTCAAATGTCAGCAGGACTGGACACTTCTGAAGGTTCCAAGGTGGAAAATCTGCTTCTGTGCTCTTTTGGGATGGTTAAGGTAACCTATATGCCCTGGATCCTGGCCACTCTCTGCTTCTCTGTCAGTTAGCTGCCTAGACTATTTATCTTGTGTCTGCTTTTGACTGTCTTGCGTTTTCTTTTCTTTTTTTTTTTTTTATTTCCTCTTGTAAGGGCCTTTGCTGTTGCATCAGCCCCACCTGGATAATCTGGGGTAACCTCTTTATTTCTAGATCCTTCATCTTCACCTCAGATGGGTCCCCTTTGTCATATGATCTAGCATGGTCATGGGGTCCAAGAATTAGGGTCTGGACCTAGGCTGTGCTCGGACTGTTGTTCATCAGAGGATACTAACATGGATAAACTTGTATTTTTTATGCTGGATAAGAGTAGGATGCTGGACCTGGTACTGATCGTTGTCACCAAAGGAAGGGGAATCTAGACACGGACTTCCTGGAAAAACACCCTAGAGAGTCTCCTGGGCTCAGAATGTTCCAGCTTAAGTTCCCAGGAAAGACTTAGACTGATGCTAGGACAAGCCTTCTGGTGAATCTTTCTGCATCTGCTGCTGCCCTGATCCAATTTCATTTACACACAGTGGCTGAGAGTCTTTTAGAGCCCCATGCCTCCCTGCACTGTCTTGTCATTACACTTCAAATGAAACCTGCCTGCTTTGTGTGGCCCTGAGTCCATGCATATTCTGGCTTCTGTTCTGGCCTTTCACCGTGTCCCATTCACTCTCCTATTAGCCCAGTTCGGTTTCAAATGTTCCCTTTAGTCTCCTGCCTGCAGTGCTTCATGGGCTTCATGACTGGTACCTCTCTCTATTGGACTGTCACATCCTGTAGACCTGAGCAAAGATGCAACCTCTTCAAACTCTCCCTGTGGACTATTCTTCCTGCCACCCCATCTCATTCCATCTTCTTTCATTGACTGCATTGTTATACTTACCACAAGTTGCAATTTTGAGTTAGTAACAGATTTAGATACACATGCAAAGTAGAAAAATCAGAAGGTAATTCACCAACAGCTCAGCTGTTCTTCCAGGACTGATGGCTGTCCAACTAAACTCTAAGCTAATGGCAAGGACCCAACCCAAGTCTGCTTCCTTCACAATTGTGTAATTAGCCTTTAGCGCAATGCTAACGGATGTGTGTAATTTCACAAACACCCTCATATTACAAAAGAGGAGATCCAAAATACAAGATCTGGTGACTGACCCAAAGCTACATGACAATGTTGTAATAGAGCCCGGGCTAGAAAGCAGGTCTCCTGAGTGCTAGTCCTAGCGTTTCCTACCAAAGGAAATCAAATAAAAGATATGAGAAACTGTTTGGGAGGTGATGGTGTTTGTTTCATTTTATTCTGGTCTGTCTTCCATTGGTACTTGTCTGCTGACATTCTCCCCCACACCCTCACATACACCCAGTCTTTCAGCACATTCCCTAATTCAAATTCTGTCTAAAGAGTAGGTCTGTGCTGTATTAAAGGCAATACTGTAGATATTTCTCCTGATTCTCAAGTCAAACACATGGATAAGTGAATGAGTAAGTGGGTGCACGAAAAGATAAGGAATAAAGGAGACCCTGAAGCTGGTGAGGGCTCTCTAAACTGATATGATAATAACATCCCTTGATTCTTGAGTGTGCATTTGGTGATGTAAGTAGAGTTCCTGAAGTCCACCATGAGTTTAGTGTGTGAGACCTCCTGGGTGGGACACAGAAAGCTCTTACCTAGGAGACTTTCTTCATGCAACTCTATATGCAGGAAACACAAATGCCACAGTATAGTTTTCCCCTCTTGCAGTTTAATATAAAAGCAATAGATTATCCAGGGAAGTTTTGTTTTTGGACTATGGATCCTAAACTCTGTGGTGTCTCTGCCAAGGGGCAGGTAGTTGAACCTACAGGGACACACAGCCACGTCATCACGTCATAGGAATGGTTAGGCAGGCTTGCGAAGCGGACTCCATCAAGGCTGGTCTCAATGCCAGTCTCTTATGTTGTGTGGTGTGGTGTTTATGCTGGAGGTAAGTTCAGGCAGGGGTGTTACCTCTCTCCCTCACTCAAAGCCCAGCTTCTGAAAGAACTCCCTTGTGAGTGGAGATCAGAAAAAAAAAAAAAAAAGAAGATCTGGTAGCACAAGGTAGTGTCTTGGCCTTTGCAGATGCCACAGTAGAGGTCAGCACCAAGCCTTCTTGCCTGCATTACTTCAAATTTAGACACTGATGAAGCAGTGGCAGGCTATATCCCATCCTGATCCACGAGGATGCAGCAAGGCCTTTGGTACCTATGACTCCTCGAGCATCAGGGCCCTGCTAGGAGCCTTTTGGTAAGCTCTGAATTTGATTCAATATTGCTTCTTGACATTTAAAGGTCTCCATCAGCCCACTAGCATGGCAAAAAGGATTGGTGGATAAGATCACTGTTGCTTTGATACCTCCTCTGAACCTAAGACAAGATGATTGCTGCCTGGATGGCAAGCCCAGGAGTTTCTTCTAGCTTTAAGATTCTGTGATCCTATGATACCTCCCATTCAGCTAGTTGTCGGAACCCCTCTGACGGCCAATAACTCACAGAAAATCCCATTAAAAGAGCAAATGAAACCTGTAACCAAACCTGTCACGAGTCTGCCAGAAGCCTAGGGCTTTTCCCACTGTAGACAGTTTGTTTTCCAAAAGACTTACACTCAATAGGGAGTGTTAGGTAAGGCACAAAACACAGCTCCTGGTGTAGGCTATGGATCAAAGATCAGGAAGTAAGTGAACTTCCTTCTTAGGCATTTGTCCCATTTTCTGGTAGAAGAGATAATGTTCTAGAAAGTTGTGTTGCTTTACATTCCTTGATTTTGTCCATTGATAGAATCCCCATCTGACTGCTTTTTTGAACACCTAAAATAAGCTAATTAATGGGTGATTTTTCTAATTCAAGGTTGTCAGCTTGGAATAGTATCTCTGGTGCTCTTTAATGTAAACTTCCTGGAGCGTTATATAGGATTCAGTGTAACTGAAGCTCCAGGTTGGAATCAACCACTGGGCCCTTCTCCTTCTCTTGTGGAGCAAGAACGCCACAACACTTAGAAAAATAAAGTGCTGATCTGTGAATCTGGGGAAATTGAAATTTGGAACTTTGGGGTTAGTGTGGTTTTGAAATGCCTTGTCTACCCATCGGCATCTGCAGCCAGCCTGTCACACACACGCAGGGCCTGTGTCTGCTTTGCAGGTCTGCTCCAACAAAGCCATGCACAAGACCACAGGCACATCCCAGGGTCTCTGGGAGGAACTCACTGCATCAGCCACCCAGCAACATAAGCCACCTGACTTGGTGTCATTTCAAGTACCATATATCTGAACATGGCCTATAGGAGACATCAAGGATGTGTCTATTGACTGATTCAAATTTTTATTTCCTACAGAAGGCTGCACACCACCCTCAGAATTCCTAATGACTGATGAACCTATCTTTTTCCTACTAATACCCAGTATGAAGCTCCTTAATGTTTAATAAACCACAGCTCTTTTTGAAACTAGAAGAGTCTTCCCCGCCAAGGATCAGATGCACTGATCAGCTAAATAGGGGTCCTCTTTCCAAAATCATGTATCTACAAAAGCTTCCCTGGGTCTGAAGTAGGACAGGCTTTCACTTCAGATGACAAAAAAGGAATTATCAGATGTACTTTCACCTTCCTTTGTGTTCAGTGGGCAAGCCTATGGATTAAACAAGTGATATTTTGTCACTTGACATGTTGCTTGTCATGATTTTTGCCAGTATAATAGTGGCTTTAAGCTGATGTTCAGTAAAGTGTAGGTCTATGGAAGAATCTTCTGAAGATGATACAATATATTAGCCACTGGACTAGAGGGTGCCTAATTTCACAAATGACAAGATTGAGAGTACAGAAGGTTCCTTGACTAACCCAGTTTGTGTGACAAAATCGAATAGAGCTAAGGCTGGAAAACAGGCCTCTAGACTCTCAGTCCTGACTGTTGTCATGATCCACCCACCTCTCTTCCCCAAACCAAAAGATATCAGAATGTATTTTTGAAGGGCTTGAATGTATTTTTGTCTTCTGTTGGCACTTCTCTGTCAACAGGCCTCCCAGTCTCCCAACCCACTCTCTAATTCAAATTCTGATTAAAGGCTGGCAATCAAAATCAAGACTCTAGATCTACCTCCCCCAGTTCTACTAAGCATCCAAGGTCACTGGGAAGATTAAGTTAGGATGCTACCAGCAGCGGTCCTTTCTTTGTCTCCTGACTTAGAGACATGCTCCTGCCTCATATCTGACAAGCACTGTTGCCACACAGGAGAGACTGAAGACCGAATCTCTTTGTTGATTCTGTGCCCTGTAAATTTGGACTTGACATTGTTCATTGTCCACCTGGGTCACCAACTGTCCATTCACTGCAAGGTGAAGGGAAAATGGGAAGTCTTCAGTCAACGTTAGAGAAGCAGAAAGGCTCTGACCTGTGCCATTGGAAAAGAGGGGTGGGAGAAGCAGCCTTGTGACTTAACAAAGGTTTTCTTGCCTCTTACTCAGCAATTCTTGTAATGCAATGAGCATGCAAGTGAAATAAAAATGCAAAACCCAAGAGCTTGAAGATTATACTTCTGTACTACTCTATCTCTGTTCTCTCTTTTCTCTTCCCTCACCTCTCAGTTTTTCTCACCAACATAGAAAGTGCTTTGGAAATAAAAGCTTAGTACTGCAATATATGCCCGGTTTCAGATACAGAGAAAAGAAGATAGAAGACTAAAAGAGGAACCGCCCCAATTGACAATCTGTTCTAGATATAGTTTCCAGATAAAACACAAGATGTCCATCTAAACTTGAACTTTTAAGAGAAACCAAAAATTTTTCTAGCATAAACATGTTTAAAATACCACCAAGAACATTACTTTTATTATATATTATATTATACATACATATATATATACATATACATATACACATACATATATATAATATACATATACATATATACACATATATATTATATACAGGATATATATATATACATATATATATAAAACACAGGATATCCAGGTATATATAACATGTAGATACACCTGGATATCCTGTATTTTTATTTGTTAACAATGACCAAATGACCAGGTGAGTGGGTTGCTCAAGATTCATGACATAGAAAAGATACCACTTTTTTTTTGTTTTGTTTTTAGAGACAAAGTTTCTCTGTATAGACTTGGCTATCCTGGACTCACTTTTTAGACCAGACTGGCCTCAAACTCACAGAGATCTGCATGCCTCTTCCTTACTGAGTGCTGGAATTACAAGTGTGCACCACAACATCTTGCTGAAAGGTACCACTGTTAAAGAGAGTTTTCGAGCCCATTGACTTAGAAAATCACCTAGGTTCCTCCCCAAGAACCTGCCATTACATTTCAAGCCCCTTCAGTTCCATCCATTATACACCCCCATAGAAGGCCTGTAGGTTCATTATCAATAAATGCTTCTCAAGGAAGGATCTAGACTTGCCTTTTCAGTATGCTTCTTAGGTGTAGGGAGCAGGTGGATTTAGGAATGCACCTTGCTTTCCTAGGCCTGAGCAGCTGTACTGTGCAGACAGTCCTGACTGGAAGTGAGGGTTATAGAGAACTTATGAGAAATTTGGTATACTCAAGTGCATTGATGAGGAAGCAGGGTATTTTAACAGTTAACAACCGAGCACAGATTAGGATAAAGTTAAAAGAATGGGCAACAAATTCTTTCACACCAGCCAGAAGAACATTCAGATCCCTGTAGAAAGCCACAGACTCTGAGCAAAGGGCTTGTGGCAAGTGAGACATGGTCCACATAACCTAAAGAACTGGCTTTGCCTTTCTTCCTCTAAAGCAGTGGTTCTGAATTTAGAGGTCACGACCCACACAGGGGTCACATATCAAATATCCTGCATATCAAATATTTATATTATGACTCATAACAGCAGCAAAATTACAGTTGTGAGGTAGCAATGAAGTAATTAAATAATTAAAGGGTTGCAGCATGTTAAAGGTTGAGAATCCCTGGTCTAAAGAGAAACTACATGCCAGTGAAGTGGCAGAAGGGGTAGGGGGCCGCTTCTATCCTGATCTTCACACAGCATCTCTCACTGTACGGTAAACTTGGTCTAGTGTTTTTTTTTTTTTTATGGGCCTGGTGATGGTAGTATAATAGGGGCCAAACCCAATAATGGGTGGACCAGTGGTTATCGCACTGAATGAAATATTTAAGCATCCTGCACAAAGATGACAGTCCTCTGCTCTGCTGCCCCCAGGGTAAGTAATAGCACTTTCCTTCACAAGTCTCTGAGGATCTGGGAGGGAAACATCCTTGTTACCTGTGTCTCAGAGCACCCCTCTTTCATGCCTTGCCTCTTCTCTTTAACCACCCCCCCCCCTTTCTCTGCCTCTGAACTTTCTCTAAAGTTTAGGAGAGAACCTTAAAGATCTATCTAACTCAAGCAGTGAAGATGGAAATTCTCAGACTTTGGGGCTTGTCCAATATGTCGCTACTTAGGGTCATGTGGACAAAGCAAGCGGGTCCCCAGCTGGGCCTTCAGAGTGTCTGTCCCTGTTCCCTATACCCTCCTGCCACTGGGGGCCTCTTTGTTTCCAGACCCTTCCAACAACTGAATTATCTCCATAACTGCGGTGTTCATTTTCTGTGCCTTTCATTCCCGTAAGTTTTTATTTTATTTTATTTTATTTTTTTACTGCCTGTCCGTTCAGGGCTGCAGCACCAAAATCCCTGCTGCCTGAGCTCCAGAAAGCTGTGTCTCCTATGCATCTTCTGAGGGGCAGTGCTGCTATAAACACTATCATGTCTTAAAATTCCCTGGGATTAGCTATGCAGTTGTTTTTGCATTGACAAGAATTTAATCAAGCTACTGGTTCTTCCTGGCTGCAACAGGAAGGAACCGGCCCCAAGCTGACACTGGTTTCTGTCTGGGAGAAAGGACTCTTATCTACCACTGTAGAGGGCCCCAGAGCTCTGGGCTGAGGATAGAGCCCTAAAGGGACTTTCTCTAGATTACAGACTTTGGTGGACCAGGCTCTCTTCTCCACTTGGACTCAGTGTAGATTCTACTCCAGAATCATTACCACCCTGGGTGGTAGCTAGAGCTCCAGAAAGCTAATGGGAGCAGGCTTCTAACTGTTTATGACTAAAACAGAATAAAACGCTATTTAAAGGCAATCAGTTGGAATTGCTTTCAATACATAAATATTTTGGGAAATGATTAGTTCATTTTAATTACTTCGTTCACATGGATAACAATATTTTTTTTTCCTGTAAGCAGTGGCTTCTCTGAGGAGGTTGCAAGGTGGCATTGATTCTATTTTTGCAGCTCATGCTTTCCCTTGGAAAACCAGTCATTATATATGCAGTGCACCCGGGGAGGAGTGAGGGTTTGGAGGGGGGCAAAGGGCTGAGTGGACCTCACTGAACCTTCTGTAGAAAGTTAGTCTCATCATCACCCAAGTTCAGCACAAAGTCTAATTAGATCTTAAATGTTTAATGTTGTTTTCGCCTTAGACCTCTGTAGCTGGGAGGGGCTGAGGCTCCACAAGGATCTGAAATATTGACATCTTGGGAATGCATCTCCTTCCATAGGTGTTCTCCCTTACAAACCAGCAGAAAGCAGACAGTTTTCTATTTTTATAATTAGTGATGATAACACACACACACACACACACACACACACACACACACGCCCCTCACAAAAAGGGAGTTGCTTTGGCTGAGAACTGCATTAGAGTGCTTGTTCTTTTGTCAAAACCACTTTGTAGATTTTATTAACTCAATAGGTTGAGCACAAATACTGCGCTTATTATAGAGAGCAAATCACACACAAGTGCCGTCAATAAGCCACATCACTCAGCAAACAAATTCATTACTATCAATTACTTGGAGAATTACACTCCTTTACTTCCGCTAAGTACCTAAATGTCTAATTTGATAGAGTGAGGAGTGGGGAGGGGGGAGTTTTGCATTAATATTCCAGATTGTTACTTTGGAAATCAAAGTGACAGATCAAAGAGGTGAATTTGAGGATTACAGACATATGCCTCGGATTGAAAATGCACAGACAAGCAAGCAAGCTGCCTTTCCTGATTCTCCTGATCTTGCCTCTCTTCCTTGTTCTCTCCCTCTTTCCCTCACACCCACTCTTGCTATTCTCTCTCTCTCTCTCTCTCTCTCTCTCTCTCTCTCTCTCTCTCTCTCTTCTTTGCTCACCATATTTCCATGAAATTGAAATTCTCCAAAAGGCAGTGAGTGCTGGAGTCCCAGGCTTGGGCCTCAGGGAGAAGTTTAATCATTGCTCCAAAACTTACAGGCCAATGGGCTCAGAAAGAAACATGCTGTCTTTGTTTCTCTGGTTCTGCAAACCTTGCCCAAGCAAGGTAGTGGGAACCCTGTAATTCTCCAAGTCTTGGGCTGACAAGAGGTCTCTAGTGGAACTGTAGTGAGGCTGAAGGGACCTTCAGGGGCTGGTGCCTCAGCTTCTCCCCCAGGAAGAGGGGCAGAGCACATAGGGAGTCATGCCCAGATAGCCCAGGCTGTAAAGCAGAGAGTGGCAGGCTCCATTTTCAGATCCAAGCAGGCAAGAAATTTCACATAAGTAAGACAAATGCTGCTTAAACTTATGCTTCCTTTGCTGTATGAAACCATCCTCAGGGCGCTGTTCCAAGCGCATAATTGGAAAAGGAGAGTAAAAAAGTGACAGCCATGTGCTGTGATTTGCCCAAAAATGTTCTGTGTGCTGCAAACCTGGCACCATGTGTGAAGGTATCCCAACCTGTTACTGAGACTTGAGGCCATCTGAGGACTTACTTCCCCGGAGTAGACACCATTAATTGGTCTCCCTAGCACACACATACAGACACAGATACATACATATAGAGAAACATAATCAGGGATACAGACACACAGACACATATATACAGACACATGTGTACACAGACACAGACATACAAACAAACAGATACAAACATACAAACATGCACACACAGATACAGGCATACACACAGAACGATATTATACAGACACAGATACACAGAGAGAGACACAAGAGAGACAAATGCATAAGACACACACACACACACACACACACACACACTCCCCACAGACATACACAAGGGCCACAGTACCATCATCTAGCTGACCTTCCCTCCAGCCAGTCCCTTGGCCATGCCTGATGGAATAAAGTCATCAGAACCAAGATGCTCTGTTCTCTAATTTCCCTCCCTCTCTTTGAATGTTGGGGTGGGTCACTTACTGTTTTCTATTTTGCTACTTTAACTTAGCCACATTCTCACTTTCCCAAGAAGGAGTCACGGTGCTGAAAAAGACAGGTCACATGCCATGCTTTGTCAAACCTTAGGGAAGTAAAAGCACTGCGCCTGCATGCAAATCATTAAGAGAAAGCTCAAAAGAACACTGTCATTGGTGCACATGGCTGGCCAAGGGAGCACCTAAGGGGAAGATGATTCACACCTGAAAGTGGAGAATGCTGCCTCCTTCCCATGGAAAGGGAAGGGCAGTGGGGCTCCAGTACAGTGTGCCTTGGCAGAATTTTAAAGAACAGGGATTTTTGAGGTTGGGAATAAGTAGGATGGGTAGAATGACAATGGACCTTGACTAGGACAAGAGAAGGCCCATACAGTGAGTAAGGCATACAGAGGCTGGCAGCAAACGCAGCTGCACAGTCTTAAAACTCAGGACCCAAAGACACTGAAGTGGATTGTAGTGCTTGAGTTTTATGGGGAACCACTGAACTTAATTAAGCATGGTAGAAGGTGGCTTCATTGTTTTGTTTTGTTATAGAAATGTAGTCTCAAAGAAAAGGCCTTAACCAGAAATAAAGAAAATATAGATCTGTTTGCAACAGAGTTGAAGGATATGTCTTTGTATTGCAGACAAAGTAATTACAGAAATGCAGGTTTCTGTGAGGGATCACAGAGTCTCAGGTCTAAGCGGCCCAGAGGTTAGGGCCAAATGAAACCCTTCTCTTGACCTTCCTTGATTGGTTTGGATTTTCTGACTACATTTGCCGCTTGCCTCAAAACCTGAACTGCAGAAGAGTCTGTCTGTGAGGTCCCTGCACGGTCCAGTGAACACCTTGCAGCTACAGTCCAGACCTCCCTATAAGTGCTCAGAGATGCTTCCTCCATCCTTCCCACCCTTCCTTCCTCTCAGTTCCTCTCCTCTTTAACAGGACCCCCCGCCTTTTACTGTCTATGTCTCCCTTGTCCTGCTGTATTAATTGCTGAGGTCCCAAACCCTGGGAAGCTGCTCTTAACAAAAGCTTAGCCCTTTTTACGGGAGGAGGTGATGAAAAAAGGAGAGATTTTTGTTTTTGAGGCAGATGAAAGAAAGCCCAAGGAAATGTGTGTTTGACCCCCCAACATGCTTCTTCAAGCTTCCTTATGCACTTCTTAAAGACACCTCCAAAGAAAGGCTTTATGAATGCAAAATGAAGTCAGTGCCTGCGTCTGCCAGAAGAAAGGCAAGCAAAGCTTTTATATACAATGTTTCCTTTATGGCTCATGCTGATCCCCTTGCCCCTTGCTGCCGCACAACTTCAGAGGTCTTCCTGACCTTCTCAAGGTCACTCCACTCCGCAGGGCCCCTGTGCCTCTCCCAGGGACCAGCAGCAAAGCTGAAAAGGACCAGGTTTTGTTTTCTGTTTCTTCTCAGTCATAGTGGAGTCCTTGCCCAGGGGCAGAAACACCTGAAGTTCCCAGCAGGGTGATCCCAGTAGGCTTCTGCAGGAGTTCCGCACCACTTTGTGGAAGGAAAGACACGGGAAGGCCGTTTAACCAGCCCTGAGCACACATGTATCACGGATCTGCCCAAGCAGAGAAGCATGTGTGAGGACTCTGTGCAGACAGGTCAGTAGCCGCTCCTAGCCTCCACTACACTCCCACTCCTTTCTTTTCAAGCGCCATTTGCTGTAAGCAGTGGCTTGTGTTGCAAGTTAGTATTCAGCGGTACACCTGGCTGTTAGCAGCTTGCTGACAGCAGTGATTTCTGTCATAGCTTGCTTGTCTCCAGTTGGTAGAGACGATGCCCTCCCTTGGATGCCCTGACAGTTTTGGAGGGTACAGAATACTGTCTAGTCACTTTTGTCTGCTGGCGTACATGGCTGGCCCTGTTTTGCACATCAATGACACTTGTCACATAATGATCCCCCCCCACACACTTTCCTCAACCCAGTTTCTGAGGACAGCAGAGGAACCTGCTATGGGATGATGCTGTGCTCTCATCAGAGTAAACTGTCTATATAACAGAAGAGCATTAACAGATAAATGCAGGCAATTAGTGGTGTCTGAAGGAGCAGCAGAGGGATTTGTTAGAGACTGGAAAAAGTAATGTTATTAACAAACATGTGCTCCAGGTAGATTATTTCTGTGTCCAAAGCCTGTAGCAAACACATCTCCCATTGACACCCAGGTTCCTCATCTGTAAATTGGAAACAATGTTGGTGTATATATCACAAATTATTGCAAATAATTTATATTAGCTTACCAATAAGTGTTCAATATATAACAGTTGTATTTGGCCATAGGAAATTATTATTTTTAGAGAGGGACAAAATGTATATCTTAACAGGGATGATCTATCTATATATAGTTATGTATCCTCTCTCTATATATATCTATCTCTATCATCTACCTATATCTATATAGATACTATATATCTATCATCTATATCTACATGTAGATGTGTATGTATATAATATTTTTTCTTTGAGAATCTCAAATATGTGTTTCACAATGTATTTAATCATATCCACTACCCCACTACCCCCCTCTAATTTCTCCAGGATCTACCCCCAGTGCACTTCCAAGCTCATGTTTTCTCCCTATTTCTCTCCCTCTCTTTCTCTCCTGTCCCACCGAGTCCAATTTTTCCTGCTGGTAAGTGCATGGGTCTGGGGCCATTCATTGGAACAATACCCACCTTCCAGAGAGCAGAGCAGGGCCAACATCCTTAAAGAACATGGACTCTCCCTCACCTTGAACCCATCAACCACCAATAGCTCCTCAGCTGGAGGTGGGAACCTGATCACCTGCTCTCATACTGCAGTGTTCACTGGCTGGGTCTTGCACAGGGAGCCAGCCACAGCTGCTGAGAGTTCATGAGTCATCTCTTCACGTCCAGAGAGACACTGTTTCTACCCCGTCCTTCCTGACCTCTGGCTCTTACAAAGTTTCTGCCCCATCATCCCTGATGTTCACAACAGGGATGACTTAAGGTCTTGAGATTTTCAAGGCATTGCCTAAATGTCTTCTACCGTTGTCTAGAGGCTTCACCCCACCATAGTACTCCTCTCCCCAGAGTTAATTGTCCTTTTTTTGAAATTCTGGAATTTAGCAATCACTCCATGCAAAGCCTTCCCACTTTCTCATGTATATGAGAGTCATATAGATAGGAGCAGGGCTTGCTCATTTTAGTAAACGTGCAGCAAAAACAAACAAAAGGAAGATAGACATTTTTGTCCCCTTCCTATAGTAGGAGAGGATGTTTCTAGGAGCCTGCTAGCCATTTCTGGTGCCAGCCATCTCTTTCTAAGTCCACGGAATACAGAGTGACCTAATGATTGATGACTGGCTTTTAGTTTAGGGTAGGCTTGGAAATGCCCATTAAGGGGGGCATTGAGGCATTGCACATTAATCCTAAACATTTCCCCTTAAACCCAAATGAAATAACTAACTGTTGCATAATTCAATAAGAAACCCAGGCTGGGGGCCACTCTCCTTTTGGAGTAACCAGTGAGTAAGTACCATCCATGAAACTATTAAGTTAATTTAAAATCCTGACAATTTAGCAGCGCTCTGGCAAGATAAGACCCATTTATTAAAAGGCACAGTTCATTAACCCAGATGCTGCTGGCATGTTTGCTGGGAGAGAGGGCGGGTCCAAACTTCATCAGAAGTCATCTTCTCTCCCTGCCCAGGAGCCAACTCAGCCCAGTATAACCAAGAACTTCAAATCCCATGTTAATAAATGTCATGGGAAAAGCTTCTGAGTACAGGGCTTCCAGCCCGCCTTGTTCCTAGGGGACAACTGCATAGTCTGGGAGTTAAGACTCGGAGTGCCACAGAGCTGAGCCAAGAGCAGAGGGAGGTCTCAGAACTTGTCTTCTTCCAACCCCAACACTGCTTGTCCTCTCCAGTAGCTGTCTTCTTGTCTGCACTGCCAATCCATACAATTTCCTACATACATTTTGCATGTCTCACTTCTGTCATCAGCTACTGGGCCATAGACTGCTATGAAATAATCCATCAGTTCACCATGGCATTGTCTTCCTAAGCACCATATCGAGCTTTAGCATCCAACTGTAAGGGGCAGCACAAGAATCCAGAGCTGTCTTTTAAACAGCCCTCACCCTCTCTCTATTTTAGACATATTACAAACCTTCCTTGGATGAAAAAATGAATATTGGACATACTGAATCACTGAGGTCCTCTCCTGAAAGGCTTACGCGCGCGCACGCGCGCACACACACACACACACACACACACACACACACCTCTTCCAATCCAATTGTAAGCATCCTCTAGAGACCTTGAGGCCACCCAAATAAATGTTAGGGAGAGTCCCCAGCCATGTCTGTGATAAGAAAGACAGCAAACCAGTACCAGCAGGAGTGACAGATTGGAAATTTCAATACTTAAAACATAAAATGCTATTCTATCTCATTAGCAGTTGAAAGTGAGCATCTCAACATCCAAAAGTGCTTTAATCAACTTGAAAACAGACTCTCCCTAACCCAAGTAACAACTAATGTTTGTCTGGAAAAGATTCTTTACTTGGAGGGTTGTGTGTGTGTGTGTGTGTGTGTGTGTTTGTGTTGTGGGGGATGTTTTTGGAACCACACAATGAAGAATTAGTTATGCAAATACAAATACACCTGTGCATCTTCCTGGTGCATGCTGGGAGTCAGGAAAGGGCTTTGATCTTATTCTCTAAGAAGCCCAGAGTAAGGCTTCACAGTTGGGAAGATATTTATTTGCATAAATTATTTCACTTAATACTCATACAGGCTTAAGGAAAGAGGTCTCTATATGCCATTATGAAGGTAAAGACCTAGAGGATGGACGAAGCTTAACGAACGGCTTTCCCTGCACAGGAAAGAAGTATGTGTGTCATGCTTTGGAAGGCTCACTTGCTTTCACAGAAGTCACTTCCCAGAAACAAAGCATGCATTCACGTGGGGGGAGGGGAGTGTTCTTTCTTTCATAATTTCTGACAGTGTGAAGCAGCAATCCCTGTCCGTATTTACCATGCATCACCTTGTTCTTAAAGGTAGCAGGATGATGGAAGCAATTCTCTACCCTTTGGCCTGAGTCAGAAGCAGTAAACAATACAGCCAAAAAAAATATATATATATATATAGTACAATTTCAGAAAGTAATACGTAACAAGGAGAGACATGATAGAAAAAAAAGGCTTCTTAAACTTTTTCCTCTAGTGATTCTTCTACATTTGAGACATTTGTGCAAGATTCCAACATATAGGCACACACAAGAGGAATACAAATCAAACATTTACTGCTAATAAACAATGAAGAAATTTATTGTAAAACAATTCCTTGCTACACATATAATTTTACTATTTAATGGAGATGAAAGCCGATTTGCATAGTAATGAGATGGATTTGCTTGCTTATTTTTACACAAAGAATTAAATCTTGGCTGATTATTGTATATTGCAGAACAGACAGCATCTTCAACATGTTTCAGAACAGCTTAATATTTTGATTTTTTTAATGGTCAGTGTCCTGAGAATGGTGCTTTTCATAAACACAGGGTATCAAAGTGTAGAAATATATTGAAGGCCATTTCAGAAATAGAATGTACTAATTCCTAAGTCAAACTTCATTTAATGACTTTGTGTGTGTGTGTGTGTGTGTGTGTGTGTGTGACTAAAGTCAGTGACTCAAACAACAATCTTATTAAAACTATACACTCTAACAAATGTAATCCAGGCTTATATGCTGAGGAATGATAGTAAAAATACATTAAAAATCTGTTTTTCTGTAATTAAATCATGGTGTTTTCATAAAAATAGAATAGTTGATGTAGGCAGTAGAAACACTGTAACTCACAGTAACAGTAAGTCTCAAATTTGAGTGGAGATGTTTCAGGCAGCCTTACTGGATATTGCTTGGTGAAGTGAAATGTGCACAGTACAAAGTGCACAAGTTGTGTGCTCAGAACCAGGAAAGGGCTGCATTGAAGCTGTGCAAGCCCTTCCGGAAACACTCCGGATTCATAACTCCTGTAATTTTGAATTAAATTATTTTCTGGAGTTAACCCCATGTGGTTGTGTTCTACAGACCATATAGCCTTGTGGTGGGGAACAGGTGAATGAGATGGATCTGCACTCTGAAAGGACTCAGGAGGCTGAATGTGAGAAACCCTGTCTCAAAAACAACAAAACAAAACAAAACAAAAAGCAAAAGAACAACAACAAAGGAGAACTCAGGAAAGACTAACAATGATGGCTACAAGACAGTAGAACAGCAAGTGCCATTTTGGACATAGTCTTAATGAAATAGTGTAATGTATTCTAAGACAGAAAATTCTTTGAATTAGTAGCAAAAATGGGGTAGGGGTTGGGAGGCAATTTTCAATGGGTGGATACCAGGTTTTGTTGATCAGAAGTCTTTTTCTATCCCAGAAGTTCTGGCAGTTTTCCCTGCTTTTTTCAATGAATAATGTCAAAGAATTTCTTCTTATATATCAACAAGGAAATTGTCAGCTATGAGTGTCCTCTCTAGCTTAAGTCTCATACAGAAGGCAATTTGCCCACAAGAAAAAGTGGACTACGGTCACTCTTTCCAAGACAAAGATGAGCTTCCATTGCCTTTATTAAATTTACATCCTGCTGTTTTGTTTCCATGCATTTGCCGAATGTAATAACTTTTATTTCAAGGGTGAGTCACTGTGTGATTCTAAGAATTGTGTTTTGAAGAAATCTTAAATGGTAATTAACCAAACACACATAGCAGAGCAAATGTGACCAGGTTTGAGCTTGTGCAGAAATGGCATCTGAGCCTCTTCATGGGACAGATAGTGATTGTAAAATGTCAGCAGTCAAGATTTCATCCCAGTTTCTGACAAAGAGCAACTTAAAAAATGTGGGTAAAAGACAGTGATGAAACGGTGTTTTGTTTGACATGACTTTCAAATCTGGAGTTCAGAAGCAAGAACCTGCCTGGAGGTATGAATCTGGTTGCCACTGGGATCCCAAGGCTACTAGAGCTGCCAGGTTAGTGAATTGGTAGAGGAAAGGCCTGAGAACCAAGACCTTGCTGAGCTGCGCATAGAGCCCAGACTAAAGGGAGAAAGGCAAGAAAAGATTGAGAAAGAGATGGCTGAGGAGCAGGAGGGAAGTCAGCAGAGCGTGAGGTCAGGGAGAAAGGCTGAGAGGAGAATTCTCACAGAATTCATGTGAACCATGAATCAACCATGTCAAGTGCTCCTGAGAGGTAGGCTGGGAACGCGACTGCATTGTTTTACACTAAGATTGTCGCCAGGGACTCTGAGGAGCTCGGTTGTAGTGAAGTGTTGTGGACCAGTGCCAGACTGGAGAGTTGATCAGGAAGAGTTGAAAAGTCAAGATAATAAATATAGATCATTTTTGGAGATACTTCCCTGGGAAGGGGATCAGACAAATATGTCTGTGGTTGAAGGGGATATGAGGTCATGAGAGGTTGTTGATGTTACAGTTGTTTTAAAGATGGAGAGACAAGTGGGTCGGTGTACTGATGGAAATGATCCACTGGAGAGGGGAAAAGCAATGCTGTTGAAGCAAAAAGAAGGTAATTGAGGGATTGAACTCCTTGAGGGGAGAGATCACAGGCTCCAGAACATAAATTGAGGAGCCAAATGCTAAACCGAGAAGGGATATTTTTCCATTACAGCCAGAGTGCATTATGGGTCCCCAAATGATAAACAGGTATTGGGAGATGTGGAAGCTGGAGCTGAGCTAACTACCAATTGCTTCTATTTCCTCAATGAAATAGAAGTCGTTCACCCCAAACAGGAGAAGGGAAATTCTGAGTAGGATATAAAGATTTTGAAGAAAAGAGAGAGGATACCATGCATACCCACTAGGAATGCATTGGAGGAGGCCTTGGCAGTAGGAAATATTTATCAACAATGTACTATTATATATATATATATATATATATATATATATATATACATAACTTTGTTTTGTTTTCTTCTAGCAATGTCTAGCTCTACAGGTTCAGGACCAAAGAAAATGTTCAAGTGTTTTTAGTCTGTCTTGAGTTCAACAGAAGAAAAGGGTATTGCCATGGAATGAGAGGGAGAATGGGGGCAGAGGAAGTTTCCTGGAGTGGATGCAGGATAAGGGGAAAAACACTGGGTGACAAGTGATGCCCTGTAGGTGATGCCCTCACATATCTGTCCTTGATGAGCTATTGTCACTTGGTGATGATCTCATTTTGGCACAGGTCAGAGAAAGAGTTCCTCTGTTAAGAAGGGGGTGTGAAAATGGAGTGTGGGGCAATGTTCCTTGGTGGAGAATGACAATCTAGGTAGGCTTATCAACCTCAGAATTTTGAAGAAACAGTAAAGTGCTACTTGGCTTTTCCTTTTCTGCAGTCTAAGCTTTACTTGGAATTAAATGAGTCTTCACCTTCTTTAGTCCCCAAAGCCTAATGAAGAGCAGCTGCTTGTCATCCATGTGGAGAAACTTTTAATTGTGAACTTACATTAAGCGACCCTTTAAATTTTTCTCTTCTGATGAACAGCCCTATTTCCTATGACAGTTCTCACAGGCCCTATGATAAGGCCCTTTGATCATTTTCAGTGAACACCTTGGGGTACTATAGAAAGTGCCATAAAAGTTTAATGGGGAATCTTATCAGGTTCAATAGTATTAATATGGCCAGAGGACATCCCACCCTGCCTATATTTTTCACCTTGGGTTATATGCTTTGTTTTAATGATTACTTTTTTGATAGACATCAGCATTCTATGGCCATCTTCTTCCTGTTCCCAGTTGTTCCTGATGAATTTTCCATCAAATCTGGGCAGGTTTGCACCTAGCTTGGCTCTCCCCTTGTCAGCTAGAGTTATACTCCTGTAGCTGCCTTCATTGCAGCCCCACTTCTACAGATAGCCATGACCCACCTTTTTTGACTTAGTTTCTCATTTCTTCAACCATTCCTGGGTGTTCTCCCTATAATATTCCACTTAGCTTCTGCACCACCAGAACCATTTAGTTCTATTTCCAAGTGGTCTAGTTATATCTCTGCCAGCGGGAAGAAACGATCTCCCTTGACACTGACTTCTACACACCTCAGTACAGGTTACTGAGTACCATAGATGTTCTAAGTGCAACTCAGCACTGTAGATTTGCCATGTTCCCATTGTGGTGGTATGATATACAGTATCCGTGCTGTTTTTCTGTGTTATGTATACATAGCATACTCTATGAAGCCTCATACTCAGCCATAGGAATAAAACCTTCTTCCCCGTTCCCGCCAGTCAGCCCTCTAAAGTTAGTCCTAGATCCAGAAAGTAGCTGAGAATAACTTTCAGCTCACAAGACCCTCTCGTGTGTGTGCCATCTTGACAATAGCCAATAATCTCCCAGACGCCTGCAGCTGCTGTTGTCGCTGCTTAGTTCTTCCTCAGGGGGACATCTGCTTTCAAAAAAAAAAATCTCATAGAAGATTTTGATGGAATATTTCTGATGGGCGTTATTTCCACTGGCCATCTCCAGTTGTCCCAAGTAGAATCTTTCATGCCAACATCTAATAACCTTGGGGAGGAGAGGCATATTGGTGGACATTAAGGACATCTAAGAAAAAAGTAGCCACTGGTGACATATCATGATATCAAGCACAAATGCAATGTTTCTCTGTACTGAAAACCCACTGTATATCAAGCACCATAATACTTTACACTATTCATCCTCATAACAGTACTGAGAAAGGTCTGATGGCCGCACTTGATGTGGTTAGCTAGCTTACAAGGTTGTATAGTAGCAGAAAGCCCTGTTTTCAATTCTTGTGTCTTTTAAATAAATATTAAAATATGTAATATTTTATAACATACTTAATGTACAAATTGAAAATAGTGTATGTTTTATTATTATATACTATATTAAGTATATGCTATATTATATTACTATCAATACATTAATATATACTAAAGATATGCCAGATAATATTAAAACACTATATTATATAAAGAATTCCACATATTTGTATAAAGTATTTTGATCATAGTTACTCCCACTCTTCTCTTCAACTCCTCCCACATTCCTGCAAGTTCCCTCCCTCCTTCACATCTTAAAAAGAGGAAAGAGAAACAAGACCCCCCCATGTGTCCAATTAGTGCTGTCCCTATGTGTGAGTGTGGGACCATCCAGGGACCACGCCCCTAAAGATAACTAACTTTGTGTCCTAGCAGCCAGCAGGTACAAAAGCTCCTCAGCTAGGGTTGGAGGGTCATCAAAAGCTCATGTTTTAATGAAGGAACAGAAGAAGTAACACTCAGTAACTCATCCTGAACACATCCACCTTCTAAGTGGACCATGTATCTGGCTGGGTTTCGATGTTTGCTATGAACGGGTTAAAGCCAGATGAGCTTGAAGTTCCTCTGGGTCTATGTGGAGGTAGGAGGGGGGAGGGGTGGAAGGCAATAAAGACCGACAGGATTGCTCTAATAACAGCCCGTCTGATCACTAAATACGTTTGACATTTAGAGTTCTGAATTTTTCAATCTCTCTCCCTGCCATTTCCCCTAATTCTCTGCCTCTGTGTTCTGCCTTTCTTTCTGCCTATCTTTTTTTTCTCTTCTTCCTTCTCCTTCTTTTCTCTTTTCATGTGTATGCATGTGTGGTTTGTGCCTGTGTTCACAGGTGTGTGGGTGTATGCATGTGAAGACGTGAGGATGATGTCAGAAATATTCCTCCATAGCTTTTCTACCTTATTTATTATTAAGACAAGGCCTTTTAATCACAGCCAGAGCTCATGGATGTGGCTAGCTAGTTTTCACTGTCATGGAGTACTGGGGTGTGTCTTTTCTCTTTTCTGAGGCTAGAATTACAGGTGAGTTTGTGGGTTATAGGGATCTGAATTCACGTCTTCTTGCTTGTGGGGCTTGTGCTTTAACCACTGAGCAATCTTCCTAGTCTGCTTGCCTGCCTGCTTTCTTCCCTCTCTCCTGCCCTCCCTCCCTCCCTTTCTTTCTCACCACCCCCCTCCTTTTTTCTCTATTTCTGTACAGGGAAGGAGGTCAATTAGGGAGGTTCACTACTGGATCCCAGAAACTCAAAAAGGCCAAAGTTAGGACAAGAGGGAAAAGAGGAAAACTGGTTTCACCCAAAGCTCAAGGGAGAGAGACTAAATAACAGAGAACACACGTCCTAGATTTTTCTAAAGCCTTCCTCGGTTCAGATGCTGCGTTCCACTGTCTGCGTGGGCAAGCTTCCAGCTGCTAGAACCCAGGTTGTTTTTCAGTACACAAGGTTGCTCTGTACAACGGGAAACTTCTGGTGTCCACCACAAACTACATTCAGAATACAGGACAAAGGAAAACGTTCCACATCCAAGACACATCATCATGTCTGCATCCATTCTGGAATGGAACCATCAATTCACCATGTTTTTGACAAAGCCAAGCTGAGAGTACATTCAGTAATTGCTCTGTGTCACACAGGAAATGGTAGAAGGTGGACGAAAATAGGGGGCTCTTCAGTTGTAAAGCCAGTGCTTCCGATACCATTTGAACAGAGATGCACTCCCTGGGAAAAATTCTTGTTGGAGCTCGGCTGGGATCTCACGTTTCGGCAGCAACATAAAACAGTCTCCATACTGAGACCTCTTCACAAAGGCTAGGGAGGAATCATCTCTTCAGAAAGCTGATGAGAAGAACCGGCACCTTTCTCACTCCATGACATTGAGTGTTACTGGACCTTGGACTCCATCTTTATGCTGCTTGGAGGATGGGCAGGATGCACTCATTTCCTCCTCCTTCATTGTCACAGTTTAAAAACAGCAGCGAGGTGCTGTGAGGAAACTCTGGATCCATGTATGGCCCCCATTAGGAAAACCTCATTAAAAATATCATGTATATGTACTTCAAAACGGTTGACCACTTGTAATCACTTGTGGCCCCATCTGATACTAATCTTGTGATCTCTAAATTTCCTGGTCAGGTCAAACCGCAGAGCCTGCTGTTCTCAAAGGAGGCCATTATCTGCCACTGCCTGTCAGTTTATGTGTGGGAGGAAGAGCCATTTCAAAGGAGGTTCTAGAAATGGAAGCTCCCAAGAACCCCACTCTGTCCCTTTCTCTTTCACTGGATTTTAAAGGGACGTTAAGGGTGAGAACAAGAACTGTGACCAAGAGAGTAATGGACATCATCATACCCCTTTGTAAGTGTCCAAGAACATGGGTCAAGTCAGCACAGCATGGACAATTAAGAGCAGGGGATGGCAGCCATGTTTCTGGATCTCAAACTCCCACCCATTCCTTTAGTTCCAGTATGAACTAAACGTCTGTCCTCTTCAGTCTTCCCATCTTCCCATGCTGCTAAAATGGGGGGAGAGATAACATGTTTAGAGCAACTAGGATTACACCTTGCCCCCACAACACAGTGGACAAACAGAAATTACTGTTATCATCAGAGGCAATCCTATTTGGGTTGTCGCTCTTGACATTCAGAAAAGCCCCCTTCCCCGTCTCCCCTCTACCATCCGAACTAGCAAACTGAGGAGGGCATATGAAGTTCAAAGGGAGGATACTTGTGTTTCCAAAGGGTCACAGCTTAGAGTGACTATCTTGGAAAAAACTAAAATGCTTTCTTTCTAAAAGACAAGGGACGTTTGGGATATAGGCCCAGAGTGGGGCTGGTTACAGAGTTTGGGCCCCTTCACTCCTTTGGCCTTGATAGCAACCAGTCTCTTCCTTTCTAAGAGCACCTGTGCCATTTTGTTTCTGTCACACACATTATTTAAAAGTGCTACTGAATTTACAGTAGTTTTATTGTAATTTTGTCCTCAATCTTTGGGCACTAAAAAATAAAATTACTTTTATGTGGAAGCTCAAGGCATTTTAAAGCTCGTTATTCAGACATTTGGGGATTACCGTGGAAGGGATGGAATCAAGGCACAGCAGACCCAACTTTCCATATGAGTGTTGCTTTTCTAACTCATCATGGGGCTTGGAGACCCTTCGTTTCCCTGTGCCTCAGTTTCTACCAAGTAAAATAAGTGAATCGGTAGTACTAGAATTTCCATTCATCTGCCTTAAGGAAACACTCATACAACCACTAGGAAACCATAATAATGCAGATGTTCACAGAAATATTATTTATAGCAGCAAAAATTAGAAAAACATAAATGTCCAAACATGGGTTGAGAGTATTGTATGTCTACTTGATGTAATATAATGAAACCAATTAAAATGATGTTCACTAATACTATGTAACGACATGGAAAATTGCTTCTGATCTATTCTTAAAAGGAAAAAATGAGATATAAATGATATGATTATAAGGATATAATAAAAACTGTGGCAGAGAATAAGAAAAAGTGGAAAGAAATACATTAAACGTAATTGTGCATGAGTGACTTTAAATCTTTTTAAAGCTACTTTTGTATGGCTCCCAAATTATATTTAATAAGGATACATTACTTAAACCAAACAAAATACATCAATAATCATCATTTACAAGTGTTGGGTTAAATGTTTTCCAAAGCCCTTTGGTTTTCAAATTCAACCACAGTCACGAAGACTTAAAGAGATAATAGATCTGTTAAGCCCTTTCAAATGTCGACAGCCATGCATAGTGATAGGGTCTTATTGTTATTAACTGGGTACCAAGCAAGAACTAACATGAATCTTCTAATAAAGAAAAGGATCCTGACAAGAAAGAGGCCAAGCACACAATATGCACTCTCTGTTAGAGCTCTTTTCGCCCAGAATATTCTTGATGCAACCTTTGGAAGAATGGATTTTACACAGCTTTTTGACGTGCGGTCCTCTCTGCCCTTTGTACTGACATAATTGTCAAGCAGATTTTATTGCATTCTCAAGCAAAGGGCAGAACAGATGGCCAGATCCCAGCTTGGGGACCGGTGTCTACTTAGAGCATCAGTGATGTTTTTCAGGGAAAGGGAAAGATGTATGAGTTCTCTGTAAGAAATGGGGCTAGATAGGAGAACTGAAAAGGGAAAAGAGTGCATTAAAGATCCTTCTTCCTCCCCACCAGTGACTCCCCTCTGTATTGCGAAAGTGAGCTTGAACACAATGAGAAACATATCTAGGGGTAGGTTTTGTCCCAAATCATAGGTGCCTTGTGATAATTTATAGCAGCACAGGAACACATCTTAGGTCATAGTGGCTGGGGATAAGTAGCTCCTAGTACCCATATGTTTAAGGGCTAGTTATCAGCCTATAGTGTATTGGGAGGAGATGGAATGTAAGAGGTGAACCAAGTGGAGGGAAGTTGAAGCATCAAAGGTGTGCACTGAAGGGGATTCAGAGACTCTAGTACCATTTCTCTCTTTCCTCTACTTCCTGGCTGCCATGATCTTCTGACTGCCACAGGTCTGACAGCAATGGTGCAAAGTGACCATATACTGAAGCCTCCAAAAGAATGCACCAAAATAAACCTTTCTTCTTTTAAAGTTGATTTGCCCAGGTATTTGTTATAGAGATAAGGCACTGAGTAACACAGGACACAGCTCCATTTCATCTGAAGTATATCACCTTACTCCCTCCCAGAGAAACCTGAAGAAGTGGTCAAAACAAAATTGAGTTACACAAAATTAAATGCCAAACTTAGGTTCAGGAGATGTAGATTGTCCCTCTGCCCTGAAGTACATGAACTACACAGATCTTGAATTGCCCACATATCTTTGCTTCCTCATGTATAAAAATATTAACAAATTCAGGACGATTACTTTTTAAAAATTAAAGGACATAATAGACGAAGTGTTTGGTACCTAAGAGGACCTAATGGGTCATCTGAGGTCAACATTTAGGTAGCCTTAAAAATAAGCTAAAAATAAAACAACAACAAAATCAAAGTACATGGTTCCAGATGTCTGAAACACATTGGCCTGAAGCAAGAGATATGATGAGGTTGTTAGAAAAGAATTTAAAATACATTCCCACTCATTTCTGTTTGGTTTTATTAGAACCCTGTGCTCTAGGGTGCATTGCTTGGCAGGACAAAAAAAAATTTACAGAGTTCTGGTAGTCACAGGTATTAGCTAGGCTTGACTCATTGCCATGGTTCTCAGAAATATTCATAGGTAAGCAAAACTCACAGAGTTTACTAAGTCAAGGGACCTAAAACTATGGAGCCCCAGAATATGAGAAGTGATCTTCATAGAGGTGGAGTTGCAGAGCTGTACAGAGTTGTGTTAAATTTATGTTTCTCAATCCTAAATTCATACCACGACCTGGGGTTCTAGCCACTAATCAGGAAATTTCTCCCAGCTTGGGGCTTGAGCTCCAGGATTCAAAGATATCAGAGTGTAAAGTTCATTTGCCTAGAAATTTAAGCTACTGGGCATTTAAAACAAGATAAATATAAGCAACCCCAAAGCAAACTGGGTTGACATCTGGAACTGGGGATAAGAAGCTGAATATAAAAGAACAGAGGAAATCAACCAGACTTTATCAACTCCACCAGCCATTCCCCTGTGGGCAGCATGGAGACACTAGCCACTTCCCCCTTTACAGTTTTAACTAAAAGGAGCATTACAGAGGTGAATTAACATTTAAAAAGAATGTAAAAACTCAGAGCTGTTCTAATGATGATTAATGGAGAGCTATAAGGGGGCCGTGACCTGCTAGTGTCATTAAATGGATTGGCAGGTTTCTGAGCATTAATTATAAATAGCCACAGGAGTTCTCCTGTTTAACAGAATGATGATAAATCCAAGTCGCTGAGAGAGAAGAAGAAAGCAAAATAGGAAAAAGTTTGCATGTGTCTGCCTGTATGTTGTGGGTAGCAAGACAGTGCACAAGCAGAGGGAATGAGATAAATGATAAATTAGACCCTGCCAGTCAATCACATTTTCTAAATGTTTTATGTCCCAAAAGCTATAAAAGCAATATTCCACTCTGCCCTTATTGGAACCATTTCTGTACGGCAATCACATCAGTTTCCTTGGGGATTTCAACTGAAATGTGCTTTGCCTTTTCTTTTTTATATTTACTCTCTAGCTTGTGACCAAGGAAGGGGTAGAGTCCGCATACAAATGGGTGGGAGAGAGACTAGAGGAACAAGTGAGTGGTGGAAGTCTGAGGTACTGGCTGGCAGGCAGGTAGAAACAGATATGTAAAGGAAACCTGTGGCAGCCACCACAGCAAAGCAGACTGCAGCAGAGATCTCCCTGACTCCTGTCCTGAGATGGCCTCAGAGGGTCCAGGAGTAGCTCAGCAGCCAGGTGGGCCTTATTGATTCCAGGGACTGTAAGTGCCAAGAGGCAAGGAGTGATTTTGATGGTGGTGGTTTTATTCCCTGCTGTATCCTCAGAGCCTCGAACATCATGGCCACTGGCATTTGTTGAATGATACATGAAGATCTCCTTTCAGTTGCCAAGATGCCTGGGCTTGGAGAGCCTTTGGGAAGTGAGAGGGACACTTGCATCGGGGGTTTTCCTTCCCACACAGCCACTGAGGTGAAGGGATACCAGCTCTCCCCTTAGCCTACTGTTTATACACATGCTCAGATACTCCCATTTCACAGCAGAAGGCTACTTTCCCAGGAGAGCCTCCAGAGAAGAAAAGACTGCCTAAATTCACCTAGCCAGATAAATAGTCAATACAGGATTTTTTCTCTCTCTCAATGATGCATCTGCAAAATCCTGAACTCCCAATAGGTGGGAAGAACAATTTCAGTCTGGGGGTGACAGTACTGACATGAGGTAAAGTCTAGGGTCCAGGAAGGGAAGAACTATGTAGAACACCCTCCACAGGTGACAAATTCCTTGAGAACTTGGCTATTGCCTGTGCTGGGAAGAGAGGAAAAAGGAGGATGAAGAAAGACAGAAGTGGAGAAGAGAAGTAAATTCCCAGCCAGGACTGGAATGATGCAAACTGGTGTAAAATGTTGAGGGTGAGGGTGAGTGTGTGTGTGTGTGTGTGTGTGTGTGTGTGTGTGTGTGGTTCTTTTAGAGGTTTTCCTCTGCAAGTCATTATTTCAGCTGATTGGAAAATCGTGTTGAAAGACCTGCTTCTCTGGTACAATTTTCTTCATATCCTATTAGTTGCAATACAATTACAGAGAATACATCAATTCCTGGCCTGCCTGCTGCTGCTGCCAGAGCCGCCTATTAAAAAGCGGCCTTATTAATGGAATTGTACATCTAGGATTAATCGGCTTGCGTTGGCCATTTACATTTCTCATTCCACAAGCACTTTTGTTTGCTTAATAGGCTGAAGGAGGTAGGAAATGACACAACAAAGCCTCTCCCAATTGCCGAGCGTATCACTGGTGGATTTAATGTCCCCTTCCTCCTTTCATCCTGGAGTGTTGCATGGGGATGAGATCTGGCACTTGCCACTCGGGAATAGTGAAGAGGCAGGTGATTGGTAGGAGAGAGGGAAGAAGAAATGTGTGGCCCAGGAAAGCCAGTGCTTCTGCAAATGAACCAGGCCCCTGCTCTCTGTCACTCTGAGAACTGTGAGGAAGAGGGGACAAGGACTTGCTGTGTACATCGGCTCACAAAGGACCAGCAAAACAGGATTCTTGTGATAGAACAGTAGAACAGGGAAAGATGATCCAGACTGATGAGGCCCTCATCTTTCTATAGCCATGGTGGCTTCTGCCAGCTAGCTTCCACCCAGGCTGAGTGAAAACTCCTGCTCCCTCCAGTGTACCAAGTTCTCTACCAGTTCCCATTGATGAATCCAACTTTAAGAGCAAAGACTAATCTGCCATGTGGGAGACCCTGAATGTGGGAGAAACTCCTACCACCCGCTGGGCTTTCTTTGCTCTTCCTTTAGGCTATAGATACCTGTGAGCTGATGGTTTGGGAGGCTTCAGAATTTCAGGAAGGAAATTATTAAGGATTCCACACAGGGTCTTTGAGCTGCCCAGATTCCAGAAGATCCTCCGACAATGGCTATCTCTACAGCAGCATTCTGCCATGAAGAGTGTCCCACACAGATGGAGAACTGACCAGCGCAAAAGGACCTAGCACATCACAGGGTCTGACTGCAGGGGAATGGTGTTAAATTAGAGTAAGTTGTGGCTGCTCCAGGCCCTCCCCGTCCTGGTAGACTCTCTTGTTAAGTGTCGATACGATGCTGTTAACCACATATGTGCTGTCCATTACTGAAGGTGAACTCAATCATGGGCCTTCAGGAAGTTCTTTGGGACATTAACCTAGAACCCCTGCACAGATGTAGCCCATGGCAGTTTAGTGTCCAAGTGGGTTACATAGTAATGGGAAGAGGGACTGCCTCTGACATAATCTGATTGGCCTGCTCTTTGATCACCTCCCCCTGAGTGGGAAGCAGCCTTACCAGGCCACAGAAGGGAACAATGCAGCCACTCCTGATGAGATTTGATAGACTAAGATCAGAAGGAAGGAGAGGAGGACCTCCCCTATCAGTGGACTTGGGGAGGGGCATGCATGAAGAAGGGGATGGGAGGGTGGGATCGGGAGGGGAGGAGGGAGGAGCTTATGGGGGAATACAAAGTGAATAAAGTGTAATTAATAAAAATAAAACAACAACAAAAAAAAAGAAAGGAACAGACACATCAAAGCTTCTCAACAGTATTATCCCTTGTGCCTGTTCCTCCAGAGAACACAGGTGTCCCAGCTTACCCAGCAGTGAGAGATGGGAAGGGAACACTCATAGTCAAAGGATGGGTCTCCTTCCTCACACCTCCCACACATGGCAGATTAGACTTTGTTCCTCAAGTTGGAATTATAGATGGAAATTGATGGCGAATTTGCTAAATGCCCAGGACCAGGTTTACTGTAAGCTTAGCTTTGATAAAGACTGTCTGATGAAGGGCAGGAAACAGAATTTAGATACCTACCGGCTTATCAGTTCCCCCTGCCCTTCTTTGTGAATTACTCAGAAGGCTATATAGATTGAAGTTCATCCCACCCACAGGAAGCCATGCCTCACTGAATATACGTCTTCCTTTTCCTTATCCCCACTATAATCCAAGATGACCCTTGTAGGCCGTAATGTCAGACAGCTGAGGCTGCTGAAGCCCAAAGGCCTTCCTATCCAGGGGCCCTGTGGTTACACAAAGACCTCTGGTCCTTGGGTTATCACAGCAGCCACAGAGCCAGTGCATACCTAAGCACTGTCATATGGTAAGACTTTTCTTTTTAATAGGATTTTACTAAACCACTAAGGAGAGAGAGGAAGAGAGAGAGAGAGAGAGAGAGAGAGAGAGAGAGAGAGAGAGTCCATTAACAACATTACAAAGGCCTCTACTTATTAGTATTTTAGAACAGTGGCAAAACAGTTCTTGAATCTAATTATTGCTGACAATAATTAGCTATGATGCCTCATATGCTAGCAACTTCAGCTGCATCGACACATCCCTGTTTCCAGTGGTTTCTAGGAGGCTGGTTACTTTTCCTTCTCCTTCAAGACCACGTTCTCTCCTCCCCCAGGGGACCCTGACTCCCTCCCTGGCTAGGACCCTATAAATTTTGAAGCATTAAATCTGACATATTCATCTCAGTGGCTGGCACTAGGTAACTAATTTTATGTTTACCTGTCAGGGATATAGAAATGAGCTGAGCAGGGTGCTGTGGAAGCCCCTGTATGTCCCTGTTCTTATGACTACCCCTAGTCCAGCATTATTTCTTCTTCTTCTTCTTCTTCTTCTTCTTCTTCTTCTTCTTCTTCTTCTTCTTCTTCTTCTTCTTCTTCTTCTTCATCTTAGATAAAAGACATTTGACTGATTTCAAATTCCTCGTGATATCAGGACAGAAAAAAAAAAAGGACTTGTCAACACCTTTCTTTCTTTTTCCCTATTAAGCATACTGTAAAAATCAATCCCTTTTGTCACCTCGCTCTGCTTGCGAGAATGTTTAATGGATGTCAAGGGAGCTAATGATCGCTGGTAGAAAATTCATTTTAGATTTGCTATTTATAAAGTACTCAGTACTCAGGTGGGAAATTAACATGAAGCAGGGAGTCGGTGGGGTGGGGGAGGGCTGGCAGTGCAGGGCTGGGCCCCTGCCAAGCTGATGCACCCAAGGCATCCCGGGTACCAAGAGCACAGGTGGCAGGGAGGCTGTACCAAGGCATTCTGGGGGCAAATAGTACATCTGGCAAGGAGGCGTTGTGGGGAATCACAACAGTATAGGCTTTAGAATGTACAGACCTCAGCGATTTGACCTTTTCTGGCCAAAATGTTCACAGCAATAAAATAATTTCTTCAATATGTACCTTACACGGTTGTGAGAAGGATTAAATAAAATATCACACATAAAACATTTACCAGCTCCTGGCACATAGTACTTGCGCATGGGTAATAAATAGTTTGTTCTGGGACCCCATCCCTACCCCCTCTCCCCACACCCTGCCACCCCATTGCTCCGTGTGATTTAGAAGACACCACTGGATGGATCAGCACCTATGTATACCCCAGATCTTGTCTGGCCCTACACTCAGCGGTACTTACTTACACTTACATGACAGTCACACATAAAGACCCTGAGCTCTACCGGTTATCTCTGCCTTCCAGGTAATCTGATCAGCCAGAGTTCTGCAATCTCCAACTGGAGGTTTTTTCCAATGCAGCTTTCGGGATTTCTAACACCCGCACTGAGTAGGATAGAGGACTGCAGTAACCCCCGTCCCCGGAAAGCCACATCAGCAGCCAGCTGCTAAATCATCGTGGTCCTGATGTTGCCTGCTGAGCACACTTCAGAAGCCCCAGAGACACACATGCGAACCCATGTGCTGGGGAGCACATCCTGTCTAGAACCTCACCATTTTAAGCCCTCCTAGTCAAAGCAAGACTCCCCACACCAATTTCAATCCAGTAGAGGCCTCAGGATCCTGAAAGCAAATCTCTGAAAGCTAGTTAATTCCCTTTAAACTTTTCCATCGTTTACTGAAGGGGCAAATGCTGAAGTTAATTTTAGGATCTGCTTCCACAAAAGGCTGAGCCTCCGTTTACCTTCTTTCGGCTGGCTGATCACTCAGGTGTGAAGATGAATCAACCTTGTACTCCCAAGTTCTCTTCCGTGTGGAACTCCAAATCAGGGCGCTCTTGTGTACCCCTCACTCCTACTGGCTTCCCCCTTCCCGGGGCTTTCCTTGGATGCTTCTCTGTTATATTTGGATTAACTGCAAATCTCCTTTGATTACTCACTCTCTGTTGAAACAGACAACCTGTTGCCACGTGTTTGATTACTGAAACCCAGGGGAGATCCTACTTGTAATGCAGCCAGTTACAGCGCACTCAGCATTACACACCGCCACTGAGCTGCTAATTCATTGTCTAAGAAGTTGCTTTTCAGTTTCTGATTTTTCAATAATAGGCTTCTCACGAAGCTCTTAAGCTTCAGAAATAAGCCCCAAACTGCTTTTCCAGTCATTTACATACGCACAAGCGGATCAGGAAGTGGGGAAGAAAGAGAATAATTTTACATGTTATCCCTGGGACTCTGGAAGCCTGGGAAGGTGAGCATGTCAAGGCCGGAAGTATGGAAAAGGTAATAGGAAGTAGAGACCTGGCACCAAGGCAAATCAAACTAAAGTTTGTCCGGCCTCAAATTCCCCACTTCACTGAAGTACTCTAAACACCAGCAAATTCCTTTCAGGAAGCTTATCATTCATTTTGTTTTGCTATGGTGCCACTGTTAGCTACAGAAACTCCCCTACCTGCCTGTCACCAGGGCTAAGTAAATACTTATCTATGTGAAACCTGCCTAGGTACCAGGCCCAGAAAGTGGGCTCCATCATCCGGGAAGGTTGCTTCGTACTACCGTTGAGCAGTCATGGAGTCAGTTTATGGCCCATATTGGTTGTTCTGTCATTTGAACTGAGGAAAGTAAAACCAAACAAAACAAATACCGCTGCCACCACCACCACCACCAAAAAACCTTTCTGGTTGGTAGTACTGTTGTTAAAAACAAAAATGAAAATCCCAACCGTTACTATTTTACCAATAAAGATTCAGGGAGGCAGATGCTGGGGTGAAAGCCTGCTAGCTCAGAGAGGCAGAGGAAGCACCGTATGACCTTCCTTCTCATCTCAGGTCCAAAAAAAAAAAAAAAAAAAAAACAAAACCCAGGAGGTTCACTAGTACAACTGAGCCCAGGAAGAAAAGGCCAAACAAAACAAAGCAAAGGCCAAAGGCTTGCTAGCTCAAAGCTCAAAAAGGCAGGGAGCTGAGGAGCAGAAACCTAAGCTAAAGCCACAGCTTATGGAAAAAGGCCTTTTCTACTTCTCCATATTGTATCAAATACCCCTATACTCAAAGTTCATCCTACTTTTTAATCCCTGTCAGCTGGTTTCTTGCTTAGCCTCTTGACCTAGGGTTCACTTTATTAAGTCCTGTGTACGGAAAGCTCTTGGATTAAAGGTGTGTGCTAGGGATGGCTGAACCATACCATAATAACCTGTTTACAATAAACAGAAAGTTCTTGGATTGAAGGTATGTGACAGGGCTCAACCACAGTCAACAAGAAACAGGGTTTTACAGTTCACAACTCTGAGGTTCACAATGGGTCAAATATCCTATAACATAGTGTGGTCAGCTTGTTCTCTATGTCTTTCTTGTTCTCTGCTTTTCTAAGCATACATCTTGCAAATAACACAAAGAACCAAAAATAATAGAAAACATTTCTTCTATGTGATAACAAATCCTCATTTAAAATAAATAAATTAATTGCTAAAACTCATTTCTCCCTTTAGACACTTATTCCAAAAAGAATAAGTTTGCATATCAAAGGTAAGGTACCAGCCTCCTCCCCATCAAAAAAAAACAAAAAAACAAAAAACAAAAAACAAAAAACCAAGCCTCCAAGATGTCTAATTTAAATTTAGATTTCAAAAACTTAATAAATACCTTTCAATACAAAGATATAGCATATATTACTTCTCTTTTTTCCTTTCTTTCTTCCTTTCTTTCTCCCTTTCTTTCTTTCTTTCTTTCTTTTTTTGTTGTTGATGTTGTTTTTGAGGCAGGGGTTTCTCTATGTGGCTCTGTTATTATCTCTTTCTCTCCTGGAACTCACTCTGTAGACCAGGCAGACCTTGAACTCAAAGATTTACCTGCCTCTGCCTTTTAAGTGCTGGGATTAAAGGTATGCACCACCATGGCTTGGCTGGTATAATTTTTATCTGGAACTTAAATTTATCAGAATTCTGGGTTTTTATTTGCTAAATCTAGCAGTGCTAATGACTTCCTTTGTTCCAGTGTTTGACCGAATGTTCCTATGGAAATTGGAGTCCCTCCTGCTATGATTTGGAAATTGTGAGTGTCTTCTAACGGGCCATGTGCTGTAATCTTGGTTCCCACTTATGGAGCAGATAAATAAGTTACCTGGTAGTCTTTAGGGCAGTTGCTTACCTTCCTCACAGAGTGTGTTTGTCTTTCCAAGAGTGGTTACACTAAGAGAATGAGTGTGTCCTTTGTCCCTCTGAATTCCTACCTCATCCCATGATCAAGCCTCTTACATGCTTGTCCAGCACAAATCCACTGGCCAGAGGCTGAATCAGCAGTCACCTAACCCCCATTTTCATCCTCATGGCTAAGAAACACATAAACAGCTCTTTTTTTCTTAAGTACCTAGCCTCAGCTTTTTTGCTATAGCCACAGAACATGGAGTAACACAATACTCAGGATCAGTGTCTATGGCTTTTACTTCCTTTTAACTCTCAGCACCCAGACCAATGAGCTGTCCTTTCAAAAAATTCTCTCTGCAGCTGTCTTTCACAACTTCTGCCAGGCGATGGTTCTCAAAGCTCTAGTGAGAGTCACCTAAAGGGCTTTCTCAAGCACAGATCCTGAGGTCTCATTCTGTGCTTTCTGCTTCAGAAACCACCCTTAGGGATCTGAGGTCTGACAGCATCGTCTCCAACCTCTCCTAAAGCAGGTGAGAAATCAGGGTCCCCTGAAGGCCACACGTACAAATGATGAGCTAGAGTGGTTTGGGGACACTTTTGTCATTTTCTTCCATTTTAAAAATTATTTATTTATGATTATATACTGTGTGTATCTATATGGGTATGTGCACCTGTGTGTAGGTATCCACAGAGGCTAGAAAAGTGGGTTAAATAAGTTACAAGTGGTTGTGAGCCACCCAGTGTGGGTGCTCAGGAGACAGCAAGCATTCTTAACCTCTGATACATCTCTTCAGCTCCTCTCCATCCTTTAAAGTTATTTTTCTGTTTTTTTTTCATTCTTCCTTGCCAACCCTTCAGATGAAATATTTCTCACTGAAGGCATCAATATACAGAGGCCCTGAAGTGTTGCCACATCAGTTCAGTACTCAGAGAGCTGAGGACAGAATGAAGATATGAACCTGAGAGAGAGAGAGGGAGAAAGAGAGAGAGAGAGAGCCTGGGAAATTTAGAGAAGGACCTTCTGTCCTCAATAGTAGAGAGCCAAGGAGGACATTAGTGGAGCAGGACTCACCAGTACCTCTCCTAGTCAGTAAGTCTCACTTTGGGGCTTTAAATTTTTCCAACATGTGCCATGTGACAGATGGCTTCATCAGTGTAATTTAGATCTAAAGGAAGCTATATTCCAAGAAAACATAACGGTCCCATTTTGCAGGTGAGGAAAATAAAGGTCTAGGGGAATAACTTCAATTCCTAAAGTTAGGACTAGGAGAAGTTATTTTGCTTCTTAAATCATTAAATATAGCTTACATAGGTGTTGGTATAATGTTCTTTTAAAATATATACACCTTACCCTTGTTCATTCAAATGCTGATTTCTCCGCCCCCCCCCCCTTTCAATCTGGATATTGCATTGTGATACTCATTCTAAGCATCCTGTCTCAACTCTTGTGTAGACAGGACAAAACAAAGCAACTAGACACAATGTTGAACAGGGAGGAGCCAGAGGACAGGGAAGAGGGAGGAGCCAGAGGGCAGGAAATGAGTGGGAGGAGAAGGTGCAAGAGGAGAAGAGAAAAGCTGGACAGAGATCTTGGAACTACATGGAGAGATGGACTGGACCTAAGATATCACTAAAAGCAAGTATAATGGGGGAAATCTATAAATGTTAGGAAACTATGAGGGCTTGGAGGTTTAGGATGGAGTAACTATTGCCCAGCATTGTGTTCTAGGTTAAATAAATAAACCCAGTGTCTGTGTGCTGATTTGGTTATACAGCTGCTTAAGATTAACAGCAGCATTACCAGAAGACATATCAATAGTAAATATTAATAGTCACCTACAACACATAGGTGTGCTATATACACTGTAAAGTTAAGAGTTTTGCAATTCATGAGAGACTTAAGGAAAGGAAGGAGTAGGCACTGAATCCTGAACATGTTAGGGTATGGCCCTAAGTGACAGGACCAGAATTAGAAAGGGAGGTGGAGATGAAGGCGGCACAGATCAGATTGCAGTTTAAAAATCAAAAGAAAAGAGAATGGCGTGAAAGAATATGATTGACAGTTCATGAGGTCTTTCAGGTTCATTCATCAGGTCTCTGTCCCTCAAGCCTGTCCCATAAGCCAGGTCTTTTTTCTTTCTTGGTGACCTGTCAGTACACATCTAGACATACATGTGGGCTCTTATGTATACATGTAAGCACACTGTCTGCCCTCTATTGTGTTCAGGGTAAGTAAGAGTTACCAAATGATGGCTCATTCCAACCACAGCTGAAAACTCACCCTTATCCACACTGGGTCCAGAGGGTCTGATTATCTCATTTTTTTTTCCATATCTCACCATGGTAGTAAAATATACATAACAACATATAACAGTTAACTGTTCTTCTGTGTATAGTTAAACTTCTTCATTGGGTGTGTTTCTAAAATTGCATAGTCATTATTACAATTCATTTTCAGAACTTTCCAACCCCTCAGAACTTCAGTATCTCAACCCAACAGGAACTTCCTATTCCTCATCTCCCCGTAGTTCCTGATAATCTCTTTGGATGTGCTTATTCTGCATACTTCATGTAGGTAGATTCACACGGCATTTTCCTATTGTGTATAGGATTCTTCAGTGAGTGGAAAATACAGCTACGTTGTAGCATGTGTAAGAATGTCTTGTTTTTGGAGGCCGAATAACACTCCGTTCTGAGTGAGTTCGTCCATCTGCGCCTCTGTTGATGGGCATTTGGGTTGTTTCATCCTTTCGTTGCTGCAGATATTTCCTTATTACAAACCCTCATGGACAAATAGGTTGAGTCCCTGTTTTCTGTTGGTTTGGATATGTATCCAAGAGTAGAACTGCTGAGTCATAAAATAGTCTGTATTTAACCTTTTGGGGAACCACAGTACAGTTACCACACTAACAGTGCTACTTTGCATTCCCTGTAGCAGGTAGATTGTATCCTGTCCATCTATCTTGTCCATCCCCATTTCTTTGCCAACCCTCGTCTTTTTTATTGCCCAATGTGTATAAAGTGACACCAGGTCACTCCTGGCTATTTTTTTTTTACTCATTGATGGATTGATTGATTGATTGACTGATTGATTGATTGATAATGGATGTCCTAAAGAAGGAGAAGTAATACCTCTTTGTGATTTTCACCTGTTTCCTTAGTGATGGATGGACATGCCACCATGAAGGCAGCAGTGCTTTAAGCATATGGGCTTCCCATGTCCCTGAGAGCTCTTTCCGTCTTCATTCATAAAAACACAGCCTTTCATACAGCACAAGAAGGGGCCAGTTACTAGTATCTATTTCCCTGGTGTTGGTCTTGAATGTGTCTGAGTGTGTGGTGATCTAAGAGAATTTGTATTTCCTGAACCCCTTTATATTTAGAGGACATGATGGGGCTACATTCGGGGCCAAGGTAGGTATATATGCATGTGTGTGGAGTCAATGTTGCAGGAGTGTTGTGGAAGGGTTTCTGGGGAACCGAAACCCATTCCTCCTGCCTCCTTTTCTTTGTATTTTTCCTCATCTCATGCTTGCCTCACACATGCTGCCATCTTCCACCCAGGAGTCAAAGTCACATACAAAAGATCCAACTGACAGAAAGGCCTGCAGCCCTGATGTTCAGGAATAACACACCAGCTTTGAAATAGACAGGCAGAATATTTTTATAGTCAGAAGGATAACCTTATATCTTATTTAAGCTGCTTTTATTGAACAAAAGCTGAATCCAATCATAATGGATATTTTCAAATACGTTTTTCCTTCTTTAGTTTAAATAGGAGTAGAATTGGTCTTTCAAGACTCATTCTTTGCCTGTGCTCAGGACCTGACCATTTCCTACATACCTATATTCCTGAGGGACTTGTTTGGCCAGGTGTCTCCTGATTCTTCCTGTTGTGTCCCACTTTACTGGCTTTTGTCTCCTGCATTGAGGGAAATCTTTCTCAGCATCATCCTCTCAAATTGTAGCCTCTCTCATCACACTTTTTTCTCATCTCCTCTTCCTCCTTCTTCTAGTCCTAAACTTTCGTCTTTAGCATACATCCAAGTAAAATAATTATCACATGTTTCAACTGTACTTCTTATTCACACTCCATGGCTCCTCTCTAAGAACTGTTCTCCCTAAGGGGATAAAACATATTTTATATTGTTTTTAAAATTGTGTATATGTCTATCTCTGTGTGGGTATGTGTAGGTTATCTATGATGGTGAGAACAGGTCATCAGATCCCCTGGAACTGGAGTTACAGGAGGTTGTGAGCCATCTAACAGAGATTTTTAGAACCGAACCTAGGTCCTCTGAGGGAGTAGTATGTGTGCTTCACCACTGAACCATCTCTGAATGTCTAAATAGAAGACATTTTTAGGTCTACGTGTGATGTGTGATGTTTTTGATAATTTAGGAGCAGCTGTCATTGCTTTTATTCCTACATGTCTTACATACTTTGTAATGATATCTGACTATTCTGATTTTCCTTCTGTGTGCATGTTTGACCTTTCCTTGTCAATCTTCATTATCAGAACTCTTCTACACTACACAGGTCTGTGCTGACCTCATTTCTGTTCACATATTCTCAGCTCTCTCCCTGGGTAATTCACTGTACCTGTGATGAAGACTGTCATTTTTCAAGCCCCAGTACCTCTCCAAGTCTCAGAACATTGGGAAAACTTCTTGGAAACACACCATGAAGCCAACTATATCAGTTGCCACCTTCCTAAATCCCCATCTGAGCCATTCATCCAGGAACTAGAAGTCTTTAGAGAATTACTAGGGAGCCTCTGTTGGATTCTCACTATGTGTCTCTCTGTAGCTCTACATTCCTGTAGTTCTCACACCAGTGGCCTCCTGCCTGATTGGCTATATCCCTTAGGAAGAGACCTTGTCTCTAAGCTTGTTTCCTTCTAATCCACTAATCACAGTGTAATTAGGGTGTTATTTTAATGGTCTCAATAACCCCAAATACTCCTTTAAAAAATCTGATCATGTTATTGACTAGTATGCAACCTTTAGAAGGAACTTTTCCCCTAGCAGCAGTCTTTTGTAAGAGTAATTTCAACATTGGGGCAGAAGGATGACTTAGAAGCTAGCCTGGACTATGTGAGAGCCTGTTTCAAACACAGACACACAGACACACACACACACACACACACACACACCAAAAAAAAAAAAAAAAACAGTAAGAAAAAAGCCATTCATGTTCTGACCTCTGCCTATCTCTCTACCAGTGGTTATCTTTCCACCATACTCTGTCCCTTCACCTCATTCTCCAAGCTACACCCTTGCTTAGTTGATGTTGGATCCTGTGTTCCTATCATGCTGACTTACCTATAGAGTGAAAGGTGCAGCTTCCTACATGTGCAAACTCTTGTATTCTCATCTTGCTGAATGTACTCATTTTTCTCTCTCAACTTCCACACCACCTCCTCCCAAATTTCCCAAACGTTACCATAGTTAGCCTTACAGGCTTTTGTCTCAGATCTAACCACATTACAGTGAATTATCTGTTTCTTTGAGTGTAGGAATTCCATATCTGCTTGTTGTTTGCCTACCACACGGTAGACCCTAAATAAACATTCCTATAGTGGATATAAGATAAATTTCAGGAATAATGTACCATGTGGCTTTTTAAGTCATAAATCTGGAAGATGTGGAGTCAGCATTGTTGGTATCATTTCTAGATGATACAAAATTCATCAGGATTAAAAACCATCTCAACAGACTTCAACAGAAGTTCAGCTATAGTGGAACTTCACCTAATAGAGACACTAGCTATCAGGAAGTATAGGGAAGGCTTTGCAGAGTTGGGAGTCTTGCTTGTTAGAAGAGTTGCTTATTAGGAGAGGAGTGAGGACAGCCTTAGTGCGAGTCCCTGGCTGGTGTTATATATCTCAAAAAAAATAAATAAAATAAAGGAAAAAGAATAAAAGAAAGGAGGTTATAGGAGGGTCAAGTGAACCTAGGTGTTAGTACCCTGCTGATCAGATCATACCAGGAAACATCTGCTGTGGCAATAGCTTCTTCAGAGTTGATTGCTATCAGTCAGGACTTGTTCAGATGATAATGATCAGAATGATTAGAGAAAGGAGTAGCTGTGGATGCTATCACTACAGTGTGGCAGTCACAGGGAAGAACAGAGGACGTTCTTCAGAGGAGAACACAGAGGAGGGGCACGTCATCTCTCAGAAAGTGTGTCAGAGTGTGTCGCTTGTGTTCTGGCAGCTCTAAAAGGCAGACACAGTGGGTGTCATTAGGACCTTAGGACCGTATTCAGCTGCAAGTAAAAGAATCCTTATTTACTGCTTTTAAAAACAATCTCCAGTATAGTAAGTACATTTGATTTGTTTTCATTTAATAAAACAGCAAGCCTTATGGTTAGACTTAGAGATTTCTTTCTTATCTTTGATGGGTGTGGCTGCTCTTCATTCCTGCAGTCTGGCTGCTGGGCCTCCAAGCAATGTCTAGAAATGTCTAGCATGGATCATCTAGCAACAGTTGCTGATCCCTCATCCAGTCATTTGTGCTTGCCTTCTTTTGGTTTGATTGCATTATAAGTCCTTGGAAGATAATGCTAGGTAAAGGAATTTTTATCTGTCTTCATAGAGTTGGCTACAAGGGAATCTGGAAGGTATTTTAGGCAGGCACACTGCTGCTCTGTAAAAATTTAAGAGCATTATTTGTAGAGAAAGAATAGAACAGATACTGAGAAGACATCAAAGTGTCTCCTACAATAATAAAGTATCTCCTCACAGAGTTTATCAGCTGTGAAAAGGGGATTAACATCAGTGATTTTCACGGCACCCCTACAATATAGCATCTGTTATTCCTTTCAGACAGAGATGGCCATACCATCACTGACCAATGCATGGAGTGTGCAAGTCAGACCTGAACATCTGCTTGTAACAATCATCAAAAGTGACTGTGATAGGAAGCTAGAATAGGGTCTGCAACTCAGGAAGGGAAAGACTGGTCATTGGAGAGCTCTAGGATTGCTGGGTAGGAACTGGAGACTATTATTCAAACAAGATCGTTGCCTTGGGAAGCGGACAGGAAAGTGAAATGCCACAGTGTCTCAGAATTCTAAGAGTCTAAAAAAAAAAGCTTTAAAATTTGATGATTAAAATGCTTGGTTCTGCACAAGGTTTTAAGAGCACAAAGGCAATGAAAAATGATGCCAAAAAAAGCAAAAAGTCTTCAGGGAAAAGGAAGGAAAACATGAAAATAAACCCTGATTTCTTATTTCTTTTAGTATTAATGAAATGATTTGGCCATCTGTGGATGCTCATACATTAAGGCAAAAGCCGTTGTGCTGGTTGTTTTTGTCAACTTGATCCAAACTTAGAAGCACCTGGGAAGGAGGAATCTCCATTGATGAATTGCCTCTATCACATAGGTCAGCAAGCAACTCTGGTACATTTTCTTGATCAGTGATTGATGTGGAACCATCTCATGCTAGGCACGTGGTCCTCCTGCTGAACATTTCTGTCAAGCTTGGACAGAAATTAGTCTGGGCAAGCAATGAGAAGCAAGCCTTAAGCAGTGTTCCCTCATTCTCTGCTTTAGTCACTGCTTCTAGGTTCTTGTCTTGGGTCCCTGCCTTGGCTTCTGAAAATGAGGGTGTATAACCTATAAGCCAAATGCACACTTTACTTCCCAGTTGGATTTTGGTTATGTTGTTTTGTAATAGCAGTAGCAACCTAATTAAGACAGCCCTCAGTCATTTCTGTGTCTGGCCTAAGCTGCACCTTGGCTATTCATGAAGTGAATCAGACACCCTCATAGAATGCTTAGGGAAGAGGAGGAGAAAGGCAAGGTTGAAAGAGGCAGAAAGTAAGCCCTTCACCACCTTCCTCTTCTCCATATGAATATGTCTGTATACCCCCCTCCTTTGCTTTTGGTTTTTTTTTCTTTAGCCCTCCAGGTCCCTGCTTGGCCCTTCTGCCGTGCGTACATACTCAAGTAGAGAACATTGATTTCCTACCAGGATTTCCTCACTGACCAATCTATTTGCCACTTGAAGAACTGGTTTTTATTCTACAGTAATTCCACCCTGAAACAATGAATTCTGCAAAGATAGTTACATAGTTACCCATAACACATGACTTATTGGTACTAGACAGAATCTATAACAAAAGATAATAATAGGAATGATTACAGAGAAGTGTGGACAAACACAGCATGGCAGGAACTATATGGGATGACATATTTAGTGTCCAAATAGTATTGTCACAAAAAGCAATGGACAAATCAAGCAAGAGGACCTTATGAAAGGCACACTCTGGAGTCAGGTCTTTGTATACACAGTGAAAATGCACAGATATAGGATAAGAAAGATTGTAATAAAAGCTTGCTGTAAGCTAAAGTTAGAATATTATATGGCCATTAGGATACCCAGAGGATATCAAGGCCTCTTTCCGTCTTTTTTCTTTTCCTTTCCTGTTTTCTTTTTCTTCTGTCCATAACATGGACTGTTACTTTGGCTCCAGCTCCTGTGCTGAGGGTGCTAAGACAATAAGTCATTCCATGACCTCCTGGAGATCACAGCCTGAAGGAAAGGCACATGTAATTGGGTAACTACAGTGACATGCTATGGATGTTAAATATGAAATTGCATACTAGCGTAACAGAGCTACAGATAAAGAACAAGGCTGTTCAAAGAGATACCTTGGTGGCAAGTTTGTACTGAATTACAGCAAAGTATTTTGAAGTAGCCAAGGGCAGGTGGAGTCTAGCCACAAGCAGAGAACAATATTCATGCACTTCTAAGAGAGAGAGAAACACAGACAATTCAGAGCCTCTGGTAAACTAAAGCTAAACCCTTAGGTCTTCCATGCCTTGTCAAGGGACTACAACTCCACGCTTCTAAGACTTGGAGTGAAGAGCCATCACAGCCCAGACATACTGGGAAACAAATATTTGAAGAAGCTCATGGAATAACCATACTAGGGATGTGGTTCAGTGTTAGCATGCTGATTGGCATGTGTAAGATCCTGGGCTGAGCCACCAGCATCTCTAAGACAAAGAAAACAGTATACAGAAGAGTCACAGAAGAACAGGTAGAGCTCTTCTGTGGAAGGTCATGTGACAAGAAAGAAAGAAATTTTGACATTTTGAACCTCATGGAAAGACAATGGGAAGAGAATCATGCTTTCAAATATCTAAGAAATATTCATCTAATAGAAAAATCAGATCAATTCTGTAAGTTGTAGATTAAAATGACCATAATACTATCTATCAGATAGTGTCTAGACACATTTTCAGTGTTAACTTATTTCTTTAATCATTTTAAGAGCCTTACAAAGAAATTCTATGATTGCTTCATTTTATTGAATAAGAAACTGAGTCACACATAGGATAATTCAAGAGCTGGGAATGTAGCTCAGTAGTAGAGAGATTTCTTGGTGGACACTGGGCCTAGTTCATCCCCCAGGACCACAAGGAAATGGAAAAAAAAAGGTTAATTCAAAGGCTAAAGTTCTTAAAGTAAGAGGCATCCAAGCAAGACTTGGCCCCAAGCCAAGCCAAGGGCGTGTAAGTTATAAAGTTGTTCTAGGGTAAAGAAAATTTCTCTACCTCACCCTACATCCCATCTTCCCTCAAGTCCAACAGTTAAATCAGTACTTGATCAGAAGGAAATGTCTCACTTTGTGTTACTGGTAACAGACCCTGGGAACCCCCAGCAGCTGTGATGAGGAGGTGTCAGAGCTCAAAGGGAAGGGTTGAATAAATCATATTGGAAGTCCCCCTAGGCTTGAGCTAGTTGTAATTCTAGGGTTGTCTGACACAGCAGGGTGAATTCTTTGGGGCACCAGATGGTTGTGTGGGTTACCCAGTGACTAAACTTGGCTCCAATCTGCACAGTAGCTCCGTAATCCACGTGCCTCTCCGATCTGCTGACTCCATCAGAAAAGTAACAAGCTCTCACTCCTGTGTGGCGGGCAGGAACTGACCTGGCATGGAAAGCAGAGCCAACATCACAGCAGTCTAACAAATGAAGTCTATGATGTGACTGCTGTTGAGCTGCTGGAGATGAGTCTTCCTTAACCACATGAAGGAGGTAGTGGCACAGAGTGACTGATTCCCCAGGAAGGAAGGCAAAATTTGGATGATGAGGGACACTCCCTCCTTGCCTTTGAGGGAGGAGTTTCATCCCATCCATGACTCACTTCTGCTTAACACTCACAAAGTCCATCTTAAACATATTTATTCTTGACCTTCCCTCAAAGACCTCCTCAATTTCTCTTGCAAGAAACCTTAGAGATAGGTCAATTAGGACTTATTATAATCCCTTATTCCTTCTGCCTGCAATGCTTTAACTGGTTAATCTTTTCCTTGCACCCTAAGAAGGCCTTACAGGTAAATAAATATATGCCTTCACTTACAGAGAATGCCTTACACATGACACTGTATGTTGAGTTTGCATGCACATGCACATCACTTGCAGGCTCTAACTGTGTTCAACCATCTGTGACTGTTTATATTTCCAGCTTCCTGTAGGCAGAAACTTGTTGTGAGTGTTTTCTTCTAGCACCACTACCTATCAATAACTACACTCAAAAAGACTATTTGCAGAATTGCCAGATGCAGAGTTTTGGAATGGGACTTTAGAATCCTTTGGTCCAAAGGATTCTATTTTAAATTAGGAAGAACAAAGTCCATCTCTGGGTGTGTCTAACCCAGGTGTGTCTAACTGAAAATGCAGAACATTTTCAGATGGCTTTCTAGGTGTAGTTTTTGGCCATGCTCTGAATTGGAACTTCATGGTGGGGGGGGGACTTTTTAAATGTTAGTGTTGGGCAGGGGGAGGGTTAAATTTATTCTGGGGTGGGGTCACAAGGAGATTCTGAGCTACCTGGTCTGTGACAGGGACTGACTGTTGGCTTTTGCATAAAGCTTTTTGGGTAGTTGGTGGTTTGGAATAACTCACTTAGAGTTGGAGGAGATTGAAAACAGACACAGGCTGAGGATTTATCTCAGCTCCTATCTGCTGAAGGCTGTTGTGGCTTCTGAAACAGAGTTAGGAGAAGAATTTCTCTAGGATTGTGCACTTGGAAGAATTGTGGGCCCAGGAAAAAAAGTTTTATTCCATGAGAAAAACTACAACAATCACTACTGCTATGGAAGATGGGAATACAGGCAGAAGCAGCCCCCCTTAACTACTTGGGCTGCACTGTGGGGCCAAGATTGAGCAGAGGAGAAGCTCAGCCTCCTCTGGACATACAGAGCTAAAAATCCAAACAGGCAGATAAAGAGACAATGGGTATATAGAACCACCATGCAAGTCGGCTTCCCAAATAGTATATAGTAGCAGAGGAGAATAAATGCATGTCTTCAGTTAATGAAGCATTTGGATTGTCTTAGAAACCTGAATTAGGGGATGTTGACCAGTAACCAGTAAGTTCTTAGAGAAAAGACCTATGTGTCCCATTCAAAAGCCAAAGGAAGAGACTAGCTGTCTGAGGCAAGTATTTCCTTGGCCTAGTCACAAGTATTCTCTCTCTACCATCATTGGCTTTCTTGTGCTGTGCAGAAGCTAGGACACAAAGGAGGGGGTCTGTCTGTGGTAAGTGGCAGTAGTGCTAAGAATCACCAATTACTCAATGATGAAAACCAGTGGTCACATGACTAATGGACTCTCATCTGCTTCCAGCTTCATCGTGCCAGATATAATGGAAGGCATGTCAGATTTCTAGGAGTACCTTCTTGGCAAGAGCAACAGTAATGAATGGCAGAATCTATCTCTGATTTGCAAGAACACAGAGCCAAAATGTGCCCACCTTTTCTCAGTGCTTCCTCAAGCAAGGACTAAGGGATGGTTACTTTCTTACCATGCTATCATCATCCACACAGGAGTCCTGACACTGCATTGAGTCACTTGCTTCAAGGGTGCTGTTTCAAGACAAGACAAAATTGTGATAGGTCTTTGGTTTTGTTCACTGATAGAGTCATAGCACCTTCAGTACAACATGAAGCATAGTAGGTGCCCAAAGCATACTTCTTGGTGATTGAACCAATGATTCAACCATAGAAATTTTCTGGGCTCAGAGTTTGGTATCACTTCTAATCATAAGCAAGTGAAGCCAAAACAAGCTGGTCTTTTGATCAGTCTTTTATTAATGCAAAGGCTAATGTTCTCACAGAAGCTAAAAATAAAAGGAGACAGAAAAAATCAAACTCAGTAACCTAAGATGTTCTCAGTAGCAGGAGTGAAGAATGTGTTTTCCAATATTTGATTCTTAGCTTGACAGTCTCTCTTGAAATCCTCTCTTCTCAGCAATGAAAATTTGAGTCTTTGTTGGTTTGTTTTGCAGTTTGCAAATGTCTTATGGAGCTCTTCTGGCAGGGCTTCTGTTTTTCCTCTTGCAAATAAATAAAAGGCCATACCTTTAATATGACTTACATAAGGGATATTCTGTGATTGACTGTCATGATTTCAGAAGAAGAAAAGTGTCAGGAAAAGGGGTGGGAAATAACAGGAAAAGGGCAAGTATAAAATGCAGAGGAGAAGATAAAAACAGGATAAGCTGGGTATGAAAAACTAGAGAGTCAGAGACACTGAACAGCTGAAGACCATGCAACAGCATCCCAGGCATCCCTTCTGGGGATGAGTGAACTTACCACGGTTCATGGGCCCTACTTCTCCACTGCTCTGCCCTAAGGTCTGGGCTCCAGTGTGCTAGGAAGACTGACTCTCCCCTCCTGTGGGAAGCAGAGCAACCCCTGCCAGCTTGACCTAGATCTGTCAACTGATCAATTACCACTCCCAAAGAAAGAGAAGGGAGGACAAGAGGAAGAAGGAGAAAGGGAAATAGAAAGCGTCTAGAAGAGAGGAGGTCTGGAGGAGAGAGGGAGACCAGCAGTCGAGGATGGGAGGGAGCATGGCTGAACTCACATACAGCAGGGAGAGTAAGAGCAGACTTAATCCTGAAGGCAACACAAATAAAGAAAACTCAACAACGAAAGAAGATACAAAGTTTTCAGAAATAACGAAGCGCAATTAGTTAAAACACAGGGACTTTTTTTTTTTCCCACACTTTGCTGATTCAGAGTAGTGTCTCCTTTCTACTCAAAAAACTCTTAGCTCTAGCTTCCATCCTTCCCCGTGGTTCCTGCCCCCTGCACCTCACATGCTAGATTACACCCAGATGCAAGGCTCCTTTCACAAATGGATGGGGATGTGATCCCCATGTGTTTCATCCTGAGACCCCATCTTCTCTCCAACACATCCTCCACTGCAGTGGAGAAGCCCCACCAGGATAGAGGAGAGTCTGGGGAGATATAGGAGAGTGTGTACCCAACCTGCAGCTACCAGCTACCTTATGTTCGCATGTTTCAATTTTTATGTTTAATTTGTTTTTATTGAATTTCAAATGACTATAGACATAAAGTAAACATGTAACAAGCCAATAGAGCAGAAAGGAAGGAAACTGCATAAATACAATCAGTCTCAGCATGGAGTTACACTTAGCACCACATGTTCAGAGTGTTACAAGCATTAATGAGTCCTTACAACACCCAGGGGAGTCACTCCCTGGCCTGTCAGGCAGGTGGGGAGACAGGCTCTTGGAGAGAAATATTTATTTTCCCTATAGAAAACACAGGGGAAAAAATGAGCCCAGAGATGCTCAGGTTCCCAGCTGAGCTAGACTCAGGTCACTAGAGCTGGCTTGACACCTGGAGGCCATCCACATGGGGTATTTGAAGTCTGTAAGGCCTCTGAGTCACTAGTGATGAAGAAAACTTTACATTCTAGTCACTGAGCAAGAGGCCAAGAACTCCCAGCCACCAAAAAAAGCTTGGCAGAAAGTCAAATCTCAGGCTTGCCAGTCTTGACCCCTTTTACACAATGAGGGTCATCAAGAATATTCCAGATCTTTCTAGCACATGCTTCCTGGATGTGACAGACTCACATGGGCAATAAAGCCTCACAAACTCTGAGGCTTCCTAAGATACTGAAGGCTCACTTTAGTCTGAGAGAAATCCCAGTTTGTCTGATCCATCCGTGACACTCAGCAAGCGGCAGTATTGTTCATTATTCTCAAGTTCTGTGGAACTATATGTACATGGCAAAGAGATCCCACAGAATTGCTAGAAAGAAATCTGGGTTGGAGTTTCCTCCATTTTCCAGGAACCTAGAAAGGTATTTTAAAGTTGCTTTTTGGAACAATTCATTAATACCTACAGTGAAGGGGAAAAAGAAGAAAAGCCAGGGGTATGCATTATGGCAAATAAAAAAAGAATTATAATATTTTTATTTTGCTTTAAAAGAAAAAAAAAAAAAACCCAGTGGCAGAATCAGATTGCACCTGGTAACACTGGTAACTAAAGCTGCAGTTCCAGGAATGGCTTCAGCAAGGCCTGCTGCTTTTGTCTGGCACTGCTTGGTTGCCTGACATCCATGAGCAAATGTTCAGCGGTCCAGGACTTTAGGTAATGCCATCGCTAGCAGGATAGGTGGACAGGAAATGTCTAAGTTGCTTTCCACATATCATACCACGATAAGCCCCCACGTAGGCAGCTCCAAGCGTGGCGGACACAATACATTCTGAGGAGCATCCCTCTTATCCACGTACTTTTGGTCATGTTTACAAGGACCCACAATGCCCACTGCAGACCCCAGATCTCATCACCTCAAAATGACTATTGCGTGTTGCCAGTGAGGGCTGTTTGGTCTCATTTACCTCTTTCCCATCCCACAACTACCCAGCTTGGATGCTGAGGCCAACCACACACTTACAAAGAGTGAATGTTTGGTGATTGGCCTACCCCCATGGTGCCCCTGGCCTCAGCTGTGAGCCAAGGACAGTGTGAAGTGAGTCTGCTTTTCCTTCAGTTCTGTATTGCCAACAAGCAGCTTCCTTGATGTGGGAACTGAGAGGAGGAGAATTAGGAGGGTTGGAAAGGAAACTAACCTCACTAATGGAAAGGTGTTGAAAAGAGCCATGATCTCTGAAAGGAGGAACGGTTGGTTGCTAGAAAGAGAAAAGCTGCAGTGCACCCAGCCATTTGCTTTCAGAACCTCTACTGCCATAAGGCAGGCAGTGTGCTGGAAAGTGCCTCATCCTGCTTCCTCACTCTGTTCTCAAGAAAGAGCCTCTTCTAGTTAAGCAAGCCTGGGGCTTCTCAGGGCAGACCCCAGGGAGTTAATCAATGCCTCCCCTGCCTCCCAGCCCTGTCACACTAATCATTTTGAATCTTCTAAGGCCTCTACCTCCCTAAACTGGACCACCATTGCTAGTGGGTTGGGGGAAGGAATGGATCAGGGAGGCTGTCCCTAACCTGTCCCTAGTGCCATACACCTTTCCAAGAGGCAAGAGAGCCAGAAGTAGCAGCCGTGGGAAGTGTCGGCTTAAAACAAAAACAGAGGAGAAGAAAAAAATCGCCTTGGAATGTGTGCTGCATTCTAACTAGTCCTGCTGGGTCAATGCAATAGGGGTGGATTATTGCAGGCAAGACCTGGGCTGCCTCAGTAATTCTGTAAGTTTGATAAGAGATAGCTGGCTGCCTCTGCTTCCTTCCCTGAAAGTAAAACAGACATCACCTTTGCCTTGTCCCACCGGCATGTGGTATGGGGTTTCTAGGGGTCACACTGCCTTAAAATTGAGCAGCCTTGCTCTATTATGACACATGAAAGCCTATTTAGAACTCCCTGGATGCAGCCAGCACAAATAAAGCTATCACCCTCCTTGGGAAATTCAGAATTTGGTAGAAGGGAACCAGTTCTGAGAAACCCCTGTTCCCACCCTCAGCCCCCAAGACAGGAACAAGACTACTGAAATCATACTTCACCTGGGGAAATATGTTTCTTTCTCCTTCTCTATTCCAGGGGTTGTTGATTCGAAGTATGAGCAAATATTATGCTTCTCTGGATTTATTTCTAATGAAAAGTTATGCTAATTTATATGTAAATTCTGTTTGGCCCCGGGGCTCCTGGCAAATAGCCAATGGGGCTGCTGATGGTGGGATTCTGCAGTTGTCTCCAGGTTGGTGCTATAAACAGGATGGAAGCTCTTCAAGACAGGTGACCGAAGGTATGGATGGGTCTTCCTCTCCCATCCCCTGACACCTTACTCAACGCCTTACCTAGTTAGTTTCCATGTCTACTGTTAGAAAGCAAGGAGCTATTTCCCTGAGGGGAAACTTGAACTCAATTTCCCTACTGCCACTGTTAGGGCTGTAGACTCAGTTTGTGAAATCCTAGGTACCTGGAATAAGGACAGTACACACACACACACACACACACACACACACACTGATCCTGCTCTGTATTACGTAAGAGGAGTCAACCGAGGATGCCTCCACACTCTTTGCACTTCTACACCCCCATTGCCCAAGGCGCAGGATGGAGAGAGCGCTCAGAGATTGAGCCCCTAGGGTTAAGTGTGGCAGGCAGTCTCATGAATGTTCCCGCATGATCCTCCACCCTGGACCTTCTTGTCCTGGGCTAATTCTTCCAGCCTCCCTTTCCTCCCTAAACCACAGCCAAGACCCACACACGTTTGCATTTCATTCTTTTTTTTTTTTCAGCCTGGTCCCTCTGTCCACCTCATGTAGATCTGCAGAGCTCAGGGGCCATCACTCAGAAGGGTCAGAGGGACTAGAGCTTAGGTCTCTTGGGCGAGATCATGAGAACTCTGTACTGCACCAGGAGCAGAGGCGCAGCGGTGGGACTGCCATCCCTTTTCACTCTGCCAGACAGAACTTTCCTTTGGGAATGCAACTGCATAGGAGGGAGAACCTTGCCTCCCCCTCCTCCCTGCTTCGGGCTCCAAGCCTCTCGGAGAGCCTTCCAGGACCAAGCCTGTCAAAGTTTCTCTGCGTGTTTCAGTCTCTGAGTTCCAAAACCTTTAATCGTAAAGGGGCAACCTAGACCCCCGCCCTCTCCCAAAGAATGGAGGGAAGGCAAGCTGGTTAGCGGCCAATTTCATGGCCGGGATGGACTCGCAATGGGAGGACTGACACAGGAGTAGGGACCACACAGTGCAGCAAATGGACTCAAGGTGGAAGCAGATTCCCAAATGCACCTGAAATGAGCAGAGCAAAACACCGAAGAACCGTGGTCAGGGAGAGAGCCAGCCCCAGCAACTGCAGCCTGGCTTCTCCGCCAATAAGTAGACTGAAAATTAGCATTCGCCTCTTCGTGTCTCTGTCCTTTCAACTTAGAAAGGTTTTCCTGAATTTCAGAGCCCACCGCAGCCTGCCGCTGCTTGCACAGCCTTTTATCTGCTTGAAACGCCCACCCCCCACCCAGCCCCGCCACAAACACACCCCCAAACAGATTCAAAACTAACAGTTGTTCAGGCTCCTGCAAATGGATTTATTCCCTGAAGCCAGACTCCTGGCCAGCACCTTCCAGGAGGTAAGCGATTATTTCCATCCGGTATCCCCCACCTCACCCCCAGCTGCGCTTTGCTCCTTTTGGAAGCTTTACAAGTTCACTGGCTAATATTTAAAGTTTCCTCCTATAATTTCTCCCCAGTCGCATAAGCAGCACACTCGCAACCCGGCTGCCCTCTCCCATCTGCGGCGATCCCCTGCATACATGTGTGCTGGGCTGGGTAAGTGTGAAAGATGTGCATGAAGCCAGGGAGCCGGCGCACAGCCACGGACCCAAGGGGAGCAGCAGAGACACGTTTTACTTATGCACACACAGTCCCCTCATTTCGGTAGCAGCCAGAATCAAATCAATATTCTCACAGCCTTGTCTGGAGAATGAAGTCCCAGCCATGCTGGTTAAAATGTTCGCGCTTCCACCTGCAAACCGCGCAGCAGAGTCGACCCGGGAGGGAGCCTGCAAACGCTTGCAGCACAGGGTATCATTCCCTGGTGCTGCTGTAAGCAAATCAAAAGCCAGTCTTACCTTGGAAGAGGCACAGAGCCGCCAGCCCCGTGAAGATTGCCCACGAAATAGAATTGTGCATTTTTGCCTGGATGGTTTTCATATTTTTTCTTCTTTTTCTTCTTTTTTGTCAGGATCGGTTCTTTCTCTCTCTTTCCTTTTTTTTTTTTTTTTCCTCCTGATAGATTGTGCTGCTCTCAAGCTCGTCAGAGGAGATTTAAATCCACTGTTTTGCTGAAGGACACAACAAGGAAGCTGAGGGCGTGAGAGAGTCTGACTTCTCCGTAATTATCTCCACTCATACTCTGGCACTGAGGCACATTGTACAATCTGGCTCTGGACAGCCCTCCTACAAGCTGCAATCATTGGTTCTAATCCAAGGATTGACAGAGCTACAACACGCGCGCGCAAGCACACACACGCACTCACACACACACACACACACACACACACACACACTCAGGAATCATTTGCTGGGCAAATCAAGCTGATTAAAGAGACAGGAGCCTGGAGAGATGGAATGATAAATGCCACTTTGCCCCTTGTATATTACTTTCATTTTTTAAACTGACAGCAGAGCCCTGAGCATCCGGAAATCCCTTTTCTCTGGTGTTCCCAGGTCCCCTGAACTTAGATACACTTTGCACTGGAAAAAAAAAAATCCGTAGCCAACATGGCTTGCAGGAAATTTTAAAGGGTGCATTTTCATGCTCCGTGAAACTTGCAAGAATGAGTCAAATTCTATTTGTTGGTTCCTATTTTGCCTGCAAGGGAAGTATCATTCAGTGACAGATTTCTCCTCTCCTTCTCTTCAACCTTTCTGAGCAGTCACTTTGAAAATAATAAATAACTTTCTGTTTTCTTCTCCTGTCACTCTTCCTTCAGAAAGCCTGCATCACTCCTGTTTTTCATTCACTTAATTTTCTAAAGTCACCCATGTGTATACGGTCCCACGCCAAGCGATAAAGTGTCCAGAATTTGAAAAGACAGCCCACTGTTTGATTACAGAGAAGTGTCTGAAAGAGAGCAAGGCCCCTGCTACATGGCTCAGTCAACACCCACTAAAGAGCATATTGTCAGTGTCTGTGTTTTAAACCTCCAGGGAGACAGATTTAAGCTAGATGCACTGAAGACCATCAGATTGCTGCTTTGTGTGTTGTTATTAAATGGCCTCAGATGGTTGGAGACATTTATCTCCTTGATGATATGTAAGGGAGGAAATCAAACAGATAGCTAGCTAGCTAGCTAGCTAGCTAGATACATAGATACAAAGACAGATAGATTTTTGTTCCGAGTTCTAAGAACTAGGAAGCTCATTTTTGGCTACCCCTTATGGAAACAAGTTATATATTCTGAACAAAAGATGAACTGAGCCCCTTGCTGATGCTCACCAATTCATTTCAGCACGTATTTTAGATATTCCTCCAGACTGCCATTGTCAATTATACTTTCTGGTGATTCCCATAGAATTGTTAATGTATATATATTCTCAGTCTGCTCTAGACTAGAGCACCCACTGCCTGGTCATATTTATGGACACGGGAGTGAAAATAAATCAAGGCAGTACTGAGATTTGGGCCCACCCTAGAGACTCATTCTTCTTGCTTAGTAAGCGGCTATGTGAGCATCTCTCGGAGGTGGGCAGCCCAAACTCTGAGCAGTGGGACCCAAAGCATCTTTTTTTGTGCCATCTTCCAGGCCAAAGGAAGGTCTCTTTAGCTTTCTGAGCCTTGGGCTTGGGCCTTTGGCCAGTAAGATCAGAGAGCTGGAGATCACGTCCAAGGCATCTCGCTATTTAAAGGCGTTTTCTCTCTCTTCTTCTGCCATTCAGTTCTAATTCACATGTCCATCCAAATGCCCTTGGTGTCATGAGCTTTCCAGGACAAGAATCTTATCTTGGGTTCTTTTGTACAAGGCTCAGCATGGAGAAATGTATAATTAAATGCTCCAGGGCAGCAGGGACTCCAGGTGACAACAGTGCAAAATGGTCAGAAGGGAGGATTCCTTTTTACCTCCTCTCACGTCTTTCCAGGATGGTGACAAAGACCAGAATCACCGATCGTGTTCGGTGAGACTGGAGGGGGAGGGACACTAACATCTGTGGAAGTTCTCAGGGGAACTGCACAAATCTGTACACTAAGCTGACTTTTACTGTGCTCACACACATGTAGCAACAGTAAGGAGGTCACCACCACAGCCAGAAGTCACCAAGCCTCTCTTCCGTGCCAGGTAGAGCAGCAACACACAGTCTTTTCTGGTATTTTCACATGAAACCATCGGGGCCTGTGAAACAGCGTGCTTCATAATTATTACTCTGTCCATTTCACAGATGAGAACACTGAGGCCCAGAAAACACTTGCCCACCACTATACAGTTCTTAAGAAATAGTCAGGGTTTGAATTTAATCATCTATGTGTTAGAGCAACCTCAAGACTGAAATTCTATGCTAAGTTCTGTGAGGGACTCAAATGGATATTAAAGTTTTTTTGTTTTGTTTTTTACGTCTTAGCCACTCTCCTATTTTCAATGCAGTGAAATTATAATTAATACATCCAAAATAACAGCTCTATTAGGATAGAAAAACATACAGAACACTCTATAATGCTTTAAGTCTTAATCGAATTGCCAGTGGTTGGCACCTGTAATTGAGTCTATCTGCCAGCACCTGGCGAGTGACCGTTTTCTAGGCTAGCTTTCTGAAGTTGTTGGGAAAGTTCGGGAGTCATGATATGCCTTGAGGGGGACATAGAAAGAGTGGCTCAATAGCACAGGGAGGAACACTGTGGGCAGGTGATGCCATAAATTAGAAGCTAGCATTGGGGTTGCAATGGACGCGTCTGAGCTTCCTCTCACACTCTGCTGTGATGCAATGGAAAACAAACAAACAAACAAACAAAAAACTTTTTTTTAATTGAAATACAATTAAACCCAGGCCTCTGCCTGATCCTAGGCAATATTTTTCTGAGAGCAGGTGGGTGGTATAACCACCAATGGCACAGGGCAGGCAAGCTGAGCACATGCCAGGTGTTGTCCACATAGCTTCTTTTTTCTATATTATGTAAAAGAACGTCATACGTGGATCCTGTACTTACATCATTTCCAACACACCCTCTTCAGCTTTCACCGTGCTGTGCCCATCCTGCTCCTGCTCAAATTCACATCTTCTTTATTCCTAGTGTTACATATATATGCATATGTGATCACATATATTATTGTTACACATATATACATATATAAGCATATATATTATTGTTACACACACACATCTAGGGTGGGGCCCTGTGAAATTAGAGGTAATATGTAACCTGGTGTTGCTGTGCTGTTCTCACGTAGGTGGCCATGTTGCTAAGATTTTACAGGTGCAGCTCATATATAGAAAACCCGGCACCACAGAGGACAGATCCAGCTTCTGGCTCTTACAATCTTTCTATCCCCCTTTCTACAATGTTCCCTAAGACATAGGTGTAGGGGTTCTCTTGTAATTGAGGATGGGCACCCCATAATCAGTCGTTCTCTGAATTTTAACCTGTTGTGGATTTCTGTGATGGTTTCTATCTGCTGCCGACAGGTTCTTTGCTGAGGGTGAGAGCTACACCTACCTATGGTATCAGCTATAGACATTTTCAATGCAGCTGGGAACTGCACCAGTTTAGGACAGTGTCAGAGCACAGGGCCTGGTATCATGTCTCTCTAGGTCCGCATCCCAGTCGGCCCCCTAGAGACTGTGCGGCTCCTTTGGAGATATCCCAACTCCACATCTGTCATCCACAACAAGAGTAATTACCCCTCCATCCAGCCATAGCCACACATCACCGCCACCAAGTCATTTCCATTCATTTTTCTATTTTAACCAAATTGAGACTGATGTGGTTGAGCACCTATCAGTGGAAGAAGCAATCAGGGCCTGGGAATGGAGTCTCTCTGGGATAGTAGCTGCAGAATGGGGTACCCTTTCACTGAGTCAAAACGTATTCCTGAAGGATGCCGGACCCCGCTGGGTTGGAACTGCTTGCTGCCAACCAACCCCCCAGTATCCAAAAACGTGCTCCCTCTTTCTGAACTTGAATTTATCACATCCAGCAAGTGTTTTCAAGGGCTTCTGCATTTGGTACAAACACACAGTTAACCTTTCTGACAGAAGGTACCTTCTCTTTTCCTTTATTGTGAGGGGTGGCACCGCCCCCAGCAGACAGACCCATGAGGTCAGCTGACAGCTCATGTTCGTGGTTACCATTGGCAGAGGGAACCCTAGTATACTTTAGTGAAAATTTCGTCTGACCAGGCTCAGGTTTCACCGAGCGAGACCAGGTGGTGGAATCACCTCCCCATCTTCCATTTGTGTCTTCATTCTGTCAGGGTGTATGGCCCCAAACAGCAAGCCAGCAAGCCACTTGACCCTGTCATTTTGGGGGTGGCCTGTGTCTATGTTAGGGATTCCCGTGACAAGAAGCGAGGCACTGACTGATGAAGCTCTGATTGGGGGACATTTTGATTGAAAGGGAACCCTTGGAAGTCTAAGCTCCTTCCTCTCAATCAGAGAGATTTGAGCACTTCTCATCAGGGCTGCAGAATGAGCATTGATGGTTGGGGTCACCACATTCATATCATGTATCGCTTGTGCTCTGTACCAAGAGCCAGTGCCTCTACAGAGGAGAATGAGTGGCCTGAAGCCGAAAATCAGCACTAAGAAAGGGACCTGAAATTTTAGGCAGAATGGTGTTCTCTTCCACCTGCATTACTTGGAAGTTAGGAGAACTTCACTATGGAGAAGATTTTTGCTGTTCGCAGATAAAGAATAAGGAAGGGGCCTCAAAAACCAAGAAGGGGAAACAGATGAGGTCTTTAACTTCCAAGGAGAGGGCAGCCAGCACTGTGCTCCATAAAGCTTTCATCGTCAGGTAGCTTAAGATTCTGCCCAGTGTGTGATGAGCTACTACAAATAGGGATTGATTCTCTGCAAACCGCCCCCACGCACACCTGTCACCTTAGGCCACGACAGACAATAAGTCCAGGAAGGTCACTGTGAGACCCGGCTGCCCTGCTGTCCAAATTGCAGCTGAACCCTGAGAGCGGCCTCTGGCCCAGGAGAAAGGTGAACAATGGCCCACAAGTGGTAGGCCAGCCCCAAGGACCGGATTGGGAAGCCATACAGAGGAGGTGGAGAGGAAGGTGTACAGTCTGTGTGAGGGAGGCAGGAAGGAGCATGCAGGCAGTGTTTTTATTTCTCTCAGCCATTATAGAAAGAACGGCAGGAGCTTAAATCTAAAGAGCTGCGCAGAAATAATGTTGAGGACTTAACAAAAGCCGCTGCTCTGCTCTGCTGTCCACCTGCTGTGGCCTGCCTCTGCAGAGGCTCTGTGCAGTGGGTGATCTTACATTCTCAGACGCTTGCATGAGCCCTGCTGTGGGGAGCAGGAGCCGGCCTGCCCTCTGCACACCTGGGGGAGCCTGGTGCAACTCTGACTGGTGACTGCACTCCAGGGAAGGCAAGGAAGGCTATGACAGGAAAGCAGGCAGCCTTTTGCATTATCCAAGGACCGCCTTTGGAAAGGGGCAGTGGACATGACCATCTTAGGTCAGGCTATCATGTGTGATCGCTGGGAAAGTGAAGAGAATGGGTCTAGGAGTAGATAGTGCCTGAGTGATGCAGCCCCATTTTGAGAATTTCATAGCAGCAGATCACCTGGTGCATGGATAATTCTTGTACTCTGATATTAAAATACAAATATAACGTGTAGCTCAGAGAGTTTAGTCCAAAGTCCTACAAAAGGAGACTTTGAGAGAGAGAGAGAGAGAGAGAGAGAGAGAGAGAGAGAGAGAGAGAGAGAATGCAGGTATATTTGTGTGTTGGGAGGGGTGCCAAAAGACAACCATGGCTTTTGATTTACAGGAAATTTCCAAGTGTGTTAAGGTACCTAGTCAGTGACTCTGCCTTCCCAGCACTGGAATTCCTAGTGAGTGACACCATGCCCAGTTTTATTTGTTTGTTTGTTTGCTTGCTTGCTTGAAAACATGGATTTCATGAATCAAAGTCATGTCCCTTTGTTTGCAAGGAAATCACTTTACCAATTGAGCTATTGCCCCAGCACCAAAAGGATGGTTTCCTAAGAAATTATAGGCATGGTTCTCTGGTCATAATTTCTATATATTGTCATCAACAACTCAAAGGAAGCAATATGCTCTAGCAGATATGCGAGATTTAAAGTCAGAAGAGGCAGGATTGAATCTATCCCTGTGTGAGTCCAGTCCTGTGCTGCTCCGGACTTGTATCCCGTCTCCTTCCAGATCATTCTTCAAGGGAGAGCTAAGCTCTGCCTCAGTGTCTCCAAGTGGTGGTAGATTCATTCCTCAGAATGAGGGCTCTGGATGTGCTAGCACATGCATTGGCGCCCCGTCTTTAAAATCAACTTGCATGGAAGCACAAATAATTGTGCTGGTTAGGGGGGACATTCAGGAAGAACTTCACAGCCAGGATGCCTATCTTTGGGGTGCTTGTTGCCACACTGTCTCTGGGTGCTGAAGAAAACTGGGGTGACTGGTTTTGGATGTTCAGCACACTGAGCTGGAGTCCCTTATAGTCTGATGGCAGGTGCCATACTCTTAGTGCATAAGTGGGCACCAAAGTCTGGCTCAGTCAATCCGTTTCTTCCCTGAGCATTTTTTAGAAGTGTAGGGGAAAAGAGGTGTTTTAGTCAGGGGATACCTTTCCTGATATATGGGGGACGGACACCTTTCTCACTTTTTGGGAAACCTCTACCTGAAAAATGAAACTGGCAAAAGGAAAGCAGAATCCAAGGGTGACAATGCTGTTGAAAGTAAGACAAGGGACACTTGAAAACAGATAAACCCCTCAATAGAGTTCCTACTCTTCATTTGCTCAGGTTAGCTGGAGTTGGGCTCTTGTTCCTTGCAGCTGAAAAGGTCTAGATGAAAAGACCCATGTGGATGGTAGTGCATATGAATTTTCTGCTTCTCCCCCCTCCCCCCATGGTTTTCTATGCTATTCCAAGTGTCCAGGAGGTACATAGAGCTTAAGGCCTTGGGTATCCAAGATTTTTTTTTATAATCAAATCACAAACCAAGTAGCCAGTGTGTTATCAACTTGGAATTAAAATAAGATCACAAATGGAAGCACAATGAACCAAATTTCTCCATTTCTAATGTAGTTGTAGTTGGACAGGTTGGGTAAGCCATCATCTTGATCATCATCACCATGATCATCATTTATTAATTTTTATTTTTAGTGAATGTTGGGTATAGAACCTTGGACTTTGCATATTCTATTCAAGTGCTCTGTCACTTAACTATAACCCCAACCTAGGCACTTTTTAATGAGAGTCTTCCATGTATAAAATCTGCCTGTGTCCCTTACCTGTCCCCGAGAGATGAATACTATGATTTCAGCCTACTTAGATCCATGATTACACTGGAACAACTGGTCAGGACTTCCCAACACCTGAGTGTTTCATCTTGTTCCCACAAATGGGTATATTTTAAATAATGGCAGATGTGCTGTCAAGAGAAGTCTTTCCTGGTGCTCTGGATTTGGACAGTTATCACCCACACTGTGCTCCCCCGAGTCAGGTTGGGGACCTTATGAGTGAAGGTTCAGCCTTGTTGGCAACTGAGCTCATAGCAGCTCACACCTCTAAAGGAGTTCACACATGTGGGCACACTACCTTTTCTTTGGTAAACCTGCTGCTCCCAAGTAGTGGATCAGAGCACAGGATAATCAGGACATGTCAAGTTTAGACACAAATCAAGGCCGAATGATCCTTGGGGTGTCTGAAGAAGACCCACTTCCCAATGCTGGAGTTGAGGACTTACTGCCTGACAATAAAGAGCCACTCTGCTGACTTTGGCCTTTTCTCTCCATTTATTTATGAGATTTATGAGGAGGAATAGTTTGATCCGGTGAGAGATTTATGGGTTTCTCAACGGTTTGGCTTCATATGGACCCTCTGCTATCTAAAACCCATTGCTGCCTACCACTTGGATGTAGGGGTAGGCTCTGAGACAAGCAGAGCTTGAGAGCCCGCCTGTCAGTATCTTATGCTGTCATGTTGCGGTAAGCTGTGGTGTTCAGAGGAGGATGATCACCTGCTTAGGCACAGCAGAACTGAGAACTGGAAATGAAATCAATTCATCTCACCCCTTGCTGAGTATTGTTTCTTTTCTTTCTTTCTTTCTTTCTTTCTTTCTTTCTTTCTTTCTTTCTTTCTTTCTTTCTTTCTTTCTTTCTTTTTTTCTTTCTTCCTTTCTCTCTCTCTCTCTCTCTCTCTCTCTCTCTCTCTCTCTTTCTTTTTCTAAACAGGACTTCTCTGTGTAGTCTTGGCTATCCAGGTTGGCCTCAAACTCACAGAGATCCACCTGCCTCTGTCTCCCTGAGTGCTGGAATTAAAAGCGTGCACTGCCACACCTGACACCAATGTTGTTTCTTATATTTTTAGAATGCCTGGTTGCCTTGATTCAAAGTATGTCTGTTCTCAGGAAACTCATTCTGGTTTATTTATACAAATTCGTATTTTTTCCTACTAAAATTTTCAAGTTTGAAAAAATATAACTACACCTGGAAATGTACGACATAACCCACTACTGCCTCCAACGAATGGCTCAGGGTACTGTGGTTCCTGCTCCTTTGCACAGGGTCAGACTCAGGAAGAGATAGTTATGAGACTCTAAGAACCCTAAGCCTACAGAATGGTGTGCATGCATGGACTCTAGGAAAGCAGTGTGGGAGACAGGAGTTGAGTCCTGACAGGGACTGTCAACAGCCTGGCCACCAGACTTCCTACTGGTTTCTGAACACTGACTTCCCAGCATAGACAGGTCTGGCAGTTGGTGGGCATGGAATGATGCTCCTATACTATCTGCACTTCTGTAAGTGTTGTCCTATGTGGGGCGTAAGGATGAGGTCCCTTAGAGATGGCATCAATGAAGTCCGTGTGGGAGCTGACTCCAAGACAGCAATAGCTCTTTGTCATAGACATTTGACTGATTCTAACCCACAATAGAATATAGAAAAGACATATAAGGGTTTAAAATCAAATCATTCTGTCATACCGGAGAATAACGGTAATTCCTACTAAGGGAATGTATATATTTTTAATTTCAGAGTGAATTAAGTGCCTATAAAAGGTGTTGAGTTGGCAGCCCCGAAAGCTGGTGCTTTTGATTTATGCCCAGTGATGAAAGAGAAAGGCAGGTGGCTGGCACATTTCTGAGAGCTTGGAACCACCCACCCGTGTCCTCTACCCATTGTCTCATAAAGAATTGCTGTCCATCTTCCTCTTCCAGGTCTTTCCAGCCACTCTGCAATGGGCTCAGGTAAAGATGCTAGTGGAGTCATATATAGAGAATCCAACAAGGGAATATTGTGGGTTTCCACAGAAAACCCACCATCCTGCAACCACAATTTACAGAACAATCTGCCACAGGAGCACATGCTCATCTTCCTCTGAGTGCTTCATTTTGGAAGCACATTTGCATGTTTTATTTTATAATCTTCTCAAAAAAATATTTGTCAGCAACACTTGCTCTTGTCACTTTTGTTTTAGGAAGGGAGACTTAGGCACAGAGAAATGATAGAATGTTGGATCTGGAGTTATCTTTAAAAAGTGACAGGGCTAAAAATAGTGCAGAGATTTCTTTACTTCCAGTGAAGATAGCAGTCTCCAGCCTAAAGAGATGAGGCAGCAGTGGGTGTGGGCTTGGAACCCAGATGACCTAATATCCTGGCTTAATCCCACTGCAGTTTGGTCCTCACTACTTACCACAGAGTAGAAACAAAATTACACACAGGTAAGGCAATGGTAATTACAATAACATTAATAAAAATTACATCTTATGGAAGGAAAGTTGCTATCAAGCTAGATTCGAAGCCCAGAGGCAGAGTAGCTAGTGTAGCCATGAAGGTGAGTCAGAGCTGGCCTCATCGACTTAGGTCCGCACTTACACACAGCTTTTATTTCCAGGATGCTTAAGCTGCCTGAGCCCCTGATGCCCCATTAGCAGACTAGGGGAGGAGAAACAGCCTCACAGGATTACACACAGAGCCTGGATTAAGATGCCGACTCCCAGCAGGCTCTGAGTATACACTAGGTCACCTACGAGGGAAGCATTGTTCTTTTTTTTTTTTTTTTTTTTTTATCACGTGGAGAAATATAATAATTTGGAGAAGTCTTTTTTGTTTCTTTTTAATGAAAGACTGATATTTTGCTACAATTTCAACTTTTACTGGCTCTGACTTGGATTTTTATTCTTTTCTGCTGTTCAGGTCTCTGTTTAAGAGCTAGCTGTTGATTTCATAGCTGAGGAAGCAGGCTTCACTATAGCTTTATTAAGACTAGTCCACAAAAGCTTTCTGGAAGTAGTACGCATTGGCACGATACCAAAATATGTTAAAATTGACTGCTCAGCAATTGACTGAAAGTGGCGCGTTGTCCTCTCAGCCACTCTGTTCAGACGGAAATTCTGTTGGAGGAAGAAGCCCTTCCAGGGTTCTGAACACACAACTTCCTAATGCTGCTAACAGTCACATACAGGTAGAGTTCAGGGCTTCCACAGCAATTCAGAAATTCTGTCATGCAGTTCCAAAGGATGTCATGGGGGAAAGTGTCTTCAAGGAGAATGTTTTTGCCTGCTGTTATTAGAAATGAAATGTTTGTAGAAAAGACATTGCACAAATAAAGTACTTACATGGGGCAAGGAGATGTGACTCTCAGAGATCACACACACACACACACACACACACACAGAGAGAGAGAGAGAGAGAGAGAGAGAGAGCTCACCATTCTCTTCCAAATGTACATTTCACATTTACAGTAGCAACTCAGTTCAGAACTACTTGCGGAATTATTGAATACACAACCAACACTTGTCTATGGATGTTTATGATTGCAGGATGCCTTACTTCCATGCTATGGCATCACGCAAATGGGGCAAGAGAACAGTAGAAAAGTGAAGGCATCCTAGCATAACCAAGCAAGGAAAGCACTCCTGAGTTGTGATCCTCCACCTTCACGCTGCCATCCCTAATTCCAGGTGACACATTTCTTTCCCTGAACACTAGTCATCTACAGAAGAACTGATGCTTTTGTTTCTCTTAAATACAGTGCAGAACACTGACTATAATCATAATGGCTACTTAAGAACCTCTGTGGTAAAGGCAAAATTTCCGTTTTTCATTCTCTTCCCCAATCTCTCATTCTCTTGTTTTTTCATCCTCTCTTTGTTCCTTTCTTTTCTTTGCCTCCTTTTTCCTTCCTTCCCTTCTTCCTTTTTTCTTCCCTCCCTCCTTCCCTCTCTCTTGCTTCCTTTTCTTCCATTTGTTGTGTCTTCTCATGTTAATTCCTATATCAGGAGCAGAGAAATTTGTTAGGGGAACCAAAGAAGAGGAAGAATGAGTATTCACAATCAAGCAATGGCAGGAAGGAGGTGGAGATCAGGATACCTCACATCAAGGTGCCGTGCTGGCATATCGATTCCACCAGACAGTGATAAGAAACAATGTAGTTTTACTGAACATAATAATTATGGAAACTGCCCAGAAATTGGGAAAGCATCTTCTAAGTGCTATGCTTTACACGATACAATTGAGCAGGAAGTCACCAGTACCAAGCAATGTTTACCTTAAATTCTATTCATGGCAGAGATTTGCAAAGGCAAGTAAAATTTGCTTTTAAAGGTGTCTGATGTCTTTGCCATGGGGAGACCAGGCATTTTAATTTTTTTATTTTTTTTATAAATTACAGTTTATTTACTTTGTACCCCAGCTGTAGCCCTCTCCCTCATCCCCTCCCAATCCCACCATCCCTCCCTCATCTCCTTCCATGCCCATCCCCAAGTCTACTGATAGGGGAGGTCCTCCTCCCCTTCTCTCTGACCCTAGCCTATCTGGTCTCATTACTACCAGCTCATTGTTTTCCTCTGTGGCCTGGTTAGGCTGCCCCCTTCCTCAGGAGGAGGTGATCAAAGAGCCAGCCACTGAGTTCATGTCAGAGATAGTCCCTGTTTCCATTGTTAGGGAACCGACTTGGACACTGAGCTGCCATGGGCTACATCTGTGCAGGGGTTATAGGTTATCTCCATGTATGGTTCTTGGTTGGAGTATCAGTCTCAGAAAAGACCCCTGTACCCAGATTTTTTGGTTCTGTTGCTCTCCTTGTTCCTGGAGCTCCTGTCCCCTCCAGGTCTATCTCCCCCTTCTTTCATAAGATTCCCTGCACTCTGCACAAGGTTTGGCTATGAAGATGATCAATCCTCACTCAGAAAGGCAAACAGAATGGACATCGGAAGAGGGAGAAAATGAAACAGTACAGAAGACTACCACAGAGGGCCTTTGAAAGACTCTACCCAGCAAGGTATCAAAGCAGAGATCAGGCATTTAAATATGAGGACAACAGTGGAAGCTGAATCAGGAAGTAAAAAATTAAACCAGGATGTTGTGTCTTTATAGAAGGAGATGCTCCAGAGTAAAGAGCAAGCAGTTAAGAGTAAAACAACAGTGATGCAATTGTCACAATTAACCATCTACAGGTCAAAAGATCTCAATACTCCCTAACAATAAGTACAATATGGATTCATTCTCAATCAATGTATAATTCTCTGTTAAATGAACGGGAGAGGCTGGGGAAGTAGCTCATTTGCAAAGAGCTTGCCTCACATGTGTAAATATAAGTTCTCAGGCTCTCATAAACTGGACAGAGTAACAAACACTTGTAATCCCAACACTGGCAAGAAGATCACAAGTTCAAGGTCATCAGTAGCTATCTACAAAATGAGTTCAAGCCAGTCTGGCCTAGCAACCCTATCTATATAAGACAGTCAGGCAGGCAGACAGACAGAAAAAGGAAGAGAGGAAAAAAAGAAATTAACACAGAGATAAGTGAAATTATAAAAAACTTCCAAGTTAAAAAAAAAGAATTCAAATGAAATCTCTAAATATATGTAAAGGATGAGAATATTATGCCTTGAATCCTATGGAATGTAGACAAAGGAAATTACAGTCACAATTGGTATCATTAGACAACAGGAAGTAGTAGAAATAAATTGACTAGGCATCTTTGACTGATACAAACATTTGACAAATAAAAACAAAATATTTTTCCTTAAGCAAAAGAACCAGTGGTTGTTTGTCCCTGAGATGAAGTCTAGGGATGAACCATTATTGGTGTTAGCTGGGTGGTTGAGCAAAATCATGACCAATGGTTTGGTCTTTCTATCATTATTTCTCTCTCAAAACACTACACTAGTTGGCTTTGTAGGTTTTGCATTCATATTTCCTGAAGAAAGAAGAAAAATATGGAAAAATGCAGCAGCCTTTATCCTTTCCATTTTATCTGGAAAGCTTAGGCTTTCCTAGAGAAAACTTAGTGCTTCTCATTAGCCAGATCCAGAGCAAATAGCCAACATTGATTATAAGGGGGAACATGAAATGATTAATAATGAGCAACCATAAGGGAGAAAAAAACTAAAAGGAATAACCCTAAAAACAGCAATCCTGACAAATAATAATAAATCCATTTATTGGAATAGATAAACAAAATAAATAAAACAAGGATATCATGATAAAGAAACTATCATACAATGTTTGATGTAAGAAAACATACGTTCAATTTAAGATGTTGACAGAATGCTAGGTTTAAGTTTAAACAAATACTCCTAAAACTCTAGATTAAACAGAAGATTTTTGTTTTTTAAAAAGAAATACAGAATTGCTAATATTGACTCTATAGACAGAAGCGGAACAAAATAACCACTAAATACACTTCACAATACAACTGTCACTGTATTGAAAAGACACAGTGATTATCACTGTATATAAAAACACGTGACAATTTTTTTTAAATCTCGTAGGAGCCCAGAATGGCCATTTAAAAAAGGTCCAGAGTTAGAAATTGTCATACGTTTACTTTTGGTAGATTGAAAAGCAAATAGTACATCTGAACTTAGAGATCATTTTATCCAGATCATCTTATCCGTTGAGTGTAGAATCATTTGTCTTTACAAAACATATACAGGCATGGAAAGCTATTGAAAATCAATGCATGTGTGTGTAGCTACATAAGCATATATTCTTCCCTTGGTCAGGCATACTCTGCAATAGAATTTGGTATGAGATTTAAGTGTCTATAGGAATTTAGTTTATAACAAAACTGGAATTTTAAGTCAGTAGGAAAGCAAATTGACTATCGAGTAAATTATATCAGAAAAATGGTAACACTATCTAAATGTGGGGAAGAGGGAGAGAGGGTGGGAAGGATAAAAAAGGGAGGCAGGAATAGTGATGAGGGAAGTGGGGTACTTGTTTTCTTGATATTATCCAAAAATTAATTCAGAATGGGTTGAATGGTTTTAGGTAAAGAGTAAAGTTTTAAAGCGATGAAAATAGCAGAGACGGTATTTTTAATTTATATGTTAGGAGGTTTTCCTGAGTAAGATACAAAACCTAGAATTTATAAAGGAAAAGATTGACAGGTTTTGCTGTACAAAATTATAAATGTCTGCATGACAAAAGGCTCCATAAACAAAGTTAAAAGACAAGGGAAAGAAACATCCATTGGTGCTGAGAACAATATTTTGATGTAGTGACTGATTTTCCCCTCACTTTCTTTTATGCCCACCCCTTGTCCCTACCACTTCTTTGGCAGCAGCAAGGGTATTCTGTGTTCATTGCCTCAGAGAATAGATGACACAGCATAACGCAGAGAACAAAGGAGTCAGTTCTCAGTTTTTGAATTTCAAAAGCCTAGGATGTAGCACAGGAAAAAAAAAAAAAAAACCATTGGGAAATTGTGTTTGTAGCAGACTCAATCTTAAGATTTGATTGTCTTGATTCTCAGTCAAGATTCTATTGACTTGGGGAAGAGCAAGGGGAAGGGAAGTAAAGCTGGGAATCTGGAGGGGTATTGGGGGGTGGTGTGTGCATGAGAATAGCTTTCTTACCAAGGCCTGAGCTTGGTTTTACAGGAGAGAGAAAGGTTGGGGAGAGTGTTATGTGTATGTATATGCATGAAGTAAGGTATGTGGTGTGTATGGGGTGTGTGGGTGTGTGGTCCGTGTAAGGTATGTGGGGGGGGGTGGTGCGGTGTGGTGTAAGGGGTATGGGGTATGCAGGCGTGTGGTATATGTGAGGTATGTGTCAATGTGTGTGATAGGTGTGATTGTGTATAAGAGGTAGTATGTGCTAGTGACGGAAGGCTGGAAAATGAAGAACCTTGTAGTTTCCTTTCTTAAGCAGAGCTGGGGAGGAGCAAGTTCCCAAATTCTCCTCCAACTACAGCCAGTGTGTGGAAAAGTGGACAAATGGAAATGCTTTGTGGTTACCTTCGGCTGGCTTAGTGTCATCTCACAGAGCCTTACAATCCCCAAACAACCCAGTTACAATCCCAGAACCACCAAATAATGATGTCAAGGCAACAAGCAGGCTTTCCTTGAAAAGAGCAAGAAATGATCTCTACCCTTAACTTGCGGAAGAGCAGCCAGTGTGGAGAGAAGGTCGTTGAGAAAGAAGCTGTACCCTGTGCAGTCCAGAACCTTGGCCCCAGCCCAAGGAAGTGGGAGATGACCGTCAGGTTTAAAACCCACCTTCAACCACCTAGAGGGAGAAATCAGAGGATGACAAGGAACTTTCCTGTCTGCCCGAATAACCATGACACACAGCCCCCTATAATCGGGAAGATAAAGACAACAGCTTCCTGCAGGCTGATTACCAGAGAATTCAACTCTGAGGTAAAGTGCAGAGCCAGGGTGCTTATTACAGCATCAGCACCCAAGGCACAGGGAAAGAAGGGTAGGGATGGCCAGACAAGTGGAATAACTGTGCTGTGGGCCAACAGCATCCATGTTGATTCCATAGTGAGTTCCAGGGTTCAAGGTTGTCCTGTGCCCAGACTTTTCCCGAAATGGCCAGATTACAAAAGTCATGTCCATCTCATATACTGTATTTTGTATTCAGTCACAAAATACAGTATATGAGATGGACATGACTTTCTACCTGGGGATTCTTGAAAATGAAAGTAATTTTTGACAAAGATTGGGCTATGCACCTTCTGGCCAATCAACACCTTATTATAAAAATGGGCAAGTCAGGCATGATGGTGTGCACCTGTAATCCCAGCACTCAGGGGGGCATGGGCAGGTGGATCTCTGTGAGTTCCAGGCCAGTCTGGTCTAAAACGGAGTCCAGGATAGCCAAGGCTACACAGAGAAACCCTGGTTAAAAAAAAAAAAAAAGCATACAGCATAGAAAGAAAAACAAAACCAACAAATAGATAAGCATATTAGAAGATGCTCATGCTTACAGAAGTATTGAATATTCAATAAAATGGAAATGTTTATTGTTGTGAACTGGCAATGTTTGTAAAGCACTGATAATAGCGAACATGGATAAAAGAGAAAGAAGAATCAATATGTGAAACTCACATTTCTTTGCAGTCAGCAATTGTATTTTTAGGTCCTCCAATTTGACACACCATGCAGGGACACCAGGAACTATCTACAAGTATATTCGCCACAACCTTGTCTAAACTCATGAGAATGAGGGCTAAAATTGAGGTGTCAACAAGAAGGGATAGGCTGAAGTACACCTTTATCTTTCCATTCTACCCCACATTACACAGCTGTTGAAAAATATGTGGTGTGGCTATGTGTGCCATGGTGAAAGACATGTTCCTTAACATGGGATCTCCACATCACACTTTTATTTGAACAATTTTTAAAGAACAGTTTCTTCCCTACGTTATATGCATGCGTGTATATTGAGGGTGAATTGATGGATGAATCATGGTGAAGCAGGGCTTTAATATTTTGCCTTGTATATTTATTTATTCTTTTGACAACATAATCCGAGATGTTTATATAAAATTGAAAAGTTTCCAGAAGAAACTTAGAAAATAGCATATTTTATTTGAGTTATTAAAAAACAGTGAGTTTTTGTGTTATTTAATCTACTCAGTGCCTGCTCCCAACCCCTGACTCATCAGGATGCCCATCCCAGAACTGAGCACAGTGCACAGAGGAGGAGATTCATCCTGGCAGCCACCTCCTGACTGCTGGGGAAGGCAGGGCAGGTAAAAAGCAGGGATGCCTGGTGACAGCAGGGAAGGCAGAAATCCGAGAAGCTGTCTGATTGTTCCAGAAAGGCTGTGGGCCTGTTGGGCCTTGGAAGAAAAGGCAAACATAGGAACAAAGGCACAGGAGTAAGACAGCTAGAAATCATATATGTTCTTTTCCCTTTAGATTCTGTCCTAGGTCGGAAATTCTTTACCGGTTTGTCTGCAGCCCTGTCTTCCATCTTAAATGTAAGTCACCGAAGGACAACACTGTATTCTCAGCACATATTCAAGGTACTAGGTGGAAGAGATATTTATTCCAGTTTTGCCCGTTATCCAAACTCTCCAGTGTGCAAGGTGCCTCAGGATGACTCCATAGAATAACAAGGGACCATCCTCTGGAAATAGCTTCTCTAAGACCACATAGCAAAGTCAAAGAAACTGCCATGCTTAATGATCTTGTGGATCTGCTGTACTGTGTTGAGAAGTAGTTTTATGAAAGAGATGTATCTGTAAGGTGAGGATGCTGTCTCTCTGATGTCTGGTCCAGACAAGCTACAGAAAGGAGATTAGTTGAAGAGGCAGCAGGTGTTGGGGGATGCTGGCATGTGTTCTGTGTGTAACAGATGCTTATGGGCACTCTTTGAGCCCTGAATTGGGAATGATATGAAGAGAAGAAAAAAGGGGAAATGGACAAAGAGATTTTGCTGAGCTCTTACAAAACCAGGCAAGGCAAGGCAACAGAAGAATAACGGCCAGGACATAAGGGAGATCCAGGCAGAAGAACCCACCACATACCCTCTGACAGAGATGAGCAAATGTGGGGAGACAAAGGTAAATGAGAGACAGATTAGTCTCAGCCTGGCAACTGGACCTAACATGACACACATGACTGAGAGCAGAGACGAGACTCCAGAGATGAGTGGACACTTGGAGAAATGCCCGCGCTAGTTCTGTATATAAAACAAGCTGGATGAATCTTATCTAAACCTAGACGCTGCATGAATGGCACCTTGGGCCTTATTCAGAGTTGCTGAGTAAGACTGTTCTCATGCCTGAGGAACTCTCTGTCTTCTCGGTGGTTGGAGAAAACACCTTCCATTTCCAGTCCTTCTATGCAATCCAGCAAGTCACCTTTGCTCTAATCAGTGGAGCTCTAGTAAGCTAGGTTAAAAAAAAGAATTTTCTCATGGCCCATTTATAGGTATACATTCCAGAAGATGGCCAGTGCCTCCCATAGAGGGAGTCTATCCCAAATGCTTCTTTCTGCCAGCCCCTCCCTATAAAGCAGAGCCCTCTGAAAGATGGGGCATTTGGAAGTTGTGCTCCCTCTGCTAACACAAGGCTGGACAGCAGACCCCCTTTTGAAATTGATCAGAGCTCGTTGTGTTGATGTGTTCCCCCAAGTTCCCTGACCTCATTGTGAGTCAGCTTGTCTGAATGGAACCCTTCACACTGGTCTCTTCCTCTGTGATTTCTCTGTAATTCTCATCAGCTCTAGCGGATGCAGTGGAATCCAGACAAATCCTACCTGGCATCAAATAGGCTCCCGTCATTCCTTGTGCAGCTTCGTGCTCCCAATCTAAGGCAGCCTACCAGGAATACTTGGTATTTCTGAGCTGGATTCCTCACCTGGAACATGAAAGACATGAGTTATATTCCATCTAATTTTAATAAGAAATAGTTCAGGGTCTGGCAGGCTACAAGAATTCAGTTTATTTTATTTTTGCTCCAAAAGGGTTGGCCAAGGCCTCCTAAGCTGATGTTGTGACCCGTCATGAGGAAAGACTTGTGTTTGGAGGGTAATGATCAGTGTTTTGTATCAGCCAAGTGTTACAGCATGAATATCTGTTGCACACCATCCATTCCATAGTGACTGCCAGCCACCCGCTCACATAGACAAGAAACACTATCATGGGGGGTGGGGGAGTGGCGAGTTAGCTAATTTGAAACAATGGGGTCAAAAATATGCCATGGACATGGGAGATCCAGCCAGACAACACACCCTGGATGTCAACTCGTGTGACAACACCTGTCAGCACACAGTCTTCCCAGCTCTCCACCGAGGAGGTGTTTGCTTTGGCCCTTCAATTATGTATGTTTCACTGATGAGGGACATGTTAAATGAAATGGCTGTATCAAGACTCCCCATGAATTCTTCATAAGTGTCGGCAAGAAAATGCCTCCAGTCTTCGTTTCTTCCCTCCACGGAGTTCTTCATCATTCCTTGAGCACTCATGTTCCCAACTCTGTTGAGATGTGCATGGGTAATTGGGCTGTATTCATCACTGCCACCGAGTTGGCTAGCAGCGGAGCAGGAGTCGCTCCATGCAGAGCCCTGGCCAGAGACGGAGGCTTTAGTGCCTCTGTCTAATTCTAGAGTGTCTTAGAGACAGAGGTGTCCATTTGTTCCCAGACCACGAGAGAATTCTTCCCACCAGAAATATTCTGCCTCCACAACATAATAACTCAGCCTTGTCTCCAAGAAAGTCCTGCTTGAGATGGAGAGGTTACGTGATCCCCTGCTATTGTAACTCTTAATATTTTACCACTAGTCCCCCCCCAACTCTGCTGCCGCCCTGTAGTCCTCAGCTCACCAAAGGAAGCCAGCTAAGGATGTGTCTCAGTACAAGCCACATGACTTCCTCCTGTGGGCTGATAGACATGGAGGACACTACGCTCCCTTCTCATTCATCTACTCCAGAGCCTGAGGCATGGCAGCTTGCTGGAGAGACTGCCCTAAGGAAAAAAAATGAGACCCCCTTTCAAAGAGCTTCTCTGTGACAGTAGCCAAGAATGTGCTGCAGGTGGTTCTCTCACAAGGGCCTGCTGATGGTGCTAATAACACAACCAGGACAGAAACACCAGAGAGAGTAGACCAGGATGGACTGGGCCAGGATCCAATTCCAGGAGGAGTGAGCGAGCAGCTAGCTCAATTTAATTCTGGTAAATGTAAAATATCAGATAGGATTTTGATTGGACTCTACCATGGCAATGTGCCATTTTATTAACAACTTCATTATTCACAGTAAGCGCACAGGTATTCTATGACTTCATTACTTCTCCCAGGCCCTGGAGCTGCTAGCCCTGACTGAAAAAAGCAGCCAGCATAGGACACTCACTTCTGGGGATAGCAGGGTGGTTTCAAAGAGTTTCATTTGCATTTTGAGGGCTTAGACTTTCTGGTGTTTATTCATCTGCTTCCTGGCTGGGTAATGCCTGGGTTGTAGAGTTGGTAGCTCTGGCACCATCTCCAACTCCCACTAAAATCATCCACCATCTCTGAAATACCGGGCACTAGTTAAAGATGAAGTCTCCAAACTGAGCTATTGTCATGTATTGTGATATGTATATGACTCACAATGACCAGCTTGCCCTGTTCTGGGCAGTGATGATGAAGGAGACATTTGAAGGGGTTTTCATTCAGCCAATGTATTTACTTCTTAAATGTCAGCCATGCAGTCTGTCCTTGCCCTGAGTTCTGCCCTACCCTGGCACTTCCATCGCTTGAAATAAGCATCCTTTCCTTCTTCCTCCCCACCACACACGTAATGTCTTCCCAACTCATCCTTTGCCCAAGTAATTTGTATCTGTCCTTCACATAGGGACTCTAGGCCACTGTAGCCAAGAAAGTTGCCCTATAGGAGGTTCTGGCTCTGTTCCCCCTACATTTCTACAGATCCTGGGCTTCTGTCCATGTCAGCACTTACCACTCTTTATTGCAATCATCCATTTACTAGTCCACCTTTTGAAATTAACTATGCACATTTGAAATCTGGGTTCATGTCTTATTTGTCCTTGGACACGAAAAAGCTTACACACACACAGGTGTGTGATTAGTGGGCGAGAGCACTGAGTGAATGCAGAAAGTATATTCTCTTTCTTGACCCCAACTCCCATCCCCTCATATAATAGTGACCATAGCATTTCAACAATTTTGTGTATGTGTTTGTGTGTGTGTGGTTGTTGTTGTGATGGGATAAAGAAGTGAATTTCCTTGGCAATTACTGAAGCATTTTGAAGAAGAAACTTTCTGAATAAAACCTGGGAACAGCTATTACCCATAGTGATGTTTTACAAATAAAAACAAGGCAATTCTGGGAAACCTGGAATGATGCTATACAGGAGACCCCTTGCTTCTCCACCTACTACTTCTCTGATGATCTTCTTTCGGAAAATTGGGCTCTTGCCCCCCCCCCTTAATTCAACTACTTGGACTAGGTTACTTTTGACTCAGCTTTGACCTCAAGAAGCTAGCCAGCCTTGCCATGTGCGTCCTGGTCATCCAGGTGCCCACAATTTGTGTGCATTTACTGTTTTTGTTCTCTCAGAGTTATCCCGTTTACCTTTCTTTTCTTTCTGTATCCTCTCTCCTTTTCTAGCAATAGAAACACCTATCATAGAGGTAAGAGAACTAGAGCAGCTGTCTCAGATTCAGGAGCAGATGCCACTTGTAGAGTATGGTGTCGCTGTTTCACTGTCAGTGCCCTCTGCTCATCAGGGAAGAGATAAGCACCCTTCCATATTGTTTCAGTCATTGTAATTTGACCTTCCTTTCCTAAAGAAATTAGGACACACCCTAAATAGACATAATCTACATATTACTCTTATCAACAGATGTCAAGATCATCTATCTTTCTAAAGTTCTGAGATTTCTCCACCTCAGAAATTCATTGAAGCTGAGGTGGTTTGAATGAGTGTCACCCACAGGCTCATGCATTTGAACACTTGGTTCCCAGTTGGTGGAACTGTTTGGAAAGGATTAATAGGTATGTAGTTTTGTTGGAAAAGATGTTTCTCTGAGGGTAGAATCTGAGGTTTTAAGAGTTCTGATATTTCCAGTTAACTCTCTCTCTCTTTTCACTCTCTACCTTTCTGCCTTCTACTTTTGAATTCAGATGTAAGCTCTCAGCTATTGTGGCCACCATGGCTTTGCTCTACCATCTGAAACCACAAGCCCCCAATTTAAATGCTTTCTTTTATAAGTTGCTGTACTAGTCAGTGTTCTCAGAGGAACAAACCTGATGGCATCGATGTGTGTGTGTGTGTGTGTGTGTATTTATGTTCATGTGTACATTTGTATATGCAATTTATTAGAGTGGCCATGGTCCAGATAGTGCAAAAATAGCTGTCTCCCAATGGAAAGTCCAAGAAACCAGTAATTGTTCAGTCCAAGAAGCTGGATGTCTCAACTGTTCTTCACTATATGTCAGAATCCCAAAGAGGTAGGTGCTAATACCAGCGAAGGAATGCCTAGGCAACAGAATATATGAGCTTAACAGTGAGAATGAAGACAAACAGGCAAAACAGCAAAATCTTTCTTTTTCTGAGTCTTTTTCATAGGCTGCTATGAGATGGTGTGGCCCAAATTTACGGTCTATCTTCCTACCTCAAATGATTTAATCAAGAAAAAAAAATCTGTCACAGTTGTGCCCAGCTACTTGTGTCTGTTTGTTTTTGTTTTTGTTAATTCCAGATGTTGTTAGGTTGACAACCAAGGATAGCTATCATATTTGCCTTGGTCACAGCAACAGAAAAGTAACTAAGATAGAAACCAATAATAAAATAACCAAGGACCACCACAGCCATTAATAAGCACTTAGTGAAGACTGGATCTCCATCAGAGACCCTCAGGATACATGATCTCATTTGTCCTCATACAAGCCCCGGAACCACACTCTCACTTTCACCTATCAGATAAATGAAACTGAAAGAAAGATAGTGCAATTACTCCAGGCCATACACCCAATAAACAGAAGAGTCTGGGTTTGAGCTGTGGCCAGTCTCCCCAACATAAATCATGAGAGACCCAGCTTGTCCTTCCTAATACCAAGTTCCTTAGACAGAGAGAATAGAATAAGGGAGTCAAATAAACCTGTCTGTTTTCCCAACCCCTTGCCATGAAAAGCATCTCCACGCATGCCCCCTTCCCAGCATGCCCTCTTCCCAGCATCTCCTAACGCCTATGTGTTTTCCAACAATCACCAGTGCTGTCTACATAAATCAAGACTTATTACTCAACTAGTTAAAATTTGCAAAGGCACACCATTACCTCCTGCAGTTATTCTTAGCAGGGATAACAATCAATTGCAAGGGAATATTGAAATTTCTATAGTATTGAAGAAATTCCACAAAAGTCTAATATTTCTTGTTTCCTCTGTACTGTCTCACACCTACATTCTAGGTGTGAACCTATAGCCTAAAGGGAAAAAAGAGCAGAGAAATAACAAAACAGAATACCAATATTTATTGAACATTTACTCTGTACAGGCAACATGCCGTGCGGCATGTCATCTAATTTATTTTCTTAAATATAGTAGTTCCATTTGCATATCTTACCTCCTTCAATCCTCATAAATGTTCCATGAGAAAGATGTTATTATTATCCCCATTTTCAAAATGAGAAATTGGAAACCCAGGGAGAATAATTCACCCTCACACTAGTAAGATTCAAAGTCCAAATTCAAACTCAGTCTAGATTTCAAATTCAGACATCCTGCCACAACAATCCCATAAGACCTGTGCCCATATGAGAATAACCCACATCTCCTGTCTAGTCATCTCATTCAGCTCTTCTCATGGAAAACATGCTTAGTATGCCTCTACTCATTAGGATGAGACATGCCCTGTCTCTAGAATTCTTGGTTTCATTATTTTAAGGACTGTTTTTCTCTCTTTCCCAATACACAAGTTCTTTTAAAAGACATTCATTTCTCTGGCCAGGTAGAATTCCACTGTCTAGCTCTTCAAGGATACTTCTGCCAAGTTCCCAAAATATTCTTGTCCCATTTATTTTCAGTATCTTTACCTGGGGAAAAAATCTTACCCTTAGTTCTCTCCAGCACTGTCTCCCCTTCACCTCAGGAGATGCTTTCAGCCACTGAATATGTGTTGAGCCACTTGACCCTTCAGTGAGCAGTAAACTCGGGAGACAAAATTCCCTGCCCTTGTGAGGCTTGTATTCTAGTGAGAGGTGATCAAAAGTAACTAATTGAGCTAACTACTGTAGACCCACTATTCTGACAGAGACGATTCTGAGAGGTAAAACAGTATCTGAAACAAGGAGAAGATATAGTCCAGGGACAGGGGACATATTGGTAGAGGTTCCGGAGAAGAAACATCAACATGCAATTTCCAGAAGCTCTTCTCCCTTGCCTAAGAAGGTCTTCCAGTCACTCATCCATGATTATGTCCACCATTTCTCTGTGAGATTTTAGTCTTCCTGCGCAACCATTCTCCAGAACTTTGGGTTGCATCTCCTCCTTTTTCAGAAGAAAAATAACTGCCCTCCATGTCTCTTCTTTTCTCCATCTTCTATTCTGCTTTCATTAGTTAAACCTTTTCTATTGTCATTTAAGAGGGTCATTTGAAAAAAAAATCAGAAAGCAAAATTCCATTCTTACCTTTTGTATTAACTCTCCAAACTTTCTGTAACTAAGTCCCCCAGACTATTAACTTATACTGCAGAATGCATTATCTCACTTTTCTGGAGGCAAAGACCCAAATCAATGTTTAAGTAGGGCTATACTCCTCTGGGGACTGTTTTCTTCCTTTCTCTCTATAGTTTTTTGTTTGTTTGTTTATTTTACTGTGGTACAATTATTCCAGGCTTCCCATGACATTCTCTCTGTATATATGTTTCTGTGTCCAAATTTCTTTTTTCACTAAAAACAAAAATACAAAAACCAAAAAACCCCAGTTGAATTATTGTCCACCCTACTCCACAGGACTTTTTCGACTAATCACTTATGTATTGAGTATTTCCAGGCATAGTCACATTTGGAGGTATGGGAGGTTAGTACTTCAACATGAGATTTCAGAGGGGACATCCGTTACACCCTCCTGTCCTCCTCAGGCCTCACTTTCGATATGCAATCTAATTCATAGCCATTTTTTTTCTATAAGAAATCATTTCTACACTATTGCTACCTCATTTCTTCACTTTTAAAACTTTATTTATTTTAGTTTTTGGGTGTTTTGTCTGCATGTATATCTCTGTACCACATGTTTGGTGTGCCTGGTGCCTGAGGAGGCTGGAATATGGTTTTGGATCCTCTGTTACTGGAATTGGATGTTTGTGAGCTGCCACATGGGTTAAGTAGCTTAAACCTAGGTCCTTTGGAAGAGCAAACAGGGCCATCCAAGCCATATCTCCAGCCCTAGGACCTCATTTTCAATACTGTTTTCTGTTTATTCTCTGAACTTCCATACTGATCTATTCTCAGAGTTTTCATTACAGTTTCTTTTTTTATTTTAATTTTTTCTTCACAATTTTTTTCATTATATATCCCAATTGAAGCCTCCTCCCTCAACTCTCCCCAGTCCCACTCTCCCTCCCTTATCTCCCAAATCCCCTTCCCCTAGTCAACTAAATAGTTCTCCACTATTGCCATCTGCCCATAGCTTATTAAGTCTCATCAAGGACTGCTTTGATCCTCTTCCTTCGTAGCCTGGCAAGGCCGCATCGTCAGGGGAGAGGGATCAAAGAGCAGTCAACTGTGTTCATGATAGAGGCAGCCCCTGCCCCCCTCACTCAGAGATCCACATGGAGACTGAGCTACCAGTCGGCCACATCTGAGTAGGTGGTCTAAGTCCTCTCCATGCATGGTCCTCAGTTGGTGCGTCAGTCTTTACAGGACTGGGCTCAGATCTTTTAGTTTTGTTGGTCTCCTTGTGGGGCTTCTATCCCCTCCATGTCCCTTTCTTCCTACCCCTCTCTTTATAATCCAGACAACTCCCAAATCTCTATATCTAGGTAAGTATCCCTTCGGAGTTCTGGACTAATGTATCTGAGGCCTAGAGATGTTATCATTTAGATGCCTTAGGAGCATCTACTCAAACTCACCTATTCTCCCTTTGTCACTCCAACTCATATGTGTCCTAAGTAGAGAGAAAGCTTCCAATTCTTTACTGCCCCCCCCCCTCCAACTTCTCTCTACTTAGGGCTCTAATCATATTTGCCCCTTTTCAAATAGTCTTTGCTAACTATTTTTTTAAAAAAAAATTTATTGGTTCTTTGTGAATTTACTATCATGTACCCCAATCCCACTCATCTTTTCTTCCCTCCAAATTCACCCACTGCCCTTGGAACCAACCTCAAAGGAAACAAAGAAACAAAACATACAAACAAAAACCTTCAGGATGTGGAAGTTGCAGTGTGTCACATAGTATACGCTTTTGCCCAAACAGCATTACTGGCATATACTCCCTACAATTGGCCTGGTTGAAAGCCCCTGGCTTCTGCTACACCTTCAGTCCTGGATCTTCACCAGAATTTCTCTCAGATATCATGGTGTTGCCCTGTGTCATGGATCTCCTGCCACTTTGGTTCTGCAGGACCAACCTCTTCAAGAGTTCCAGCAGTTCATGGTTGAGATAGATGTTGAGGTGGGCCAATTCAAAACCCTGGATCTGAGCCTCAGTGGTATCTGAGCTGTTCAGCCCCAGCTCTTCTGCATCAAAGATTAGGGCCAGCTTCTTGGTTTTTTCCCAGGGAAGAGGCAGTATGGCTTTCCTGTGTTCACACCTTTGGGGCTGGCTTTCCTGAACCCATGCTCCCATATCTAGCTCTCCAGCATTGCCCGTATGAGGGATAGGGCCAGTCCTTTTGAGTCCTTCAGCCTGTGTCTCTGGGTATCTTCTACCCAACTTCCTGTGGCTAAGGGTGTGCCTCTCTACTATTCCTTAAAACGTTTTTTTCACATTTCAAATATTTTCTTACCATATTCTCCATTTGTTTCCATTATACCAGCTTTATAATACTTCTTAACAACAAAAAATCTTGAAATGTCAGCAACTTGGGACTACAGAGTTGGTTCCAGGGTTAAAAGTGCATCTGTTCTTCTTCTGGGTTTAGTCCTCAGCACTCACATGGTGGCTCTCAACCATCTCAAGAATCTGATGCCCTCTTCTGTGGATACAAGGCATTCATTCACGGTGCACATATAGAAGTGCAAAACACTCCTACACAAGTCCAAACAAATAAAACATTTAAAAAGTCAGTAATGTCAAATATAACTATATGAGTTAATTAAGTCATATAGAACATGAGTCTATTAGATTTTTGTGTGTGGTGTTTTTATTTATTTGTGAGCTTTTATAGTAAAGTTTATTGAATACATAAAACGTCAGCAACATATCTGTGGTGCTTTGAATGAGAATGGTCTGTATAGGCTCATATATTTAAATTACTTTGTCCCCAGTTGGTGGAATTTTGGGGGAAGGATTAGGAGGTATGGCCTTGTTGGAGGAAGTGTGCCTTGTTTTGGTTTGTTTGTTTTGTTTTTAATTTCAAAAGCCCATGCCATTCCCGGTTAGATCTCTCTGCCTAGTGCTTGTGGATCAAGGTGTAAGCTCTCAGACACTGCTCTAGCACCATGCCTGCCTATCATGATAGCCATGTACTCTAACCCTCTGAAACTGTGAATTCCAAATTAAATGCTTTCTTTTATTAGTTGCCTTGCTCATGGTGTTCTGTCACAACAATTGAAAGATAACTAAGATATTATTGTAAAAAAAAAATAAAAATAGTGTTCACAATGTCTGTTTGTAGGTTAGGGCTAGATGTGGGTGGGATTCAGGTGTTTTATGTAGTCTCTCATATAGTACCTGAGCTTAACCACCTCTCTCCTGAAAGAAGTATGGCAGTTTTGTTTGTCTTTCAAGACAGCGTTTCTCTGTGGAGTCTTGGCTATCCTAGACTCACTTTGTAGACCAGGCAGGCCTGGAACTTACAGAGATCCGTCTGTTTCTGCCTCCCAGAGTGTTGGGATTACAGGTGTACGCCACTGCACCCAACTATGAATGACATTTTTTATTGGTAATGGTATAAGAGCATAGGAAGCTGAATTGAAAATGCCATCAAATGTGAAATTCCTGTAGGACAATTGGTGGGACACACTCACATTCAAGTGAAACTCACATTCAGAGAAAGGGAAGAAATTCCACATCCATGAGGCAGAGAGGCACACAGGAAGGCAGACCATCACCAGTCGTGTGTGATCTGACAAAGGAGGAAATCGAAGACTGCTTTCTACTACAGCCGTCTACGGCACTGCAGTCTAGCACGGATGCCCAGACTTTAATGCTTTCTTTCCTTTGACCCTTCTACAAAGATGCAAGCTCTTTTAGAACCCCAGATGACTTTTCATTCAGGTGATGTGCTTTATACATCACCTGGCGTATCATCAATGCCCATTTAATAAGGGTGGAGGACATATTACTCACACCTATACATTCTCTTGGTGTTGTCATCTGAATTATTCACATTTCCGTTCTCATTCTCATAGAACAACAGTGTATTTTAGCTTTGGCGACATAGCACTTTTGGTTCATTTGTTTATTTATTCTAGTTTGCTTGTTGGTATGATGAAACACCGACCAAAACAGCTTAGGGAAGAAAGAGGGCTTATTTCATTTTACAAGTTATGGTCCATCATCTAGGGAAAACAGAGCAGGAACCTTGAGGCAAGAACTAGGGCAAAAACCATGGAAGAGCACTGCTTATTGGCTTGTTTCCAGTCTTGCATTCAGCTACCTTTCTCAAACAACACAGGCCCACCTGCACATCGTGTGTTCAGTCCTCCTTTCAATTAGCAAGCAAGAGAATGCCTTCACGGAGAGGCCCACAAGAATGTGATGGAGGTAAGTCCTCAACTGAGGGTCTCCCTTCCCAGGTGTGTCAAGCTGACAATCAAGATTTGCCATCAAATCAGGTGGTTTTTATTTTTTTGACTGGAACCAACATGATGAGCAGATCATCATTTCCTTTCTAGTACCTTGTGCAATATCAAGGTACTAGAAAAAAATTTAATATATGTCTGAATAACTGAATAAAATCATTTTCCCAGTGGAAACCAACATGTGTTTACTAATTACCTACCAGGTCCATTCTACATTCTCAGAATAGGAAGCTGGGACATGCCAAAGGCCAATGACATCAAAGAGGAGAGAGTGCATGCCTGTGATCTCGAGCAACACTTGCTTCCAGCAGCAGGCTCAGGACAATGTGCTATAATCTCCGTGCCTTCTCATCCACTCCACCTGCACCCCTCACCTCAATTTCAACAGCATGCCTATGATCTAATTTTCCCATCCAGTTTATTGCTTTGCACTGCTCAGCTCACCAAGTACATTTGTGTTTATTGTGCGATTAGTGCTGAGTACTCTGAACAAGGTAATGACAGGCAGCAAAGGCCAAGAGCTGACGCCCTAGCTCTATGCATCACTTCATACCTCAGGAGAATGAGGCCCTCCTCATTCTGTGAAACCTGGCCGCATTACAGATTCAAGCTTTTCAAGCTGGAAACACCAGCCTCTCAAGGAGTCTGGCGGAATGCAGCCTGTCAATAGGCAGCAGAACTCATGGAGAATTCAGGAAGTATGGGCAATACGATATGGTCTTCCAGGCTTTGAGATGCACGGAGAGATGTGTTACTTTCTGAGTATGCTGGTCTTGAGTCCATGGAACAGTGGGAATTCAGAACACTATAACAGGAAGGAAGGAAAATGGTGCAATGGAGGCTTATGCCTTCCCATCATTGATATAATTTAGGCAAACTTCTACCAAAAGGTGGTAAGACATAACTGTGACCAGAACCCTGAGCAGAGACTTCACAGAACTTAACCACACTCTGTCTTGTCTCCACAATTTACCTGCTGGGAAGGTTTGAATGAGAAATGTCCCCCATAGTCTTGGGAATTTAAATAGGTGGTCCCGATTTTGTGGTCCTGCTGGAGGAGGTTTAGGCAGTTCTGCATTGCTGGAGGAAGTCTGGTACTGGGGCCAGGATTTGAAAGCTTAAAACCTCATGAAAGAGTTAAAGATTTCATTTCCAGTTTTTTTTTCTCTCTGCTTCATGCTTAAGTTTAAGAGGTGTGCTCTCAGCGTCCTGTTCCAGGTACCATGCCTGCTACTGGTTACCACACTTCTCGGCATCAGTGGATTCGTATCTCTCTGGAGTCATATGTACAAATAAACCTTTTATTCTGAAAGTTACTTTGGTAATGGTATTTTATCCCAACAATGGAAAAGTGACTAATGAACCTACCTTTTCTTCCCCTAGATAATAAACACATCCTCCTCTCCAGTGCTCACCCGGTCTACCATCTTTTCTCTATCTATGCTATAAATGTAGTTTCCAGTGTTCCCCTCCCTAGCTCTACTGGCCATTCCACCTATTGATGAAATGTAGAAGTTGTTCCAGGTGGCAGAATAACTCACAAACACCCTTTACTCATCCACTCATTGAGCTGTTAATTGATTTCATCAATAGTTGAGGCATAGTGCCACAAGGCCCTGGGCATACATCTTTGAATAAAATTCGCTGTCTGTGCTTTTGTCAAAGTCGAAATCTAGTTGGAGAGAAGCATTAAACAATCAGACAAATAAATATATAAAGGCAGGTTGGGGTGCACATTATTAATGCTTTTTCTCCTCTCCTACAATAAGTCTTTTAATCTTTTGAATGCTTCAAGGGAGTTATAGATGTAGTTCAGAGGCTCCATGGGTTTCTTCAGGTTGTATGTAAAATATTCTATGTATATAAATAGGTATATGCTCTTTACTCTGAAAAGTGTCCATGGCTTTCATCAAATCTCAAAGAGAACTGTGATCTCCTAAAGTTAAGAAGGGATGCCACAGAGCCACAGACAAGATTGGCTTCTTTTTAGCATTGCCACCTCCCTGAAATGATTAAATGTGTTTCTGTTTATGGATGTCACCAAGCCAAAGCTTTAATTCAGAGCTGGAGGGACAAACTCTCTCTTGCATCAGCTCATGAGCAATGGGGGTAAGTGGCAGGCCTAGCTAGAACCCACTAAGATGCTGATACAGTTGCCTGTCAGAGAAAAAATGGGTAATGTTTGTATGTTTTCCATTTAAATTATTGACAAGTTAATATATAGACATACACATATAAATTTGCTCATATGCACCCTTAATTCCATGCTTCTATCTCTCTATTACTTATTCCTCTCACAACTTCATGTCTTTTTAAAACACTTATTTGATAACCCACTATGTCTGTTTAAAGATGTCCATATAAGCATGGGTGTGGAACCATCCCACTGAAACATGGGAAGCCTCCTAGTTACCACACTCTCAAAACCAAATAATTGTCCCTTCCCCAGTCTCTATTAATGTCCAATAACTTCTCAGGAAGGGGTGAGAGTTGTAGAACACCTAATCTAACTATGCTAACATTCTGGAAGCCTTGATGTGACTCAGTTTCTGGACAGGTCTGTGTGCATAACTACAACTGCTTTGAGTTCATGAGAGTAACATCCATGTTAATCCCAGAAGACAGCATTTCACAGCCCCATCCTCCAGCTCTTCTGTTCTCTCTGTCTTAATTCTTTGATGTTTCCTGAGCCTTGGTGAGAGGACAGGAAGGTAACTAGATAAGCATGTCTCATTCATAGCTAAGCAGTCAGCTTCTTATTCCTAGCATCTTTCCAATGACTTCTGCCCACCATTTACATTCTTTTCTATGTATTTTTTATTTACTTACAATAAAAATTTTTTATAATCAAGAAAAGTCGTATGTTAAAGCAATTTTTATTTGGTGAGAAATTATACATTTACCACTATATAATAATGTCTGACTGAAATATGATGTTATTCTACACACATATGCATGTGATATACTGGCAGTATGATTATATTCTATGTTGTCATTACTAAAGTTATTCTCCATGAAGAAGCAGATTGAGTTAGTCTATTAAACTATAGAACAAACAAAGGATAATGAAATACCTCTGACTGGAAATTAGGAGCTTGTGCATTTACGGCTCTATTGCCTTTGACATTGTCTTCCACCAAGTGATCTCCAATTTACCAGTTAGGAGCCATTCAAGAACAAGAGTATATGAGTAGAGCTTATACATTAGATCACTCAAGAGATAGCCCCATCCCTTGTTATTTAACTGAGGGTGAACCTGAGAGGATATTGTTATATGCTCTAAAATGATGTTTCTACAAATATACCTAACCCCTGACTCAGTTCTCAGTCCTAAATGGGGCATCATTATCAACCTCTCCTCTACTAAGGCTCAGGGAACATTGAGAAAGAAGAGGTGGAAAGAATATAAAATCTGGAAAATGAGGCATGTTCTGCCATATTGCCTTCTGGACTTGGCATGCCTGTTACACAGTCCAGACTAAGAGTCAGTGCTAAGGCTTAAGTCCAGGTTCTTCAAGTGTATAATAACTGATCTGGCCTTCAAGTTATTCAACTACAAGTAAAGCATGTTATATGATCACTTTCCATCTCACAAAGTTCTTTGTAAGTGTTAAAAAGCTAATTAATGAGAGCCACACCCACTGTCTTAATTAGGGTTACGATTGCTGTGATGAAACACCATAACCAAAAAGCAACTTGGGGAGGAAAGGGTTTATTTGGCTGACACTTCATTTCACTGTTCCTCATCAAAGGAAGTCAAGAAAGGTACTCACACAGAGCAGGAACCCGGAGGAAGAGCTGATGCAAAGGCCATGGAGGAGTGCTGTTTATAGACTTGCTTCCCCTGGATTGCTCAGCCTGCTTTCTTATAGAACCTAAGACCACTAGCTAAGAGATGGGACCATTCACAATAGATATGGGCCCTCCCTCATCAATCGCTAATTAAGAAATACCTTACTGCTGGATTTTAGGGAGACATCTTCTCAATTGAGGTCCCCCATTTGAGAGGACTCTCGTTTGTGTGTCATACTGACATAAAGCCTGAGTAACCACGTGAAGTCTGAGTCAGCTGGGGATGCTATTTTGCACATGATACCACATCATCCAATATTAAAGTATATCATTTTGGGGGGAGGAAGGAAAGGGTTTATTTCATCTTACAGCTTATACTCTACTATTTTTTTTTTACATTTTATTTTATGTTCATGTATTTATTCACTTTACATCCTGATTGTAGCTCCCTCCCTCCTCTTCCAGCTCCACCATCCCTCCCTCCTTTCTCCATAGCTATAAACAACGAGGTAGATCTGGATATTACTCATGAGATCTCTCCCCATCTCTTGTTCTCTAATCGAGGGTGCACTGGGAAAAGAATAGTATACAATTAGGTCAGGAGCTGTGTTTTTCACACACATGTACAACCCTTGACCCAGCCCATCTATCTCATCTGAAAACTTTTATCCCAAGAATAGACCCACATGTCACATCACATTGTTCGGGATGTGAGAAAAATGATGAAGCATGAGCATGTGGCAGGCCACCCAGGGCACAGGGAGCACCAAGGGCAGCAAGGGGGTCCTGGATCTGCAGCTCGTTTGTCTGCAACCTTCAGTCTCTGAGCTCCCCTGCATGGCAAAGCCAAGGGTGATTATTGCTGTTATTTATAGAGCAATTTTCCCCCTCATTTAGACATAGAGTCTAGTAAGGCACCAAGGCACTCATAAATAATACCTAACAGGTCTGTCTAGACAATCTTTCTCAGGTTTTTTTTTTTTTTTTTTTTTTCTGCACATTGAATCCAAACTGGATGAAGATATTGGAAAGAGAGAAACAATTACCCCCACAAGAGCAAAGTAAGAGAGCAAAAGGATCTGAGAAATCAGAGTCTGAAGCCAGGGTAGAAAGTGGGACTTGGGCACTGCTAGGTAATGGGAGAGTATTTTTCTCTTTGCATATTTACTGACTTTATTCATATACAAAGTGGTAAGACACAGGGAGTCTGACCTGGGCAATACCAGTCAGGTTCTAATCCCACTGTGCCTCTGCTTAACAGCAGGATGAGTATTTAACCTCTCTGGTCAATGACTTAGTCCTCAATTAAATGTAAGGTTTAGGCTAGATCAGCACTTCCCAACTTGTGTTTCTCAGAACATTAGTTTCTATGGGGTAGTAATAAGCATTAGCATGAAGGAAAATTAAAAAAAAAAACATGATTCTTTGGTCAGTTAAATTTGGGGGGTGCTGGGTTAAACGCAGTTGAGTAGTTTTCTCTACTATAAGAATTCTCGGGGCTTTTAATGTGTTCGTGTGTGTTCTGAATCCCTCAAATGTGACCATAAGTCTGAGAAACTTTCCTCAGATTTGTGTGACTGTAGATGTTTAGTGTTTGGCTTATGTTTGGTTTGGTTTTTCTTAGCTCCAACAAAGCTCTGAAGACACTTTTGAGAAATACGCTTGAAGATTCCCTCCAGGACCCCACCTCCATTACGGGCTTTCCTCCCCACAGAACCACTAAATGAGCATTGTGCAATTTTATGCACAGGAATAAAGAAGAGGGATCAGCCTCATATAGAATGACGGCTGGAAAAGTCAAGCCTCCTATTTCTTTTCTTGTTTAATCTTCTCAGCAAGCCAGTGAGGTGAGGGCTATCATTCTGATCTTACAGAGGAAGATGCTGGAGTTCTGAGGTACTGAGGGAACCACTCAACAGAATGCAGCAAGAACGCCATGGATCCTCTCATCAGAGGTGGCACTATGTATATGCAATTTTAATACAGTGACATTTAAACAAACACCCAAGGAGGTGAAGGAATGAGAACAGCCAGTGCCCGAGACCTGAAGGGAGAATGTGCCTGCCCTGTTGGGCATCAAAAGGCTGCCACCTATGTTGGATTGGAGGGCACAGCAATGAGAAGGTGGTCATACACAGCCAGGGAGGTGAAGGCTCATCAGATCACAGACCTTGTAGCAATCCTGGGATCTCAGGTTTTGACCCAAAAAGAAATGGAGGACAGAAGAGCGACACCAGCTGGTGACCCGATGTATTAGGTTGTGAATTGATGTTAGAGGAGTATAGCAATCATTAATGCTGCTTACAGATTATTTCTGTCTCTCCTGCAATGTGATTGGACTGTCTTCTCGAGGTTAGGCTGGGACACATCATGGAAACTTTAGTTTAAGGCCCTCACTATTGCAACCCCAAAGGAAGAGGCTCGGCTACCTGTTCTCGATACATCAATCAAAGAGGCAAATAATGGCAGAAAACAGATACTTAATCAATATCCACATCAGGAAGAGAAAGATCAACAGATTCAGTGACCCTGAATTCATCTTTGGGGATGGGACATGAGATTGAGAAGATATACTGGAGCTGGAAATGTATGAGGGGGAAAGGTAGGCATAAATAAACATCCCTGGTCAAGGTATAGTCTGGCTGAGTGCAGTCTAAGTTTGGGCTCAGGAGTTAGTATGAGAAAGTTCTTATTGTTTGAGAAGCAGGCTGATTCTAATGGGAAGACTGTCCCTGCTGCAGGATGTAGCCTTAGCATTGTGGAGAACAGACTTCGTCTGTGTGGGAGTAGGTTGCTTGTCCTGTGAGGTGCTGTTTTCCCAGGAATTCAAGGTGATTGTTTCAGGAGGATGAGGAGAATCCTTTAGGTACTTTGTGGACATCTGAAACAGGGAATTATAACAGCCAACAGTAAGATGTCTTAGTTACTCTTTTCTTGGTGCCTCTAGCCTTGAAATGAATGAGATGAGTTAGTTATCCCAATCTTTCCCCACCCTCACCCTTGGATAAACGCTTTTTGAATGATTGATTGAAACGCCTACATGAAGTAGTAAGCTGTTGACCCAGGGTACAGGAGTCAAATGCAAAATGAAGGTGGATATGCCCAGGCTTTTGTTCTGCTTTCTGTTACCTTGTGAGCCCAAGCAAGAAGTCATACTTTATAGCCAAAGCAATTTGTAATGCCTGTTACAGTCATGTGACTATCTTAATCGCTGAGAGTTGTATGGGAGTGATGCAACCCAGTTCCATGGCAAAGCTTTAAAACTCTGTGAACAAGAGTCCCTACCATGTGATAGGCAATGGGGTGGCTCTGTCAGTCTGGGTCTCACAGAAACTATAGTGACTCTGATAACCTATGTGGAATGTGACACAAAGCTAGTAATCCTGGTTGAGACACAGAGAGCTTGTAGCTACTTAGTTCTGTAGAATACTGAAACCTATTCTTACTGACAGAGGAAAGCAGGACAGAAGCAGAACTGGCAAAACTTGCTGCAGTAATCCAAGTAAGGGGGGTTGGCCAGAGGGAGGCTAAGGACAATTAAAATGGTGGGATAGTTGGATTGTGAATTTATTTTGAAAGTAGAACCATCAGAATTTCCTGGTGTCTTGGTGAAGTGAGGTGGGGAGGAATAAGGATAGTGGACAGGGAATGGGGATAGGGATGAGGATAGAGGATAGGGCACAGAGGAGGGAGGTAGAGGAGGAAGGGATCTCAGCACCTACTTCAGCCTGAATAGAGAAAGATAGAATTGTCACTGATGGTGTGGGGGAATGCTGGGTAAAAGAGCTTCAGGAAAAGGAAGTTTTCTTGTAATTTCTTTTTTAGTGTTCCGATTTCTATTTTATTTTGTAGAAAAAAAATTACAGTCTCTGGTTATCTGCCGAAATATTTGAGTTTAGCTTTTATCTCCTTGAACATAGCATAGGAAGTCACGAGAGGTTCTAAGTGACAGGGTCCAATTTGTGAGCCCTTCACAAAGCTCAGGCCAAGTGATAGTGTTATATGTTGTTTACTGCTGCTTTTTTTTTTTTTTTTTTTTAAGAGTAGCACAGACTAAAGTGCCCTGGGAAGATATCAGCATTTTATGTGACTCCCTTTCAGAGTAAGGGTCCCAAACAAACCACTTGGAACTCATTGATTTTAAACTCCTCTTTATTGTTTTCTCCCTTGATTGAGTCTTTGGACTGTAAAGTGCAGATTGATTCAGGCTCCTCTAATTTTCTGCCTGCTTGATGGTTCTCACCCATCATGCTTGAGTCCTGTCTACAGACAATCCTTAGCCGTCTTCTGGGTACACTAAAACTGCACCACCCAGAGAAGATCTCTGGCCCCATTCTGATTGTCTTTCCCTTTAGGTGGTTTATTCTGGGAGTTTCCAGGCTACAGATCTGAAGCCTTTTATGAGGTATAGGTCTCAACCTGGAAGTCAAATTATTTTGTAATATTCTCAGGTTCTGTTTGATCAATACAGTAATAAAGCAAGACAAAATGAAACAACAGGTAAATATAAGAGAATTTTTGTTTGTTTATTTTTTTTAAAGACAAGGTCCCAGGAAGCCTGCATTGCTTTTCAATTAGCTAAGTAACCAAACATTGCCTTGGAATTCTGATCTTCCTGCCCTCTAAGTGCTAGATTTATAGGCATGGATCACCACAACCAGTTTTATACAATGCTAAGAATAGAACCCAACACTCCACCAACTGATATTTTAAGTATCACTGATCCTTAAAATAAAAGGGTTTCTTCTGAAAAATCAAAAGTGTTGGTGAAACTAGAAATCTGTCTTTTGATTCTCAGGCAGTGGTCTATGAGCAAATAGTTATTGTCTTTTTAAATAAGGTAGGCGCTCAGTGGCACTCTCCAGTCCCCAGTCTGAACTTGTTAGGCTGTCTGTGCTGTTCTCAGAATTCAAAACTATAGAATCCTCCATATGCATTATCTCAGTCCTTACAAACATGTAAGGTCAATATTTTATAGATTGGGAGCCCATCCTTCCTGGAGCTGAATTAATTGCATGTTTTATTTGAGTGCATTTAAAGGTACTTAAGTGTTTCTATTTGGATTCTCTGAGGGCCAGGATTAAATATTCTGATTTCTCACTTTTCAAATAGAGTGCAGTCTAGACTCTGCTCAGTGATACTCATCCAGGGAGGCATTTGGCACTGCCTTATTGATTCGAGGTATATAGTCTATGCGATCTTGCCATGCCCACATACTTGCTATAGTACCTAGAACTTATTTAATTATGATTTGAGTTTCTTTTCTGTAAAACAATATAGAAAAAGTAATACACGATATTTTGTCAGTGCTTTAAAAAATAAGATTGAAGAGATAGGTCATGGTCGGGCATCTAAAAACTTTCACTACCATTTTCATGTCATTTTATTTCATAAAAGATTTTCAAGCAGTACATTATAGAATGCTGAGTCTGTACTGGCCTGTCCTTCCTACATGGATTGTCATGGGCAAAGAGGCAAGAGTTTCAAACGGAGTCTTCTGAGCACATTATGTTAAAAGATGTGGGGAACCATGCTGGTTTAACATGGAAACTGAGCTACCAAGGTTCTATTTTTATTTTCTTCTGTTGCTGGGAGAAAACACTCTGACAAAGAACAAATTCATGAAGGGAAGAGCTTCTTTCAGTTTATGGGTCACACTCCATCACTGAGGGAAAGTCAGAGTAGAAGCTTGAGGCAGAAATCTTGGAGGAAAACTGCTTGCTGGCTCACTATCACTTAAGCAGCCCGGGGCTTCTTAAGCAGAGAACGGTGCTGCTCACCATGGACTGGTTTCTCCTACATCAGTTAACAGGTAAGACAATACCCTGGAGTCACACCAGTTTGACCTGTGCTATCCTGCAATTATGACTCACTGATTCTATTCTATGTGTCAAGTGGAAGAAGATAATAGTTCTGAATTTACATATTGTTCTGTATAGAGGACAGATTGGAGAGGCCCAGCCACAGGCCAGAAAGGAATGCAAGTAGAAGACAGATGTCTTTAAGTAGGAGAAGAGATCTATAATCCAAAACTGAATAAGAAAATGTCATATAATTGATTGGCTATGAAGAATAAGGAAGAATCAAGACTTTCATGTTTTTTTGGTTTGAGTAGTGACTGCGGAGAATGAAGAAATAAGTCTAGTTAAAAAGGATAGTAACCTGTAGAGAAATGGTAATGAATATGAAAAATATGATGTGCTAGTGGGACATCAAAGACTTAATGTAGATGCTGATCAAAATTAAAGGCACTATTAAGCAGTCACAACAAAGAAGCATTAGGCACTCAGGAGCTCAGGAACATTTCATTTCATCTTCAACTCTATTTCCTCATTAAATGAGGTCAAAGTACTCATAGATACTTAAAGATGTAGAACATTAGATTAACTATGAATATCATTTTATATATCAATTCTACCAGTCAATATACATTAGGGGTGTGACCAAAAAATCCCCAACAAAACCCCCTTTGTCTTTATACTGTCTCATTATAAGGCGTTGGGACTCTCAGCACCCCATGGGTCCTGCTCTAAGTACTATGGGTTTAAAAGATGCCACACCTGGCTCTTGGGCTTTTGGCATATTCTATCTATCTATCTATCTATCTATCTATCTATCTATCTATCTATCTATCTATCATCTATCCATCCATCTATCACCTAGCATTGATAGCAAGACATACATACATGCATAGATACAAACATACATACACAAACATATATTTCTCTGTCCCTCTTTGAAATATGAGTACTTTTCTCCAGCATGCATTCTTGCTATAACAGACACAATGTGCCACCCTTCCTACATACCCTAAAGCAATGGATTCACCCACATTGAGCCTCTTCTACCTGGGAGTATGCTTTCATTAATAGTCATTTCTTGGGGAGATCTTTTATTATCAAATAAACATTATGTAGATAACCTGAGTCTAACTGAGCTTTTGCCTTAAGAATCCTTAAGAATATAAAAAGGAGAGATAAAATGTCTACATAGAAAATCTGTGACTCCTTAATTATAGAAAACAAAAGGTATAGCTTCTCTCTTTGCAATCATGCCTTGATCTCTGTCATGCAGCTCGGCGTTAGACAGAAGGATATTTAGAAACATGTTTCACTCCTTTCATTATCTTTGTTGTATGCAAATGATTTATTTAGGATAAGCTCTAGCTACAAGGGTTGGAAGGCAGGACTGGAGAGAGACTCGCAGGGAGGAACCTATCAAAGAGTTTGATATTTGCCTGAAATTACCCCTTAAAGCTGTGCTTTCGAAGAGAGCTGAGTTGTAGACTCCAACATCCATTAGTCACTCTCATGTGTGTCAGTGTAGGTGAAAGTGAGTGTAGGTGTCATTTATCAAATGACACGCCTCTGAGTGCTAGCTGTGCTTGAAATGGCTTTAAACAAAGGCCTACAGACCATGAGCAATGAATGGACTTATAATTGAAAGTTAAATGCCATTAAGTGAGTTTACCTGCCACCATCCTGCCTTCTCCTTCCTAGAGGAAAATCCCTTGCTCATAAGAATATGCCATAAAATGGTCAAATGACAAAGCTATGCTACTGATTTTTCTGTTCTGCTGCTCATTGGATGTGACAAGTATTATGGCACATTGCACAAGTGGCAAAGCTCAGTTATCTTTTGCTCCTGTGGGGTTGTTGAACTGCTTGTTGGGATGTGTCCGTTAGGAATAAGGGGTTCTTCTGGAAAGGGGATGAACCCTTTGCTTTGAGTGATCACCCTCTAAGAGGTTCCCCTCTTTCCAGTCTGTTCCAGTGTGCACTCCTGCTGTGATGTTGTATGTTAAAAGCAATGAAGTCATCCAAACTTGGACTTGAACGTCCAGAACTTGGAACCAAAACAAAGCTGTCTCTACCTCATAAGTATCCCTTGCCAGGTATTTCTTTCAGGAAACTTTCCAATACATTGTTGTGTATGCTATCCCAGGCTAGGAATCAAGTCTTTAGATTTCAGCTGTCAGTATGACCATTTATTCTGCACTCTAGTCCTGCACTTACCCCGGACCTCCTTTGAATAGTAAACATTAGTTGGAGAGATCGTTGTCTTATGAATTCTTTGAGGGAGATGAGGAGGTCACTGGGTATCTGGGGCCCTTCTTGCCATTCTAAATGGAATCAGTAGGAACTAGGGGTGTGGTTAAATTGAAGCCAGCCTTGGAAGATGATAGGATTTGGCTTTCCTGCCCTGCTCAGTCAGATCTGTTCCCCATGTCTGCCTTACCTTTATTGGCTTCCCAGCCTCTTGCCATTTGGCAGCAGGTACAAGCAGTATCATGGGGACTAGTTCTGTAACCTGCCTACAAGCTCTGGAAGAAATTGAATGCAACAAGAAGAGCCCAGCAGTAGGACAGGGCTTATGATGAGATTTCACTGTTTCCCTTTTGCTTTTTATGTTTTAGTTGTTTTCATTTGCACAAGACATGTTTCATCCCTCCACCTTTTCCAGCTGTATGCTCAGCCCATTGAAGAAAGGAGGGAAAGAGCTGTTTAAATTTATACTGTTGAATTTTTGTAGGACACCAAAATATTTTTGAAGTTAATGGAGAAGCTCTGAATAGTCTGTTTCAAATAATTACAGGAAAAAAATACATTTAAATAATTAGTAGTTGCTACTAGAACATTCAGTAAAATGAAATGACATCTTTGCATGCCTATTAAACAGCACTTTATTTTCAGTTTAGGGTGTTTTGGATGAAATTAGATGGCAAACATAGTGCATCATTGAATGATTAGAAGAACTGGTGTCATTTAGAGCTCTACCAGGACCACCATTAACTTTTTTTTCCTCTAAAAGGAAGAAAGAAAGATACAAGGAAAGAAAGAAAAAAACGAAAAAGTACTGTGCTTTCCAGTTAGGCAAGATTTTAATAGAACTGGGACCAACTGTGGCCCTTGAGACTTCAGCTTAAGTGGCTTATGGGTAATCCCCCGCATGCAAGGGAAGGCGTTAAACCGAATCTGATTATTCTATATTTTCTAATTCTGGGATTCTCGTTCTACTTTGCTTGGAGAATACACAAAACCTCCCACTCCGACATCCTCTCCTCTCTCAAAGCAGAATCTTTTTGGCCTCAAACAGAAAATGATCCTGATCTAATGAGTAAGACCAAATATATCTTTAGCTTCGTTCCTTGCCATGTTCACAGTGTCTTTACTCTCTATTAAAACAAAACAAACAAACAAAAAAACCCTTCAATTATAAAAACATTGACAAGGAGTCTATTTTCAACATTTAAAATTCAAGGCAGATTGCTGTCAGAACACTTACCATAGTCCAGCAGCTCCCTTTTCCCTTCTCCTGTTTTCATAATTCTCTCTTTATCTCCTCATGGTCCTTGAGACCCACTCACTCCTTCTAATCTGTCCTTCTCTTACTCTTTTCTCAAAACAAACAAGGGAAGAACAAAGGGACAACTGGGAAATGGTGTGTCCCTTCAGCACAAGGGTATCCTGCACTATAATATATTGTCTGTTTTATCATAAGCTATTTTCGAGAAATATTTTTTAGCAAGGAGGACAGAAAATCCATATGTTCTGCTCCTCACTGATACATTGTCATACAGCAAGAAATTTGTCAGGTTAGCTAAGTGATCTCTTACAAACAAATTAAAAGCTATTTGGATTTCTGATATTCCACCCCGTGCATCCAGGAAGCTGGTGGTGGGAAAGAAGAGCCGTGACTTCACATCCACCGGGGAAAGGAGCCAACAAGGAGCACTTGACCTGGACCTCTGGGTTTTCTTTTGGGGATCCCACATGGTCTCTCATGCTGCTCTGCTTCTTCGAGTTCCATGTGGAGCTTCTCTTGGGCTATAAAACTTGCTAATCTCCTTAGGCGTCCATATCCAGAGCACCTAATAGAATGTCCTGGCCGATTTCATCCCTGACCCCCACTGTTTCCTCAGGAAAGGGGAAAGTTGCTATCAAGTGGAGCAGGCTATGAAGATCCGGGTAAAATCCTAAGAAAGGCCAGTTAGACTCATCATCTATCGTAATGTCTGTGGTTCAAGTAGATCGCCTCCAGAGAGAAGTGAGCTGCCTATCCCAGAAGAAAGGCACTGAATTCAGATGTTTAAGTTAAAACGTTGCAGGAGGAAAGAGGAAGCAGACTGCAGGCAGATAGGCTGTCTGCCTGGCCTGGGCACTGGTGTCAGCGCTGTCATCCTGCTCCTGACACGTGGGGGCAGCAATGAGCAATGCAAAGAGCCGAGACCACTATGAGGAGCCTTCTTCACAAAGCTGAACCATTTCCACCAGTTAGAGGGTCCATTTCTTCCCTTTCTGTCCTTCTTATGCCCTTTCTTCTCCGGCTGCGCCACCCTTCACCCTTCCCCCCTTGTTTCTCTCATCCCTTATATACTGTTCTGGTTCACTGTTCTCGGCTCTCTTCTGTAATTCCAACCAGTCACATGTCTCTTTTTCAGTGTATCCAGCACTACAGTAACAGAAGCTCTGCTTTGTATTGTCCGCTCTCTGACATCCCTAGGTGACTTGTCCAATCAACCATTCGGCTGCTCTTACTTTGCTGAGTCAATCTGATGAAGATCCAATGCTTGCTTGCTGAGTCTGATGGGGAGGGGACACTGCCTGTTTGATGAGTATGATAAGGGGGAAGGACAGACCCTGCCTTGCTAACTCTGATGGGGGGCAGGGCTTGCCTTGCTGAGTCTTATGGGGCCAGGGCCCTCTTTGATGCTTGGCCCACCTACCTAAAATGAGCTGCACTGTAGCTCTTACTGCAATTTCCTCTTGGTGTCTGCTTTAGATTGGTGTCTGCAGATCCTGAGCATCATCTTCTCAGCTTCAGTTCCCTTTGGGAGTTCTATCCTACCCTTGATGGGACCAGAGGGGATCTGGGACCATAAAGGAAAACCAAACCAAACCTTGTAGTGCTCACTGTCTGGAAACATCCCTACAAGTGAGGTTTCTGGTCAAAACTGAGTGTCAGACTTACCTCTTGACTGCCTCTCACTTCTGCAATTCATTAGACCTGGAAATGCCAAGAAGGCATAAGCCATGGCCTCCCTTCCCTCCCACTGCCCAGCAGGGCTATGCTGAGTTGTTCTCTCTCACCCCCCACTCCCAGCCCAGGCTGTGTGAGAAGACGCAGCAGGCCTCTGTCTGCAGCAGTCACTGCGGAAAGCAGAGGAGGGAATTTGGTTTTATAGGCCAGCAAATATACTGCAGGCCCTCAGGGAAAAAGCCACAGCCTCGGTTCCCAAACCAGGTCGGCGTACAAGCTTTGTGTTCTGTATTTACAGAGTATGTATGGGGCCAATTTAAACAATTTCAATCAACAGGACGCGTATGATAAATTGCATGTTACCCATCCTTATAAAACAGAGACAAGGCTTGGATTGAATTTGAACTTTGAGTGGGAGGTAAATTTCCAAAGAGTCTGAGAGTTTTCTCTTAGAGACACTGAAACTAAAAACTAGGCAGGAAAAGACTGGCCCACAAGCACACACCACCTGCACCTTCAGAATAGCACTGAAGTTGGTAGCTGCATTTAGACATGTTGTCCAATGGGTCTTGGGGATGGTTCCATGAATTTAAGCCTTGCCATCGGGCTGCGTTTGAAATAGTTAAGTAATCTTGCCAGGCTTAACCAGAGCAAAGAGCATGTATTACACCGTGTGGTTTTGTGTATTAAAAGAAAGAAATTATTTGCTAATATTTATTATATAGCTAACGCGAACACACGCCAAGTAGTAAGCATATGACCACTTTTCATTTCCATGAAATGACTCCAGTCACAGGGTAGGCACTCAGTGACTTTTGGGTATCACTGTCAATAACAACTTTCTTCACAAACACAAAGCACACTGCACATGTCAAATGCTGATCTAAATACATGTAACATACTTCATTTTCCTCAAAACTCTGTGAAGTTGGGCTGCTTGTTCTCACCCCATTTTATACAAGAAGTGACCAAGACACACGCCAGAGAAGTGAAGCTTTGCCTAGTCTTATAGCAGCTAGGTGATGGAGCAGGAACCCAAGCCTCTGGATTTCCGGTAAAGAATAGTTTCCATTAAATATTTACTGAGCTCCATTTAAACCCCAGGCACTATTCCAGGGGCCTGGAGTTCATTACAGTCCTAAGATGTCCTATATCCTCCAGAGATGCACCAACAACAAACTAGTCAACTCAATGAAGTCTCTACCGTGTTAGAAAGTGGTGAGTTCAGAGGAGAAATACAAAGGAAGCAGAGGAGACAGATAAGATGGTGTAACACCAGGGAAGCTCTGAGGCTTAGATCGGGAGAGCCTTGCTGAGAAAGGGATGAGTCAAGAACTGAGAGGCAGAGGAAGCTTGCCAGCCCATATGGGGGAAAATCATTCCAGGCAGAGGGAACACGTGCAAAGACCCTAAGGCTTGCATTGTCAGAATCAATTATGCTAATTGGTCCCATACTCCCTCCTCATCCCAAATTTCTAAGCTTCGCAAATATAGCCCAGCACCATGAATAACAGCAAAGATTGAGAAGTAGATTTTTGTAATGTCTCTAAATCACAAATCCAACTGTTAACCTCCACGTGGAACAGATGAGATCACTGCTGGGAGATGCCATGCAAGTGTCTGGATGGCACATTTAGGACAAATCATTGCCCCCTTCCTAAAGAAGCTCACTCACATCTTTTGCTAGTGAATGGAGAATAAAGCGGGGCTAAAGTCAAAGATAACCTTATTTAAAACCCCTTTGATCCAAGGATTGTAACCATTTAGTGCTTATTGATTTTTCTTTCCTATTTTTAGGAAGGTGGGAGCATCTTAATTAAACATTTTTGAGTGGCGCTAGTTCCCAAGGAGAATGGCCTAAGAGTCCCTGAGACCTGAACCCTGTATTGCTTTCCAATAGAAGATTCTAGAAGCTGGGCAAGTAGATGGGCTCCTTCCCCAACTTCCAGTCATGTAGCTTGTGGCACTGGAGCAGAAAGTATTTTTGATCTCTATGTCTCTTTTTGGCCTTGTCCTACCTATTAGTCAGATTTTCATTCTTTATTTTCTTTTTTCTCTCTTCTTTCTTTTCTTTCTTTTTCCCTTTTTTCCTCTATTCTTTGGTGTGTGTGTGTGTGTGTGTGTGTGTGTGTGTGTGTGTGAAATACCCAAAGAAGGACTTATTTTGGCTTATATTTTCAGAAATTCAGCCCATGATTGAATTGACTCCATGTGCCATTACTTTGAGCCTGGGGCAAAGGAGAACATCATGGCAGCAAGGCCATATGGAAGAGGCAACTGTACACTTTGGAAATAAAAAGATAGGGAAGAGCCAGGACAAGGTGTATGCCCCCAGAACAAGGTATATCTCCCACTATCCTACTTTCTCTAGGGAGGCCCTATCAACTCAGGTTTGCAGCACCTCCCAATAACCCTAAACACTGCGGACCAAACATTCAATGCATGAACCTGTTAGGATATTCCATAATTAAACAGTATCAGCCTCATGCCTGATGAGTTATCATGACAGTAAGTGAAGAAACAATAGTCTTACCTAACAAGTAAGAACAGCCTTTCTGAACCAATTGGCACATGGCTTCATGACTGTGAAGAGCGGGTAACCACTCTGGAACCTCAGCTCACTTCCATATGCTTGACTAACTATAGCTGGTGGGTGGCCAAAGTTGGCCCTATCTCCAATTCATGGAGTGAAGTGGGAACCAATGTATGGCACTGCTGGCTAGAGCATCTCAGATATCCTTAGCAGCACAATAAAGGGGGAAAGGACAGAGCTTGCTTGAAGGCTTTTCTTAGTCTTCTGCCTCCACTGACTATATTTCTCTTTATCTCTTTAGTCTTTAATTTCACATTTGTTGTATTCTGTGTGAAAGGTCTATTCTTACTTTTTGCTTTTTACAATTCAAGATGACATTTAGACTATATTCTTACTTCATCCCATAAATTCTTTCCAAAATCTTCTAAACTGTGTATTATTCTTATAATCCAGATGAGAATTATTTCAACATTATATGCTTTATCCCTAGTCAAATCGAGTACCTGAAAGAGTATCAAATATTAAGACTGAGGTTCTTAATCTTAATCTTGTCCAACCTTTCTGTTCACTGACCTCATATCTGAAAGGGAATACATATACAAACAGCCTCCAACTTAGGAGATTCAAGTTAACAGTAGTTTGACTTTATAAGCATCATGAAAGCATAGCTTTCCAATCATTCCATTTTTCACTTTCAGTACAGTGTTCAATAAGTGGTTTGAGACAGTGAACGTTTTATGGTAACTGCAGACTAATGTAAAAGTTCTGAGCACATTTGAGGTAGCTAGGCTGAGCTGTTATGCTTGGTAGGGTAAGTGTAGTAAATAAATTTTCTGCTTAAAATAGTTTCTATTTATGACGAGTTTATCAAGATGTAACCCTACATAAATTCACACACACACACACACACACACACACACACACACGACTCAAAAATTTACATATACCATCAGGAAAAGGAAATTTATTTTTCCATATGGGATTCTACAACAAGAGACAGAAGACTGGTAGGAGAAAAGCATATAAATGCGTTCAGTGTAAGTTTTATGTACAAGAGAGCCTTCGAGAACTGAGACCCGCAGAAGCAGAGAAACCTGTGTATGTTTATGTTACTAAGGATTGATGAAGAATGGGGATATGTTCTTAAACAAACAGGAATGATTTTATGACAGTGACCTTATAGGGAACCAAGCCAGCCCTGTTTGTTCAGATTCCTCCATGCTGTCTTCAAAAGGAAGCCATCCCTTTACTTCAGAAAAAGAAAGGCACCTTGCATGCGAGAGCTGTATTACCTGCTCCTAGCCAAAAGGCAGAAGGAAGAGCAAGGCAAGAGAGATCATCCAGCTTCTGCCATCTTTTCAATGCCAAGGTACTTTCTTTTAAAATCAGAGTCCTTAACCCTACTGAGCACATGCACAAGTATACAGACATTTGCGACAGGTGAACATATGTGTGAGCTCGCATGCAAGTACACACACTTACATAGGCGCACCCAAGCATGCACACACATGCTCAAGTTCGTGAAGACAAACAGGCAGACTCACAGTCCATGAGATGGGGCTTTAGTAAGTGAAGTGCTCTCTCCAAGTAATGTAAATCTGGAAGCTTATAAAGGTTCCTGCCTTGGATGGAGGGGTCAAAGTGACCAGGAGAATCTGGGAACTTCCTGTTGAGAGACTGTAGTGATTTTGTCCTTAGAGTTAAATTCACAGGAAGAGGTTGGGCACATTTCTAGTTGTCCAGCCCACTTGGCAAAAAGAGCTGGAAACTAGAGATGACAGCAGGAGAGAACTGGCTCTCAATCAGAAGGAACCAATGCCAGGAAGACCACATTGGAGGTGCAACCAGAAGGAAAGAATAAGGGAGAGGGAGATGACAAATAGAGCACAGAGCAATAGTCAGTGAAGACAGCTAGTGTCCAGGACAAAAGGGAGGAAAGAGCTGATGGAGACTGACACAAAGGTCCTTAGAGAAAGTAATCAGTGTCAGGCCTAAGATGGATTTCAAATGTATTTGACCACAGGCCTCAAAGAAGAGAATGGTTTCCATGGTGCTTCATGGGGGTTCCACATTCCCCAACTGATCTGTGCCTGAACTACAGGTCTGTGGCTTGGTCACAGGCCCCACTGGGTAGAGGTCATCTAGGCATCCAGTCTTTCTTCCATTTCCAGGTTAAGAAGGCCTTGACCTCTGAAGGGAGTATGGGCTGAGATCTTGATGGAAACATAAATCCCTCTTACTTCTCAGTATAATGAGGAAGGTTTGTTCTTGTGCTGCTCCTCTGAGAAATTTCTAACAGTCCACATACAAGTCTGAGCTCTACAGAGCTTGCTCTGCAGTATCTCTTGGTGCTAGACAAGGTACAGCATTATAGGATGGGCTCCAAGACATTATCCAACATGCCTCTGCAGAGATAAGCTTTCAGCCAGTTTATTCTGATCCAGGCAAAAATCATACCATTACATTGATACTGCCATTCCTCTGCAGGCCAAGGTCATGTTGGCCTACCATTCCTCTGCCTCCTGCTAGCCTTCTATGGATCATTCCTTCACTACCTATGCAGACCCTGTCCTTCCTCCAATAGCCAGGTGAATGTAATCTCCTCCTTGAGGATTTCTGGATTGCTTATCAAATGAAAATGCTCTTATATTTCTAAAGGTCTGTTGCTTCCTCATCTTGGCCAGTTCTATAATGTGCTAGAGATATCTTTAAAGCAATTTAAATAGGATGCTTCTATCTATCTATCTATCTATCTATCTATCTATCTATCTATCTATCTATCTATCTATCTCTCCCAGTTTCTAAAATCCACTAAAAGGGTAACTTCAGATCTAGTTTTCTAGCATCACATCAGACTAGCTGTTAAGTTCCTCCTTCTTCATATTGTTGGGTCCACTGTGTGGTACTTGTGAAAGAGACTGCCAATTTAAAACCTTCTAAGATGTCCACAGTGTTTAGTCTCAGGGCAGGGAAGGCCTTGAGATATAGCCCTGATCTTCCAGATCTGTTCTTGTTATAAGGTAGCTATAGTTCTAAAAGCTCAATATTTATGAAAAGCTGTTAGTATTGTCATCCTCGTCTATTCATAATAAGGCTATTTCTCCCTGGCTACTCAGATCTTTGACTCAATCTTATGAAAGTAGTTGGTTTAAATTGTAGATACTACTGAAGCCACCTGGACAGTAGAGATAAAAAAGGGGGGGTGTCAGTTAGAAAGAAGAAGGTAGGGAGGGAAGGATGGCAGAATGAGCGAGTAAGAGAGGGAGGAAGGGAAGGAGAGAAAAAGAGAAAGAGAACAAGAAGGACAAACAGTGGTGACAAAGTCCACATCTCTTTCTCTAGCCACTGTAACCTTATGGTCTGTCCTGGTTTACATGTATTAAATTCTGCTTTTTAACTAATACTTTTTAATTCATACACCTAAGAGTCATGGCTTCTCGGCTGGGCAGTTCTAAGCATTAAATTATATGATACATTTGGCACACTGTCTGGTCTACAGCGGAAACTTGCAAATGATGGTAACTATTTTATCCTTGTCACTCACCTTCCTAGGAAGCGATCCAGCACAGTGTTCAAGTCCTTGCACCTAGGAAACAAGTTTCTCAGCTTCTAAATCCAGTTTAACCACTCATTCTCTCTTTGACCTTGGGCAAGGTGCTTCTCACGTGTTCTTGTTTTAAGGTAGCTATAGTTCCAAAAGCTCAACATTTATGAAAAACTATTAGTATTGTCATCCTCATCTATTCACAATAAGGCTATTTCTCCCTGGCTACTCAAACCAGAACTCTTTTAACTACAGGCTTTCTACCTCACTTTGCACACAAAACACACAGTAGGCCTTCAGTGCACATTGACTCAGTAATAGAAAGAGTGCTGTTTTACAGAGTGTGCTCAGGCGGCTTGGCGTAAGCTTGATTTCTAGACTATATCCTTCATAAGGACAAGTGACAAGTTGAATGCCAGGGACATTGGAGAAACTGTATAAATATCCTCTGCCTTATTTCTGGGTCACATCTGAAGAGTAAAACAGAGATGTAGCAAGGCATTTCTGAGTCATTCTCCCTTTGCCTTCTTACGGTCTCTCTAGCAGTTCCTTGGGGCAAACAGGAAAAGCCGTGTGGCCATGACAATGTCTCATTCCCCAGAGCACTGGCCTCCCAAAGCTAAGTGAAGCTGTTTCTAGACATGTCCCCGGCAGGTGCTCTGTGAAATTCTCTTTGAGGTGACAGCCATGGGGGCCCCCTAGGATGATCTCACTCTGTAGGGTGGTTCTGGGATATCTTCCTTGTCTGCTGAGGACTGACAGAAATGGCAGCTCAGAGCAGCTGTGGTACCCAAAGGGGAAGGCAAACCCATTCTATCCACAGTGCCTAGATGCCATCAGCTCAGCGGCAAGGGCTGCCTCCGTCTCCAGCTGATTTCATCTAATGTGATAACACTCATGATAATAAATATTGTTAAAAATAAAAGTCACTCTGGGGATTGCGAATCACTGGGACAGGTGTTCCGAATGAGATGAGTGCAGTAATTGGGTGACTTATTCATTATTGGAAATGCCGTTTAAAATCTATTGCATTTAAAAAAACAATACTTCAGCTGCTCTCTGGCCTTCTGAAGTCATTAGCGGGTGTTCTTTATCTGTTTGTTTTCCTCGGTGAAGTGAGCTTTTTAATGTCACATAAGAACTAACTTGACTCTGTGCCAACGTCTCCGAGTGAATGATGAGGTCTTTGGAGGCTCCCGCATCACTCCGCAAGACAGCTTCTCCTTGTAGAGCTCATGGTCTCCTCAGTCAGGAGACAGGGTGGCAGGGAGGGACAGAAGCCCTGACAATAGCTACTTGATCGCAAAACCCACACAACTATGGGTAACACACGATTTCCTCCAGTTTACACAGTCAGGCCACCTAAGGACTTTGAGGGAGGCCTTATAGCCTCTCACAAATCAATAAAAACCCATTTCAGATGCCTTTAAAGCACCCCATTCATTTTTACAGAAGTTTGGAAAAGGGTAACATGATGATGGTAGCCCCATACTGAAACAGGAATAACTCCCCGCCCCCCCCCTTACAAAAGGAACTATGAACTCCTAGTGTCATGTACGGATTCAAAGTCTCATCTTATACTTGAACTTTTGTTTAAATTATTAACTCTTTATACTTTGAGCCAATTTTAATGGTTATTAATACCCTCCTGGCTTCCTTAGGTTTAAGATATGTTCCTTACTCAATGTACAAAATTTGTATTGAGCAGTGAGTTCTGGGTTGCAACGGAAGAATTTATTTGTTGCCCATAGATGTAATTCTTTTTCAACAGTTAAAACAAAATACAAAACCACATACAAGTGCTATTTAGGTTGATTTTGAAACATACATTCTGAGCTGGGCACAGTCACGCACACCTGTATTCCCAGCACTTGGGGAGGCAGAGGCAGGCAGATCTCTGTGAGTTAGAGGCCAGCCTGGTCTACAAAGTGAGTCCAGGACATCCAAGGCTACACAGAGAAACCCTGTCTTGAAAAAACAAAATAAAACAAACAAACAAAAAACATGCATTCTACTTGCTATCTATTTATCCAAATATGTGCATGCATGCATGTACGCAATGCTCGTGTGGTCTCTCTCTCTCTGTCTCTCTCTCTCTCTCTCTCTCTCTCTCACACACACACACACACACACACACACACACACACACATACATACACACACACACGAGTGTGCCATGGTTTACCTATGCAGGTCGGGGGCAAATTCAGGAGTCTTTCCACGATGTGGTTCCCAGTGACTGAAAGCAGGTCATAAGGGTTTACTCCAAATACTCTTACTTGCTGAGCTGTCTGGTCACCCCAATTTATCCAGAGTTTGAATTTCTTCTTTATTTTCATTTTTATTTTTTCTTCAGTGAAGATTGAATGCATGGATTCAAACATGCTAGACAACTGTTGTTCTATGGAGTTATATCCTTAGCCTATAGCTTACTTTGTGTTTTGAGACAGCATCTCTGGAAGTTGCCCAGGCTGGTCTTGAATTCACTCTAAAACCCAGTTTGACCTAGAACTTCAGACTCTCTGCCTTCTGAGTGCCTAAGACTAATGACTTATGTTACTAGGCTAGACTCCATGATTTTAATTTATAAGGCTGTGATAGTTCCTGGTCTTTGAAGAAATCCTGCCCATAGCACAGCACATGTGAGAAATAAATGGACTTGAGCCTTTGCTGTGACCTATATTTGCTCATCTCCTGCAGGTAAAACCTATTGTATTCCTGATGAACTTTACCTACTGAGGTGGCCTTTCCCCAATATTTCCTGAGCACCAAAGGATAATCTGCATATGAGGGGAGACTTTGTAGGTGCTTTACTTCTTTTTTGACCCTATATAAAGCTGTCTGAGGAAGCCTTGGGCCAAAGCGCCATTTTTCAAGTTGTAAGGCTAAATCCTTCGGATTGATTTTCTTCTGAAAATGCTCCTAGTTGAGCTAAGAGGATGTGGTGAAGAGCAACAATAATATTCCTCTATTGGAGAGTATGTGGAGCCATCCATGGCTTCGTGCTGAGAGCATGTATCCAGGAAATGCTGAACAGAGAACCTCTGCATCCCACTGTGCTCTGGAGATTGTGATGTGCTGAGGACAGATTAAAGCATGAAGGAGGCAGAGCCTCTGTCTCTTGGACGTCATGGTGTGGCTCTAAGTCTACAAATGTAATACAACAGTCCACCCTCAATACGCTGTGAGTTTCAGTCGGGAGCCTTGAGGCCTGGGTCGCTTTTTCTTACACACTCAGTGTCCTTTCCTCTTAACACTTCCCCAGCCTCCAAAGTGGAAGTTAATGTTTCAGTGGAGATGCTATCTCTCCTGTGATTATTTTCTGACATTTATAAAAACTATAATTTGGGAGAATTTTTTGTATGGTCACTTCAGTATGACAGGGTAGGAGAACCATTAAGGCAGGGACCCCATGTGTTGACACTCCTGAACCGTCTGTCTAGTATTATGGTTGAGGATTTGTTAAACACTTGAAAATTAAGGGGGTTGGGGTGGCAGAGCAGTGCTGTCCCCTGTTTGTTCTGCTTGAGGCCAAATTAATATTTAACATCAAAAAGTTTTAATATGTTTGATCTGTAAGAAAGCATATTTTGTTCCCTGAATTTATCTAAGAGTCTGTGAACATTAAATGAAAATAACTTCATAACTGGTATAATGATAGAAGGTAGTGCCAGTGCCTGAAAGATGGCAAATCAGGCCCTTTGTGCTGTTCTCTGTATTTCCTGCCTTTCTCGTCTTCTTCACCACCCTTTCCTCCCTGCTTCCCCTTGAAAATGGGGAGGGAATATGGAATCACAGGGCCCTCTCTCCTGTCTCTTGGGCTTCTTTAAAGCTACCTAAAGCAGGTTAGGTAGACACAGTAGAGTATCTCACTACAGAGATGTTTCCAGGCCTAGGAGTTCCTGACTGGCTGCTGAATAGCGTCTCAAATATACCAAAGAGGTAAATTAAATGCATTAATCTCTGGGAGAACCACAATTGAGGCATTCACGGCTGCACAGAAGTTTCCAACAATTGGCCTCATTTGCTTCAATAACAAATAAAAAAAAAAGTGGAGGGGAGCTTGGGTGGGAATGGGCGGCTGCTTCCTGCTCTCCTTCTTCAGACAGTAATCAAAACGAAGCTCCGCACTGAGAATGTGCAGTTCATTTCATTCTGCACTTGAAAGCAAACACATTTGGCTCTTTCTCCTGTAATAAGGCAAATCCTTTCTCTCTTTTCATTTAAGAATATAAAGATGATGCCAGTGACACTGAGACCCTGAAAGCTTCATTTCAGCTTCCTCTCAGCATAAAAAGGCAAATTTATTCTGGTTGAGATAGTTTTGTCCTGGGTACATGTTGTTTGTTCTCTTAGACCCACAGAAGTCTTATCCAGCTATATGAATCTGGTAATGTTTTTATTTCCATTTCTGCAATCATTACATTTTAGTTGTAAGCTTGGAAAAACTCCTGCCCTCCCAGGTCATGCCCTAAGACTGAATAGACATTTGGAAGAATTGAGATAAAGTTTAGCACAAACATGCATGATTGGGGGTCATCTGTAGGAGTGTACCTGGGGTGTTGAAATCCAGGGAAGAACTCCAAATCCAGACAAATTTGACAGAGTCAGTTAAAGCAAATAACAGACTGCAGTGAGCACATCCCACAGGTCTATCTCTTTCTCCACAAGCATTTCCACAAAGAACCACAAGACAATCAATTGGGCTGGTACTTAGTCATTTTTTTTACTATGCATTGGATGAAAGCCTTGTTGAGGCCCAGCAGCAGACTGTCTCAAGACCTACAACCACTATGCAAAGGAGCCAAGGCTTGGACTTAGGCCAACTGATTTGGAAGCTCACATTCTGATTAAACTGTTCTGTACTACCTCTGAGCCTCAGTTATCCTCATAGGTACTTTGTTTTCTTCTTGATAATATCTAATAAAGTCTCTCACCCAGGAGATTGGTAGAATAATTTTAGAAAATACAAATAGACTGAAAATTATGAAAATATTTAAAATGCAAGGCATTGTTCTCATCATTATTGTAGGACTAGCCAACTCAGAGATTGGCAAACATTCTCTGCAAGATAGTTCTTTTAAACTTCTATTAAAATTACATTTAGCTGTTTACCAGATGAGAAGAGAGACATGTCTGTTCACAAGGAGGTCAGAGGATAACTTGTTAGAATCTGTTTTCCCTTTCTACCATGTGTATAGAAGGACTCTAACTCAGGATACTATGCTTGGTGGCAAGTGTGTTTATCTGCAAAGTCATCTCTAATAGCTTTTAAACTGCCGTCTCAAGGCTATGGACAGAACCAAGTCCTGTGGTTATATTTTCCCTAATAGTGATTTGTATGATATACCCTGAGCATCTCTTCAAAGACTGATACTTCATCCTTAGCATAAAATTAGGGCAGTGGGATATGAGGAAGAGCACACAGTAAGGGACAGATGGAAAAGTCCTCTCTAAAAATCAGAGGTCAGTTTCTTGTAGACCACAGTGAAGACAAGTGGAGGGAACTAAATTGGGTTTGTATGACTTTGTTTTGGTCCAAGAAAGTCAGAAACAAAGAAGAGAGTTGACCTAACAAAGACCCTTGAGTTACCACTCTAAACTGTCATCAACTCCCTCTGATTTGCTCTTGATCCCCAGCATTATTATACATGCTATTATTATAATAGAATATAGTATTCTATTAAAATCACCTGTGACTGTGCATGTCTGCTATCACACCATTCAAGAGTTCTTTATTACAGGTCAAGACATGGTTCAGTGGTATATTGCTTCCCTGGCATGCCTGAGGCTCTGTGTTCCTAACAGAAGTCCTCAGCCCCTGAACAATGCTTCCTAATTCCTGTGGTGACATAATTGGTGATGCTGTCTGTATGTCCTGGGAATCCTTAAATAGATGGATTTCTACTGCAGCATTGATAAACTCGAGAGGAGGCTGCCTTATCTGGATCCCTTCTTTGTTGTCTCAATTTCCTGTTCTTCTACTCCTTCCATGAGTCTCTTCTCATATGAAGTATTTGCACTCATATTTTCATCTCAGGTCTGTTCTAGGAAGATCAGCCTCAGACAGCCTGCCATGACTGTGACTTGATATTGGAGAAAATCAGCTTCAAAGGAGAAAATACTGTGATTTAGGTTTTCAGAGGTTTTAGTCCATAGTTTATTGTTTCTACTGTTTCGGGCTTGTGGTGAAGTAGAATATCATATTGGTCAGCACATGATGGAACAAGATGTTTGTCTCATAGAAGTTACAAAGCAGAGAGATGGGGAGGGGTTGAGAACAAAATGTCCTTGCCCAGGGCACATCCCCAATGACCTAATTCTTCCATCTAGGAACTACCTCCTATAGTTTCCAACATTTCACCATAGCCCATTAAGCTCTGAATCCATTAGTGGATTAATTCATTCATGAGGTCAAAGACCCCATGATCCAATTACTTTTCAGAGGCTCTATCTTTGAACATTGCTGTATCAGAGATCAAATCTTTAGCACGTAAGACTTGGATCACACTTAAGATTTAAACCATAACAGACATATAGTAAGTAAATCTACTCCTACACTTTTGATTAAGTAGCAGAAAGAAGTGCGATGATTTACTATCCAAACGAATAGTGGGGACAATAGTTTAGATGCCTGGAGCAGGCTCAAAACCTCTACATTCTACTACCAGCTGCTGAAAAACACAAGTGCCTGCTGAAGAAGTTATAGAATAGCTTAATTTTGGAGAACTCAAGTTGTATAATCATGGTGTACTTTCTCTATTGGAATCTTTGGTGCCTTGCAACCCTGACTATACAATGGTGAGAGCTCTTACATCAGGTGATGTCTGGAGGCAATAAGAAATATATGAACTACTTCCAAAAAAAAAATCTCAATAATATGTTTTTTAGGAGCACCGAGATAATTTTTCAGCACTTGTATCTTAATGTTATGCAGCTGGCTATTAAAGATTATTAATATTAGCCATCATGTAACTATTTTTTTAATCTCATGCTTGTTTTATGGAAATGATCTCTTCCCAAATGAAAAACAAGGGTAGGCAGCCTATGTTTTGGAAAAAGATGGATTATGGATCAGAAACATGAATTACTTCCAAAGCTTTCGTTCTCACTAATCCTGGCCCTCTGAAGAGGCGCTGCAGTACTTAGATTTTTAATTCAGTTCATTAATAAATGAATTATGCAATTAGTTGATATACAATTAACTGGATTCACAACGCATGTAGAGCTAACTGGGTCAGCCTGCATTTGTATGACTATAATGTGCCCAAATGAATATGCCATCAAAGAACATGCAGTGGAATGGTGAATCACATTTGTCTGAGGCAAAGAATTATGCCTGCCAGCTGCTGAAAGTTCTGTAGATGAAGCCTTGGTCTGAGTTGGCAGGAGAAACAAAAGCAGCACAATACAGGACCCCAAGTGGCACTGTCTCCATTATAGCAGCATTGTTCTCCCCAGATGAGCTTGGACAGAGATCAATAAATCCAGAATCCTCCTGGGCAGAAAGGATGAGCAATTGGATTTGGATTGGGATCTATCAATCAATCACTAACCAAAAGTGGTTCTGGCGGCACAAAATGAAAATCTCTTAGTGTAACACAGCCCTTCCCTGGGACCTGCAATTTTGACTGACCCAGATACAAAGTCAATCAAGATACTCAATCCTGCGATATCCAATTCCAACTGGAAAATGTAAGCCAATAAAATATTCAGCTGTGGTTTGTGAGTGTGACCAATCAATTCATGTCCAGGAATTTGTCTTATAGTTAAGGCTTTGATGATCAAGTTAAGGCTACTCTCAGAGGCTTACAAATTGTCTGTGACCAAGCTGGAAAGAGAGAGAGACAGAGAGAGAGAGAGAGACAGAGAGAGACAGAGAGAGAGAGAGAGATTTACTGACTTAAGAAAATTTGTAAATTACTTAATTTGGTTTCAGGATAATAGAGATTCATGAGACTTTCTGAATCACGGTTTGCATTTCAAAAATCTCTGCACATGATTCATGAGTACATGTCTGTGGAGCTCCCTGTATTTCATGTTTACAGGGAAAATCATTGTAATAAAGTCAGACATGGTGAGCTTTTCTTGTTTAGGTGGTCCTGTGACAAAGCTTATTGTTGACAGTCCATACTGACATCAACTTTTTCTTAGCACTATCACCAGATATGGCACTGAGTCTTGATTGGGTTTCATTGACTTTTAAATTGTCCTTTAATTTGTTTCCATTTTGATACAACAGGAAAGGTCATTTTGAGCTTGGATTTTAAGTAAAATGTTCTTGGCATTTTGTCATCTGTAAGATCAATTACTTAGTAAAGGTGTATCACTGAGAAACTCATTTAATCTTTCTCAGATTTACTCTTTTAATTATCAATAGGATGTATTTTCTTTTGTGTGAATTTTGACAAATATATACCGTATAACACAAACTCAATCAAGACAAAATGACCCACTCACTTTGAACCACTCTGCTGTGCTAACATATCAGCAGTGCACACAATGGTTTAAATGAAGGTGGCTATAAGGTCCTGTTGCTGAAGAAAACACATATATAATTGAACACAGAGAAGTCAAGCTGGTGCCTGACTAGACAACTCAGTGCTACTAACTAGCATTCATGGTATTGGAAGGTACTCAACATGCTACCAGAGAAGAAAGGTTATCATCAATATCTCCCAGCTACAATTCAGGTGACTTATCATGTAACCTGCTTAAAACTGGTACAAACATTATGGGAAAAACCAACCACTTTCTGATTAGAGTTAAGGTTCACTCCATGAAAAAAAACCTATAACTGATACTGTTAAAATGGCCAAGAACCTGGGACTAGATAGGTCATGGGCCTAAGAAAAAGCCTACTAGTATAATTCTCCTAAAGGAGCATAACAACAAAATGACTCCTAATGACACACCATCTTCAGCCCTCATCAGAGAAGCCACTTCTTTTAGTAGATGGAAAGTAACATAGACACCCAGAACTGGAAAATATGCAGACTTTGGAAAGGATATCCTTATCAAAGTCCTTCCCTTAAGGCTCAGGGATCTATATGGAAGATAAGACAGAAATGCTGTAAGATTTAGAGATGATGAGTAACTCCAAGGAAACAATGTCTTCCAGAAACAAAAGGACTAATGCACATATGAATTCATAGAGACTGTGATAGCACACACAAGAAATCTACAGGTTTAAGGTAGACAGGGTCCTATTAGTAAGAGGGGGTGGTGAACAGAAGCTCTTACCCCTAACCAAGAAGCCATTCGTAATTGATATCTTCTGGCAAAGGAAAAACTACTTTTTCACCCAGTGGATTTCCATTGAGTATATTAGCTATACGTCAGGGCAGGCCTCACACCCATGAGTAGTTAGCCAAATGAACTAATAAACAAAATGGTGGTTTTTTTTTCTCCTTTTGTTTTGGGGGGAGCATTTTTTTATCTTATTGGTTACCTGCTTCTTTATTTTTATTTTTATTTTGTCTATTTCTTAAGAAGTTTTTGTTCTTTTGTCTTTGTTTTTAAGAGAGGGAGAAAGAATATATAGTTGTGTGAGTAGGGAGGTAAGGGATGTAGAATCTTGTAGGGATTGTGAGGAAAGGAAAACATGATCAAAGCATACTGTATGATTTTTTCAATTAAAAAGTTTGAAAAGAGAATAAGATGGTTATTATAACACTATTCACAAAAGGTAGCTATGAAACTGGGATATGTATTCATCAATGGATGAGTGGATAAAGAAACTATAGTGTAGATATAGACAATGGAGTTATAAAAAAACAAAACTATGGTGTTTGCAGGGATATTGATAGAAATAGAATGGTCATCAGATTAAGCAAAGTAAGCTAGACTCAGAAAGACAAGTGCCATACATTGGCTAAGCAGAATATAGCTTAAGACATAAAAGATATGAAAGTAGAGGGGGAAATGGGCATTAGAAAAGAAGAAATCGTAGAAGCATAGATGGTATAAGAGAGTTTAAAGGGTGATTGATAAAATTAAAATACATTACGAGCATTTGTGAAAATGTAAAACTTATTTTCTACAAATAGTATACACTAATAATTTATTTTAAAGAAAGAGGGCTGTGTGTGATATCTCCATTGGGATGGTATTCACCTGGGAATATACTTCTCAAAAATGTATAGAGTTCTTGTATTTGAAGAACTTGAGTTCTACAAATAGGGCCATTTTACTGTATGTAAGTCATATTCAAATGCAATTGATTTGAAAAGAAGCAATAAAGATATTCGGGCATAAAGGAAATCTTTAGCTCTCTTGAGAAGTACATGTATTGTATAATATGGAAGAAAAAAAGAAAGAGGTGAATTAAAGTTTTGGACACAAGATTGGGACCCATTAAGAGGCCATTGGACTGATGTGTCTTGATGGATGACAGGCTGTATTTATAAGCCATAATGATATTAAGATACAACATTTCCCATCACAAGCACATGAAGGCTACTCTAGCTCTTTGTGGGGTGGACCTTGATGGTAGAAAGGCATCAGAAATCTCTAAAGAAGATGAACAATGTTAGACACCAAACCTTCCTCCTGGCCCAGAACATTATCCTGTAGCCATCTCAGGGGAGAGTGAGATAAGGGACAGTCAGACTCCCGCATTGCAATCTGCTGGAGCTCAGAGAATTTGCTTAGAAGCAGAAATGCTCATACACAAACACAGCTACAGATTTAACCCTAAGTGTCAAATGCAAAGAAGTGAGCAAATTGCTGGAATGAGTTGAAATGCAACCCCAGGACTTCTTCCCACAAGCTGTTAGTCTCTGACCTAGGCTGATGATCAGATCCAATTAGCAGGTGCTACCTTAAAATTACCAGGCTGAAAGGGCACCTTAGAGATTGTCCAGTCCAGGAAATTTTACATTATTTTTAGCTGTCACAATTTTCTTCAAACCAAACCTTATGTAAAGATGTAAACCAATTAATTGGATAAATGCATAGGTGATCTAGCAAAGGCAGAGGTGAAGATTCTTGGGTCCTACCCACTGGCATCCTGCAACGGCCTCAGTGTGTGGGGTGCAGGGGGAGTTCAACAAGCATGGGGTGTGATGTGATGCCTTCATTTGATTGATTAGGAAGCTAGGGTTCTGAGAAATCCTGGCTCCAAACTTGGGAAATTTAGATTCTAGAGAACTTCTGACAACCAATTAAAAAATTGGTTACTATTACATAAGATTGTCTCATAATATTATTGTCTCAATAATACAGAAACTTATTACTCTGGGTCGAAAGATTTGTCCCATTCTAGGCCACTTCATATGTGTGTGTGTGTGTGTGTGTGTGTGTGTGTGTGTGTGTGTGAATTAGTGAATTAGTGAATCTCTCCGATGTCCAAGCCAGAGAAGCAAAGTGCTTTTGCATACCAGAAAACAAGGTAGGAAAGGACAGGAGGACATGGTGAAATGTCAAGAGCCATCCTGTTAATGGAGCTCATTTGGGAGGTGGGTTTTCTGGAATGGGATCCAGTATTTTGCAAGGTTTGTATTGTGATGCATCACAGACTTGCTTCCAACCTCTGACAACTCCATCATTTGTGCACTGCTGCATCTTTCTAAAATCTGGTATGGTGTGAATCATCACTTTATGGGTATTTACCCACTCTGATGGAACAAACTTTCTATAGGATGTAGGGGAAAAAGCTTATTGAAGATGTACTGCTATTTAGATGAATGAATTCCTGATTAGGGAATTCCTGATTTGATACATACAACTTTAAAGTTAAATTGTTTTAGAACTTCAAAAACAACTCTAGAAAGTTTATGGCTACAAAAAATACTTTTGTGGGCCTCTACATGCCTCACTAGGAGACAGGCTTGAGGCAGATTTGTGTCTTCAACATAAGGCTTCATTTAAGAATCCTGGTATACACCATGAAATAAATATAGGCAAGTTGGTTTAAACTTCCTATGAATCCAAATTATAATGGAACTTCCAAGCAATGTTTAATTAAGTGCAAACCTTAATGTCAAAATATACACAAGCTGTTCTGTTGTAACTCCTTATACCTTGTCACCTTATGGCATTATATACTGTCATTTTAAATTTACTTTGTTTCACAGAATGAAGAACAGATAAAATTAGTGTCCTGAACTCACTATAAACTTAGAGATAGCTCAAAAAATGTGTAGCCAGATCAATTCTAATTGCAAAGACATATACTCTTGTAACGTTTAGACCCTGTTAACTTTAGGCCTTGTCAACCTTTGTCACTCTGAACTCACTATGAACTTATATAATGGATACATAGGTAAGAAATGTTTAGTTTTAAAAGATATAACCTGTTATATTTTAGAATTCATCTTTTATGTAATTAATTGTCTTTTTAGCTATAAAGTAATTCCTTTTCTGGGAGCTTTGTCTCAGAGATATAAAGCTATGACTATACAATAAAATTGGCAGAATACCTCATTGGCAGAAGCCCAGTGGTGGAAACCCATTGAATTAAAGCAGCTGGAATTCACTGCATCCATGAGTTGTAAATATGTATATAGATAGGTGATTACATGTAAATATGTCTGTCTGTCTATTTTTTGTACATATGCTACATGAGTGTATGTCAGTTATCTGTCTATATGTAAGAAGCTCCTTTTGCATCGTCCAGTATGGATGTATATGTACATGAATATGTATATGTATATGAATATGTACAGGTCTATATGTCTGATTGTTTGTCTATGTGAGCTTAAGGGCTGATACTATGGAACCAGCAGCCTAGACTTGCTGCAGTTTTCCTTAGAAGAAATGCTAGCTGAAATCATCATCATCATCATCATCAGTAAGCTTGTGGGAATTGGCTGAAGTTAAAGTTCTTGACTTCATCCACCTTTTCCCTCGAGTGTGTATGCATGAATGGTCTTCGCTTACTTTCTCTCCTTTTTCATTTTTCTTGCCAGTTTACAAAAAAGTTAGCAGATTCGGGATCTAATTATCAGCCTAAGATAAGCAAGAAAAAAGTTGACTTTCGTCTGTGGAGATCTCCACAGGGGCCTGCTCCTGCTCAGGAGCTAATCTCAGATCAGAGAACCCCTTTTTACAAGCTCTTGAGTTTTGGCTAGAAGCTGACTTTTACAGTTCTGGCTGCAGGATAAAAAGTGGCCAGTTTAAGTTTTCCTCCTTAGTAACAGTGTAGCCACCTCCTAGGCCTAGAGAAGGAATCCTGTGCTCCATCCCCTATTTATTTTTCTTTCAATCATCTTTTTTGATCGGTTGCCTGAGCCATCAGCTTAGTGACCGAAGAGATAAAGCGAACGGGAATTCCACATCCTGTCCCAGATCCTACCATGGACCCTGGAACTTTGCCAAAGCAGAGAGAGAAATTTGGCAAATGGACTTTAGAAGAATTTAACAGTGAAAGAAATGGGGTCTGCTGTTCTAGAGCCTTCTGCAAGTGTGTCTGTCTCCCAGACTCCTTCTTCTGATAGTTCATCTCTAAATAAACCACTAACACCTGAAACCCAAAGACCTCTAAAGTTGGGTGAAATCCACAATTACAACTTCTCCACATCTCAGAGTTTACTAAACAGGTTTTCCAGGAGCCAGCTCTTTTAGTCACAGATGTCTCAAGCTGATGTATCCTGAGGCATGCAGCCTATGTAAGATGCAATGATTCTGTTCCTTCAAAGCAGGACTTCACATCACTCTGGGACCTCCAATACCCCACACTTTGCTCCCTGAGTTATGATATCTAGCAAGAAGACAGACTTCTTTCCCTTCAGAATTGGTCCAACAGATGTAGGTAGAAGCTATCTAGACTGTCAGAGCTCCAAGCCCTGCTCCTGTCATGTTTTGTTGCACTTTCAACTTTAAGGCAAATGCCAAGGAGCTGGAAGGAGAGATGGACTCATCAATCTAAATTAATATTGCTTGTAACTGGAATAGCATTTTTGTGGATGTACGTTTGAGGCCTAAAAGCACTGAAGTTCTACGAGGAATATGCCTTTGCATTTTGCCCTTTGCCCTTTGCCCTCTGCCCTTTGTTCTTAGTGTTGCCTACATGAAGTCCTAACCTCTATCTCTAATCCCTGCTGGTGCCCATATTGTGGTTGTTTAAAGGCAGTGTTTCTCAACCTCTGGGTTGTCACCTATTTGGTTGAATGACCTTTTCATAGAGGTCACATATCAGATATCCTTCATATCGGATATTTATATCAAGACTCATAACAGTTACAAAATTATAGTTATGAAGTAGCAATGAAAATAATTTACATTTGCAGGGTCACCCTAACCTGAGGAACTATGTTAAGGGGTTGCAGCATGAGAACCACTGTTCTATGGTCAATGTCACATCCTCCTAACAAAAAAAAGCAAAATAGACTCACAATGGCCCTACTAAACAAGCCTTTCTGCTGTATAGGACTATCCTCTGAGCCAAACTACTACCATCTTCAAGAATTCTGCTGGGCCTGATTGAAAAAAAAAAAAAATCATCACAGTTGAGCCTGTGGACTCTTGTATTGTGTCACAGAAAGAGAGGGCAGAGAGTATGAGGAGGTCTTTCACCTGAGTATTCAGCCATTCCTACCATCTAGCTGTATGCAGTCCTGCCGTAACTGCACATGGTCTTGGGGATGGGCTAGAAAACACAGGTGGGGAAGGTAAGGGGAGGGGCCTCCAACTACGTAGAGATGGAAAAACCATCCTCCATGCTGGGTTTAGACCTTCCAGTGTGAGTGCTTTAAGGCCATTTATGCTTCTGTTCACAGCCCCTCACCCTGTTCTGTGAGTGAGCCTAAGCACTCACTTGTTGCCCGGGGTGAACTTTGGTGGAATCATACCTCAGTTTGTCCTTGGGACCTGAGGAATAGGGGAGACCTCAGAGAAGGTACTCATTAAAAGCCAAATTCTCGCGCTTGTTTTAAAATCCCTAGTTTGCTAATGTTCCTAAACCATAACCTAATGAAAGTAGAGAAAGTTCCAAGAGCTGTTGGAAGGTGAACTTGTCACAATCTGAGAAGTGCAGCTGGGTTCAGCAGAACCTGATGTCCCCAAGGTCTTCATAGTTAATAAAATCACTAATGGTAGCAATGTTGGAAGCAGAACTCAGGGTCTCTAGACACTCATTGTCCAAAACAATAGCTAAAGGTGCACATTGCTTACAGCCACAGCACTGAACAGCATGGTTAATGGATACCTTTTTCATTGCGGAGAGTTGGGTTGACGACCGTGGCCCTTTGGTCAGCCATCTTCTCATCTGTCAACCACTCTGAGTAGCTAGTTGTATAGGTAACTGTGTGTTGGCTGCCCTGTCGAGTGCTCAAATCACAGCATCTTACTGGGGAGGTGAGCAAGGGTGCAGACAACTGTGATGATCTCCCTGCTTCTCAATGGTGAGCAGATGTTTAGGTAGCGAAAACCCAGAGAGACAGGAGGTGTTAGAAAGGGAGGAGAAGCTCAGGTCCTTCCTGATATTTACTTGTCTGGGTCATGCCTCTGGTCAAGTCTCAGTACCTCTGCTGTCTTCTGTTTCTTTGCTCAGCTGTCGTTGAGTCTGTTTCTGTGTTTGAGGGATGAGAATAAGTTGTATCTCACAGGATTATTTTAAGTGCAAATAAAAAAGTCTAAGGAAATGGATGTGCCACTATGCTCCGTGTGACACTGAACTGTACTGTTATTAATCCTTTTGGAGGCTTTGTTTGCTTGTTTGTTTGTTTGTTTGTTTGTTTGTTTTAATCTAATCAAGTTAAGCTGCAGTCCCTCCCAGACTCCCTGCCCAAGCCGGAGCTGCAGAGAGCCAGGCCTGTGGTGATCCCATGTTCTGCCTGTGTGCTGGACGAGAATGCCTGTGTAATTGCAGCTATTTCCAGCCCACAGTGAAGCCTTCCTTTCTTTTCCTTGCTTTGTTTTGCAGCAGGTGGTTCTCATTATTGTTCAGCAAGGTGGTGGCAAGGGACACACTGGCATGCGCCATGTGCTTCATGAGCCACGTGTTTCATGCCTGCAGCATGCAGGCAAATGCCACTAGGGCCAGGATCCAGGACCGTCTCTGGTTAATCTCCAGTTTGCTGGATGCACTCTGATGGCAGGGGAAGGGAAACTTTGGATTGTGACTAGCTCAGAAACCCAGCTCTGCTGTCAGCAGCCTCACTTTCAACAAGCTAGCCATACTCTTTCCAATTCTACATTTCATCTCTCTTCTCCCCGAAGTGCATGGCTGAGCCCATTTTGTTGTTGTTGTTGTTTTACTGATAGGAGACAAAAACAAAACAAAACAAAACAAAAAACACAGACTGAATACTTTATTAATGGAAAGATAATGTTTCGGTTCACAGTTCTGGAGCCTGGAAGCCTAGAATGAAGGTGCTGCTCGTGGCAGCCAGGATCACCTTGCCGTGTCATGCCAATGGGTGAAGTAGAAAGGCAAGAGGAAGAGAAGGAGGGAGGGGACAGCTTTAATAAGTAACACACCATGGTGATCACAGTGCTGGTCCTTTCATGTGTGCAGAATTACAGGCCTTCCATAGCTCTTGCTTCCCAACTCTGTCTCCATAGGGACCGAGTCTCTAACGTAGGTTTCAACGGACCCATTCCATCTGTACAGTGGCTGATATTCCTTTGCTGACAAGTTTGCTGTGTAGAGCAATACAGTGACATACAGGAAGCACCACTGATGGTCCTGTCACCACAGGCCATGTTTCCTTCTGAAGATAAGCATTTAAAACTTCTACTGTGAAGCTGAGGATGTGACCTGGTGTTAGAATGTTTGTCTAGACTTTTCTGTCCCCACTCGGCACTGGAAAGGCAAAACAAAGCAAAACTTTTTTTCCGACTTAAAGAGACAGCGCTCCAGAGAGCACTGTGCTCATTCGGTGTCACACATTCTCATCTACCACATGCTGGGCCCGTCAGCTCCATGATCTCCACTGGCTCTCACCTGAGCCAGTGAGGAAGCTTTGACTATTTCAATGTCAAGGAGAAGAAAAGATGCACCTCACAGAGGTGAGCTACCAACCCAACTATCCAAAAGGCCGTATAGTCAGTGATAGAGCTAGGTTGCTATTTCCTACCTTCTGTTTCTAAGATTGCTTCCCCAGTCCCTTCTCTGCCCAGCCCCAGTGGCTCCTTAAGGAAAATAATGGTGCATTTGAGTATCCCTGCTGTAAGTTAAGTGTATTTATGCCCTGCACACTGATGTCACATAAACACACACACACACACACACACACACACACACCGCACAGCTGAGGATACAGACAGAGGCACACCTGTCTTTGAGAACATGGGATCATCTAACCCTAGGCAGGGCCACATAACCACTAGCAGGATGGCTGTGGAGTTCCTTGTCAGAGGACCAAGAATAGCCTGGAGCACATAAGTAACTGAAAACAGACGTGATGAAAACACAAGGACCGCAAAGGAGCCTGTAGCTTTGAATGGAAATGTCTGGGCCTCCTTCCTGGTAGGCCCCTGGGTCTTTCTGCTTGCCCTAGTTAAAAGCCATTTGTTTCTCCATGTCCCAGACTCACTCTATCACCTAGAACAAACTTTCAGCTACCTACTGCTGATTCACCCATCCCTCCTGAATCAGCAGAACTGGAAAAAATGTACTTACTCCCCAGAGATTCCTGCCTCCGGCTCTGCTCCTGGAGTTGCTAGTGACACACTGTGCCCGATATTTAAAGCACAGGTCTTGAAACTTCACTCTTAGATTCTATATATAGAGTCCTTTGTCCATTTTCCAATGAACACCTTATACAACACATTTCTTACACATAGAGCACTGGGCTGGACTATTGGTTAGGGAGTAGTAGATCCCAAATATAACTTCTCTTTTGATCAGGACATAGGGCTAATCTTCACAAATCACGATTTCAGTGCAAGTAGCAGTTTGCACTGTGCAGTGGAAAGGAGGCATTTACCAGTGTGTTCTATTTGCTAGTAATTGCTTCGGTGTTCTGTTTGTGGCGGGGACAGCCTAGGTACCACCATTAGTGTGGATCTATTGCATTCATGCAATGCTTCATTCTTTTACTTTATAGATGTGAATACATGGATTCGAACACATTTTACTAGACAGACTTGCCTGTTCCTACAATAACACTGAAACATAAAATAGCAATTCTTAAAATTCCCATTTCCAAGATAAGGAAACTGAGACAAACAGTAGTTGTTTAGCTGATTCACTGTGATGTCAACATTCATTCATTTCTTCAATTCACAGATGAATATCTTCTGAGGTACCAACTGCAGTGCTAGTGCTGGGGAAACCATGGTACACACACTCACACACACACACACACACACACACACACACATACACACTGCTTCCTACAATCAGACAGGCAATTGACATGTGAAATAAGTAAGTGAGGTTTAAGTTAAAAGGAGAGGGGATATGTTCAGAGACCAGGGAACAGTGGCATCTGTTAATATCAAGGAAAGTAAGTTAAGACCAGGGACTTGGAGAGGAAAGGACACTTTCCCACTCCACATTCAACCCTAAGCTGCAGCCACGTACAGAACTGCTGTCTAAGAAGATGAATGGATGATACATCAGAAGCTGAGAATTCCTTGGCTTGCCCCAGCCAGCAGTGGAGGTCACCTTGCCCAAGGCTGGCTTCTGAATAGCAGAAGAACAGAGGCCAGAGAGGAGCCCAGGAGCCACCAGTCCTTATCAGAGATCTGATCCCAGGAAACTGGAGGATGTATGTGCTGTTGGGAGAAAACCGATGAGAGGCATTCTGTCAGTAGAGAGGGTAAGGGATTAATTAATGAAAGGGACAGTCATGGCAGGGTAGACTGCTATACTATGAGCACAGCTGGATAAGGGGAAGGGGGTTTCCAGTTCTCCTCAGCCTGGCCCTGATTTCTGCTGCAAAGGGAGTCTGTCTGTGTGACCCCCTCTCTCTTTTTTGGGCCCTCCCAGCTCCACGGTGTCTGGTTCATGTTTCCTTTAACAGAAAACTACTCAGATTTTGCAGCTATTCCTTGGTGTCCTTTGGCCTCTTCAGTCCCCACTGTAGCTCAGCCCAACTTCATTGTTGTCTCCTGCTCAATTCCCTCACAACATACCCCACCTATTCTCTTCTTTGCTGCTTCCTTTTCCTGTACTGAGGCCAGGCCCAGAGCCTGTCACCCATTTATCAATGCATTGGAACTGTAGCTCAGGTATTGATCTGTGTTTGTTGGTTTTTTTTTTTTCCTGTAAACTCGGGCTGTAAAGGTTTCATTAGCCTGCCTCACAGTCATTACATCAAGTAATAGGAAGCATCCATCTTCCTCAGGCTTCACGCCTGCACCCAATGGAGATCGGTCCGGAGAGCGTTAATCAAGCTATGAAAATCATTGGCAGCTCATTCCTTTATGATGAAAAAGCTGGTTTGCAGCCTCACTGGGTAGCAGAAGCCTGACACCTTAGACACCTACAGCAATTATGGACTGTGTGGTTCCCTGCTTAGGAAGGCTATTCTTTGCCTAATGCCTGTATGCAAATCTCATTCTGAGCTTTAACGTGATTGTCTGACTTGTGTGTAGTAATAAAAAAGCATGGTTAGTGCTGGGCTTCTCAGCAGAATTTTGGACAAAAGGGAGAGTTGTCAGCTACGTTTAGTAATGCTTGTCAAGGTAAGACCTTGACAGGTATCAAAGTCACACCATTGCAGGGTGATGTAGAAAAGTGCGTACATAGCTAATTTCCTCTCTTTCCACCAAAAGTTCTTTCCATTCAGCTTTCCTTGTAGACATGATGCAGATAGCTTCTTAGGAAGGGTAACAAAATGAACGACAGCATATCACAATTTTATATGTACCAATGTGCAGGAAGTAGAATGGGTTCCTGAGGAAAGGGATTTGGAACAAGTACACTAAAGATTAGAAGTGGGAAGATGAAAAAGTTTCCAGTGCCATGGAGAGGGGAGAGGCCTGAGAGAGACAGAGAGACAGAGAGAGAGAGAGAGAGCCGCAGATGGTCCTCAACCATTGGTCTCAATGCATGGTCCCTGGGTCAGTATCATCATCCTATGAGGACAGCCTCCAGAAAAGAAACTTTCAAGAAACCAAGTTCTTGAGCTGTACTGAAGATTTTCTGAGTCCAAGAAGTTGAGGTACATGCTAAAAAATGGGATATTGGTTCATCACTCTAAACAGCAAAGAAGTCTTGAGGTAGCAGCAAGAGGAAAAAAAATAGATGAAAAAAAAAGCAGCAGGGATGTGTCATGTGATTGGTACAGTTAGACCTTAGCAGAAAGCCAGAGGCTTGGAGACAAGAGCCATGTGTTTGCCCTGTATCACTAACTATCTGCTTCCGACTTCTCATCTGTGAAAGCAAAATGAGAATAATAAGGTCTCCTTGAGACTATTGCTGGTATAGTTGGCCCTCTATAGCTTCTAATCCTGCATCCATGCTTCCATTCATGATCAATGAAAAATATCTGAAGAAGAAATAATGTCTATATTGAACATGTGTAGACTTTTGGAAGTCATCGTTCCATAAACAGTTAGTATCAGCGAGGACTCACGTAATACTTATGATGTGTTTGGAATCATGAGTAACCTAGAAAATGTGAGTAGGTGCTACACAGATGTGATATCATTTTATATGAGAATGGAGAAAATCCTGGAAACTATCCCCTGAAGATAGTGATGGACAATGGTGTAAGACAATGTAGGAGGAGTCTCTGGAACACTCTGGCACAAAGTAAATGTCATCTCAGAGCGCTATTTACCCAGCATATGTTCCAGTTGCACACACACATAAAAGACTTGAGGGAGTGCAGAGCAGAAACAATGAGCCAACCAGAATATAACGAGACAAGTACATACATAATGTTATGTTAGTGGAGCAGCAGAGAGTCCCAAACACCCAAAATGCATCCAAACAAACAACGCAACAAGAAATAGATTGCCATCCAATCAAAGATTCATTTATTTCTTTACTCATTCATCCTATGTTGAATCAGTTCCTAGGGGTGTACTTTGGAGAATACAGAAATGCCAGGAGCAGCAGTCTAGTGAGAACCTAAGGTCCAAAAATGATAAGTAATGACTTCAAGTGGAAATGTAGTGACAGTGTAGGCCCAGGATTGATGGGGGCAAAGGGAAGGTCAGTCCAGAGGCTCTGCTTCCTGAAGCAGGTTTCGGGGAGAGAGCATGAGGCATGCCAGAAAGTTAACCTTGGCAAGGAGCATCAGGTGACACAGATGCATGGATCACATGAACAAAAGGACGTGGCATGGAGAAGCTCTGAAGTGAAAGGGAAACACCCAGGGTGAAGTCCAAGCGTGCACTGTGGCCGTGACAAAGGAGTGGGTCTGCAGATGCATCATGGAAGTCCTGATAGGCTCCGTATGTCATCTGAGACTCGGTTCTTCGGCTTGTAGAGCAGTTAGAAGGCTAATGCAGACACGTGAGCTGTTTATGTTTTGGTGCTTTCTCTGGAGCCATATGGAGGTTAGATCTCAGGAGATAACAACTTAGAGAGGGCCAGAAAGCGTAGCTCAGATCTCCTCTTATCCCTAAGGCTTCACTCTTTTCTGACTTTTACAGGGAGTGACACTTCATCAGACACTTGAAGGATGCAGACAGATCAGTCCTGAGACTATCCCAGCAAGGAACAATCAGTCAGGCCCAGGGTCTGACAGGCATGAATATTTAGGACAGAGATATGTTTAAGAACACAGGAAAGCAGCATGGCCTGTCAGAGAAGGGGAGAAAAGAAGAGGCAGGCAGCACCAGGGACTGTCTCAAGGGTCAGGGTAGAGTTTAGACTTTCTTCTGAGAATAAAACAAAATTCTCAAAGCCTTCAATGGATGGAAGTATGAGAGTACTATCAGTTTCTAAGGGTCATTCTAGCTGCACTGTACTTGGTGGAGGAGTGAGAGCCCAGTATAGGGGCATATCGAAGTAGCACAGGTTGGGGTAGCTATGAATAGAGCCAGGAGAGTTGCAGTCTTGAATACAGGAAAGGCCAGGAAATGCACGCAGTCGATTAAAGCCAGATTTAATTTTTCACTTCCCTAAGATAAGCATTGGCAACTCCCTTTTCTAGATAAATAAACAAGGAGGGGTACTGGAATAAAGAAGTCAAAGGGCTATGTGGGTGGAGGAGAGGGGAATGAGGGGATAAAAGACAGCTTAACCAGAAGGAAAATTGTTTAAAAAGCTGTATGGAAAGCTTTGATCATGCAAACCAAGTTAAAAAAAAATACAGAGAAGGCAGTAGAATACAGGTAACATGAAAGAACTGGAGGAAATACTCCTAGCTAAAGGTTTAAGTTAGAATGGGAGAGCAGGGGTTGGGGTGGGCTAACGAAAATTAAGGAGCACCAAGAAATCTTATGGAAACTCACTAGTTAGTAAGTTAAGTAAATAATGTATATTTTTGAAAAAGAGTTTGAACAGAAGTACCCTCCATGGTGAACAATGTTGTTCCCAAAACACATTGGTTAATAATAAAAATTTTAGTATCAAATGTGGGATACTTTTTCTATTTCTACGAGATTAGGATCGTGGAGACACCAGAGGCCCCCAAAAGGACATGGGATATTAGAATTTCCTGCCATAACTACATGATAATACTGTATTACCTTAAATGCCACTTAGTTTGAATATAGGACATAAGGAAATTGACCTCAACAAAGCAAGAAACTCTCTCTCTCTCATGGTTAGTTTATACAGTGCCAAATTTCAAATGTATATCATACAAACTTAAGAAAATTTCAAAGAGTGAATGTATTATTTAAAAAAAGAATAAGAAATGTAGAGTTCAAGAAAATTACCCTTGCTCAGCCAGCCACCTCTCATACTCAGCCTCCTATAAATGGCAGCTATCCAGTCTTTTTTCCCTTGAAGTGTGTGCATTCATTTGCTAAGAGGGGGTTGGTTGGAGATGGTGAAGGCAATAGATGTGTATTGTGAAAGAGAAAGGAATTATTAAAATTGACCATCCGTAGCTGATGGAATGGTTTATTTTCTATATACATATTTTCCCGATCCTTCCTTTTCTGACTTCAGCTTTATTGTTTATCACCTGAGTCTTTAAAATATCTGACTAGAAGAGAAAGGAGCGTCCATCCACAGGCTGTCCATGGGGGAGCCTGAAGCTGCACACAGCACACAGGAAAGTTTTGAGATGTCACCTGTTTCATCTTACGATTTCTGTGAATGTTGTATTCTGCTTCACAATGCAGCCATGATTATTTTAATGTCGGGAACAATGTTTTTAAATGATAGTTAAGTATCCTAACCCAGAGCAGTTTCGTGTTCCTGTTCCATATATCCAAACTAATGGGTCTCTTTATTGTTTTTCTCCATGTGTTAGGCACTGAGTGTATTATGAAATTGTGGGCCCTTTTTTCGAAGACAGGTTTTAGATTATTGGTAGTGGGAGAACTGAGAAGAAAGGTATTTGCCCAAGGGCATGTGACACGTGTAGAGTTAGGTGCTAGACACAAGTCCATTCCATTACCTCTGTGTTGCTGCTGTTGCGTATCCCTTGGGCTATGGCAGCCTGGCTCAGAAAACAGGATCTAGCTGGTGCTGATGCAGGAAGATGATTGTTGTGTTTTATTGGTCACAGGACAAACTCATTTTCATTTGTGGGGAGGTACGGAGGAAGAGGATGGTAGAGGAGAGACTGGGAAGATGCTAACGTTATTCCCAGTCTGGCCTCTGGAGGACAGGAACTGCCAGCACCTCAGTCCTGCCCAAGAGTCTGGCTGGGCTTCAGATGCATGCTCGGTATTGCTTGACTGTCTGGGCTTTCTGACCACAGAAGTCCACCATTGTAGTAGGACCCAACTGGGAGCAAAGGAGTGGAGATGCACACTTTTGTCTCTATTGCAGGGGGTTGATATGAAAAAAGCAAGAGGAAAGCCCATGATAAACTGATCACAGTTCAGAAAGAAACATTAGCTCCATGTGAGAAACAAACTACAACAACAGAAACAAAACCCACCCTCCAGAAGGAATGCTCTGCAGGGAAAAAGAAGAAGGAGCTGCAGTTGGTTCTGTCTGGGAGACTACAGGTCTCTTCAAAGCCTATCTGTGCAATGTTTCCAGAGCAGTGTTTCTCAATCTGTGGGTTGCAATCCCTTTGGGAGCCCTTTCACAGGGGTTGAATATCAGATAGCTTGCATATCAGATATTTACATTACAGAAATTACAGTTATGAAGTAACAACAAAAATAATTTTATGGTTGAGGACCACTACTGCAGCATGAGGAACTGTATTAAAAGGTGGCAGCATTAGGGAGACTGAGAACCACTGATCTATAGTCTGCAGGCCAGCATGCCTGAATCATGGGCTTTCCTCTTGCTTTTTTCATATCAACCCCCTGCAATAGAGACAAAAGTGTGCATCTCCACTCCTTTGCTCCCAGTTGGGTCCTACTACAATGGTGGACTTCTGTGGTCAGAAAGCCCAGACAGTCAAGCAATACCGAGCATGCATCTGAAGCCCAGCCAGACTCTTGGGCAGGACTGAGGTGCTGGCAGTTCCTGTCCTCCAGAGGCCAGACTGGGAATAACGTTAGCATCTTCCCAGTCTCTCCTCTACCATCCTCTTTCTCCGTACCTCCCCACAAATGAAAATGAGTTTGTCCTGTGACCAATAAAACACAACAATCATCTTCCTGCATCAGCACCAGCTAGATCCTGTTTTCTGAGCCAGGCTGCCATAGCCCAAGGGATACGCAACAGCAGCAACACAGAGGTAATGTTCTACTGTTATCTCCATCCAGGTGGGGATTTGGAATGGTGAGAGACAGACATACTTGGATTGAGAAGCTGTAAGTGAGAGATGCTGAGAAAGAAAACTGCCATTACCTACAAACACCTTTTTATCCTAGAGATGGAATCTACACAGCCTACAGCTGTTACTTTCATTCAAGAGCAGTTAGAGCATCCTCTTCCATGGTCCAGCCCTCCTACAATTCTAACTTTAAATCACAGGGTGAAACTGCTTATATTTCTATGGAAGAAAAACAATTTCAGATTGCTCCCAAATAATAGTCCTTAAGTACTAAACACCTCTGCTTGCTTGCTTGTTTGTTTGTTTGCTTTTAATAAAAAGAATTCTTCCAGAGCCAGGAAGATAGCTTAGTCAGTCAGATGTTGGCTCCATAAGTATGTATATGTCAATTCTGATCCCTATAATTGCATACAAAGCTTAATATGGCAGTATCTATGGCTAACCTTAGCACTCTAGGTCTCCCCTAGGTCTCTGGGGGAGACAGAGACCTGAGGATGCTCTGGCCTCTATATGCCTGTATGCACACATACGTATGAACATAAATAACACACACACACACACACACACACACACACACGAAGTATTTTATAAAAGACTTTGTAAGGCAAATGGCCACCTTGTTCTTTTCCCCCAAATGTCTGAACAATATTCATGTAGGTGTAGCAGGAGATGTACAGAAGATCAAGGGAACCTTTTTGCAGGGCTCTCCATTTTCCAGTAGACTTCATCACCTGCCTTATCTTATTCCCCACTTTCCTCTGAATTCAGTTGAAAATCTAACTGGAGCTATTTTCAGTCAGCAGCTAAGATTCAGGGCTCATTTGCAACTGCAGGCTTAGAAGGCCAGTGTTATTGAAAACCTGAAATGAGGCAAAAGACAGAAAGCAAAGACTAAGGGCAAATTGTCAATAACCATCTTGGGAAAAGGTTAATCTGGAGCTTGGAGGAATGTGTGTGGGCTAAGATCATTCAGGACAGGTTCAATATGTTAAAAGACAGCCATTGCCCAGGGCCAAGAGATGGACAGAGTGTGAAGGGGGAAAAAGTACCAGTAAATTATATAATTACTGCTATTTGTTAATTAATGTTTATTGATAGACACTCTACCAGATACGGTACTGAGTATTTTGTATATATTTTAAATGATTTAACACCTCAATGAATTGTGCGGAAGAATTCTCTCTGTTTTACAGAAAAAGAAAGTGACACAGAGAATGAGAGTCCATGACCACACAGTTAAAAAGACTAGGTGCAGGTTAGGGATTCAGTTCAGGTGCAGAGAAAGTGACAGATCTTTTCCTTCATTTTAACAGTCACATTTTAATGTCTCTTTATATCGCCTGTTGTAAACTTTCCAGTGATGTTTTAAGTTGATAGTTAAACCTTAGATTCCTTCCAATTTTTGTGTATGAACAGTTGGGGTCCCTGCCTGCTTACAGACTCTACTAAGAAGAAACTAGCTTTATCCATCTCCAATATCCCCCAAGTGGAAAAACCACTCTAAATATAATAATTTGCGTTTTCACAGTGCTTTATAATCTTCAAAATATTCAGCAGATATATGTTTCCTCACTTCTTTCCTGTGAGAGGAACAGGCTGTTATTATCCCTAATTTATAGGTAAGAAAAACAGAGGCTTAAGAAGTTTGATACTGTTTCTCAGTGAATGGAACAAAACCCCCTGACTCCCTTGTTCATTTGACTTAAAGACTTATGTCCTTTTTTTCAGATACTGGAAACTCTCTTTCCAAAAATCAGTTCTCTTTGCTGAGAGAGTGTTAGGAATCAAGAGGGAATTTGATGTTGGGAAACACAGCTCAGCTTTTAATCGATTGTAACCACGTTATAGTCATAAACAGATCAGTAGAATCACCAATTTGCAGACCTTAGGTTCTGACATGACAGTTTTGCCAAATAAACATGAACCACAGCTTACCAGTGTACCTAGCAAAATACAGCGTAAGATGTAAACCATGCCTTGTGGTGTGGTCCAGTAATCTCCATGTGGATCTCTGAGTGAGGAGAGCAGGGGCTCCTTCTATCATGAACTCGGTTGCCTGCTCTTGCCCTGGTGATGAGGCCTTACCAGGCCATGGAGGAAGAGAATCCCGGCAATCCTGATGAGACTTAAGCTATGGGCGGATGGCAATGGTGGAGAACTCCCCCTTTCAGTGTACTAGGGGAAGGCGATAGGGGGGAAAAAGGAGGGAGGGTGATACTGAAGGGAGTTGAGAGAGGGGGCTTCAATTGGGATATACAATAAAAAAATGTGAAAAAATAAAATAAAATAAAAAGAAACATGGGATAGGATTGTAGCTCAGTAGTAGAGCATCTGAACATCATACATTATGCCAAAGTACAGTCTCCAGTAAATACTCTCTCTCTGTGTCTTACACACATACACATGCACACACACACACACACACACAAACACACATACACACACAGGCATGTTATTTACACTGGCCAGATTTAGTACTGGTCTGACTTTCTACCACACCAATGGCATGGCACACAGGTACTATGCATTGGGAAGATAGATGTAACCACAGACCCTGTGTAGCAGCAAATTCACCACTTGGATACAAGTGTCATCATTATTGTCACCATTTTGTGTTAAACAGCCTTCAAAAGTCTATGTATTTGCACTTGGATTTCTAGGACTCATTTTCTCACGAGGCAGAATGAATCTTCTAGGCAAAGACAGTTTCTTCCACTCAGTTTGGGTGTTAGATTGCTCGAACTGTTTCCATTGGGCAGCACTTTTCTCACTCTGCCTTACTCTCTAGACACTAACAAGAATTTCCACTCCCTTACCAGAGCAGAGTCTAGAGACAAAACAGAGATTGGAGCAAAAATCTAGGAACAGTAGGACGTGAACCCAACGCTTACTAAATGATTACTTTCTAGAGTCATGCTTGGGCTTAGAGTTTGGCATTTTACCTGAGGGTCTCACTGACATACAACTTTGTAACACACCAAGTAGCATTCCGAGATCTGTAACAGTAGACCTGCTGTCTTGGCAAGTACCAGCTATCCAGGGCCTTTGGTTGGGTTATTTGGGTCTGGCACCACCCTTAATCAAGAGTTTCAGACTACAAAGCAGGCAGAGCTATCCCCTAAGGTCAGGAGACCAGACACGATCAGCAAAGCCAGTAAGATTGAGCCCTCAGATGAGCCTTAGTTGTTACTGTGACAGTGTAACAAATTGAAGATGAAAGAGGAATTGGAAGGGTTGGGTCAGGCCCCCAGATCTATGCTGTCAACAAGTGCATAGAAACTGGAATTTGTCTTTCTACTTATAAAGACAACATTTGGATAAAGGAAGCTGTAAAATGGAACATGCTAGGCTCCTCGTGGAAAGAACTAAATGTGCAAAGAATAGAAAGAATGTTGTGGAGATGGGGTGAATCTGGAACACATTCTACAGGTCTGGCGTGGAACAAGTCACCGAAGAAGATGGCCACACTCGACAACCCACCCTTACTCCCCCTAAGATTCTAGGTGGTTTTGAGTGATTCTCTGGACCATAGAAGAGAGTACCTGTGTTGCCACAGGGACCAAGGTAGCTATGAGATTTATAGAATCAACAATAGCCTCTGCCCTCAAGGTTCTTCACAGTAATATGGAAGCCTGAAAAGATGACCCCATCAGTACCCCATGGGACAAGCATGACATTACCATTTGATTTGCAGCTGAAAGCTCTGAGTCTGTTTTCTCTAGTCCAGGGTGGAAATCTCTCCACCACCCCCAACGAGAACTAGAAAAGTAGTATTCTCTAAATGGGGCACAGAATAACAACAGAAACTTAGTTGGTACATGGAAATATCAATGCACTCTCTATGGCATAGTAAGAAAGAGATTGCTCTAACTGTCCAGGTTTCAGAACCATGACATTTGGGTTGAATCTTTCTTTGTGTGTCTACAGCTAAGGCACTGGGTTAATGTGACCTGTGGTTTTATTTGTTTGTTTTTGTTTGTTTTATTGTTGTTGTTGTTGTTGTTTTAATCAATGGGCTAAATCTACCTATGAGCAACAGAGAGGTCAAAGTTAGTTAATACAGGGTTCTGCAAGTGAACTTGGCACAAAAAGTGCTTACAAAATTTAGCCATTACTGGAAATTGTCTCTTACTTAATAAACAGCTGTTAATGCAAAGAGTAAACTGTTGTTGGAAAAGTGGGGATACTTACAACTCCTAAGTGACTGTTGATCCACTGATTGAAGAAGGACACAGATTGATGCATCAATATGCTGTCAAGTAAAATGTCTCTGCTTGATGAACCTTGAAAAGCTCTTAATTTCTTAATTTTATTCAAATTGGGTGTTGGCCACAACAAGGAAACGTAGTTTCAAAAAAAACTCTAATAATTATGAGGCAGGGGAGGAGAATGATAATCAAAATAACATTATTAATAATATGAAAATAACAATGAGGAATGAGAAAGCCATTATGGAGAACGAAGCTAACTGATGCTCTTTAACGGTAACACTAAGAAAAAGTGAGTTTGGTGCAGTGGCCAGTGCGCTGATATACTCTAAAGTGACTTTTCTGTTTGATACGAAACCACAGAAAACACACAGGGACAGTTTAAAGCACAAGCAGAGTGAGTGAGCTGCATTAAAATGGGAATGAAAAATAACCCAGAAAATACTATTTATTGTAAAAATTGCCAGCATCCTTAGGGCTTCTTTGATCATCTCTGCCTCAAAGAAAGCGGAGCCAACAAAGTGAAGTTTTAGAAAAGGGCAGCGAAATGATCAGAGACAGAATGGGTGAAAAAATGGTCTTTATCCCTCGAAGGAAAGAAACAATTGGGGGGAAATTCTTTGGCTTAATAGAGATCTATTGGATAATGAATGGTGAGTTGCGGCCATTCAGGTGCTGCCCTCTCGCCTGTCCCAAATCACAAGAATGAACAGAAATTTGAAAGGACTGAAAATAGATAAATGGCCATCATATGTTTAAAGCCTCAACTGGGGAAACTGGCAGCCTCAGCCTCAGGGCATTTTTGAAGCAGACAATAGAGTGGCTTTCTAAGCAGATCAAAGGCTTGGCACTTGCTCCATAGCAGCTCCTCATGCAGGGGTGTTTGCTGGAAAACAGAGGGGCCACAGCTTGCCAGAGCCTATGGCAGAAAGCAAACCTTCCTGAGTCCTGTCCACAGGGGCTATCTGTTTAAACAGATGAGGAGAGAAAAGACTGAATTAATTTCCCCTTGGGGACAGAAAATGCCAGAGGAGAATGCAAAGGCCAATGTCAGATTTGGGATAACTGGAGGCACAGCATCCATGTGCCCCTTCCATGCTCCACATTGCCCCTGCTCAAGGGGGAAGAGTTCCACCTGGCATAAGCACCCCAAAGAGGTTCCAGGAGAAGCTGCATCACTCCACCATGCAGTTGTTTTAGAAGTATAAAATTGTAGCTCCAGTTCAGAGTTCAGAATAAGAACCTACTTTGTAACTGCAGGCATGAGAAATTTGCTGGGACATCAAAGTTTGAAGTTTAAGTATGTCACCAACAAGAAGACATGCCAGAGAAGAAACCAGTGTTCCACTCCCCAACTGTGCAACTTTCTTACAGTGATGGCAGCCAGCATGTGACCTCCTCCAGTCTCAGTATTTTCATCCAAGCACTAAGAACTGAATGCTTATTAGTATTAGAATAAGCAATGAATGTAACATTTGCTACAAGTCAAAGTCATTAGTGAGTGTATGTTACAATGACTGGTATTGATATTCACAATCACCCAGGCAAGAAACTGGGAGACAGGCTCAGGAATAAACTATAGTGTTAAGAGAATGAAGAAAAACGTCAAGCACGAAATATCTCAACCATGAATGAGATTCAGAAGAAAGCAGGCAGGAAACAATGGACACTCACAGCAATGCTCAAGAGGACAGTAATACATGAACAGAAAGCCTAGTTGTGAACAGGTTTGAAAGACAGGTAAATGCGATACAAGCTAATTAAGAAAGACAATACAAAGTCATAGGAGACAAAGGTCTACAAAAAATATCACTGGGTTTGTTTTGTGTTGGCTATCTTTTGCGGGACATGTCAACTATGCTTAAGTGTGGTTAATATACCCAGTGAGACTCCATTGGAGAAAACTGACTTTTCAGGTGTCAATTACAGACAGCTTCTTGATTAGGGGTAGGAGTCTGTGTCTATTTTCTCCCTCTCAGGATGGGGACCTTGTCTGACCTGAACCTGCCAGGCCCTGTGCCTTTTATTGTCTTGTTTATTTGTTTGTTTTTGCCTACCTACATACTATGTGTTTGATCTTGCTTTTTTTTAAGGCATATGTGTTTCTTGTTTTTTTCAAATTTGTTTATTTTAATTTTATTTTTCTATTTGTTTGCCTGGTTGTTTGCACTCTAAAGAGAATAAGAAAAGGCATGGAGTTTAAGGGGTGTTGAAGTAGAAAGGATTTGGGAGGACTTAAAGGAGAGAAACCATAATCAGAATTTATGGTATGCAATTTTTTTCATAAAAAGGAAGGAGAAAAAGAAAGACAGTGCAGAGTTTGTGTACATGGAGAGACATGCATTTTCCTTAATTACTGGTCACTTTGCTATTGTTTGATTTGATTTTGATATTTTTTAGTTAAATTTTTCCAAATAAGTATTATTTGTCTTTTTTTGCAAAAGATTAACACAGTATAATCACCAAGAATGTCCGTCTTATTTGACCAAATTCAGCCAAAGACACCAGTGACTCCTGCTACTAGATACACTTAATCTAGAAAAGGAATAAAAAAGTGGGCTAGGGAGGTTGCCTAGTTTGTCAAGGGCCTACCTTACACAAGAAACTGATTTTTCTCCCAACAAATTACATTTAAAATGACAGGCATGGTGGAGTGTACTTATAAAACCACTGCTGGGGAGGGAGAGACAGGCTCACTGGCCAGATAGCCTGGCCTATATGTCAAGTTCCAGGCCAGTGTGAGGCCTACTTCAAGAGAAATCTCGATGGTGTCTTAAGGAGAACACTGAGATTTTCTCCTGACCTCCACAGAAATGTGCAACATGCTCATCTGTGCACACATAAACACGTCCACACCCACACCCACCCCTCCCACACGTACACACAGGAGAGAGACGGAGACAGACAGACAGACAGAGACAGAATATCTGAGTAGGGTGACAATACATGTATTGTATTGTCTCATGTCCCAATCTGTGGTAAGGATACATCACAGTATAAAGGTTGTTGCTAGAACTTGATTAAGTAGAGATTTGTGAGGAGAGGTGCGTCAGGGTGAAAGGGCAAGCAACCAGTTTCTTGTATCTGTGTGCCCGCAGCCTGAGACACATGAGAAATTCACCATGCCCCCTAAGCCTATGCTTTTCCACTTAGAACTTGTTGGAGTAGACACATCATCAGTCCTGCTTCTTAGTCTAATTAATAGCAGGGGTAATAAACAGTGCCTGTTATTCCCTGACAGGTGTGTGCCCTCGTCAAAGGTCTTCTTTAAATCATCTTGATTGTCTCTAATAACAATGTTAACGACCCTCTGCATTAGCATCAGGATGTAAAACATCTTTCCTTGATATTTGTTCAATATTTTCACGAGAACTAGAAACATCCATTACAGATCCTACGATACTACAAGGCTTCTGTAATATGCTGCCATGATTCATGCTGAAATTCATCAGGAGAAACCATAACAGAGCCCAGCTTTGTCATCTTCCAGACAGCCCGAACTGTAGTCCTGAGCTTTCACAAGGACTGTATCGAATATTTTTTCTTAACGAATGTACAGATCCACGGGAGGAAATCATAGATTCCTAAATAGCCACAGATTTTTGTGATTGACTAACATTCTGAATGGGATGGTTACCGTGCCACATAGCTGAGTCTTACAGACACCTGCTGCTTCAGACACTGATTTGTATGTGTCATCAATATGCAAATATGAAACAAGAACAATCTAGGTGATCAGGAATATAGGTTAATCAAGATCTTCAAAAGAGGCTTAGCCTACATAGGAAGTACTAAAAAGCCAATGAAAATAATTTCTCATATAAAGAATATGTTTTCCTGACCTGAAGGCTTCCTCTCTGAGGACTAGCCTTGCAAGGTACCAAAAGGCTCCATGCAAGCTTCCAAAGGAGGAAAGCAACCAACTTCCTTATTCAACTATGAACCACAATAAGTAGCATGGCACAGTAAACCTAAGGGTACAGTAGTGACAAGCATACCTTAGCAGCAACCAACAGTTCTCTAATTGTTCTTAAGACCCACCCAATCAACAAGAAGGAAATATCATCTGGAATTGGCATTAAAGCCAATCACCAAGAAGTAGTGAAGTCATAATTCTTAGAAGAAAACCTATAACTACTACTGTCTTAGTTACTTTTTATATTCACGAAGGGACAATATGACCAAGGCAACTAATAGAATAAAGACTTTATTTGCAGTTTTACAGTTTCAGAGGGTAAGTCCATGATCATCATGGCAGGGAACATGGTAACAGGCAGGCAAGCATGGTGCTGGAACAGTACCTGAGAGCATGTGTCCTGATTTACAAGCACAAGCACAAGGCACAGAGAGTTAACTGGGAATGGCAGGAGCTTCTGAAACCTCAAAGCCCTCCCCTTTGTACACACGTTCTCCAACAAAGCCACATCCTTAATCTATCAACTGGGAATAAAGGATTTAAATATATGTGCCTATGGAGGCCATTTTCATTTAAACGACGATAGCTACTTTTCTAAAACATAATTTCTAACTGAATTATAAATATTTGTGCTTACACCCAGAGATAAGTGTCTTCACCTCTCAACTAGAAAATTTCTATTTGCAAGCTAGAGGCCATTACAGAATGTCACAACCAATCAAAATTCAGAGTTTTGGAGGTCAGTTCCAAATGATAAATCTACAACAAAACTGCTGCACCTAAACCTCAGGAATCATTATGAATGTAGGGTTGCGGAAGATTGTAAGGGGCAGAAGAAGAAGAAGGAGTTTGCTGTAATATTGTCTTAAGGTCTGTCAAAAGCTACACCCATGAAGTCTCACCAACATGGCTGCCTAAACATGATCTGAACAGAGGTGACATCAATGGACATGCCAAATAAGGTGTGGAAAGCCCTTGAGACCTCAACTCCAGACAAAAACTACAAGCAACTAAGGAATCCTTAGAACAAGCGAAATAGTTTTCCCCAGGGAAGAACACATCAATTGGTTATCCTATACAAAAAGATCAACCCTGAAAACATACACATACAAGTAAAATTATATAGAATGAGCAGGTTGTATTTATGTATATGGATACAACAGCAATTAAAGAAAAAAGAGGCTATGAATTCTAAAGAAATCAAGGGAGTACATGGGAGAGAGAATGATGAGTTTATGTTATAAACTCAAAGAAAATATTTTTTAAAAGGAGTATGTTGTTACTGTCCTTTGTGACCTGGGATAATGAAGGATCCAGGAAGATGAATGGGAAAGACAACATGTAAAGAGCTTCCTCCCCCCACACACACACAAAAAAAATTAAAATTATTTTTAAAAATGCTTAATGTTTTCTGCTTGTTCAAAGTCCCTTCAAATTTTAGAGGAAAGCTAACTTATATCTGGCAGGACATCAGATATGGCTTCTTTTCAAAAGAAGAATTTTTTTTTTCTGTCTATTTTCATTTGATCCAACTTTCTCTTGCTGCACAATAGATGCTACTATAGGTAGCTGGTTTGCCTACTTGACTTTATAAAATATGTACCTGCCTTCAGGCTGGAAAATAACTTGACATCTTTTCCGTCAGACCTCTCATCCATAGCCCATGTTTTTAAGCATGTAGTATAAGTCGGCAGTTGGACTGTCGTTTATCTCCAAGCACTACTTAGCTGGAAAAGAACCCATGGTCAGCCTTGGCTCCCTCTTTATGAATCTTCACCCTATCAAGTCTGCTCCAGTCATCATCTTGGCTATCAGTAACAAAGTATATACAGTCTCGATGCTTTCTGCCACTTATGATCCTTCATCCTCTAGTTCATGAATCTAATACATGGCTTGAAAATGTTTCTTTGGGAGATTGTCCAGTGGAGTTATTTCCTCTTCTATTTTAACATTCATCCAGATAGCCATGTATGTGATGAATATTTTCAGGGCATCTCTTATATCCCAGGTCTCAGAATCTTAAAGGGCTAGACTCTCAGAGTAAGGACTGAGAAGTTTATTGGCTTTGGAAATATCCGTAGTTAGTCTGCTCTGGTGTGACTGGCCTATTTCTAGTCTTGTGACTGTCAGAGAGTATAGTGAATTATTACAAAAAATTGTAGTAAGGATTTTGGAATTTTTGTTTCTTTAAAAAACACCGAAAAATTTTAAGACTGTGTCTTCATTTTAATCCTAGGTGTAGAGATAGGAGGCTGCTTTGTAGCAGCTGGCTGTGATTTGCCTTGTGTTCCAGCAGGAGCATGGTTTTGCCAGCTGCAAAGAGTTAGGCAAGACTTTTGGATTTTGTGGGGCTTTTCAGAAGATATATAGAAACAAGGGCCTCGATAGGTGGGGGGCTAGTTGGTGGTTGGATGCTGTTGATTTCTGTTTTTGAAGTAGTCATGAGCAAAGAAATGGGAAGAAGAAATAAAATATCCTGGTGACAAAGATCAAACTCGTCCCAAGGAACTCAATGTCCCAAGCAGGAAATAGTCTAATGATAACATCACACCCTTTCCTCGCTATCCTTTTTTTTCTCTCCTACCTAGTGTTAGGGGGTTGAAAGGGAATAAGTAAAGGAATAGAGAAGGGTGGAAAAGAGAAAAGAACCCACAAAGTAACAACTGCCAGCTGTGGATGACATCATCCACAGCTCCTCAGTTTCTGTATATTGAATGTCAGGTATTCTGTTTAATTACCAGATACATCAAAAATAAAACGAAAAGGGAAAAAATATGCTGAAAAGTGTCAAAGCAAAGTTGAGCTGGTTGAGGTTTTTAGAAATGCACTTAAAAGGATAGTTAATGGGATAAGATAGCTCAGCAGTTAAGAGCACTGGTTGCTTTTCCAGAGGACAGGTTCAGTTCCACCCAGCCATACAGTAGCTCACAACAAAGCATAAGTTCAGTTCTAGGGAATCTGAGACCCTCGTCTGGCCTCTGAGGGCACCATATGCACACACATGTGATGTGCAGACAGACATGCAGGCAAAACACCAATACACATAAAATAAAAGTAAATATATTTTTGAAAGGGAAACTACAATCAAAATATACTGTACAAGAATATAACATATGAAAAATGTCTGTTTTCCATTAAAAAAAAAGATGTACAAGGAAACAAATGAAGAGTTGGGACATTTCACAGGATTTTATTTATTTGTTTATTTTTTTTTTGCAAGCACACACAACATAAATTCTTTAACTAGAAAAACAAAACAACAACAATAACAAACCCCTGAAGTTATCAGTTCATTAAGCAGATTGGGACAAACAAGTTTCATGAGACCAATATGACTGCTCAGCTAAATTAGGATCCCCAAGTCACAGAATACTCAAAAGGATCTTCTTTCTTCCTAAAGACCAATCACTTAATATTTCTGGTAAGGTAAATATGGTTTTTCAAAGAAGTGACAAAGAATACTCATAGCCAAAAGACAAAGTTCCATAAAGCCATCTATAACTCTTCAAATAAAAATGAAATGCAAAATTAGTAATATAAAGTTAAATTTTTGTTTGATCAGTTATGCATAGCTTGATGAGACACTTGATAAACACAGTTATGAGAAGAGAAGACTGGGCTGGAGAGATGGATCCATGTTCAAAAGCCCACGCTGCTAACAGAGGCTGTGGACTCCGTTCCCAGTACCCAGGCGGTGACACACAAAATTTGTAGACTAAATGAAATACAGTTTACTATTACATTCACTCTCGTGCATTTTAAAGATTGTGTGTGTGAGAGAGAGAGAGAGAGAAAGTGTGTATGTGTGTGTGTGAGCGCGTGTGTTTATGTGAATGCATTGCATATGTGTTCAGTGCCCGTGGAAGTCATAAGGAGGTGTTGTAATTCTTGGACCTGGAGTTGTGGAGTTGTGGGTGGTTGTGAGCCAAATGACAGAGGTGTTGGGCACCAAGCTGAGATCCTCTGGAAGAGCAGTAAGCACTCTTAAACTCTGAGCCACTGCTCCAGTCTCCAGATCTGATGCATTTTAAAACATTCAACAACCATCTATGATAGAAAATTTTTAAAAAAAAAGCTCTTATAAAACATATAAGGAAACTTTTGATTCTGATAAAAATCGAGTAAAGTGGCAATCCATTAATTTCATGGAATCTGAAAACTTTCACTTGAGATCAGAACATGACAAAGACATTCATTGCCACCACTTTGGCCATATAGAAACCTATATAGAATGTGAAAGTGTGTCAGGGGGAGAGCATCTTATTGGGAAAGAAGGAATAAAGCCATCAGCATTCATAGAAAATATAATGAATGAAGAGCTCAGAAGTTTAAAGTAATATATAAAAAGCAACTATTATAATTATTAGTAGACGTTGCAATTAAAATACACTGTTAATTATATGAAATTAATTATATTCTGTGTACTGTAAACATCAAGATTATAAAACTTAGAAAAATCATTTACACCTTTCTAAAACATCAAACATGAAGCACTATGTTTACAAAAAACATCAAACATGGGGAATTAATTTAACCAAATTTATATAATATATTTGCCTACCAAACTAAAAATCATTACTGAGAGAAATTAAAAAAATCCAAAGTATGTGGAGAAATATAATGTGTTTATTCATTGTGATTATTTCATAATGTCAGAATGGTGAATCTCCTTTAACACATGCATAGATCTAATGCAATCTAAACCAATGTCTCCATGATATATTTTGTTGGAAATTGGCTAATTGATATATAGATTACCAGAATGTAAAGGGCTAAAAAAAACCAAAGCTCTCTAAAAAACAGAATAATGATGATCATCTTAAGTGATGCATTTGCTGTATGTTACCATAATTCACTAAGAAATGTAATGTATTCAAAAGAGCTGGATAAAGAAACCCAAAGATAAATCCATATGAATAGAGTCATAGGTTTATTAAAAAAGATGACACTGTGGTGGAATGAAGAAAAGGTGAGATTTCTAAGAAATAGTATATGTTGAAGTTAGCATCAATGGCAGAAAAAGTAAAATTTACTTTGTACCTCATACCATACATAGCAGTAAATTTCAGATTGATTTTAGTTCCTAATGTGAAAGAAAGAAATAAATCTTGTATAAGATAAAAAGAATACTGTTTTGATTTAGACAGATATTTTAAAACAAACATGAACATTAACTGATAAAAATATTGATAAAATAGATCATATATTAAAATTAATCATCTGCTTTTATACCTAAGAAAGTAAAAATCAAGTCACACACTAGAAAGAAGTATTTGTAACATATGTAAATGATCAAGGACTCATATTCAGCATATGTGAATAATACTTTCAAATTGACAAGATAAAGAATTTAAAATGAGCAAAAAGACTTGATTCACCTCTTCTCAAAATATGGTATCTATGCTAAGACTAGCATACAAAAAGCATTGCATTTTCTTAGCTATCCAGGAACTGAGTTTAAAGACAGTGAAACGTCACTGCATGCTTCATACAGAAAACATCAGTGTCACAGCTATTGACAAACTGGAGCAACAGGAACCATCCCAACATACTTTGTTAGAATGTAGATTCTTATAATCACTTGGAAAAACTATTTTTGCAATATTTACTGGAAGGGACTGTGATCCGGAATTCCCACTCTTAGGTAGATGTCCCACAGAAGTAGCTGTAGATGGTGTCAAAGGTATGTGTGAAAATGTTCACTGCACCTCTGTTCACTGTAGGCAAAAAAACGGAAACAGTTCAAGTACCTATTAATACACAACACTTTAAAAATTTATGGATTAAAACACTATATGATGAGAATAAATAAATCACTTCTATACTCAAAATATGGATGATTCTCACAGACAAATAATTGAGCGCTTAGCTGGATACAAAAGATCACAGAGTTTGTGGTGGATGACCTTGCTATCTCAATGGGATTTAAAATCATGGAAGAAGTCCGGTCTTCAGGAATGTCTCCAGCATGTTCCTGGGAGAGCTGAGAGAGAATTAACCAAGGGGAGAACACGTCTCCAGAAGTGGACAGTGACAGGTTATCTCCGACAACGAAATAAACCAATCCACATCAGATTAAAAGTATAAGTATAAAAAGGGCAGGTTTTTTGGGAACCGGGGCTCCAGGGCGAGTTCAGCAGCCTCTGAGGGCTAGACTAGAGGAAGCTGCATCCAGACCAGGGGCAGGGGTTTTAAGGGTAGTAGGGGAAGGAAAATGATGAGTCTGCCGCCGGCTGGACTCGTGCCCAGACATGGCCATCTGGATTGGTGGCTGACTTGCCTGGCATCTTCAGGTAGGTGAGGGGGGTTGTGACAGCCAACAGGAATGACAGGAATGCGGAACTAGGAGGGTGCAAAGTTGGAGAGAGGAAATACGATTTCCTGGATTATGTGGGGGTAGGAGGGAGCAATTGGAGATTCCAAGCGAACAGGCAGCATCATCCAGCTGGTGGTTAGAGGAGCCAAGTGTCCCTGGCTACCTGCTCTTCTTCCTGATGGCAGGTGCTATCCTCTACTCGCATAAGGCTCCAGCTTTAACGTTTCCCAGCACAGCTGCTCTCCAGATAGGTCCAGCCTCCAGCACTGGCTTGGTTATTCTGAGGCATCTGACTGTGGACTAGCAGCGGCTAGTATCTCTGCCCCTCCAGCGCGCTTATGACGGCCATTGTTGAAACGCCTAGTCCTTATCATGTAAGTTAACCTAATAATTACCCTCTTGTAATATGCATTCATTCCATTGGTTCTGTTCCACTAGAGATGTCTCACTAATGCTTAATGTGTGATTCCACAGATGCCCAAGGCGACTCATTGAGCAAAACAATTGACAGTGTTTTTTTCCAAGATATCAGTGACCAGTACAGACCTGGCAGACAAATAGTAATGATGGCAAGGGAACCCTAAAGTGTGTTACTGGCCTAGTTCTTCGGTTGTGGTTTCCTGGGTATTCGGTCTTCAAACTAACTAAATCCATGGTTATGCTCTCTCTCTCTCCCCTACCTCTCTCTCTCACACACACACACAAACACAAATTAAAATTTTGCTTAAATAATGAGTTTCTAAAAGAAGACAATGATTGGCAGCGTCCAGAATGCTAAAGAACTGAATAAACTAGAAACAGTAAGTTAATATATTTTAAATGGAAGTTTTCACAGTCTTGACAAGAACAATTTTAGTTTCCTCCCACTAGCCAGGTTGCTCTTCAACCACTTTAAATTATTTTAGTAATTTTGGAGGTTGCCCTGACTTGAGTATCTCCTCAATTTTAAATGAACATGAATTTGTATGTTAAGCAGCCCTCATTAAAGATTTATTTGCATCACGTGATCTCCCCTGAGTGTAATAGTTGTCTATTTTCAGCCTTACTGTATCTATCTTTGTTTTCTCTTTAAAATATTCTTTATTTTTAAAATGAGCATTTGAGGATCATTTTAGTAGTTTAAAAATAGAGGGGACAATACAGAAAGAATCGCCGGCCTTGCTGAAAATCCTCCAGGTTTTTATTATTTATCGTTTTAACTAAACCAACACACATAGAGATTCAACAGAAATGAGGTGTGTAATGAGCAGTTGACAGTGTTATTTTCTTAAGTGGTTTTTAAACATTGTGATTAATATAAAATACCATGTATGTTGATAAGGTAGAATGTGGCATTACATGAATACAGTTGACAAATGTTACCGTGATCAAATCAAATCATGGTAACATTTTATCTCTTATCATTACTTTGTGCTTGGAGCCTTTGATCCCTCTTTTTCTAGTCATTCATAAACAAGTAATATGCTGTCATCATCCACAGTCATGCACCGGTTAGACTATATCTAACTGGATACGTGTTACCTAGCCTTCCTCTATCCCTGCCCCCTAACCTCTAAAGTCATTATTCTTCATGCAGACTGGTGTTATAATGGCCATGTGTGAGAAAAAAACATTTGCTACTTGCCTCGGTGTCTAAATTTCTTCACTTAGCACAATATTTTCCACCCAATACCATCCATATTGTTATATTTGATGTGATACCATTCTTTATTATTCTTGAATAATATTCCACTGTGTTTATAATGTTTATCCATCCATTGATGAACATATTCATATTTAACTCATTTTACTATCCCACCTCTCTCTTAAAAATTTAGATGTCTCCCAGTTCTGGGTGAAGTCCCAGATGTTTATTGTCATCCAGGAAAGGAATCCCATTGCATAGTGACCTCAGAGCCAAAGGTTTCATGCCAAAGAAGTTAAAAAAAAAATCTCTTGAAGTTAGTCAAGCATGACCACAGAAACAGTTACTCACCCATAGCATGAGCAGATTAACCAGAGAGCTTCTTCTTTTTTTTTTTTTTTAACTAGGAGCCTGGTAAATGCTATGGTTTTCCTATGTCCTATGCTAGTGTCCCTATGCTTGAAATTCAATAACTCCATCTCTTTCCCATGAAGCTGCACTATAAATTTGTATGTATTATCATTGTCTGCATACTTACTTTCCTGTCATGCCCTCTTAAGGTCATGTGTTTTCTATCTATGGGAATCATCTCCCAAAGACCCACAATTCGACCTGCACCAAATTTTCTCATGTCCAAGCTACTGATATAGTTGGAGTTCTTATTATCTTTTCTTTAAACTCTTGAAGTAACTTCATAAGTGAGTCGTTTCTGGTCTATCTCTTTGCATTCCAGCTGGAAGTAAACTTAAAAACTTAACTAGGATTAGAGTCCTTGGAAGTAGCACATTTGATTTTTTTTTTAATTCTGAATTGCCTAAAAGTAATACCAGCATTATAGTCTGCACCCCGGACCTCTACCTTTCTAGCTTTACCCCTCACTATGGCGGTTTCTCTAGCAGTGGTCTTCCCCAGATAACCTGCACCTGATCCTCCCCATGCCTTGACCATAATTTCTCTTCCTCTCACATACATTTGTTATTTCCTGTCTTTCTTTGGGTCTCTACTGCTGTGAAGAGACCCATAACCATGACAACTTTTATAAAAGAAAAGACCTAATTGGGAGTGGCTTACAGTTCAGAGATTTAGTCCATTATCATCGTGGCAGGAAGTAGGGCAACAAGCAAGCAGACATGGTGCTGGAGAAGATGCTGAGAGTTCTACATCTTGATCCAGAGGCATCAGGAAGAGACAGTGGCACACTGGGCCTGGCTTAAGCATCTGAGACCTCAAAGTCCACCCTTAGAGCCACACTTCCTCCAACAATGTCACACCTACTTCAACAAGGCCACAAATCATAATAGTAGCGCTCCCTCTAGTTCTTTGGGGGCCATTTTCTTTCAAACCACCATCCTTTCTGACCCATTCATTGCTTTCTATGTCTGTGGATGTCCTGGCAGAATATTGGGAATTATTAAAATTACATGTTCTCCAAACTCTTCAAGCTCATCAAGAGGCACTCATACGACTATTCATTCACTTAATTTGTAATTTGTTTGTTTATTTATTTCTTTTTCTTTTTTTTTCTGATGGTGGTGTTATTTAACACCATGCCATAGTCTGGCTCGTATCACAGGTAATTGTTTGTTTATGTGAAAAGTGAATGGCCACAGAGAGACAATGTGTCTCATGTGTCATTCCTTCCTCCTTTGCCCACTGGCTTGTGCTGCATGATAGATGGCCATAGAGATCATGTCCCCTAGCATATGCCTTTTACATTAGACTGCACAACTTACTTTTCAAAATAATACTAAGGGAGACGATATCAGTGTGAAAATGTGAGCCAGCCTAGATGTCAGATCACTTGTGTTTGGAGTTTTCCTGGTACGCTAATTCATATGATTTGGTCAGGTGTACTCTATGTTTCTCCTCATCTGTTGGACTAGCTTCGTACATCTGAAACCATGTTCCCATGGGTACCAGTCCTGTGTACCAGACACTCTCTATACCAGGAAGAATTTCATGGTAAGTAACCTGGAGAGATCTCAAATACTATGCCCTCCCCATCTTGTAGAGATTTGTACTACACCAGAATTTTCAAATTGCAATTCAGAAACAATTATAGGCCATAAAATGAATTGGGCTCATTGAATATGTTTAAATAAAATAGAATAAGCGGTACCAGAGGCCATTATATACAGTGATTGAAATATTATTTTATGAAACTCTTGAGTTATACATACATGTATCTTTTTATATGGATTTTGATCAAACATTTTTAAAGCTCTGTACTTTAGACTAGTATATTAGAGGTCTAATAGCAGTAAATAGTCTGTTAAACTTTTTTATCTTAGGCCTTTGAAATTTGATGTTACCACCCCAAATGTGACATGTACACACACAGTCCTTGACATAATACTTATTGGTATGTTTCAAGACATGCTTGTCCCAAGAAAACATATCCCAAAAACCAAACACTAGTTGACATGAGCTCTGAAATTATTTTAACCATGAATATAGCATTGCTTTGCTATTTGAGAAACTAGCTAGCTTGCTACCAGAAAAACAAAACAACAACAACAAAAAAAAACCCTTACTGTTTAGAGAACACATCTTTTCCGTACTTTCACCAGACCTCTCTTATAACCCAGCAAAGGGAAACAGCAGACTCATTAGCCAAGATCAGCCCAATCTTTTTGCTGAGGCAGAGGTGTACTGTTGGATATATCTGTGAGGAGGGTAAGCTGGAGGTCACCCTGGTTGTTGCTGAGGCGTGTCCTGGCTCTGGAGTCTGCACTGGCTTTCTGTTTAGACCTTGTCTTCTAGCCCCATGTCCTAAAAGTTTCCAGTAGGTATCCCAGCAAAGCTCTGTTTCCCTTATGGCACAAGCACAAAAAGGCTTGGAACATAGCTCCTGGCTGCAGGCATCTCAGTGGGGCATCCCTCATAGTGTGGTTTCTCAGTGTTCTCACAGTGAGCTCAGACAACAGACAGCCATTAGCAGACAGAAGCACGGGGATATCAGAGTCTGGCTCAGGGAATCTGGGTTCCAAATAGCTTTGTTCCCCTAATGACTTTCTACAAGTCCTGAAAGAGCCAGTTCTGTCCTGATTCCTTCCCCTCATAACCCTGGCATGCTGCGCAGCCTTGGGAAGAAGCATCATGGAGTCATCCCAAGCAGTGTTTGGGGAATCACAGAGACTGTGACCAGCCTTCCTCACAGTCTGCCCACTTCATGATGTCATCATGGCTCTTCCCCCTAAGTTAAAATAGTTTCCCCACAGCCTTTCGTTTCTGGAACACACAGTCAGTCAATAGAGACATACTTTGCTGTGGTAGTGTAACAGAATGTTGGAGTAGAATGATATACAAATAGGGAAGTCATCAGGCACTTAATCAAGTACTTTGGCCTGGCTCCTTGGGGCTGTTTGTCTGTTTCTTTCTAGTCTTAGTCCCCAATAGCCTCTCAGCTCTCTTGGCACCTGGGACATACAGCCTATTCTGCCTAGGCCATCTTGTCTTCTGGTTAAATGGCTTCTCTATTTTTAAACCACCTAAGACCCAACTAAGTGATATCATCAAGTCTTCACCCCACATCTGTGCTAATTAAACACATGCCCCACCCCCAGCACAGCTCAGTGAAGGTCCAATTCATTCCTGCTCCTGACCTCTCTTCTCAAAGCACCCTGAACTCCTCTATATCGTAGTATTTCCCAATTCTTTCTCTGAAAGTATTGCCTTTTTCTCACATCAGAGAGTATCCATTTCTACGCTAATGTTTTCTTAAGTAAAATTCACTTATCTTTGGTCAAAAACATTTAAGATATTTCAGAATGTGGTCTGACAGTTTTTGTTTTTTTTCCCCTAGAGCAATAGTAATCTGGATGTATGACTTGGATGGTGCGTAAGAGGCATGGCCACTTTACTTTGTGTTATAACTATGAGAGAAAAGGAACATTTGTCAGAGTAAAAGAAAAATGAGCATGGGCTATGTTGCTTTCTTCCAGGACGAATATCTTCCAAAGATTGTGTAGTCATCAGAAATAGAACCAACAGAACCAATAGGAGCTGTTTGTGTGTGAGAGAGAGAGAAAGAGAGGGAGAGAAGTATGAAGGAGGGAGAGAAAATGAATTGCCTTATCTGATTATAGAGACTAAGAAGTCCCAATTTCTGCCATCAGTAAGCTATAAACTCAGGGGGGGGGGGATGTTTCTTTTTAAAAGCTAAAGGCTCTAGATCTTATTTAAAAAAAAAAAAAAAAAAAGGTTTGTCTCATTCCCAAACCCAGGAAGATAGAAATCAAAACAAACAAACAAAACCGAAACCAACCCCCAGATAAGGGTGTTTAAGGCAGAATTTTTTTTCTCTTGATTTTTGTTTTATTTAGGCTGGCTGAGTCCCACCCACCTGAGGGAGGCAGTCTGATTCACTGACTTGACACAATCAAATTCCAGTCTCATTAAGACTATCCTTTCAGATAAATCCCAAATAATGTGTGATCAAACAACTGTGCACCCTGTGGTCCATTTAAGTTGCCACACAAAATTGACCACCACAAAGGGTAAGTGGGACTATTATCTAACTTCTCATTTGAAGCAAAGAGGGCAAGAAACACTGCCAACCAACCGGACTGTGCAAAGAAAAGTTTTGACCAGAGAGTTAAAAACGATGAGAGAAACTCTTGCATATGAGCAAGAACAAAGGCAGAAGGTTAGACATCCATGTACAGCTGATGCATTTGTGACAAGGTCAGGTAGAAGTCCATGTGGTTGGTGTGGCATGGTTTAAGTACACAACACCATCCTAACAGTAAGCTTGATGCCAGGGAAATAAACAGCCACTTAAGCCTATTCTAGGCTACTCAAAACCTAAGCTTAGTGAACGGTTTAAGATTAGAAGGAAGACTATAGCACTGGAAGGAGGATGCACTGACTCATGAATGTAAGCATACAGCTGCTGGTGAAGCTCAGGGAAACTGAGGTCCACATGGATAGATGTTATGCAAGTGTTAGGTGCAACAGACACCTTTTCTTAAGACTACACTCTCTACTCCAAGTAATGTAAGATGTGTAAGTGTGAATTTATAAGAGCAGCCAAAACATAACATGACAATAGTAGCAGTTAGTTTTTAAAGGCCTGAAACAGCATAAACTGGATATTCATAAATATAGGAAAGCCTGCAGACCACTTGTGGCTGCAGAGGTTATGTCACATAAGATGAAGACCAACCCATAGGAACATGCTGCCAAGGAGAAGTCTGTGCAGAGTGGGATCAATGCTGACACTTGGCCTGTAGCTAGCCATAGCTACAAAACCTTGCTAATCTCACCGAGACAGCTCCACACATGTATTACAAATATTTTAATTGTGACTATACAGAAAACCAGGTTCTCTGTCCAGCAAACTTCTGTATATTCAACCACTCTGTGTAAACCTCACTCATTTGAACATTTAGTTCCCATGTTTCTCTTTATATTATTAGCTAATTGGTAGATGTATTTGTTACTTTCCCGTAGCTCTGATAAAACACCATGACCAAGGTAACATAGGAAAAAGGCATATGGTTTTAGAAGAATAAGAGTCCATCTTTGTCCCAGTGGGGAAAGCAAGGCAGTAAGCATTAACATGGAGGAAAGAACAACTAAGAGTTCTCATTTTTAACTGCAAGTAGAAAAAAAAAAAAGAGTGAATTCAAAATGGCATAACTCTTAAGCTCTCAAAACTCAGCCCCTGCGACATATTTCCTCTAGCAAAGCCACATCTGATAAACCTCCCCAAACAGCCACTAACCTGGGACTAAGTATCCAAATTCCAAGACTGTGGGGGACATCTTATGTTAAAACCATCGCTGGAGGTTAGAGCTTTTGTTGTCCAAATCAATCCGACAGCGTCCCATCACTGTTCCTGGCCTCTGCATCTGTTATTTTTAGCTGCATTAAAAATCACCTCGATACTGCAGCGTGCATGGATTGACAGTTTTTGGTAGTTCTCCTGAGATGTGTGGGCTGATCATAGTGGCCAGCTGGGCTACTGTGGGCTCTACACTGGCTTTCCTTACTGAGCACTTATGACATCTGCTGGGGCAATAAAAGTGACTTGTTCATATAGCAGAGTAATCTGACCCTTTTTATCATAGTGGCCTCAGGGTTTACTGCAGCATAAGCCAACTAGCACAACAAGGAAAATTCCAGCTTCTGCTCATGTCACATACGCTGTGGTCCTATTGGCCAACAAAAAGTCCACGAGTAAACCTGAGTTAGTGTGGAAAGGGATTATCTAGGGGAACCATCTCTCACATTTTTGTAAGCAGTATACTGCAAGTAGTTTTTATAGAGCAACCTGCGTATGACAACTTGATTGTGATGTTCTCAGCACCCAGCACACGGGAATTTTTACCACTAGCTTATATGCAGCACCTGAAGTTTGCCAGATCTAATGATGTCGCCACTGCATGACATAGACAACTATTGAAAATGGGTGTACATTCCACACCCTTCAATACAGATGTTTTACCACTAAAGGGGGCTTTTTTTTTTTTTTTTTAGTTCAATATAACTTGATTAAGTAAAAAAAAACTTCTATCCCTAGTCTTGTTTTTTTTGCTTCACAATTGTGATGCAAGTACTAGGCAAGGTAAGAAAACAAAACCTTAGTATGCAAAATTGCAAACTTATAGAGTAGATAAATTAGGGGCTAAGAGTGATTCATCTCATCACAGTAGACTCTTTTGGTCTTCTATCAAGATTCTTTAAATAGCCAGTTCCCCTGCGGCTTCCAAAATAAAACTCATCATCAAACTAATGCTTGAGCATTCTCAAGAATACCCTCACTGCATAAAATAATGTGTGCCTGTGTCGAATATTCTCCCCAGCTTCCACTTGACCTGAGGGTCAGCCCATGGTGTGTCCTACTTGAAGAGTATTACTTATCAAAGAAGCAATGCTATGTCCACAGAACACTGATTAAACTCACACCATTATATAATTCCAAATGTGTGACAATCTCAGCACATACACCCTTATGGAAGTCCAATTACATCCTTTCCAGAAAGTCTGAGCATCAGCCTTCACTTGGTGGAGAGGTGATATCAATCAAACTGATGGGGCAGAAATGGGGTGCCCTACTCATGGTTCCCAGAACACTGTGCTAAGGATCCAGCTCCCACTGAGAATCTTCTCTCTTTGCTGCTCTGTTCCAAACTTTGGCACAGTTAATTTTCCCCATTTGATTGACAGACATCTCCACTCCCAGCTGTGTGTTCAAGCATGGCAAAGCAGAAGGCCCCGAATCCATCATGTAGGAGAACCGCAGGACCGTGTCCCGCATATCACAGCCCACTTTCACCATGCTGCCCCCGTTCCATTCCACCAGAGCGGCTCCGAGCCGGCAGGTTATGTAACATCCTAAAGCAGGCTCCTATTTAAAACTCCAGTAGATGACAGCCCGTGTGAGAAACAGGCTTCACTCTGTCAAGTGAACACCTCTAAGGCATCTGCACTTTCCAGGCCGCTGTTTTCTTTCTCGTGGCCCACCAAGGCTGCATTCAGTTCTTCGGGCTGTTCTGCGGGATGGAAGCTGCTGTGTTTCAGCAGGGGGCTGTCAAAGTGTCTCACTTCTACTGCCTAATCATATGAGGATATCCATATTTATATTGATCTAGGCACATGAATGGCAATCACATGCTACGCCTCAGCTAGACAGATAATCCAAAGCATATCTGCACTCACTGCAAATTCCAACATACCCACAGGATACTTCCACTTAGCCTGTTCACTGATGTTACGTGTTTACTCTCCCCAAACAGAAATCATCTGAATGATGTACGTGTGTACGTATGACGTGCACATCACTGGTGGGTATGAAAGCATGATTACATAATATCTTACCTATATTAACTTCAGAAATGATAGCTACTGTTCATTTTGCCAACATTCTGCTATAAATAACTTACTAGTTTTGCTACTGTTGTGGACACTGCAGCTTAGAGCCCTGGTCTAGCCTATACTCAGATAGAACCATACCGGGATGAAGAGTGGGTGAAGGCCAGTGGACCGTGTCTTGCAACACTGTTGATCCATTCCACTCTTCTGTCTTTGCCTTGACCTTTGGGATGGAATTTGTATTTATTGGTCTTTGTAGTTTTCCATAGAGTCGTCTGCTGATTCCTTCTATCCAAGGATGTTTTCTGTGAGTCAAGAACAATCATTCTGTATCCCCTGTTCCCCAATCTCTGTCCACTCCAATTCTGCTTCTTTGCTTTCATTCATTGGGGGCTCTATAAAGACTCAAGCCAGGTCATGAAAAGTTGCCTTCAGGCATCATGCTGTTGAGACACTGAGAACCCTGTATCGTCCCACAGCTGGACTGCTGAAAGGATCAATTTCAGCAGATTTTTGTTAGTCATGATACAGGTAACACACTGTCCTCAGTGAATATGCAGTTGAGGAAGAAATTATAAATGTTTTCTGTGCTCTTCATGTTGAAGTTCTAGCCTCCACCCCGCTATTACCCCTGGGATAACAGGAGCCTCACTGCTAAAGTCCATACAGTTCATAGATTTTGATTTATGCCTTCACGTCTCCTGGGAATAATTGTAGAGATGACCTGCTACTTCGCCCAATTGTGTAAATTGTAGCCTTTGCACCATCATGTATTTCTTACCCATCTGTAATATGCTTCTTATGCCCCATCTTTTTATGAGAAGCCAGAATTCACAAATTAATATTTTTGTTGTTGTTGTTCAAGGATGCAGTTTCTGCTGCACATCTGAGCATGTCTTTTGCAACACCTGAGCTTGTTGTTTTCATATTTGTTTACCCTCCCCCACATCCTGAGCCTATGGGAAATAACACCTAAAACTTGGCATGAAAGATGCAATCATCTGAAGTTAGGGGAAGAAAGAACCAACACTGAAACATCTTATGTACTGGCATCTTTTTGGTCTCTTGCTTTGTTTTGAGGACAGGTCTCACAATAAAGTCCAGGCTGGTTTTGAACCTGATGTCCCTCAAATTTAGGTACTAAATTCTTATGAGAAATATACTCATTTTCTTTCAGCACACTTTTTATATACATTTGAGCATTTAACTATTTATCAATGACCATAATATTTACCTTTTTTTTCACAATGAAGGGTTTTTTTGTGTGTATCTTAACAGTGTAGACTCTTGAGAATCTGTGTGTTATCAGGAACCTATGCTGTACGTGGTGTCTGTGGCAGTTGCCATTTCCATATGGTAGCGACAGGGTCTGCTGTGCTCATTGTGCATGCACACCACATGTCCAGAATGCTGTCTGCTTACCCAGGTCTCCTAATGCTGTCTTAAAGAGCTGGCATCCTTTGTGGACCGCTGAGGTGGTATCCAAGCACATCAGGATTAAAATAGCCAGATTCTGGCTTTGTCTGTACCAATACTCTTTCAAACAGCGACATGAATCCCTGACAAATCTGAGTATTGGGATCTTCATTGGCTTCTCCAGCAAGAAATGGAAGATGGTTTGTTGAAAGGAGCTCAGAAGGCCCAGATGTTGCTGTGTTAATTTAACCATCATTCCCAGGTATATCTACCTTTTCTGAAACTCCAAAAATTATATGTTCACTCGGCCCTCTTGTACAGAACATGGTTTATTTTGGTTCCTCTCAGACCCAGTTTTCAAACTTAAGAAATAGATAAAAACAAACAAACAAAAAACAACTTAAAGGATTACAAATGTATCCTGAGAGATGGAATAAACTGAAAGGATGCATGGAAAAAGGTAATTCTCCAAGTGCACTGGTCTCTCAGGGGTGAAATTCCAGCCCAAGCACACCTTTGTGCGTCCACTGCCTTCTCAGAGCGAGATGAGAAGCCAATGATTCCTAGAAAAATCTGCATCTTCACAGACCATGCCTGCTGCTTGCTTGAAATCAGATGGGTACCTAAGCATCCTCTCTGAGAGGTGCCTTTCGGGAAATCAGGCAGGCCTTGCCCCTGGCTCTCCTTAGGCCAGGATTATTTTGTGTCTGCAGAAAGAAAGAAAGCATGTTATGAAAGGGTGGGCAGGATCTCCCCAACCCTCTAAGGCAGCCAGACAAACTGATCTGAATGAGGCACCCTGAGGGCCCCATCCCGTACCCTCCCTCCCCCAGATACTCACATCTCACAACTCAGTGTCTGCCTTCTACAGAACAGCTTAAGTATGAGCTGATGGAGAGAGCCAGCTTTGCATGTTCCCTGCAGCTGACCTTTCATTTCAGGTTCAAATCAAGGCCAAATCAAGCAGTCTACATCCACAGTCTCCTCTGCCTCGCTCCTTCAGTTTCGATTATTCCTCTTCTCATTCTTGGAAATCTTTCTGGACTATAGATGACATATCTCATAATTTGTTTAATGTATTTTTAAACCAACTCACTTTTTTTATTACTTAGACACATATATTTTTTACAATGCCATGTTATCAGTAATAATGATAACAAATCTCTTGGACAGAATTTCTCAAAACTTTGTCAGTATAAAGCACTTCCTGAACTCTTCAAGGGGAAGCTTGCGATTCAGACTCCCTGGGTTTGACTCTCGCTTCTGATATTGCTTAGCTGTTTAATTTTGGGGTTCTGGTATTGTTTTTCACAAACGTAAGAATGCTTCATTAAATTATTGGGAAGATTAAATGAGATGATACAAGAAATGTCCTGCAATGCTGCCCAGAAGAAAATATATACTTGATAGGTTAGTTCATATTAGCATTACCTATGTCTCAAACATTTTATTTATCAGTGTGAATTTGTTTTACAAAGCTATAAGAGAAGATCTTAAGCCTTGGAACATTATAAAGACAAAAGGGTCAATTTTCAGAAGGTTGAAGTCGCAGGGATGGTCCTGCTTATGGAGAGGAGACTCCTAAGTCAATATAGGATATGTGTCCAGAGGTAGGAAACAGGCAGGCCTTGCCCCTGGCTCTCCTTAGGCCAGGATTATTTTGTGTCTGCAGAAAGAAAGAAAGCATGTTATGAAAGGGTGGGCAGGATCTCCCCAACCCTCTAAATCAGCCAGACAAACTGATCTGAATGAGGCACCCTGAGGGCCCCATCCCGTACCCTCCCTCCCCCAGATACCCACATCCCATAACTCAGTGCCTTCATTCTCTCTCTCTCTCTCTCTCTCTCTCTCTCTCTCTCTCTCTCTCCCTCTCTCTCACCTTCCTTCCCTTACACTCTAAACCTCCCCTTCTCTTAAAGCCACCAAGATTATTCGACTTTAGGACTAAGGACATCAACTAATCATTTGTATTAAGTTAAGACATTAGACATATAATATAGGATAATCATATTAAAATCTGTACACCTAAGAAACTAATCAAGAAGGAAAACCCTGGGTAAGATGATCAATCTTCATTCAAAAAGGCAAACAAGATGGACATCGGAAGAGAGAAAACAGGGAACAGGACAGGAGCCTATCACAGAGGGCCTCTGAAAGATTCTACCCAGCAGGGTATTAAAGCAGATGCTGAGACTCATAGCCAAACTTTGGGCAGAGTGCAGGGAATCTTATGAAAGAAGGGGGAGTTAGAAAGACCTGGAAGGGACAGGAGCTCTACAAGGAGAGCAACAGAACAAAAATTTTGGGCACAGGGGTCTTTTGTGATACTCCAACCAAGGACCATGCATGGAGATAACTTAGAACCCCTGCACAGAAGTAGCTCATGGAAGCTCAGTGTCCAAGAGGGTTCCCCAGTAATAAGAACAGGGACAGTCTCTGACATGAACTCATGGGCTGGCTCTTTGATAACTTCCACCTGGTGGGGGCAGCATTACCAGTCTACAGAGGAAGACAATACAACCAGTCTTGATGAGAACTGATAGACTAGGGTCAGATGGAAGGGGAGGAGGACCTCCCCTATCATTGGATTGGGAGATGGGCATAGGAGAAGAGGGAGGGAGGGTGAGATTGGGAGTAGATGAGGGAGGGCGTTACAGCTGGGATAGAAAGTGAATAAACTGTAATTAATAAAAATAAAATAAAAATAAAAAAAGATTCTACCCCCTTAATAGTTCTTCATGGGCAATAAATATCAGCTTGTGCCTCATTAGGAGACACTCTAAGCACAGAACTTCCTTGAGTGTATGAGTGAGTGTATGTGTGTGTTTGTGTGTGTGTATACATAGGCTGGCCTTGAACTTGTTATATGGCCTCAAATTTGCATCAGCCTAGGTCTCCCTAGTGCTTCTGGGATTGCAGACATCTACCATTATGTCTAATTTTATAACCCAAAGATGTTTCTGAAGAAACACACACAACAGAGTTCTGATCTGCTCTAGATTATAAAATGAGTAAGATTTTTAAATACCGTCAACATCACCAAGAATTAGAGTAGGGAAGCTGCCTGATGGGTACCGTCTCTTCCTCAGGCCTCAGCTTCAGTGTTGTTGTCCAGGAAGAGTCTCTCTTCGCTGACCACCCTAGGGCCACTGTGCCACGTCCTCCCTTACCTCGTCAGCAGAGCACTGCAGCTCATTCTATTTCCAGATTAAGTTTCTAGCATCTCTAGAAGGATTTCCTAATTTCGTTCACTTATTTATGTGTTAAATATTAAAGTATTGCCTTTGTCTAAATAATACACACACACACACACACACACACACACACACACACACACACACACTTGTTCTGATCCTCTTTAGACTCTAAAATGAGTGGGATTTTTTTATGCTTTTTCACAGCTATTTCCCCAGTGCCTCACGTGCTCACATGCAAGCAGTGCACATAACAGCCACCAGTAAATATTTGTTGAATGAATAAGGAAATAAATGAGAAGGAAAATTGGAACTCACAACAGATAAAGGATTTTCCTAGGGCCATATAAGTACGAAAGAACAGGGGCTGAAGAAGGCTTTTGCTGGCTCTCTGGCCAGATCCTACCATGCAACAGACTAGAACAGCAGGGCATGATTGCAGGTTCCCAGGGAGTCCTGCATAGCATTCGGGAGCCATGGGTCTCAATTATTGTCATAATTATACTCCAAATGCTATTTTATTATATATATATATATATATATATATATATATATATATATATATTAACTCTACTGACATTTGCACTGATGATCTGAAACTGATGGTGGGTAAAACTGCTGGCACAGATGCAAATCGAGCCAGTGGCTCCCAAGTGTGCGAGCAGCCACAGTGCTATTTTTTGTTGCCACACACTCACAGTAAGGGCAAGGGAAGCTGGTTCACATAAGAATACCTTTTGAGAAAAATTCCTAAAACATATGAATGTTTATCAACCCTAACGCCCTAAAGGCAGACCCTTTTAATAGTCTATGTGGCAAGCTGAAGCACACATAGGCAAGGCTGTTGCAAAACCCAAGTGGTTACTGCCACAGGAACAGCATGTGTGAGATTGAGCCGTGAGCTCACTAGCTCCCCCTCTCCACCCCCCCCCCCCTTTTTTTTTTCTTGGAACATGGTTTTTACTTGAAAGAACAAATTCCAAACAAACTATGGTTATTCAGACTTGGGCATTTGGCAGGCTTTTTCTCAAAAATGAGCAAGGAAACCTGTCACTTAAAAGAAAACAGCTGAGAATATTGGTTGCCAATGATAGAAGTTTTGTTTCTGAGTAAAAAGTCAGAATTAAAAAAAAAAAAATGATAATCTGAGAGCTTGACAGATTCCCAATATTGAAGGTCTTTTCTGATGTGATCAGTAATTACATTAATAGATTGCATTTTTTTCATATTGTGTAATGAAGTGTGTCAGCTTTTGGACGATGTGACTAACTCAGGAGGCAGTATTCTTCAAATGCCTGATGTTACGAAATCATGCCTGCTGAAAGACGCTCTGGGGAGGCAGGGGAGAGCACTGCAGTTTTATTTAGAAAAGGTGGGGGTGGAGCTTGCTGCCATACACAAATGCTGATCACATCTTGCCTTGCAATTAACCTTGGGGTAAGGTCTGCCCCCTGTCAACTTGGGAGGTATCAGAGAAGAAATTCCAATGTACCTGAAAGCCCCCAAGGATGGCCTATCCCGTATTCTGCTTCCAATCTGTGATACGACCCTTTTACATCTTCCAGTCAAAACAACTCACTCCAACAGACTGAACTCAAGAGCACATGCACGAATATACCTGGATTCTATTAACTCAGGGCATTAAGGAGATCTGTAGAACACAACATACTGGCACTTTGCCTACTCGTTTTTTGAAAGTTTGGTTATTTTTCATGAGTATGTGTTTGATGATATATTATTATTGTTAGTTTTGTATCAATTAATTTTCCTAGGTTTTCAGTTTTTATTTCTGATATGGTAATTATTGACAGTATTAACAATATTAATAGTTATTGAACGTTTTCACCATTTTGAAGTGTAGAAAGGGCTACTGATACCACAGGCTTTATAATTACTAATTAGAATATATCAGGTGCTGCTGAAACTCTCCAGTGCCAACAGAAATCTGTTTTCCCAGATGGTGGTATGTTACAAGGCTCTACAAGGCCCTAGTAGGCCGATTCTAAAGACAGAAGGGTATTTATATGATTTTTTAAATAATGAAGAGTACGCTTATCTCTGTTTATGAAGATTCTGGTTAGTAACACATCAAGGCTAAAAATAACAAAGTTTTTCTCTTTCTAAGTTTTTTTTCTTTTTTTTATGCTTTGTTCTTGCTTAATGCACATGCCAGGTTGTCTAAGGTTGTTTGAGAGGAGGAATGTTAGTCAAGAATTGGGTCTGGGGCTGTGGAAATGGCTTACAGGGTAAAATCCTTTCTGAGTAAGCATAAAGATCTGGGTAAGATTCCGTGTATCTGTTTAAAAACCAGGCATGGTGACACGTATCTGTAACCCCAGGATAGACACGACAGAGATAGATAGATCCTCTGAGTTCACGGGCAAGCTCTAATGAAAACGAGAAACCCTGCCTCAAAAAATAAAACAGAGCAGTAAAGGAGGACATCAGTGTTTATCCTTGTCCTTTTCATACACAGGCATCACACTCATACACACACATCTACATGTGTACACACACACAATACACACCATGAAAATTGTTTAAAAAAAATAAGTAGATAGTTTCACTCCAGAATCTGGGCTGATGGAACTTATGGCACAGTGCCAGTTGCTGTGGCAGAAGAGACAGCTATGGTAAGTTCTCATTTAAACTGAACTTGTTTATAATGAACCCACTGAAAAGTTCTCTATATCTCTCCCACTTTATTATTATTATTATTATTATTATTATTATTATTATTATTATTATTATTAATGACAGAGGTGTTATCAGCCTGCTTAGCTTGGAAGATGTCAGGAATGTGTCATTACATCACGGTCTCCTGATGCAAGTATGAAGTCTGAGGTGGTATAGTTGTGAAACATGGTGTGTAAATATTTCTCTGATGAGTTTCACAATAAAACCCGCAATGTAAACTCTCCATTTAATCCACTTACCATGCCCTTAGTGTTGAGTTGCTTAAATATGAGTGTGCATGGTTAACTTTGTTCATACTACATCGTGTTCTTGTTTGACTATTTCATATGCCTACATAGTTTTCTTATAGTGTAGTTTAGGCAATGTTAGTTTTACTTTGTTGACAAATTATTCTAATTTTAAACCTTTCTTAATTGTTTGGAAATCAGGTAAATTAGCTGTGTGCATTAGAATAGATGGCAGAGTAACACACATCAATGTAAGAGGATATTTTTAAACTTTTGGCTATGGGGGACACTGAATGGAAAATTAGATGTTTGTGTGTGTTCATGCATGTGTGTGATGTGTGTGTGTGTGTGTGTGTGACAGACTTTTGTTTTAATCCCCAGAGCCTGACACAACATCTGGAATTTAGTAGGCATTCAACATTTGTCCATTGAATGAATGGCTCTTGCCAGAATGCTTTCCAGAATTATTGCTCAAATTTTCATTGCCACCAGCAAAGAATTAAATTGCTCCAGCAGACCCCTTAATGGTTTCCACAGTGGCTTTATTTTCATTTGTGTGATGATTAGCAAGGCTGTGTATATTGCCAAGATTCTCCTTTTACTTTTGTTTTTCTTTCCTTCATATATACTCTACTAATAAAGCAAAAATTTATCTCAGCGACTGCATCCATATATTTAGAATTTTGAATGCTTGGGGCTATCTATTACAGATTCATTGGAGAAAAGAAAAAAAAAAGAGTAATTGAGAATAAGTTGGAGGTGCGACCAAAGAAGCCCAGCTGAAGAAATAAAACATAAAATTATATTGTCACTATCCTTCTTTCAGTCCATTTTATGCTGCTGTATCAGAACACCTGAGACTGTGAAATTTATAATGAAAATAAATTCACTTTCTGACAGTTCAAGAATCTGCAGAGTCCATGATCAAGGGTTTGGCAGTGGTCAGAAACTTTCTTGATGTAGCATCATGTGGTAGGAAGGAAGAGGAAAAGGAAGAGCCAGAAATGTGGACCAAATGCACACTTTGATCCTGTGACAGTAGCATTAGTCCATTTCTGAAAGTAGAGACCTTATAGACCTTTCAGATTTCAGAATTCCCAACTCTGAAAGTTGCCACAGTGACAATCAAATTTTAACAAGGTTTGGAAGGGTGGACATGGTCCTCTTCGGCATCAGCAGATATTAGTATAGGACATGTTTTGGAAGCAGTGCCCCAAGTCTTCACATTGTTGACAGGTGGATATAGGCCCAACTCTGTTTCCTGAGGTAAGACACTGAGGCTTAGCAACTGTGTGGGACCACACATGTTAAAACAAAAAAACAAGGCAGCTCTGAGTTTCTGTATGTGTGACTTTGGAGCCTGAGTTTCTTCTCTGTGCTTTGTGCTTCCCTGCCACTAGTATGGGGGCATATCAGCAACAACATTTAAGGACAAATATGTTTTTGTTTTTGGTTTTTTTGTTTTTGTTTTTTTTGTTTGTTTTGGTTTTTTGGTCTGGAGGATCTAATGGGGCTACTCTTGTAGCAAGGGGTAGAGTCTGAAGACAGGTGTTGGAGAGGCTGTTGTTCAGAGAGAATGTGTGAACTATGGCAATGCCTAGAGGAAGCTAACAGTGGGGCTGGCCCTCAAAGACCCAAGAGGTAACATTTCATAGTATCAGTGGGCAATAAGAAGACAGATCCAAAACAAGTTAGCAGCCCGGTTTGGGACTGGAGCACAAAGCTCTGAGCAGAGGGGGACAAGAGTAAGGATGCTGCCAGATGAGCAGGCTGGGCTCATGCCAGGTCTCAGACTTAGAGCACTTTCCAGGCATCATCTTTCACTGATAAGAAGTGGTTGGGAAGCCAACTGGCAGAGGCTTCCCAATAGGCAGCTAGTCATGTATAGTTATTCACATGTAAATTCATTAAGTAGAATAAAATTAAAACGTTGAGTCCTCAGTCATGCCAGCTACATCCCCATGGCTAGAGAATGGGGTATCATAGATACAGAAACCACACACCATCACAGAAAATTCTGCGGAACTACACAGCCCTTGGTTGTCCAAGTGGGCCAGTGGAAACCATCACCTATAGCATCCATGACTACAGGAACCTGTATGAAGTGCAGAATCCCAGACCCCACCCTAGGCCTTGGGAGTTTGGGGAGAGAAGACCTCACACACGTAAGCAAGTCCCTTCCAGCTGAGTAGCATTGACTCTTCTCTGTGGATTTGGGTGGTCCTGGCAGATCTGCTCTGCTTTGCTGATGACCCATGCCACCTAAGCTGAGCATTTCTCCAAAGAAGAGATGACTGTCTCATTTTTCATCTTTCCTGCAGACATATCCCCCTATCCATTGCTCTTCCTTTTATTTTAGTTTTGTTCATTTTTATGACCATATTTTTGGATCTTATTAATATTTAAAAGATTACGATGGTGGGAGCCTGCCTTGGCTCTTACTTGGGAACAAAGCACATCCCTCCACCCCCAGCCCTCCCAACTATGGTCCTGTAGCCAACATCTCTGTGGCATCCCTCCACAAAGGTGATGATTTCACCCCCTCCGAGATGTGCCTTTTCAGCAGCCTCACCAAGAAGCTGGGTACAAAGACCCACCTACCCTCTGCACAGCAGTCTTGGGCTATGCACCCGCACCCGAGCTCAGTGTTTATAGATGCCCTGGCAAGGATGAGAACCCATCTTGCAAGGCGTCATAAATATTTAACAGCAAGCACTTTGTAAAGAAGAGTGTTATTAAGGGCGGTGCTGCGAAGCAGCCTCAAATGTACCCATATATCAGGAGCTGCTAATGCTACGTGGACATAACCCCCTGACAATTGCCCTGGGCAAACGGGCTCCTTATGTTAGGGGAGAGTTAAGAAAAAAAAAAAAAAAAAAAAAAAGAAAGAAAGAAAGAAAGAATTTAGACTTTGCAAGTATTTCTACCCTTCGTAAAATAACCCCCCAACCCCATGCCTCACACCCTGACCATCGCCATTGTCTCCTGATAGGGAATGGCCTTCCAACAAATCCACAAGAGAAAAGGCATTGATGGGTGGAGGGGGAAAAATTACATATATCCACATGCTCCTCATGTCCACACAAAGAACTGTCCTTCCTAGCCAATTTTTCATAGAGCTTCTTGCATTCTGCTACTAGCAGACGGATCTCCTGTCACCATGGAAGCCCAGCCCACACCACTTATTTCAACTCTTCAAGCTTTAATGATACTGGTTCAGTTTTCTTTACCCTGCGGATTGGATACACCACATTGCAATTCAAATCGCCCCAAACACCACAGCAAGCATGAGGTGATCACATTTCTTCCTAAGTGGAAATGGCTCTCCACAGGGGACTCATTCAAGAAGCAAGGGGCTAGGGCAGCATTGCCCTGGCAACTTCTCCTTCCCCAGATGATCATCATTGGAGGTAAATGCTTGGAAGATTAAAGTCTCCAGTCCGTGAAGCAAACTCCTGTTATGTTAGGAAAATACCCTGCACTGGCCATCTTCAGAGCAACAGATTAAGTCACAAGAGATTGTTAAATGAAATGGATGTGCGTGCGTCATTCTTATTATATTTAACTTTCAAAGTGACTCCACTTCTTTTAGCTTATAATAAAACCTGTGAAGGGTCTGAAACACTAATTGAGGAACTCAATGTGACCCAAAGAAGGCAGAGAATTTGGGTATTTGCTGGCATAAAACACTTCCTCCAAATGCCAGCTGGGGAAGGAAATTGCCTTGTGAGTCTCTTTCATGGCTTCTGCTTCCTTAATAATAAATATTTGCATGGAGCTCAATCTTCATAGAGGAGCAGGATTCTAGGGCCAGATACATGGGGGAGAGCCCTCCCATAAAGCATAGAGCCCTATAAATGGTTCCACATTTCAGCCATCCTCGCCAGGCATTTCCTTAAACAGGTAGGAGAGCATCCAAGGGAAACACATGTGCTGATGGAACCATGAACTAATGCAGCCGTCGTGAGCCACGATGATGACTGAGCTCTCCCCAGTGTACATGCTTTGTTCCAAGCTATAATCAAAAAGTTCATTTGTAACTGCATTACTGGGGACCTGGAATAAACTCGCCCATAGATACGACATTATAAATAGAGCTGGAGCTTACCCACATAAGCTGATCCCAGCCAAACGCAGTTCCAGTATTATATAGTTGCAAGAAAACAATAACAGCCAGATATCCATAATTAAACAGAACAGAACAACAATGAGATGAAACGTCTTCTTTTATTGCAAGAACATTCATTTTTGAGGGAAAGATTAATTGGACAAGGATGAGGAGGTAAATGGAGATGCTGGGATGCTCTCGGAAAAGGCTGAGTTAACTCAAGGGCTGTTGAGGCTGATGGCTTGAGCTCTTCAATGTGTTTCATTTCACTTCAAACCTTACCACTTGGCGTGTGCTGAGGGCAGGCAGACAACTAGCACTACTTGTATTTAGCCCCTATAATTAAAGTCAGTTTTTATTGTTCCCTTCACACAATGTGAAAAGGGAAGGAAAAAAAAAGGGTCAGGCAGGGGGAAAGGGAGGAAGGAGAGACCAGGAGAAAAGCGGAAAGCAAGTTGAGGAAAACCGAACTTGGTGAAAAGCTGAATCTGAGAGTGAAAGATTGTCTTAGAGGTGTCAACAGAATCAATGAATCAGTCACAAGAAGAGGAAGGAGAGAGGAAGAGGGGGGTAGGGAAGGAGAGGGCTGGCGTCATGGAAAAGTGCTGGCTTGGGCAGTTTCTGTGCAGGTCATTAGAGGATGCTATCTTTGCCGCTGACTAGAGCAAATCAGACAGGGGACAGCCTTGGGGTGAATGGGGTGAGCTGAGGATAATGAACACGCTGCCCTTCTTACAGAAGAAGTTGACGTGCCATGCTGACTTCAGAACCTAAAAGCCATCCCTCTTTTGCCGGGGAGATACCTTATCTCCTGTGGATCAGCATCACCATTACTCCCTGTTCCTTCAATACCTCCAATCTTCCCATATTCCAAGGTGGCCCTTTCTTTGGGAAATGTAGGGAAGTCCCCAGATGGCTTTACCCCTTGCTCCCCTGCTCTGCCCTGCTTCATCCCAACTTTCTGTCCTTCCTCAAAGAATCATTTATGTCTGCTGTGGGATTTAATAGGGCTTTTTAAAGATTTTAATACAAGAGAGAGAAATTTTAGTATACAAGAGAAACAGCAGAAGTTTAGAGACACAGGCAGAAGGTCACACCAGTTCCTCCAGACTGTTGGCCGAAAGCCCCATTCCTTGGTTGGAAACCCTGTAGAAAGGTAGAATACAGGCTAGAGGTGATAAGGCTGGGCAGTAAAGGGTCAAGAGCAGAGTGGTTTACGTAAAAGGAAGAGGGAGCCCAGAGACACTCTAGGTCCTGAGTGCCAAGGACCCTCAGGCTGTTTTCTAAGAAACCAGCAAAAAGTCAAGAAAGGTCAATTTCAATTCCAGCTTGGAATGCACCACCTTACACATGGTAGAACATGCTTGTACCTTTCTGTACAAAGGAGTTTCACTATCTTCTATCTTAGTCTTTTACTACAAATTAAGGTAGGAGCTGAACCCAAAGGCCTATTAATTAGTTTTTGTAAACAGAGGAGCCATTTTCTGTGAAAAAGCTGGACTCCCTTATGCTACAGGGATGAATGAAGTCGTTTATTCTTTTTAATAGCGGTTTCTTCCTCAGCTTACACTTTTCAGTCCATAAGGTTTTTCTATAATGCCTACCTAAATCCTGGTCCCCAGGCAAAATTCAGGGAGTGGTATTTAATAATAAATGTATCCAGATTGACATGAAAGATGTAAAAGTGGGGAACTTCTGCCACTGTGGCTGCTGGATGAAAGCCAAGTAATGATTGTCTTTTCCTTGGTGGTTCTCAGCCTTGGGGAGCAGGGGCAAGCAGGAACAGACTATGAGGTGCCTATGGGCTGATATCACAGGCTGAGCCAAAAACCAGTGTGAAGTGCATTAGGAATGGGAGGCACATGCAGCAGTTGTGAACACAGGCAGACCCTGGTTCTTTGAGCATCTCTAATGAGGCCTCTGCAATCCCATCTTCTCTAGCCAGAACTGAACCAGATTAGGCTCCTTATTTTCCTGGTCTAATTCCTCTTTGTTCATGCCACAAATCGTTTGTTGTTATGGACTGAATATTTGGCCTTCCCTCAAAATTCATATATTCAAATCTTTTTTTCTTTGTTAATTACACTTTATTCCCATTGTATCCCCCCTGTGGTTCCCTCCTTCCTCCCATCCCAATCCTTCCCTTCGGTCCACCTTCTGCATGCATGTCCCTCCCCAAGTCCACTGATAGGGGAGGTCTTCTTTTCCTTACTTCTGATCCTAGTCAATTAGGTCTCATCAGGAGTGGCTGCATTGTCTTCTTCTGTGGCCTGATAATGCTGCTTCCCCCTCAGGGGGAGGTAATTAAAGAGCAGGCCAATCAGTTCATGTCAGAGTCAGTCCCTGTTCCTATTACAATGGAACCCACTTGGATACTGCACTGCCATATATTCAAATCTTAACCTCTAATGGGAAGCATTGGCAAATAGGTGTCTGATTGGTGGTTAGGTCATGAAGACAAAACCCTTATAAATAAATGAGTTTAGTGCCTTTATGAACAAAATTTAAGCCCTTGCTATCACCTTTTGTCATGCAGGCCTACACTGAAAAGATGGCCAGCAACATGCAATTCAAGAAACAATCCCCTGAAGATATCAAATCTGCTTCCAGACCACTTGATCTTGGACTTGGAGCCTCCAAAACCATAGGAAACAATTTCTAGGAATAAATAAGACACCCAGACTTTGGCTTTTCCCCCCTCCTTCTTTTTATTCTCCTCCTCTTCCATACTTTGCCTTTTTAGGAGCAGGTCGGAAATATGACATAGTCATGCCAATGTGATTTCTATTTAATTGGAATTTGATTTATCTAGATATATCAATATAAATGACAATAATTACAATTCTGTTACACTTTCTTTAAGAAACTTTCATGATTTAGAAAAGAATAAAACTTGAAATTTTAGCAGATATGCCAGGATGCAGTAGGTAAAAGTTTTAAAATAGATAGCCAGACATTGGAGATTACCAAGGAATTAGGTAAAACTCTGCACAGCTCTTAAGTATCTTCTCCTTTAAGATATACAGTGTCAAGAGAAGCTTGGATAAGTTTCTGTCACCATGTTTACAGACCCAGCCATTGTGACAGAGTGAGAGGACAAGCTTCCTCCTCCTTCTCCATAAGAGCTGGTGAATTTAGTTTGATGGTGGTCAACTAAGCAGGGATAAGCAAGACCCTGAAGTACAGGAAAAGGTTAAATTCCTTGTCACCCTAGGCAGGTACATTCTCAGCTTGCTGAAGGGAGCATTTCTTCTGGCCAGATGTGGGTCATTCTTAAGGAAAAGAGTTGGTCTTGTCTTTCATCAGACAGCTGATAGTTAATACAAAGACCCACAGTGGTTGAAGCCCATAGAAAAAGTGATTGTGGAAAGCAAGGTCCTAAATGAGACAGCTCTATCCCCCCATGTCCTCCCACTCAGGCTCGGGGAACATCATGAAAGAGGCAGCAGAAAGATTATAAGGACCAGGCATCATCATCATTATATTATATTATATTATATTATATTATATTATATTATATTAATTATATCTATATAATATATAATAATATTATGTTATTACAATAAGTAATATGTTCTGGAGATGACAGGGTCATTGCAGTCATAAGCTCACATCATCTGTGGTTGCCTGCCTAAGCCCTTGCTAAGACCAAGCCAGTCACATTCCAATATAAAGGGAGAAGAGCCCTGAATTGCTCCAATCCTAAGCAGTTGGCTTAAGCAGTTGGCTGCTGGTGAAAGGGGATCAGTTTTTGTTTTGTTTTGTTTTGTTTTGTTTTGTTTTGTTTTGTTTTGTTTTGTTTTTCAGCTGTTTGGCTCATGGGAGGTTGTCCATGCTCTAGTGGATGGTACCCAAACCCATATGAATGTGGGCAGCACTAATTGGACTCAAGTGTGCTACAACATGAGAAGAAGATGTTGGGAGGGGGATGTGTGTGAAAGGGCGCAGAAGGGACTGGAAAGAACAGTGAGGATGGATAGGATTTTAAAACATTGTATTCATGTATGAAATTGCCAAAGAATAAATGAAAGCTTCTTTTATAAAGAAAGAAAAAGTATCGGCCCAAACAATTTGAAACTTGCTCAGGAGTGTTCCTAACAGAGTGTAAGAGGCACACACTGGCCAGGATCCACTGTGTTACAGCATCCGGGGCCTCTATTGCCACTGTTTTGGTCTATGTGGTATTTTTCTTTGTTGGTAGTTTGTTATCAATGGAAAAGAATGGCGCAGCTCCATCCTCTCCCTAAGTCCACTGCAAGTCTCTGTCAGAGGTTGTCTCTGCACTGAAGCAGAAAACAGAGGAGGCTACTGTCACACTGGCATATAGTTGATGCTAAATCAAGGTCAGAACTGTGATAGAATTTCCTAGATTGCAAATACTAATTTTCAAACTTAAATTGCTTTGTGAGAAGATCTCTCACTTAACTAGTCTGATACTGGACCAGTTATCTTAGTCTGGTCCCAAACATTGCTTATGTTTTCTAATCATACAGATTCATTCTAACTGACTACTATGAACACACAATGGAGAGCAAAGAAGCCATGGGCCTACCAGGAGTTTTGTTCCAATGTGGATATAGATTATAACAGAATTGATTAATAAAACTTCTAAATCATTGGATAAAATGTAAGCTTTTTTATGTTTAAAGCAATTTCATGTGATTGTTTCCACAAAATCATTTCCAATATATTCACATTCTTTAGTACATTTTAGCAGTCTCATCATTTAGATTTCAAGGGAAAAATCCAATCAAGAATATGCTAGAATAAGGTAGGAATAAAAGACCAGAAGGAGATGGGACTAATTCAGGAGTTAATAATCATTTTTTAGAAAGTTTCTCAAACCACCAATTATGTTTCATTAATTAGTTATAAAATAAATCTAGTGGGCTATGACCCAGTGGGTTTTTTTTTTAAATAAAATTGAATGGATTGGATGAAATAGAAAAGACAGAATGGAATAGAAAATGTCAGAGTGCATCCTCCACAGTGAGATTAAGCATTATTTAACCATGCTTTTGCTTTTTACATGCTTCTGTGGGTGTATGTTCATAGTCTATGGAACTGAGGATTCAAAGTATATTTTATGTGTCTTACAGGCTAAACATTTTGAAGGTCACAAACATGGCACATATGAAACACATGAAGAAAAACATCAAGACTTAAAGGTGACATGCGGAATAGCAGAAATGGGAGAGAAGAACTAAGAAACACCAGATAAATTCTGCATTTCCTCAGCTGTCAGCTGTTAACTTCTTTTTCATGGAATGGAAGCTACTATTTACAACCAGAGCCCCTTAAAGCCATTTTGTCCACTTCCCCCTTGTGAACAGGAAGACAAAGGGCAGGAGAAAGGAAGGGAAGCAGAAGAGAAATGAGGAAAGGGGAGGAGAGAAAAAGAGGAAAAGACTAAACCCAACAGCTACAAACTCAGTGAAGGCACTGGCACCCCACCAGTCTCTGAGCACAGCCCTATGCACTCACTGCTTTAGACACCTCATATCAGGTGGGAGTGTTTCTCACAAGGTATTTGAAGAGAAATGGAACAATAGAGAATTGATTTCTCCAAATGTCAAGCCTGGACCTCACATCTGTTACCTCTTTACAAATCTGTGATGTAGATTAGTCCTATTCAGATTTGTAAATAATTCAAATATACAGAAAAAATGCCTCACCTCTGCCAGGGAGGCACTTAAATTCTCCAGAAAGAGAATTGAGAAATTGAGGCCATTTCTTCCCAGAACTCTGAAAGTTATTCAGGAGTTCACAAATGACTATGCCCTAGCGTGCAGGGGCAAGACTCACACAGTAGAACACCTGCCTAGCATGTGTCAGGGTTTGACACCTAGTACTGCATATGAAATAAGCTGCAGGTAACAAGGTGGAGGTAGCAGGGAAGTGTGTGGAATATGGCAGAATGAGCACACAATTCTCTGCAAGTTAGATATACTCTTCTCTTTAAAGAAAAAGATTTTATCTATCTATCTATCTATCTATCTATCTATCTATCTATCTATCTATCTAGTGTGTGAGTATTCTGTCTGCATGTATACCTTCATACCAGAAGAGGGCATCAGATTTCAGTATAGATGGTTGTGAGCCACTATGTGGTTCCTGGGAATTGAACTCAGGACCTCTGGAAGAGCAGACAGTGCTCTTATCTGCTGAGCCATCTCTCCAGCCCTAGATATACTCTTAAAGAGAATGCAACACATTGCTACAAGAATGAGAGAACTCAGGGCTCTCATGTCTAGAAGGTTCAAATGAAGCTATAAGCAGAGGAGCACACTGACCAGGATCCATGGTGTACTTACAATGCTGAGCAGTGGAGATAGACAGTATGCTGTATCAGTGTATATTACATTAGTATATTAGACGCTTGATACGATACATTACATAGTTTGTACCACACTAATAAAAATTTGAAGTTGATTATTTCAGCAAGTTTTGTTGATCTTTTTGGCAATGATGGAGAGGAGTCACCAAACAAGAGACAAAACTCTCTTCTGTTGGAACTTGAATCCTGAAGAGAGACAAGAGAGACGCATTACTAAACATCCTCTTTCATACATGACTCACAACTAAGCCAAGGCTTATAAGGTCTAAGTGGCTCGTTCAAATCACATGGACACTCAACAGCAGAAAGCTCAGGTCTGAATCCACATGCATCTGTCTGCAAAGTGAGCCTACCCTCCACTGCCTCTAACTTCATTCAGGACGTTCAGGAGAGCCCTATAAGACCCCACTCTTAATCATCTTACTTGCTGAAGCATTATACGTACGGCTTTTACTGTCAGCTCTGACTCTTGATCATATTGTCATTTACTATTTTCTAAAGGTTTCATGGATGTAAGATTTGTTTGCTCACCTAAATTGAAAATTCCTGGAAGGTTGTGCAAGATAATATATTCAGCCATAGTCCCCAAAGGGTCTGGTATCCTAGAGGGCTAGGAACATTTTGCACAGTTTTTAACTACATGTTAATCTGCCAGGGTGCTGAAGCACAGTGAATTTTTTAAAAAAATCAAATAAATACTGCTTCTCACCCCCAAAGATATGGATCTTGTGGACATCATTATTAGACACTGAGGGGATTCTGGTGTGGAGAAGGTCTATCTCTGAAAACTCACAGAGAATAGAGAAAGCTTTCAAAGCCTCAAAGCAGACAAATACTGTACCTGGATTCCGAAAGGGAAGAAAGATCATGACTCGACAAGCTAGAGATTAATAACAAAGCATAATTTGCCTCTGAGAAAGACTAAAATCAAGAGAAATTTAATTAGGAGAAAGGCTTCAGGCTATTGAGTAAAAACTAATGTGGCCTTAAAAAGAACCAGGTGTGTCCCACACATGCAATTCACTTCCATCAAAAGGCTGACGGGAAACCTTGTGGCAATGTTGAGGCAATAAACTTATTATGGCTCGCCCACAGGAAGGCTGTTGGCTCTGTCCCATGTGACATGGCCATAAATAAGCTAATAAAATATAACCTAGGAGACTGCACCCCAAGATAGGTACTCTCAAATGATGGTGATAAACATCTATGTCTCTGACGGCCCAAGGAAGACACAAAAGAGGAATGGCCTAGGGATCAGTCATGAGTCCTGAGGTGTGTGGAGTCTCTACTGATGTGGGTGATAGGAGCAAGGCCAGGTTGATTAAGTCTCAGACTGAAAGTGTGGCACACTTTACTGTGTTGAGCAGGCATGTATTTCTCTACAACTCAATGGAGTCTGAGAGGAAAGGTTGAAAGCAGGCACGGGTTAGGTTTTAATAAGGAGAATAAGATCTGATCTTTTCCCTGTTGTTTGACAGTACTCCTGGGAACTGGGTACCAGGGAAGACTTCCCTTCAGTGAGAGGCTCTGGTGCGGGTGGAAAAGGGTTATCTGGCTATGGGTTGTGAGGTATCCACTGAGACCTCTGTTTTCTCTTCTGTGCAATGGGGCAATGGCTGTTCTGAACTATGAGCATTAATTATGTGAATAAGATCATTAAGGATCATTTGGGACTTCGAAAATGCAAAGCATGGCATAAGTGCTGAGTATTATGATGTTTCTTGAAAAGGGCAAAGTTCTCTGCTTGGAAAGGAAATGGGAGGAAAAATTACAGGAGATGGAACAGGCCCACCCAGAGGAGCAGCTATTAGACAGTCTGGGGAGCAGTACTGTGAGGGCTTGAGCATCATAAAACATCTGTGGTAATTTCCACTCACCTCTGCTCCCCTAGCCACCAGGAGGGAGGCTGAGGAGGACAAAGCAGCCTGTTGTCTTAAGTAAAGAAGAGGGAAAAGCAGTAAAGTGAGCATTTGCCCTTGACAATGTTGAGGATATCTTTCAAATGTCACCCGGTTTGGGATGTTCTAAATGAAGAAATTACTTAGTCAATCTAGGGAATTGTAGTTATTTCAAAAAGCAACGAAAACAAGCTTCCAAAATTCAGCTGGTAGAGATGCCTTAATCACACTCATACACACACACACACCACACATATACATGCACACACATGCACACCTTCAACCTGACAAGTTTTTTAAGCTGTCCTTGAAACTCAATTTGCTGTACATGCTTTATCCCAAGTTAATGAAGGTACATGTTCAATGCCAATGCTGCCCATTTGGGGTTGCTCTCAAAACTCCTTCCAGTTGTATAAGGGCAATTTCTGCAAGCCTCAGTACTGGGGGTAAGGGACCTGTCAGCAAGGGGGGGTGGGGTGGGGACGGCAATCTGAATAACTTTTCCCTTATTGGACACAGTTAACAGAGCGTCAAAAGAATCAAACACATGTTGATGGGAGCTGTTCCAGGAAGCTAGAATCTAGACAAAAAAAGAAAAAGAAAACAAAACCCCAAATTCCCTAAACTCTACTCACACATTTTCTTTCTAGTTCAGTTCCAACCTGTTATCTGAAGCGACCCTCTAATAAATTAAAAGAACCTTGTCAAGTAGCTGGTTCTATTATTAACTAGACATGTGTCTCTCCTGGGCTTCCCCCCAGATCAAGAAAGCTGTCAGCCTCCTCTACAGGATCCCAGGGCCTCATAGCTGAGCTCAGCAGCCTCCAGGATGGAAGTCAAGGATGATGAGTCCTTTAATTTGGCCAAGTGGCCCAGAAGGGGTTCAGTGACAACCACGGTCACGGTTGGAGTCTTCTTGGTGCTGTCTCTCCAAGTCACTCAAGGGCATCGGTGCCGGCCGCAATTGAAGTCAGTGGGCAAGTTAACAGCAAGACAATCCAAATCTTAAATATTGCATGTAGAGAGCCACTGTAATTTCTTCCTGATTGTGTAGCTCTGGGACTTAAGGAGCAGATGGGTTACCTTTCTGTCCTTGGAACCCAATTCTGCAGACAACAGTACAAACTAGCATATGCCCAGGCTTCTGTCCAGGTATCAGGACAAACAGAAAGGAGACAGTTAAGATTCAGACTACATGTTTGAAACTTACTCTGCTTTGAAATTTGATCTTCTCAGTGGCACAGGCGTTTCCAGTGCTTTTGTTTAGAAAGAAACATGTTTTCTTCTCATAATATGTTTGCAGGAACAGACACAGGAGAGGAAGATCAAGATGTCAGGGGCAGCATAAATGGATGGGAACATTACTCACATTAAATCAGCCTCACTTGGGAAACCCAACCAGTTTTCAGCTCCAACAACCCAGCTAAAAGCCAGGAAATAGCACAATCTTGAATCTTCCTACTGAGACCATTGACATCACCACACTTAACTGAAGAGCCACCAAAGTAATGAAGTGTTTTGATTTGAATCTGATAGGTCTGTCGTAGGCTCATGTTTTGAATGTTTGTATGTAGCCAGTGGTTCTAGTTTTGGAGGCTAGGGAACCTTTAGGGAACCTTTTGGGGGCCTAGTGATGAGAAGACAGCTGAGTGGGATATTGTTTCCCATTTGCCTCCTGCCAACTCTGATATGAACTGTTTTCCTCCCATGCTCACTCCTCCACACATGTTGCCTTGCCCAAATCCATGGGGGCAAACAGACATGAACTGAGATCCCTAGAGATCAGGGCCAAGTGCATCCTCCCTTCTCTAAGCTGCTTTTTCTCAGGTAATTTGGTCTCAGGGACAGGAAGGTACAATCTCTTTAGACGCCTCTAGCTTCTGTGGAACATGCAGTGAGTGTTTAAGAGAGGCTTGTGAATCAGAAAATCATTAACGAGTTAATTATAATACATTCGAAAAGTCAGTATAGAAGTCTTAACATAAGATTTACTCAGAGCCCCATTCTGTTTTCCCTTCTACCCTTTTTGAAACTTAATGTTTCAAGTATGACTTAAACAAACTCATTGTCAACAATGCATTCTGTTAGGTCCTGGAAGCCTCTTTCCCTAGAAGGAAGTACTCACCGGCTTCCCTCAGTCTGTGAGAGGAGCTCACCATGGGTGCATTTTCTTTCTCCCTCCTCATGTCAACTACTCAGGAAATCAGAGATCTGTGCAGCTGCATAGGCCTTCCTGAGCATAATTCATGTTGGCTTAAGACTTAAGCTTATGGGATTAGAGCAATGATCATAAACCTTGCCCATTATAAAATCCTAAAATCATTATCAATTTTAAAGTGAGTCTAAAACCTTGGGCACAACTAATAACAAATATATGCAGACTCAGACCAAGACGAAACCCAAATCCTGTCTAATTTGGAGAGCTCAGTTTTCAGCAGATTATAGAGTAAGGCTGAAGCTTTTCTCTCCCTGGAGACAGAATGGAAGAACAGGGTGGGCTCTTTGCTTCTGCTCAAAGCCAGGGAGTGAAAGGCATCAGGTAGTAGTTCTCTACCTCCAACTTGAGGAGAGAAGAACAGGTGCTTGGGCTTCAAATCACTACTCCCAAGGCAGAAGAAAGAACAAGGACAAAAAACAAGCTTGGAACAGAAGATAGCATCCAGGGAAGCAGGGTCTCCGTGACCCTTATACTTCGGGGCTTGCAGCTGCTGTCTTCCATGGTGTGAAGCACACACTTGAAAGAGCAGCATCCTGACCGTGGGGGCATCATGAGGGTGGAGGCTTATGATCAAACACAGAAACATGCTTCCAACAGGACATGCTATGCATTAGTCTATGCAAATAAGCAATCTTTTGCTGCTCCCCTGCATAAGACACTGAATGAAGAGGAGGAAAGGACGGTCTCCGCTCAGGGTGTGTGATTTACAACCCGAGTTCAAAGTGATGATAATACTATGTTTTTACTTTTTAAATTGTTTTATCCTATTTTTTTCCAGCCCATAAGGAATGCACCTTGGTGTCAACAGAACCCCTTTGTCTTTGTAAGCAATTTTGAAGCAAACTATCGGTAAATTACTTCCCAAACCACCACACAACTAGATCATGCTGAGAAAATGGGCTTTGCCAGAATGCAGTAAATTGTTGCTGTCACAAAAGAAAATACAACCAGTAGAAATCGTTACGGATGAATCATCATGAGAAAGGGCCCCCAAAATTAGCCTTCATTCATTTTCTTTTTCATCATGCACGCATGCAGGGGAAGGTAGGTGTATATGTCTGTGTTTACTTGAACTCACCAGCCCCATGTAGGACTGGAGCTATGGAGGACTGTACAGATGAGCAAGGCCAGCCTTTTCCCTGGCTTAGGTGCTTTGGGGAGAGTTGATTTTGCCTGGGTAGCTGTTTACGACTAAAGGAAGGAAAACCCTGTGGTTAATGGAAGAGGGAAAGAAACCTTCTATTTCCAAGCATTTGTTGAGGTTTACCAACTGGTGTCAGGCTCAGGACTCAGAGCTGTACACCTGCTACCTCTTCTAATTTTACCATCCTCCTCTTCGTCCCCTTCCCCCTGAGCCCCATAATCTCAAGTTTTATCCCACACAAAGACAGGAAAATTCAGAGACTGGATGACTTGTTCAGAGTCCCACAGCACCAAAGTAGCTAAGACTGATGTCAAGGTGGGCTATCAAGTGTGATGCTGATGACAGGTACAGAACATGCCATGGGAGGATCACAGTGAGTGAAAGCCAGCATATCTTACCAAGTCTGGCAGTCCTTTTTCTGTTGCAATAATAAAGTATTAACTACACAGGAAATTATAAAGCAGTGTGTTTGACTCATAGCCTCTGAGGCTGGGATGAGAGATGTCAGCATCTGGTGAGGGGCCTCCCTCCTGCATCATGACGTAAGAGGACATCATGTAGAACTGTAGCCTTGTGCCAGCTCAGCACCATCTTTCTCTTGTCAGAAAGCCATCAATGCCACCTTGGGAACCCACCTCTCCTGACCCTGTCTCATCCTAACCGCTTCTCAAAGGACCTGTTTCCAAATACCATTAACATGGAAATTTGGGGATCTGGTTTTTAATACAGGAACTTTGGGAGAATATATTGAAACCACAGCAATTCCAAGTAGCAAAAGCCAGCACTGTGAGAATGGGTGTACTTATTCCCATGTGTATGTGTGTTTTTTTTTAATTTATGCACAACTTTCAAAATTACCTAGAAACACTCAACCTTGGTGCCCCAATTTAGGAGTCCTGCATCGGGGATCTGTTGAGTCTCCTCTAGCACTCTGCATTAGCTCTTGTCTCTCCTCTCTGCATAGTCACCCCAATCATTTGCTAATGATTGCTCTTCCTGCCGTTATATAAACAGTAATAGAAAAAAAATGCTCCACTAAGGTGTTAAACATTGTTTAACATGTAGTAACAGGCTTCACTGTGTAATCAGGGACAAGTGATGATTGCCATGCAAAGGATTTGACACCGGCTTAGGTCTGATCTGATTCACGCATCTGTGATGAGCTGACTCTTCTTTCCAGGGCTAATAACCTGGTGGGATGGCTGAGGAACCTGTTGCCAAATAGGTGTGCTAAAGTTGCACCTAATGGTAGACAGGGTCACCTTCTGTCCCTGTAAGGTTTGACTCCATCTTTCACCCAGTGGCAGGTCAGAGCAGTTTACAAGTGACATGAATTTGAGGGCTTTGTCCTGTCATACGGATCTGTTAGCAGGGAGCCACCTCTCAAGTTATCCAGGCTCAGAAGACACCCTGAGGCAGATACAGATTCATGTGGGTTTCTGGGGAGAGCTAGGAAGAAAAGAATTTGAAAAGCATCAAGTGAGAAGCAAGGCCATATTTCCCAGTACCCAGAATACTGCTCTTGATACCCAGCATATGGATCTAAGAGCCAAGGTAGAAGACACAAGGATGCTTGACATGGAATTCCTGTGGAGCAATCGTCTCCAAAAGCTTAATGGAACGGGGGTGGTTTTATTACCAGTATATACATTCTATATGGTAGTGTGCTTGCATGCATGGGTATATCAATGCTACATGTCATGTATGTGGACTATAGTATTTACATGTTTTATAGCATGCATTTGTTGTATGGTTGACATGTTATGTGGCACACATAATTAACATGCACAAATAATACTCTTATCTATGTTAAGTGATATTTTTTATGTGGGCTCATGAAAGTATTTTTCTGGATTTTTACATTTCCCCAAAGAAGCAGGTTGGTTAATTTCAGATCTTTACTTCTCTCTCCATTCCTCTGTCCAATCCCTCAGTCTCATCCCCAGTTCTGGAGAAGATCACTTTCTGGGGCCTCCTCTTCCTCTCTGAACCTCATCTCCAGCAGATCACATAGACTTATTCCTTCAATTTTACCACCACCACCACCACCTCCACCATTCATCGCATAATCCTAGCCTCCAACACCAGCAGGGATTCCCTAAGAGCACATCTGCTGAATAGGGCAGAGAAAGCTAAGCTAAATGAACGTCTCCACCTCTCCTTTCTTCCAAATCCAATCCCTCAGTCTCATTTGAAGCTCTATAGCAGACTACCTGCTGCAGGACGCCCTCCTCTCTGCCCCCATCTCCAGCTAATCATGAGATCCTCTTCTCCAACCTTCCTCCTTACTCATCCTGTCATCCCATCCACCAGCTACATCAGGCATTCTCTAGGAATGCACTAGCCAGATCTGCCAGAGACAAGAGTGGGCAAGTGGAGTAGGTAGACTAGCTTGAGATTTTCACTCTCCCTCCTGATCTCCTTACGCGATCCCCCAGTCCCATAGGGAGCTCTGTAGCAGATTGCCTGTTGTTGCCTGTTCTTACTCTCTATCCAAACTCTCAGGGGAATAAGAACATACTGGTGGAGCACCCTGCTTTCCTCCCTCCTGTGAGCCTTCTCAGCTCCCATACCCAGCTCATCCCCATTCCTAAATATCAGCTCCCAATGCCCACAAACACATTTTACCTAGAATCCCCAGTGGCCACACCTTTCAGGATAGCAGAATAATTTCCACCAGACAACATATAGCCACCACACACTCTTAAGAATCAGAGAGAAAGAGAAAGAGAGAGCGCACAACAAAAACCAACAAACAAAACACCCATCCAACAAAGACAATAGCAGATATCAGCACCTGGAATTACAATCTGTCTAAACCCAGATGCCAGTGTAAAAGCACAACACAACAACCAGAACAATGTATCTCCACTGGAGCCCAGTAACCATACCACAGTAATTTCTGAGTATTGCAACATAGCTAAAGCACAAGACAAAGACATTAAAATAGTCCTTATGAATATGATAGAAGGCCTTAAAAAGGAAATGAATAAATCCATTAAAGAAATCTTTGCAAACACAAACAGTAGAAGGAAATGAATAAAACAGTTCAAGATCTGAAAGGGAAAATAGACTTAATAAGGAAAACGCAAGATGAGGGAAATCTGGAAATGAAACATTTAGTAACTCCAACAGGAACCACAGATGCAAGGCTTACCCACAGAATATTTATATATAGATTCTGTACTTCATTATATATATATATATAATATTTATATTTATATATTATATACATATAATACATATATAAAAAATGAAGTACAGAATCTAAGTCATTGAGGACATAATAGAAATGGATACCTCAGTCAAAGAAAATGTCAAATCTAAAATAATCCTGGAAATCTGGAGCACTATAAAAAGATCAAATCCAAGAATAATAATAATAGAGGCAAGAAAAGAAACCCAGATAAAAGGCACAGAAAAATATTTTCAACAAAGTTATAGAAGAAAATTTCTCTAACCTAAAGAAGGTACAAGAAGCATACAGAACACCAAATAGAATGGACCAGAAAACAAATTCCCCTAGGGACATAATAATTGAAATATTAACTGTACCGAATAAAGAATATTAAAAGTTTTAACAGGAAAAGGCTAAGTAACATATAGAGGTATAACTATCATAATAATAAATGACTGATCAACAGAGACTCTAAAAGTCAGAAAGGCCTGGGCAGATGTTCTATAGACTATAAGAGATCACAGATGCGGGCCCAAATTACTGTATCCAACAAAATTTTCAATCACAATAGAAGGGAAAATAAGACATTTTATAGTAAATAAAATATTATACAATATCTGTCTACAAATCCATTACTACAGAAGACACTAAAAAGAAAACTCTGACCAAAAGAGGTTAACCCAAGGACACACAGGAATAAATAAGACAAGACCACCAGCAAATCAAAAGGAAGAGCACACACACACACGCACCACCACCACCACCACATCAGACCACAAAATAACAGGAATCAGCAAACACTGTTCATTGATATCGCTCAACATCAATGACACCAATTCTCCAATAAAAGGACACAGACTAACAGAGTGGATGAGTTCATCCTTCGGCTGCATCCAAGAAACACACCTTAGTTAAGGAATGCTATTACCTCAGAGTGAAAGGATTTGAAAAGATATTCTGAGAAAATAGACCTCAGAAGCAAACTGGTACAGCCATTTTAATATCTGATAATATAGAGTTCAAACCCAACTAATCAGAAGAGGTGGGAAAGGACACCACATACCCATCAAAGAAAAAAAAAAAAAACCACCAAGAGGACTTTGCAATTCTTAACATCTATGCACCAAGCACAAAGTTTATCAAGATAGCAATACTATAGCTTAAATAACACACTGACTCTCACTCACTGATAGTGGGAGATTTCAATACCTGAATCTTACCAATAGACAGACCATCCAGACAAAATCTAAACAGAGAAATACTGGAGCTAAGGGACTTTATAAACCAAATGGACCTAACAGATATCAACAGAACATTTCACAAAAGGATTTATCTTCCTCTTTGCATTTCATGGAACTTTCTCCAAAATTGATCACATAACTTGGACACAAATACTGTCTCAACAAATACAAGAAAATTGAAATATATTCTGCATCCTACCAGACCACCACAGATTTAAAACTGGATATCAACAACAATAGAAACATAAGAAAGTTTACAAATTCATGAAAACTGAACAACGCAGTAATGAATTAAAAATGAGTCAAAACAGAAATTAAGAAAAAAAATTTAAAAATTGGTAGAATTTAATGAATATGACTACCCAACATACCCAAATTAAGGAACACAATGAAGGCAGTTCTAATAGGCAAGTTCACATTACTAAGTGTCTACAATAAAAACACTGGAGAGATCTCATACTAGTAATTTAAGAGCATATCTAAATGCTCTAGAACAAAAAAAAATTAAAAAAAACAAGAATGAGAGAGAAGAATATCACACTCAAAAGGAATAGACAGCAAGAAATAAACTCGGCTGAAATCAATAAAAGAGAAAAAAACACAAATATGAAACAAAATGAGTAGTTGGTTCTTTGAGATAATTAATAAATTTGACAAATTTATCCAAATTAACCAAAAGGAAGAGAGAGAATATCCAAATTAACAAAATTAGAAATGAAAGGGATACATAATAGATATCTAGGAAATTTAGAATTTCATAAGGATATACTTTATAAGCCTTTAATCTAGCAAAATGAAAAAAAAACTAGAAGAATTGGACAATTTTCTTCATACGTAGCACTTTCTGAAGTTAAATCAAAACCGGATAAACAACTTAAACAGACCAATAAGCCCCAGTGAAATAGAAGCAGTGATTAAAATCTTCCAACCAAAAAAGCCCAGGGCCAGAAGTTTTAGGGCAGAATTTTACCAGATTTTCAAAGAAGAGATAATGCCAACTCTTCTCAAATTATGCCAATACTTCTCAATTTTTTCCATGAAATAGAAATGGAAGGAACATTTCCCAGTTTGTTTTATGGAACCTCAGTACCCTGATACCCAAACCACATGAATACTCAAAGAAAGAGAATTACAGACCATTCTCACTTATGAACACAGATGCAAATATGCTAAATAAAATATTTACAAACCAAATCTAAAACATATCAAAACAATCATCTGCCTTGATCAAGTAGGTTTCATCCCAGAGATGCAGGAATGTTTCAACATATGTAAATCGATAAATGTAATTCACAATATAAACACCAAAAGAAAAAAAAACTATATGATCATCTCATTAGGTGAAGAAAAGGCCTAAATCCAAACACATTCCAACAAAATCCAACATACATTCATGATAAAAGTCCTAGAGAGATTAGTGATACATAGGGCATGCCTTAACATAATAAAGACCATCCACAGGAAGACTATTCTCAACATCAACTTAATTGGAGAGAAATTCAAAGCAATTCCACTAAAAACAGGAACAAGACAAGGTTTTTCCCTCTCTCCATACCTATTGATATAGTACTTGAAGTCTTTGCTAGAGCAATAAGACAAGTGAAAGAGATTGAGGGAATACAAATTGGAATACACATTTTACATAGAATCCCCAGTGGCCACACCTTTATGTGTAGATAAATGTTAGTATACATACATGAACCTAAAATTTTCACTGAGAAACTTCGGTAGCTGATAAATACTTTCAACAAAGTATCAGGATACAAATTAAACTCACAAAAATCAGTAGCTCTCATATATACAAATTACAAGTGGACTGAAAAAGAAATCAGAAAAAGAACACTTTTCATGATAACCTCAAATAATATAAAATCTCTTGGGATAACTCTGGCTAAGTGAGTGAAAGATTTTTATGATTAAAAATTTTTAGATACTGGAAAAAGAAATTTAAGAGAATGGTAGAAGGTAGACAAAAAGTCTCCCATGCTCATGGATGAAGGATAAATATAGTAAAAATGGCCAGCCTACCAAAAACTATCTACAGATTCAATGCAATACCCATCAAAATTCCAACACATTTCTTCACCGATCTTAAAAGGATAATTTTCAGCTTCATATAGAAACACAATAAACTCAAGATAGCTAAGATAATTCTGAATAATAAAATAACTGCTGGAGGTGTCACCATTCCTAATTTCAAGATGTGTACCAAGCTTCAGTAATAAAAACAGCATGGTATTGGTACAAAATTAGATGTGGTGATCAATGGAATAGAACTGAAGACCCAGAAAAAGTCCACACATATATAGACACCTGATATTTTTTATAAAGAAGTCAGAAATATCACTGGAAAAAGACAACATCTCCAACAACTGGTCAGACTTGATGGTTGAATGTACAAAAATCCAAATCAATCCATAACTATCACCATGCACAAAACTCAACTCAAAAAAGATCAAAGACCTCATTGCAAAACTAGATATACTGAATTGATAGAAGAGAAAGTTGATAGTAAATGTGATCTCAATTGGCCAAGGAAAAGACTTAGAACAGAGCACCCTTAACACAGGCACTGAGACAAACAATAAATAGAATAAATGGAACCTCATGAGGCATATATATATATATATATATATATATATATATATATATATACAGGAAAAGACACCATCATTAGGATAAAGCAGCAGCCTACAAAATGGGAAAGAATTTTTACCAACTACATATCCAGTAGAGGCCCAATATCTAAAATATATAAAGAACTCAGAAACCTAGATATCAAAATCTCCAACAACCCACTTAAAAGATGGGGTACATATCTAATAAAGAATTTTTAAGACAGGAAGCTCAAATGCTGAGAGACAGAGTCATGTTCAATGTCTTAGTCATCAGGAAAATACTGATGACTGCTTTGATATATCATCTAACACCTTCCAGAATGTCAAGATAATAAAACAAACACACAAACAAACCACAATAACAAAAACAAATGACAGCTAGTGCTGGCAAGGGTATGGAGAAAGGGAAACTCTCCTCCATTGCTGTTTAGAATGCAAACATTTACAGCCACCATGGAAATCAATGTTGTGGTTCCCCAGGAAGATAGAACTTCATGTACCTCAAGACTAAACTATACCATTCCTGGGCATATACCAAAGGGATACTTCAATCTACTACATGGACATTTGCTCAACCATGTTCATTGCTACTCTATTCATAATATCCAGAAATTGAAAACAACCTAGCTGTCTCTCAACAGATGAATGGATAAATAAAATGTGGTAAATTTACACAATGGACGATTATTCAGCCATTACAAAAGTGAAATAATGACATTTGCAGTTAAACAAATGAAACTAGAAAAAAAGTCATCATGAGTGAGGTAATCCATAAAGACATATTGTGTATATTTGCTTTTATGTAGTACTAAATGTTAAATTAATGATAATTGAGCTCTAATCTATAAAGCCCCAGGGTTAGACTTAGGGACTGATCCAGAGACAGCAGATAGATTTCTCTCGGAAAGGAAGGTGGAATAATTATTTATGGAGGAATGGGGAGAGGACTGCAACAGGAGGATCAAGAGAAGAGAGTGAGGGAAGGCAGGGACGAAGGAGGGAATATGAGAGAAACAGCTAAAATTAATAGCCAGCTGGGGGTGGTATGAAAACAAAATACAGTTGAAGCTTCCTAAAATACACGCCCGAAGGTAATTTAAATTGTTAAATAATTGGGGAGACAGTCCCAATTGGCTCTCTCTTTTTACCAAATGAAGCTACCAGTCCCAGGATTGGGTTATGTCTAATTGACATGTTGGCCAAAGGGGTCTGATGAGAACTCCCAAATCATGGAGGCTATTGGCAAGACAATTGGTTGCTCTCCACAAACTGACGGTATGGCCCCATTGATGAAGACAATACTTATAGATCTCATTGAACACAGAAAAGTTGAGCTGGTTCCTATACAGAGCCTTCACACCTACATGCTAGTGTCTTTGGTACAGGAAAGTACTCTGCATGATACCAAAGGAGAAACATAAACACCATGTACAGTGGAGCCCTAACTATAAGATACGCTAATGCTGGCATAAAGCTTGTGGGGAGTAACCAACCAAAACCTGATTTGACTTAAGGCCCGCTTCACAAGATGGAACCCATAGTTGACACTGCTTGGTGACCATGAATCTGAGACTAGATAGCCCATGGGTTTAGAGAAAACCAAATACTAGTTTTCCAAAATAAAACAAAAATTAATAAGATTCCTAGAGGCTTTCTGCTACAATCATAGATCAGTGCCTTGCTCAGCCGTTAGAGAAACTTCCTCCTGAAGCAGATGGGGCAATATACAGAGACCCGCAGCCAGACATTATGCAGAGAGTGAGAGACCTTGGAATACTCTACCCAAAACTGGCTGCCCCATAAAATCACTCACATCAGTGATCAGGGAACATCATGGAAGAAGAGACAGAAAGACTAAGTGTTGGAGGGGGATGGAGGACACCAAGAAAAGAAGACCCTCTAAAGCAGCAGGACCAAAGCTCATATGAACTAGAAGCCTGCACAGAGCCTGCACAGGTCTGCACCAGAGGGGATACGAGAGCTAAAAAGGAAAGTGGACATATGCCCCACTGCTAACCCAGAAGTTATTTCCGATAGATCACCACTTGCAAATGAAAATTTATTTCTCCCCAAGGGAGTCTCACCAGAGAAACAAACTACTGAAGAGTTTGATGACCAACAGAAAACAAAATCAGTGGCATAGTTGAAATTTCCTTGTCTCCTTATGTCATGTCAGGGCTTTTCATTTGTTTTTAAATTTTATCTTACATTTTAACTTTAATTTTATTTTAATTGTACGTATTTTCTCTCTTTTTACCCTACAAGTCCTTTGCATATATATTATGGCTTCCATTTTCGTGTTTCTATGGGATTTCTTAGTGTGCAAACGAGTGGTTCTCTTTCTTGTGCCTTCTCTTGAGCTTTTTTCCTTCTGTTTGTTTTTACTATTTCTATATGTTAGGTTTTATTTTATTTTATTTTATTTTATTTTATTTTATTTTATTTTATTTTTCTATTATCCTTTAGAAGCCTGTTTGTTTTCTAAGGAGAGATGGGAAGGTGGATGCAGATGGAAGGAGAGGTGGAATTGAACTGGGAGAAGCAGAGGGGGAGGAAACTGTAATTAGTACATATTATGTGAGAAAACAATTTCAATAATAGGAAAAATATCCAGGAACTTAAAGTTCTAAAAAGTGAAGCATTTTAATGTTAGATATATGGTAATAATTAGAATGGCAATTCTCAGCTTGAGGTTTTGAGTTACCTGAAAAACATTAAAAGAACATCTGCACCAAGGATTTCCCTCACACAAGCCTATACCTTCCTCCATGTTTGATCTGAAATGGATCTCGAGTGGAAGGATTTTTTAAAACTTCTCCCAAATGATTTCTAAAATTCAAGAAGGTCAGGAGGCACTGAAGTGGGCAGATTTTTGTAGATGTATTGATTGGTTGAAGAAAATGCATAAAAATTGGAGAGTGAAAACAAGCAAACGAAGAAACACAATAAAGGCCAGCAAAATGGTTGCATGCATAAAGATAAAGATACTTGCCATACAAGCCTGAGCACCTGAGCATGACACCTGGAACTACTCAAAGGTGGGATGACAGAACCAACTCCACAAGGTAGTCCGCTGACCTCCACATGCTTACCATGTACGGCATGTGCACCCAAAGACAAGTTTGTCTGTCACAAGACTAGTAATAATAATAATCAACTAAGGAAAGATTTTAAAATTTGAGGTGACACAAAAGACTGGAGAAAGGTTGAGGTCTTCTTAAGCCCTGTGCAAAGAGAATACAGTCTGTACTCTTAGAAATTCCTGCTGAGGGGAAGGGTCAGGACCCCAGTCCAGCTTCTGCCCACGTGATTCTGTACAGCATGCAGAGAACCTTCCCGTGAGATAGACGTTAGGCTCAGACCAGAGTTAAAATGTTACCACAAAAGAGGCCCGAGGAAAGGATTTTTTTTTCTGTCCTTGCTTTGTACTCGCAGATTGACTTAAAACAATTTTTAGAACTGTCCCCGAGTCCTAGGGGACTCATTTAGCTGCACACCACCTCCTCTAATGAACTAGGAATGTCACTACAATTGTCATCTCCAGGCAAGGAGGAGACTCCGTGCAGCCTGGATTTCTCAAGAGCTTGGGACTGCTCTACCGGGTGCGAGGCATTAGCCATGCTACAGGAACAATGAGATCAACCACGTCTGCACAGGAGCCCAGCGGTCTCGTGTTTTCTTCATCCCTGTTACTCGCCTCAGCAGGCATGGTTTGCGTATTCCCATTTCTAAACTGAAGACCATGTCTCAGAGCAGACAAGCAGGATGGCCAGCGCTCAGAGTGGAGACAGTCAGAGCCCAGAGAGGGTCAAGGCCCACGAGTTCAGCATAAAGCCCTGATGCTCACAGATAGAGATGTGCACAGGAGCCACACAGGTTTGCTGTGTACCATTTAGAAGGAAACAACTGTTACTAATAGCTACCCTTGCTGGGGCCCTTCTTGAAACCCAACACTGTGTTAAGCCATTAAACATATTTTCTCATTTAATGCTTTACAAATCCTGAGAGGCAAGTATTTTATCTTCAATTTACTCAAGAATCATTTGAAGCTCAAAGATGATGCCAGCAAACCCCAGGCTGGTTAGACTGGTATGTGCCAAGTCTGCAGCTTTTCAGCTCATTGCACAGTTTGGTTCGGGCTGTCTTCTTCATGACCCAAGAACTCTCAATAGCTCTTCACTCCTCAGGAGTAAATTCTGTCTCCCCTGTTGAGGAGTAACAATTTCTTGCTTTTTCCCATGTCTAAAAAAAATCTTTAGCCACAGAGGAAAGTAGTACCTTATCTAGGGTATGCCCAAGGCAGTGTCCTTCTAGAATCATAGTTCCTTGTACATCAGGCATGGAGCAGGGATAATTAGAATGGATGAATGAAGGGTGCAGCTTTGACTTTTACTAAGCCCGGGGGTCAGTGCTCGGTTCTGTGTAGGGAATGAGTGAGTCATATTACCTCAGCCTCAGTTTCCTTTTCTGTAAATCAGTAACTTAAAAAGCAATCTAGTATAGTTGTTGAAGAAATAAGGTATGCAAGCACGTACAATCCTGTGTCTAGTGTCTGGTTGCTTGATTAATAGGAGCTGTTATTACTTCTAATGCATAAGGGCACTGGCGCTTAGACGGTTTTGTGGCTATACTTAAGAAGAAAGGAGTTGGCATGTTTTTCCTCTCTCACAGATTTGTCTGAATGTGTGTTCATACATATACATATATGTATAGGTGCATATATATGTATACATATATAAATATATATATATATGCATGTAGGGGCCATAGATCAATATACAATGTCTTCCTCAATTGCTCTCTATCCTATATTTTTGAGACAAAGGTCTTCCACTGAAGCTGGAGTTCACTAAGTAGTCTAGGCTGGCTAGCCAACAAGCACCAGGAATCCACCTTTCTCTGCCTGCCTAGTACTGTGATTGCAAGCATGCCTGTCTATTGATTATGTGGGTGCAAAGCACCCAAACTCAGGTTGTTCTGCTTGGGAAACAAGCATTTTACCAATAGAGCCACCTCTCCAACCCCTCACCCCCACCCTACTACATTATCATAGATCCTATACTTGATCTCCAGGTCTAGGTGCAGAAAAGGCTCCATCATAGCTTCCCAACAACAGCTGTCTTTTCCAACACCCAACAGAGCCCAACTGTTTTGGGACTTTAATAGATACATGGGCAGAAAACAGGCAAATTAAATGTGATGCCTCCCAGATTCCACAGTCCAGCAGTCATTCTATGCAAACAAATATATGGGGTCCAGTCAAATTAGCCGGATGCAAAGAATTTCATTAGTTTCTCCTCCACAAGCGTATTACTCACACAATCATACAATATAAGTACACAGGTGTGTACCTACACACACACACACACACACACACACACACAGAGAGAGAGAGAGAGAGAGAGAGAGAGAGAGGCAGAAATAACCCATTGTCATTTTGTCTGCAGAAAACTGTGCACCCCAGGGACAGCCTCCCTGAGGCTGGCGTGCCTCTCCTTTGAAAGATCCTCAGCCCCTCCAATGGCTGGAAATCTGTTTCCCCTTAGCCTTCTTTCTGCCAGTCACCTTCTGTCAAGCAGTGATTATGCTCTTTTCTGTCAGGAACACTGAGTGATTGTGGCAAGAAAATTGCTTTCAGCGATAGGGACTTAAGAAATGCTTTTCCTGAAAATAGTGCTCAAATTAATTAACTTGGAGGAAAGGGGTTGCTGGGTCCCCCTCCCCCAAGTACGGGTTTAATTTATTTTTTTTCCAAAGACCTTTTTGTCAGGTGATAAGTAGTGACAAGTGTTGCCTTTTGAACACATATGTACTTGGAGTTGAGGGGGCCATGTAGAACCCCAATCCTTCTATATGCCAGGGACACTGTGGGCTGCAGAGGAAGTACGAGCTGGCTGTAGTCAGAAGCAGACACACTTGATGGAGGTGATAGGTGACAGTGAGGACACATCCACAACAGAAATGTAAAATGAGAGTCACAGAGGGAAGTGCACAGGGGTGGGGGACATAGAAGTCTGGATGCCAGAGTCATTGCTGACGGTAAATGGAAAGAACCACCTACAATGGCTGGGGGATGGTGGTGGTTGGATTTAAATTGGATCCACCAGTCAGGCTGAACAACCAGATGATGTATACTTGGGCTGTGCTTTGTGTTCAGCTATGAGAAGCCTGCACAACACCAGGTAGAAGCACGGGGCGAAACATGGCACAGAGGGCAGGAAGTGTAAGTACAGGCTCTGTTGCCAGGCAGATACGGCATTGATGCAAAGCTATGCTCATGGCCTGCATGACTTCAGTCAGTTATCTAATGTTGCTAAGCTTTTGTTTTTTCATTGGGATATAGAGGTAAGAATTAACGTATCAAGGCATCACTGTGACAGTCAGGGGTCAATCAAAACCCTAGCCTAAAATAATTCCTCTACCATAGTACTACAGAACACTCGAAGTGTGTGTGGTATACGTGTGTGTGTGTGTGTGTGTGTGTGTGTTGTGTGTATGTATGTGTGGTGTGTATGTTGTGCTCCTTTTAAAAACTCTATTTTCTTTGTGGTATTTATGCCTTCACCTCCCTTCCACCAGCTCTTTAGTGCCAGGTAAGGGAGAGAAGGTGAGTGGGAAGAGGGGACATAGACCTCTTTACTTCTTCCAGTTGTTTAGGGGTGGTGGGTTCTTTGGGGGCTATACCAATCTCTGACAACAGCAAATGCAGCAAGCAGTCTCCTCCAAGCCACTGCTTTGAAACATTTCTCTCCATCTGGCCCTCCAAGCCTCCACACTGTCCATCTCTGGTCTCTCCAAACTGCCACACCTTCTCTTTCTGGGCTCTCTTACTTAAATCCCTAAGAGTCCCAGCTCCATGCTGCACAAGGCAGGCCGTTACCAACTGGCAAAGACCACTCCCCACAGGAGGCAATTATCAGCTGTGGACAAACTAAAGCCCAAACTGAAATCCCACACTTGAGATTAAAATAAAAATATATTTATATAACATAACGGAGTTTTTTTAAGGAAACGAAAACTTCCATTATGTGTGTGTATATATGTATTCGGTGTGGGGGGTGGTGGTGTATGTGTGAGTATGAATGTGTATGTGTGTGTGTGTGTGTATGTGTGTGTGTGTGTGTGTGTTCAAATGCATAAACACTAATGAAAGGATGAGGATGACTCTGTTACTCACCCTATCATTTACCATGCTTACTTGTACTCACTGTGACTCCTGTTAGGTCTCAATGGAATTGTTACAATGTCACACAAAACAACTCCCAACTTCCAGTTCAGCACACAATAAATCAGCTCAGCAGTCCACACGTTGGTGCACGAATCACTTCTCTCTCTGCTAACTACCTTTTCTGGGTCTTGCCCTTCAGTTACACTCAAGAAGAACAAAGATATTTTTTTGTCTGTCTGGACCAGCATTTTCTAACCTGAAATACACGGATGGGATTTTCAGGTTCACCGTCCTCCAACATTAAGAAACTATTTGCAGTAAGTTTCTTTGAGTATTCTGGTGTTAAATGTATAATTCCCACTGGCTCAGGGTAAGCGTGAGTTGTGGCCACACACACACACACACAAACTCCCTTAGTCACACACAGAAAGAGTCAAATTGACTTGTACAAAGCACAGAATACTGATTTAGCCAATTTCAAAACATACGATTCTGTCCTGCTTCAATGGCTGTAAAGGCCTGAATGATCATGGCTGCATTACACTGTTGTGAGACTCTAATCTTGCATATATACCACAAGCAAACCAAGGAGACCAACACCAGAAGGCCTGCTAACACTCCCATGCCCACCCATTCCTTCAGATGATTCATGGCTGCAGCAATCCATGATGATAATCCTGTGGCTAGTCCTGCGTCCACTCTGGTAGAATTTACTGTGACAATGGCCACTCTCAGCTGCTCCATCGTAGTATCGAATTCTCCAGTCCAATTACCTAAAATATAGCTCGACAATTGTTTAGACAGATTTGCAGCACAAGAAAAATTCTCATGTTATATGCTAGTGACTCAAAGTCCACCATATTTTCATTGGACAGTCTCCCCAAGCATGGTTGGCTACCATAAAAAGCTAAAATGTTACGCTCAGGATGCGAGGCTAAGCACTGCACTCAGGGTCAGCCACTTTGGACCCAGAGAAGAGCATGTCTGATTGCATGCGGGTTGATGCCCCAGGTCCCGCCTCTGAGAAAAAGGTATCGGACTGGTCTGATGCTCTTTGGGTGGATGACACCTAAATGAACATCAGTACAAAGTCCCAATTTATTTCTAATATCAGAGATCAGACCTCTACTCTTGCCTGATGCGTCTAAAACAAAAAGGGGGAACTGTAGAGAGCTGCGGAATGCTATGCCTTAAAGATGGAGCTGGTTTCCACCTTCCACCTTCCGGATGGCGAGTGCTCTCTGTCACGAACAATTCCACATTTGGCTAAGGCTGAGGATCTGGCTTGCTTCCATGTATGTGGACCTATCTGCATTGCCCACGTGGCACGCTGGGGTTGGCTACCCAGAGGCTATTTAAGCTGTGGGCTGGCTTTCCCCAGGGTCCGAGGATTGTTCAAGGTTCCTGAATAAACTGCATTGAAAAAAACAAACAAACAAACAAACAAACAAAAAACAAACAAACAAACAAAAAAAACCCATACGATTCTAAAACGGACTCTGACATCAAGAATCTGGAGTACCTTCTACATTCCTTTCCAATTATTTTTAAAAGGTGATCAGAAAGACCCGTTCCTTTAAGTAAGGTTTTACCCTCAGTCTTTTCTCAGAGCCCCCTACAAATGTGTGTACACACACACACACACACACACACACACACACACACACCTCCCAGTATCCATGCCACTGCCCCGGCAGCTGGCAGCTGCACAGTGTGGAGAACCAGAGCACAAGAGAGTTGGTGTTATCACAGTCGCCTGTCTCTCAGGAATGTGCTGGGCTTCAAAGCATCTCACCAGCTTTGCTCTAGGCTGAGTGTTCATAGTTTGCAGGTGAAACAAAGAGAAGGAAAATATCCTCCCCGAGACCCTCAGCAAGGACATTTCCCTAATCTCTGCAGAGCAGACGATAATTAAGAGAGGAAGAAGCGAAGCAGACTCGTGCGAGCAGAATGGCTTCTGGGGAGCTGTAAAAGCAGCAAAGGCAAAGCTCCCAGTGGGAGCTGTGCAGGGACCTAGGGGTTCATAGGCAACCTCAGGGCTGGTCTCTGAGATCCCAGCTGTGCTCAGAAGCAGTATGGCAAGCATACAAACACCATTTCTGATCAAAGGCAAGAGGGAGGCCTGACGTCTTTCCTATTTTCAAAGAACTTCAGAAGAAAGGCCATGCTATGAAATGTGCTTAACAGCTTTCCGAGGCACCTGCAGCACATTTCTGAGGTGGACATTGCTCTAGAGTATAGACCTTCATTCAGCTCTTCCCGTAACCACTGCTACAGCTACTATGGCTGTTGCTGGTATTTTCACCTTTTTGTTGTCTTGATTCATTTCTGTGGTCCCGTACCCAGTATTAGAGCCCTATGAAAGGGCATGTGAGAGTTGAGCATCCATGCTTACTGTGGCATGGATAAATTACCACAGCTTCAGGACTTGAAGGAGCAAAGAAAGTCAGATCTGCTGGGATGAGACTGGGTTTCTAGTTCCTTGTTTCTCTGTGCTCACACAAAAGTTTACATACAGTGGGTGCTCAAGTAATTGTGGGATACAGGGGAGGGCTTACAATTTTCTTCCATTCCTTACCTCAAGAATGAAGGAAGTGTTTCGTCACTGAAACATTGTTTCTAGGAAAGTGAAGTTCAAGAACAGCCTGCTTCAAAATTGTCTGGGGACATTGTTTCAAATGCAGTTCCATGTGCCCCTGAACTAGGATCTTTGTATCTTCTGTCTTAATTTGTTTTCTTTTGTAGTGACAAGTATCATGACAAAAAGTAACTTGGTGGGGTGGGGGGAAGGGTGCGGGGGAAGGATTGATTGGCTTGTGCGTCCAATCAATCTATCATACATAGAAGGGAGTAGGGGCAGGAGCAGAAACAAAAAGCTGCAAGCCAGAACTGAAGCAGGTGATGCAGGAATGCTGTTGACTGGCTTTTTCTACATGGCTCACTCAGACTGCTGTTTTATGAAACCCAGGACCACCCCCTGACTAGGGGTAGCGACAATGCACTGGGCTTGTTCACATTAATCATTAATCAAGAAAATGCCCCCACAGTCTTACCTGCAAGCCAGTCTCATGGGGTGCTTTCTCAGCTGAGTTCCCTTTTCCAAGATAACCCTAGCTTGTGTCAAGTTGAAAGAAAACTAAGCAGCACAGAGATATTGCCAGGTGTCCACAGGGAAGCCTTGTGCTCTTTCAAGGTGGAGAATCCCTGAACACCTTGAAGTCCTTTCCCAAAGCCTCCAGTCGATCAACTAAACCATGTCTCAAGACATCCCTAAAAGAAGCCTGACATAGCCTGTCTTCCAACAGATGCAGGGTGGAGGAGAGGAGGGTTCCAGAAATTAATCAGTTGGGGTAGATAGATTTCACTTGAACTTTTGGTTACTTAAAAACAAAACAAAACAACAACAACAAAAAAAGCATATGGATCTAGGACCTGAGCTTGATTACTAGAATCCATGTGAAGAAACAATCTGGGTACAATGGCATGCTTATAATGCCAGCACAGGGGATGCACAGGCAGACAAATTATAGCGCAATTAGCCTAACCTAGATAGTAAGCCAAAGAGAGACACTGTTTACAAACAAACAGAAGCGATGACAGTGAAAAAAAAAATATCCCTGAATCCCTGGTTGTCTTCAGGCCACCACAAACATACTCATATTCATGTGTACCTACATATGCATACAACACACACACACACACACACACACACATATGCACCACACACAAAGACACAGACATACACACAGCTGCCTATACAGTAGAGATGACCCCAAATACTCTTCTTGTTTTGTGACTCATTTTCTCAAATGCCTAATAGGCACTTGGATTCAGAATAAACTTCCTGCAGCTTCCATCGGATTCCCTTGGCTGAGAGCATGACAGATAAGCTCTGTTGGTCACCTTTGTTTTCATTTCTGAATATGTTTTCAGAAAAATCTGATGTAATGAAGAAATAGAAGGAGGTGGTACAGAGCAAGAAGATGAAGAGGAGGAGGAGAAGGAGAAAGCTGAAAAGAAAGAAGGCGAATAAGAAGAAGAGGAAGAAGAAGAAAACAGTGTCAAGAGCAGAGAGAGAAGATGAGAAAGGGAGGAGGAGAAGAGTCGATGGGAAGGGGTGAGAAAAAGGGTATGGGAAGAAGGGAGGAGGAGGAGAAGGGAAGGGAGGAGGAGGAAAGAGCAGTGAAAAGGGAAAGACTGGAGCTGTTTCTGAAGTTGCTGAAAGGATATTTTACATCAGCAAATGATTTAATGGCTCTGTGACTAAAAGACAGGCTTAGAGGAACAAAATGAGAGGAAAAAAGAGAGGTGGCAAACAGAAGACAAGAGCAGGGAAAAATAGAGACTGGCAAGCATAAAAAGAATTTGAAATACAAAGGCTCCAGAGAAATGAGGGATTTTTCCCTCTCTTAAAAAAAAATACTTGCAAACACTTCATTTTACTGCACTTAATTAATCATAGCACAGGAACATAAATGTTTAAAGGGTGAAATAAAATGTACAGAAATATAGTCATACTCCACAAAAATGAGAACACATAAATTTAACATAAGGTTGTCATCCCTGTGCTCTGGGTGCCACAGGAGAACAGCGTCTTCACTTCCCTTCCTCCCAGTCGTGAGTAAGTTCATGGCAATGAAGACTCTTTCAGCACCAGCTAAAATCAGTGAGCAAAATACAAAGGAAAGAAAGGAAATACCCCAAAGAGCAAGGAAAAGGCATAGAGAAAAAGCAAATATGACAGAAATAACTTCATTCTCTCACACTGGTGCCCTTTAGGTCAGGAAGTCCTCTGACATGTCTGATTCAAATCTTTCTTGCAATTCCAGCCAATTTTGTGTTCTTCTGAGCCCATCCAATAAGAGACTGTGACGACTAAATGATTCAAAGTGCTACCTATGACAGAGTCAACATTTCAAGTCCATCAGACCCTGCTCTGGAAATCTTGGATCCATTTAAATGCAAGGTTGAGGATAAGTGAGGAGAGACAGAGAACACTCTAAAGAGTGATAAAAAAATATCTCTATCCACCATCAAGTATGAACCAACCAGAGGACCCATCTTCATGCCCCAAACTTTCTGCTCCCAGGGAATGGACAGGGAGAAAGGCATGGATTTATCATCATGGGTTTATTCTGTCATCCAAAGGGAAATGAAGAATTTCCATTGGATGTCCTCAAGCTGGCCGTGACCTCAGGCTCCCTCTTTATGTGGTCTGTGTTAGACCTGAGAAAGGAGAACCTGGAGAGCATCTTGCAACCAGTCTCTACTTGGATTTTATGATGTTGGTGTTCTTGGTCTCATTACTGTGGTGTGAATGGCCCTGAAGCATGGCCTATTTGTGTCCTAGCTTCATGTCCAGGCCTGTGACACCTGAGAGAACTCTATGATGGCTTCAGCTGGCTAGACAAATAGACCTTCAGATCCTCTTCAGACACGTGTTCTGGTCCAAAAGCTCCACTGCCCCTTTTCCTGGCTCCTGTGATGAGCAGCTATTTTCCTTTAGGAATACTGGGCAGCCTGTAAACCTCCCCACCATGCTCTTACAGAGATCTTCAGGCATCTGAGCTTAAAACCTCACTCCCTCAGCAGTAGACACCCTTCCCTAGCCACCAAGTTCTATGTGGCTAAAACACATGAGGGATCTTTGCAAGAGTCATCAAGCAAAAGTAGTTCAGACCCACTGCAGGCCCAAGATCTAGCTACAGCTATTTCAGGGCTTTCCTTGTAACCAAAGTCTGCATCCCTACCTTTGAAGCCTGTTTTCACCTTACAGCTATCCCCTTTATGGAGCCCTCACCTCCTTGCCTGGCACATGTCACAGCTCAGTCACATAATGGTCCTCTAAAGGACTCCCCAAGGGAGCCTCGACAATTGACTTCACATTTCCCAGCTCTCTCTAGAATGGGGCTGTAATCACACAGGAAAGGAGTGTATAAAATTCTACCATGGTATGTGGCACTGAGACACCCCAGAGGGAGAACACAGAGTGGCTTTACCTCTGTGAAGTCCCCAGGGTTCCATAATTATTCTTTGAAAGCTTTGTCATTGTTACAGAGGCAAACCTCAGCAAATGGCTGGGAGTAAGGCCTTTTCCCTTGTCAGGAACTCTGTAACCTGTGTCCCTGGCTCTCAGCTGCTGCTCTGCCATGTCCTCTGATCCTGCAGAGCCACTCTTATGCCCAGCATGTGCAGACATTACGGCTGCACTAGGGATGTCTTCTTCCTACCACATAGCTTCAAGGTCCCTGTAACTTTGTCTCTGGTCTTCAGGATGATGGGAGAACATCTAAAAGATGATTTTACCAACCCACTGAATTCAGACCCAGTATGCTACCTAATGCGTTCAGGCTTTCTCTGTGTCTTTACTGCATATTTCTATCATTATAACCACATTTATTATCTCTGTTAACCTTCACACTAAGAAATAATCTCTGCTTTCACCCAGAAAAGCTTGGGGGAACCCGTACGTACTCTTTGGTATGTGGGGGGCAATGCATCTTTGCTTAACAAATGCCTGGATGTTCTCTGCATTTCCGTTGAATATATAGATGTTCAAGGGTAATGTACCTGGGCCATAGTGACACACAGGGAGGGGAAGGTCAAGGTCAATATTTGAGATAGTAAAATCACCTCTCCTTAACCATCTGCTGTATGCCCACTGTTCTCTAGAGGGACTGTGTGGCTCTTGAGCTGCTTGACCACTCTCTTTAATAACAGTGTTGAGTGATTGATTTCACTTAGTAAATTTAATTCTGAAAGATTATGAAGTCACATCCAAGTTCATCAGCAGAGTATAATAATCAGTTAATGTTGTCTGTTTTGCTCCTTCAAGGAGAAGCTGTGTTTCCTCCACAGCCCTGAAGGTATAATGTCACTTACTAGTGTCTGGAATCTAAGCTCACCCTACATGGAAACCGGAGCACGTGGTCAGAGACCAGTTAGTTGATGGCAAATCCACCAAGCTCTTCTCCTTTCTCTATTTAAACCCCCCTAGTAGAGGCCAATTCTCCACGTCTGGAATTGGGCCTAATTTTACAGTGAGAATGACAGTATACCAAATTCGTCACGACCATGCCCCAGGTGGCTTTGTATTCTTCCATGTGCTCTCCTGAAACCTGTGTCTACACAAGAACAAGAGCAAGCAAGTCGGATGGAGACAGAGTCCATGTATACCGCCAGTACCAGGGCAGCCCCACCTGAAGCTACTGCAGACAAGCCATTCGCCAACTGCATTACCAGCTGCCTGAAGGCACACCAACAGAGAAGACAAATGAGCAAAAGTGATGTCTACTGTAATATACTACAGAGCTTTGTGTTTGCCATCCTTCCGTGGCATTATAGATAAACGATGGAGGACTAAAAGGGGAAGCATACCTATCAATCCAAGCATAACCACTAACAATGATTGTAAGAGCTTTTTGTAAAAACTGTTCTTTCCATTTATAATTGAGGTGGTTGAAAATTTGTACCCTCTATCAGTGTACAGTAATGTTCCAGTTAGTGTTTTTCACATGTTCTTTATTCTCTTTTTGCTCTTTATTTTAAATATAGATTCAAAGAAATTATAAAAATGGATTCTCAAAGTCAAAACCAAGAAGTTGGGGATGTAAACTTGTACAACCACTCTGGAAATCAATCTGGTGCTTACTCAGACAACTAGGAATAGTGCTTCCTCAAGATCCAGCCATACCACTCCTAGGCATATATCCAAAAGCGGCTCAAGTACACAAAAAGGACATTTGCTCAACCATGTTTGTAGCAGCTTTATTTATAATAGCCAAAAGCTGGAAACACCCCAGATGCCGCTCAACTGAAGAATGGATGCAGAAATTGTGGTACATCTATACAATGGAGTATTACTCAGTAATGAAAAACAAGGAAATCATGAAATTTGCAGGTAAATGGTGGGACCTGGAAAGGGTCATCCTGAGTGAGTTGTCCCAAAAGCAAAAAGACACACACGGTATATACTCACTCATATAAACATACAACATAGGATGAACCCGCTAAAATCTGTACATCTAAACAAACTAAGCAAAAGAGAGGACCCTAACTAAAATGCTCAATCCCCATCCTGAAAGGCAAAGAGGATGGACATCAGAAGAAGAAGAAAACAGGAAACAACCTAGGAACCTGCCACAAAGGGCCTCTGAAAGCCTCTGCCCTGCAGACTATCAAAGCAGATACTGAGCCTGATGGCCAACTGTCGGGCAGAGTGAATGGAATTTTAGGTAAGAAGTGGGAAATAGCAAGAGCTGGAGAGGACAGGAACTCCACAAGGAGAGCAACAGAACAAGAAATTTTGAACACATGGAACTTCCCAGAGACTCATACTCCAACCAAGGACTATTCATGGAGATAACCTAGAACTCCTGCACAGATGTAGCCCATGGCAGTTCAGTGTCCAAGTGGGTTACATAATAATGGGAAGAGAAACTGCCTCTGACATAATCTGATTGGCCTGCTCTTTGATCACCTTCCCCTGAGGGGGGAGCAGCCTTACCAGGCCACAGAAGATGACAATGCAGCCACTTCTGATGAGAACTGATAGACTAAGATCAGAAAGAAGGAGAGAAGGGCCTCCCCTATCAGTGGACTTGGGGAGGGGCATGCATGCAGAAGGGTGAGGGAGGGTAGGATCAGGAGGGGAGGAGCGAGGGGCTTATGGGGGGGATACAAAATGAATAAAGTGTAATTAATAAAAGTTAAATAAAAAAAAGAAAAAAAAGAAGTTGGGGTGTGTGCATGTGCCTTGGGGTATGTGTGTGTGGTGGGGGTGGATTTTGAGATAAGGACTTTATTTTTTGGCTTGGGACTTAAGTGGTTTGGGCTGACTAGTTATCAAGCCCCAGGGATCTGCTTGAATCTGCCTCCTTGGCATCTGGATCATTCTCATTCAATCCAGCACAGTGTCTTTACCTAGCACTAGGAAAATAACTAAGACTCTTCCTAAGGTCTTATCTTCCATTTCTTAAACATAAACTTACAGACTTAGCCCCTTAACATTCATTCTGAACACTTTTGGATGATGGATCCCTCTAGACAATAAAAATACATTTGTATGTGTGATTCTAGATTAATATATGTCACCAGACTGTGAGTTCCATGTAAATAAGAACCTAGTAAGTCTTGTTCATCTCAGTGTCTTCATGACCCAGTAGAATCGTGGGCTCATTCAGACATTTCTTGGATTAATGAAAAGAAATTTCAGTACCAATTCTACCACAACTAAAAGCCCTATGGCATTACACGCTGAGATAGTCTACATTCCAACAACAAAGAAAAGAGCAGTACAAGTGTATTTTCTTTTAGGATTTGAACTGAGATGAACTCAAAACAGGAGCACATATTTTTTCAGAATGAGGAAAAAAGAGTATAAATTTAAAACAAGCTTTCTGAGAACGCAGAGCTAGATAAAGGCACTCTTGAAGTTGAAAAGATGAACTTCAACTCTACAGATTCTTGATGGGCTCATGTCTGCAGGAATGGTGAATGCAATCCATCCTAATGATGTGCCTCCAATCCATGCTTGGAATCAGGACTGTCTCTCTATATCTTGGCCTTACCTAAACTAATTCAAAATAACTTCTCCTCTGGTGTCAGCTCATAGATGTCAATATGATCTGCAATAGTAACTTCCTTTGAGGTACAGAGAAGGTTATTCTTATTAGAAAGGGAAAAAGTCTGTTTATATGCATTAGTGTGCCAGCCAGAATGCCCCCTTACCCTTACATTCTGATATTCAAATACGGCCATTCTCAGCTACCAGATACAGCTTCTTGCCATAACAAGAATTTATTGATGTCTATATAGTTCAAAGTACTGTGAAGAGACATGGTTATTATTTTTATCTATGTAACATAAATGACTAATTATGTGGGTTCCTCAGTAATTCCGCAAGAACAATGTGGAAGCCATGTCCTCTAGGTTTTGCAGCTTGTTACACTGGCTTCTGTGCACAGAATTCTGATTTCCACTTAAAATTACAGCAGTATTAGTTGTCAATACAAACATTATTGTAAAATTTCTAAATTCTCAACACAGTAAAATACGACTGTGTACCAATGTGTAAAGAGATACCCTGTCAACATAGTCCAGTCACCTTTCGAAGGGCACAGATAATTCTCCCTTACTCTCATCATCAACTTCCTAAGCAAACAATGACCCATTCTATCTTCCCTCTATCCTTGAGGAATCAAAATCTGATAGTAAGTAGGTTTTACTACTACTTGAATGGCTTCTTGGGAGTTCTCTTAACTGACAAGTTCCTGTAGCCACATAGACAGCTTTGGTGCAATGTCTACATGCATTCATAAAACCCTTCTCGAAGAAGATGCCTCCCTTTTCCTTCTTCACATGTCATCCTCCAGAATGCATATCATGCTTCAGAACTAGGGTGAATGTAAAATAACTGAGCACAATATGGAAAGAAATGGACACAAGTTCAGGTTTTAAAGATTATTATTGCATGGATCCTTGTTAAATATCATTGAACCAAAAATAGTATCATTTTATCAAATAGGTCAGAGATTACAAAACCTACCATCATTTGTTCCTTTATTGTGAATCATTCTTTAGAAGCTGAGGAATTTTTTATAGCTTTATTTGGTGCTTTATCATAGAAATCCATGCTAACCTAACACAAGTCTGTGCATGAAACTGTGTCAGGAAGTCATTTGGACAGGATCCCTTTGAAAAGTTAGGAAGACTGCAGCTTTTAAGCATGATGGATAAAAAAAATGGAATTCACTGACAATGATCAACTTGGTGACTCAGAAAAGTGTTTGAATCAACTCTTTTAAGACATTGGATAATAGAAAGGAGAATGTAAAGAATCCAGAAAAACAATATTCCTGGTGAACCTTTCTGAACTATGCAGTGAGACAAGAGAACTCTAAGAAAGCATGGCAGCATGTATGAATTAAGGAGACAAAGTACTAGTGAAGAAGCTGGAGGCAGCTGGTTGTTGTAGAATAGATTTCCAGAAATTAGGGATCAACATAGAAAGGAGCATTAGAAATCTCCATGAGCCTTTATCGAGTATTAAACTATGTAAAAGAGACTTGTATAACTTCAGAAGTCCAAAGTATACTAACCTCAGTCCTAAAAATGAGAAATATACTATATATAATTAAGGTGTTAATGGATAAAACTAACAGCACAGTAGACACTACAGAAGATAAGTAAATATAAAAACATGATAATAGGACCACTCCAAAATAAAGCACACAGAGTGAAAATAAAATGATTTGGAGACAGCAGCAAGTGTTCTAACACACCTAAAGGCAAGAACAGCAATGGAGAAAGGATGAAATATAAGGCTATTTTTAAAATATAGTGGACCAAACTTTCCTAAATTTGACAGAAATCATAAATTAACAAATGAAATGAGGCCATAAGATCACTGAGATCTATCACAATATACATAAAGAAAACCTCACTAAGACACATCATTATCAAATAACCCAAAAGTAGTGATAAAAACAAAATACTAGCAGTTACTGGAAGAAAAAAAAAAAGAAAAGATGTCACATTATACACAGATCGCAAGGCTGATATCAAGAAAGCAAATCTGATGCACTGAAAATGAAATCCCATATTCAGAAAAAACAGCACTTAAAGACAAAGTGAGGTCTTTTTTTCCTCAGAAGAACAAAGTAAAAAAGAATTTACAACTAGTAAATCATCCTTCAAAAAATACTTAAAGATGTTTTGCACTAAGAACAAAAGAAAAATAACAACAGACAGAAACAGATGTACATAGAGAAATTCAGAGCACTTTATACTTTTAATTTTTTTTCTTTAAAATAGAAATGTGAGATGGAGAGAGATTTATCAATAGGTAAAGGTGCATGCTGCCATGCTTGAAGTTTAATCCCTTGGATACGTGGAAAGAGAATCAACTCCTTCAAGTTGTCCTCTGACTTCCACACATGTCCTGTGGTATGAATGTACACACACATAAACATAGGAATGCACATGTGCACACATACATACACACACCAATAAAATGAATTATCAAAGCAAAGAATGATATATAATGAGAGATTATAATATATGCAGAAGAAAAGCATTTTATCATAGTAGCACAAATATTTAAGGAAAATTTGAAGCATTCTATTTAAGGCTCTTTCATTATAAGAAAGATACTAAAATACTGCTTCAAGATTATCTTTGATGAGTACATATTAAGAGATTTGGAACAACCACTAGGGAATAAAACAAAATACACTACTTAGCTAACAAGCCAATAGTGGACAGATATGTCAACATCAAAATTCTTTAATTAATCCAATCAGCAAATGTCATAGCTTCAGCGGTCAATTTGATGCAATCCAGAGTCCCTTAGGAAGAAGGACCCTCAACTGAGAAATTTCCTATATTAAATGGGTCTATGAAGGTATCTACGGAGTATTTTCTTATTGGTAATTAATATTGGAGGTCCCACTGGACTGTGGGTGGTGTCTTCCCTAGACAAGTGGGGCTGGGCTGTAAAAGAAAGATAGTTGAGCAAACCATGGGGTCAGTCCAATAAGCAGCATTTTTTTCATGGTTTACGCTTTCTTCAAATGCCTGCCTTGATTTCCTGCCTTGACGTTCCTTGATGAGAGACTATGACTTAAAAGATGAAGTAAACTGTTTCTTCCTCAAGTTGCTTCTGGTCAGTATTTTATCACAGCAACAGAAAGGCAAAGTAGGAGGACAGATAATAATGAAATAAGATTTAAGAGCACGGAGGCAAATAGAAAACAATTAGCAAGATGGTGATTTCAAACCAAAACATCAATAATTACATTAAATGTAAATGGCCTAAATGCAGAAAATAAAAGCAAGAAGTATTTAGATTGAACACAGAAGCAAGAACCAATTAAATTTGTCTACAAGAAGTCTCCTTTAAGTACAAAGACTCAGATATATTTTTTTAAATGTGTGCCATGCAAACACTAACCATCCAGAAACAGAAAACACTGTCTTAATGTCAGTCAATGGAACAGGATTTACTAACTACTTTTAAGATAAAGGACTAAGGAGTTGCATATTTTCAAATGTCCCTCAACTAAAATGAATTTTCTTACATGATTACACTATTGGCATCCCTACTGGTCATAATTAAGCCCTATTGAACTCAGTTAAAATCAAACACCACTCTTATATTCCAGATAGCTATTTGTCTTCATTTAAATTTCTTTTTTTAGACTGTTTTGGGTGCCCCTGCATTTTTTTCTTTCTTCTTTAATTGTTGCTTCAGTCCATGATAGACTACAATGTTACATATAGTTCCATGTCTTTTACTTTCCTTCTACATGAACAGATCCTATCAATTATTCACCTTTCACCTTTGAGATTGGAACTCCCGTCTTTTACCCACTTGCAGGTTGACTTTCTCAGCCCTGCTTGGCTGTACAGCATGTTACAACCATCCTTTCTGGTTATACCTTAATAGGAACTGATGTGTGAGCCCTATGCCTTTCTCTACCTTCTCACTGGCTGAGAAACACAAGGATAAAAGGTTTAAGATTTTTATTTTTGTTTATTGTATGGGTCTCTTTTGTAAAAGCATCTCACAAAAATTCTAGTTAGTTCCATATTTCTAAACTAATTTGTTATAGGGAGCTAGTTACTGTTTATAACAATTCAAATTTCTCATGCATTCTTTGTCATCTTAAAGCAAGACTTTTAAAACTTTAGACAAGTTGGATTTTTAGAACAAAATCTTTTGCTAACTTTGTCAATGAAAAAGTCAATGAAAAGTTTATTTTAAAACATAGTAGTCTATGGACAATCTCAACAGAGATCCTATATAAATAAATATTGTTCTTTTCTTTGTTTTTTGCTTTTGTTTTTACAGTAGATCTGTGGACTGAACCCAAGACCTCATGCATACTAGACAAGCACTCTATGACCTGAATTATAACCATAGTTTTAAGTATGTTTAAAAGGGAACAGTGTATAAAAGTAGATGCCAGTGTCAGGTTGTGTAGCTTGGACTGAGCCCCTCATCTCCCTATACCTCTGTTGGTGGCCTGAATTAGAAGATGAAAGTTATAGAAAAGAATGTTCACTTTTTTCTGATGGCCTGACCACTCACCCAATCCCATGCCCAGTGTTCATAGGAATTCAGCCTTTCGGTTCCTACCCCACCCAACTTTATATGTCTCTGTTTCTAGTGTTTTCTTTTTACTCTCTGGCTTCTTTTTCCACTACTCAGTATAAAGACATTACAGCACCACAATCCATGTGTGTTAGGATTAGATCAATTAAGGTCTTGTGAAGGATCACAGTTTGAAATCCTCAACAGAGCTGAAAGGAATTCTTACAGTTACTTGAGTCTTTCTAAACATGCAGCCCACAGGGTCTCTGAGCCACTACCCAACCTCTGCAAAATCTTTTTGCAAGATAAATACTGAGACTAGAGCCAGAATTCTCTGGAGAGGCAGCTTATCATCACCGTGTTGCCTTCTTTTAAGCCATGCTCTAGTGCCTTGTTGGAGAATAACAGCTGGGATCATGTGGAGACCTAACACTACTTCCTAACACTGCTTCCTAAGTGGCCTAATCAACAACAAGCCCCAGTGTGGCATCATTTAATCAACAGCAGAGATGCAGAGATGGGGAAAGAGAGTTCAGAATAAACTGATCACTGTATGTTTCCTATGGACACTTGCAAAACTAGTGAAAATTCCTCCTGTCTCATCATGAAACCAGACAGATTGATTTTTGAGTTCATTAGTAGTTGCTGGAGGAGGAGGGGAGACAAATGAAAAGAGATAATGAATGCATTATTGGGATTTGTACGCCCAACTGGAATCAAGAAACACCTTCAAAGCCATTCTTGGAAAAGACTGAGAGAACACTGGTCCAGACACTACTCTTAGAAACAATCAAGACCGACACCCAAGCCCTAAGAGCAGACAGTAGGCTTCTAAAGAAGAAACCAGGGGCTTATATGTTCATCTACAAAATACACAGCCTACAAATGGATACCGTAAATCTGTTCTATATGCATGTATTTTGTCCAAATCATCTCAAGTGAATTTCTATCCCAGTCTTCAACATCATTTACAATAATAGATATGTGCTAACAAACTCACTGTTACAAATCAACTTGAACTTGAAAGGTCATTAAATAAAAGATAGTCAACTTGATTTGAAGTATAGACATTTCTAATTTAGTTTAGAGCTGGGAGAGGACAAGAAAATGCATAATAAACCTTTGTGAACATTTATTATTTATTTATTTTTTGCAGTACCTGCAATGATAACAACCTACCAAAAATGAGAACCCACCAAAAAAGTGGATATTTTGGGTATAAGCATTATATAAACAGGTTGTATAAATGGATTGAACAAAAATTGATTCATCGTATAATAATACATGGAAATGGACAGCTTTGCCTAGAGAAATTATCAATGTTTTCCTAAGTAGATAACCATTTCCCAACATATCAGGTCTTTAAGAGCATTAAAAAAAAAAAAACCCTCAATGTGATTTTCCACAATCACACACAGTTATTTCCTGTAAGTATGGAATTCAATCAGAGACAAATAAGACACTTTTTCAGACAGGCTCAGTTAGAATTTTGTGGCAATATTCTCCTGAATGACATGAGTCTCTTTCTTCCTTAGTGGTTCAAGGTAACTCTTGAGGTACCTTCACTACTACCCAAAATCTTGTTTATTACCTGTTATTGGTTAGGCAATCATTGAACACTACAATGCTAGTCAAGCTTGAGACTTCATCTCAAATAATTTAGGAACTCTGTCGAGTGGCTGCCGAAAGAGCGCAGGGAATTAGACTCTCATCAGGAGTGGCTGCGTTGTCTTCCTCTGTGGCCTGGTAAGGCTGCACCTTCCTGAGGGGGAGGTGATCAAAGAGCAGGCCAATCAGTGACCCCAAAAATTCTACCAGGGAGCTCCTACAGCTGATAAAAACCTTCAGCAAAGTGGCTGGATACAAAATTAACTAAAAAAAAAAAATCAGTAGCCCTCCTGTATACAAAAGACAAAAGGGCTGAGAAAGAAATTAGGGAAACAACACCCTTTACAATAGCCACAAAGGATATAAAGTACCTTGGTGTGAAGCTAACCAAGCAAGTCAAAGACTTGTAAAAGAAAAATTTTCCAGTCTCTGAAGAAAGAAATAGAAGACATCAGAAGATGGAAAGACCTCCCATGCTCATGGCTTGGCAGGATTAACATAGTAAAAATGGCCATCTTACCAAAAGCGATCTACAGATTCAATGCAATTCCCACCAAATTACCAACACAGAAATTGAAAGAAAATTCTCAACTTTGTACGGAAAAACAAGGAACCCAAAATTGCTAAAACAATCCTCTACGAAAAAAGATCTTCTGGAGGTATCTCCATCCCTGATATCAAGCTGTACTATAAAGCAACCATAGTAAAAACTGCATGGTACTGGCATAGAAATAAACTGGTGGATCAATGGAATCAAATAGAAGAACCTGAAATAAACCCACACACTTATGGACATATGATTTTTGAAAAAAAATATCAAAACCATGAAATGGAAAAAAAGATAGCATCTTCAACAAATGGTGCTGGTCTAACTGGATGTAGTCTACATGTAGAAAAATGCAAATAGATCTATACTTATCACCTTGCACAAAACTATAGTCCAACTTGGATCAAACACCTCAATATAAAACCAGACACACTGAACCAGTTAGAAGAAAAAGTGGGGAAAAGCCTTGAGCTCATTGGCACAGGAGACAACTTCCTTAACAGAACACCAACAGCACAAGCTCTAAGATCAACAATCAATAAATAGGACCTCATGAAACTGAAAAGCTTCTGTAAAGCAAAGGGCCAATGTTATTATTAGCAGTTATTATTATTATTAGATGTTATTAGCAGTACCAGTAGTTAAGGTTAACCTGAGGGAAAGAATGTGTTTCAGGACCATGAATCTGTACTGGCAAATGCTTGAAGGGGAAGGCACAGAGCAGCAGGGTTTTAAACTGGAAGGAACAGAGGACTCAGAACTCATGAGGAAGAAAAGTGATGCACACACTCCTGTTAGAATACGAAGAGAAATCCAGAAGACTTCTTCCCAGTGATGTCACAGACTTGGGCGCAAGGGAGGTTATGTGGATGGTAGAGAGATGAGTCTCCAGCACAGTGTAGAGTCCAAGACTTGAGGCGACATATGAGTGATACTTGTGGTCACAGCACAAAGGCTATTATAGGGCCAAGGACACATGGCTCCATATTTGCTGTCCAAATCCCAGCAAGCTCCATTGTTTCTGAAGATTGATGAACCGTACCAACTGCCTCAGCAGATCCTTCTGACAGTTCTGCTGGCTGTCTTAGAGAGGCAGTATGGTTCATCTTTAAAGGAGCAAAGATGGCAACAATAACCACGACAGCAAAGACGGCAAACCAGGTGCATTCTAAATCATCGGTGAAGTAGACACATTTTTCCTTGTAGAGACGAAAGTTTGAGGTAAATAGCAGAAAATCAGTAAATAACTCAGCCTATGACCTTGATGCTTATTGATTCTTGCAGCTGTTTATCTTTCTCTGGGCTATTTAGGTGGGAGAAAATCCTCCCAAAAAACAATTATCACTTAATTATAAAATTGCTTGGCTTGAGAGAGGCTTCTCCTTGGTTGCAGAACACTCGAAGGGGTAAGTTAATCTTTTAAACCACCCAGCCTGACTTGGGCTACTGTTTAACATTCTTAGCCACAAGTCTCATTACTTTCTGGTTTGAATGAAAAAAAAATTAAAAAAAGAGAAAGAAACACCCACATTTTTCTTCTCATTTTCAAACACTTAGGGCATTTAACTAACCAGATGACTTGAATGGCTGGTTATTTTTCCCCTACAGGATATGAATACAGATTGGGTCTAGCCTGGGGGCACCAGATGTGCTAAACACTTGGGAACACATGTGGCCTTCAGTGAGCCTTGAATTATCTCTGGTGGGAATGGCCATGACAGTTGGAGGGCAGGTGGTACTAAGAGCTCGGGTTGTTTAAGCAGAGGGGCTTTTCAGATTGAACATCAAAAGGCAAAAATCACATTCTTTTGTCTATATCATTCTAAACATAATTCTCCAAGTTCAATTTTTGGTAAAAGATGGAGCCTAAAGCCAGCTCTCATTCTCACCAGTCATCCTATGGGTGACAGCACTGTTGGTGCTGTTACTTGCACACACTTGCAAGTATGATTGTGAAGCCTGGTTATGCACATGGTCCTGCACAGAGCAGGTGAAGACCGGCATTGGCCAGCTGTAATTTTGAAAGTCTGAGCAGATAAACACTTAACTCAGCTGGGCCTTGAAAAAAAAATAGATATTATCTTAGTTTGGTAATTGTTGAAAATACTAGGCTGTCAAAGCACCAGCCTGGTATAAATAATACTAAAATAGAGGCAAAGGCCTTTAATAGACTTTTTTTTCTCTAAAAGAAGATATACAAGTAGCCAATGAACACATGAGAGATGGTCACCTCCACTAGTCACTAGGAAAATGCAAGTCAAACCCCAGTTGGATATCAACTCTCACCCGTGATAATGGATATTTTCAAAGAACAGAAGATAATTATTGGGATGGATGTGAAAATAACAAACAAATCAAACAAACAAACAAAAACCTTCCAGCCCTTATGAATGAGAATGTGAAATGGGACCAGTACGGCAGATTCTCAAAATGGATATCATCCAAATATATACTCTAAGATTTCCAGTTCTGAGATAACACCACACCAGTGCTTCTCCTTCTAGTCAAAATGTAGAAACAACTCATGTACCCATGCCTAGCTGAGTGAGAAAAGAAAACACAGTTCATGAATGTAGTGGAATATTATTTAGCTTTAAAAAGAAAGAAAATTGATATAATTGTTTCTAACGCATCTTGTGGTCATTGCACTGAGTGAACAAGGACAATTATGAGAAGACAAATACTGTGTGAGTGCATTTATATGTATGTGGTTCTTGAGTAATTAAATTCCTAGAGACAATGGGTAGAATGGCAGGGTTGCCGAGGCTGGGCTACACAGATGGGTATAGAGCTTCACGTCTTTGTGTAATTAATTAATTACATCCCTATCACACCCCCTCTCTTCTCCTCCTGATCCTACCCTCCTCCCTACTTTCTCCTCCCCCTCCCCTTCTCTTCAGAAAAGGAGAACACTGCCTCCACCAACCTACTCCAGGACATCAAGTCAAGATAAAAATGAGTAAGATGGTAAATTTCATATCGTGTGTATCTATCTTACGATAATTAAAAATTAAAGAAAAATGCTTGGCTAGCCTTTGGAAATGAGTCATATTCATCAGCAAAAGAAGAACGTTGTTGATTCTGATTCCTCCAAGAGCTGATCTCCTGAAGGCCCGGACAACTAACTGTTTTTAGTCTTCTCCCAAACTATAGTACACAGTAGTGCCCAACTGATTCTCCTATGAGTGGAGATTGGGAGCAGATGTTTGGTGGAAGGAAAGTATGAAGGGACCAAAGAGATGAGCTTCCTGGTTCCCCATAAACTGCACTAAGAAAGAGCCATTAATAGATTTGCCTCTAGTAAAAGGGCAGTTGAAAAACACTTCTGTTACCTGTTCTTCAAAGTTCATTCCCTGTATCTCCCACCCTTAGCGACAACATTGGCCCTTTGCTTGGCACTTGCTGTGCCAGTGTACATACAATCACACAGTTTCACAAGTGGACCATCTCTCTCCCTGGAACTGGACAGACACATGGAGGTACAAACAGGAGCTCTAAGTCTACATACATCCTGAGACCTCAGATGTAAGGAACGAATTCTGTCCTCAGCCTTTTACTTTTCCTCATCACCTTTGTCTATATCCAGAAAACTCTGATTCCTTTGGGAATATCCACCCTCTACCCATCCTCCAGATCTGATCCACTCCTCTTCTTTGACTCCTCCTTCTCTGAGGCACTTGCAGCATCACTTCAACTTCCTCCCCCTGACCATTGCTTTCACCTGTCCCCACTTCACCATAGGCCCATAGCCTCCTCACACCCATTCTACCTCAAGGCCAGATTATTGATTTCCTCTATCCAGTTTTTCTCTTTTTTGAAGAGCCTGTGGTTGGTCTGTCCTGACTATGTACTTACAGTATTATTTTTAGAGTCTCTCTCTGCAACTATCATTGCCCACCATACTCACACTCATCTGAGTTGGTGAATATTTTCATATGTACTTATATGTTCTGTCTCACCACTAGAACGGAAGCTCAATTGGATGGGAATGGATTCTGTATTTCTATACATTGCTTCCTTACGATGTGTAGCATTGAATAACAGGTGTTCAGAAATATTTTTGAACAAATGGGCCCATGCCTTTACATAGAATTTAGCATAGCACTGCATATAATGGTATTCTTTATAGCGTTACTGAGAAGCAATGGTTCCATGGAATGTTAATTGTTGTGCAGGAAGAAACCATTGCTAAGTAAAGTTGAACAGATTTCCCTTCAGGACTTATGAGACCTTGCTACACTTCAGCACATGGTGCCACAGGGCTCTCGGGCAAGGTATCCTGGAAACATTTTCTCAGTGGTTTCACACAACCTAAGTTTTGGAGAGACATTTACAGCAATGATCTTAGACATGCCAGGCTGCCCTCATGAGTTCTACCTGATAGTCAATCCCTGTGTATTTTGTGTCCTCCAGTTTTCTAATTGTTTAAAAAATAGATCAGGTCTCAGGCTTGTACTAATGACAAATTTTCACTCTTAAAGAACCAATCATTTCATGTTTATATAAAATGTACCTGTTCTGTCAAAGGTATTCTGTTCCATAGGAATACTAGTTCTGTTCCCTTTAACATACCCATTCACACACTCTATCCAGCAGTCTAGAAAAGAGTGGGTCAAAGTTTAGTCAAACTGAGAATATCCAAGCCAGCATAAAACAGGAATTGGTAAGAAAAATGACCAACGCCCAGAGAAGGTGTGGCTAGAATTTCTGTTCTTCCCTTAGGAGGGGAGGCCACAGATATACAAGACAGATCATATGTGTGGATAGAGATGTGGAATGTAGAAAGAGAAACTGAACCTCAAGCACCAGAGCAAGCACCCAAGTTCTCTGCTTCAGGAGCAGAAGGGGACTAGTTCCTCACTTGGCTACCCATCAGGCTCAGCCCCTCCTGGCCGTCACTCATAGGCCCACTAGATGGCAATGCTGACAGCTGTAATGAAAGAGGTGAACTTTGGCCCAGGTAAAGACTGGAAATCAGTTTGTTCTCTGTGCGCTGAGCACCTACTGTGCATCCTGCCCTCTTCATTCCCTATCCATTTTATCTGCATGATAACCAAAAGCCAGACTATAACCTTACTTTTGCAAATTTAAGCACACACACACACACACACAGAGAGAGAGAGAGAGAGAGAGAGAGAGAGAGAGAGAGAGAGAGAGCTGTACTAGTCCACAGACAGGCTTAAGATCATGTAGCTAGTAAGTGACCTAAGGAGTTCTTCTGGCTGAATGGAAATAATTACTACAGCATAGCAGGATCAGACAGCATGAAAAGACAGGAACAAACTCAAATCTCAAGGTAGTCTGGGAGTAAAGGCTGTAGATAGCAGAGCCTTCAGCTTCTCTACAGATCCACATTCTTACTCTAGACCTAAGGAGGTCAGATGGAAGTGGCAGGGCTGTCTCTGGAGAATGTAAGGAAATGGTAACACTTTGGGGTCTAATACCAACCCTATAGGAACAGAAACCCCAATTGTGAAGAAGGAGTGAAGGGAAAGTAGTGAACACTGTCTGAGAAGTCTTTGATTCATTGACTACTTCAGAAAGAAAGAAAGAAAGAAAGAAAGAAAGAAAGAAAGAAAGAAAGAAAGAAAGAAAGAAAGAAAGAAAGAAGGAAGGAAAGAAAGAGAAGGGAAGGAAGGAAGGAAGGAAGGAAGGAAGGAAGGAAGGAAGGAAGGAAGGAAGGAAAAAAGCCCAATGTGTTTCTTGAAGTCTTAGCGAAGAAGAAACAAGCTCTTTGGAATAAAGAAGAAATTTAGAAAAAGTGGTATAGGCACAATCAGTAATGATTTACTGCTATATGCTCAAGTCTTTGTCGTTGATGCCAAAGAATAAGGAAAGTATTTTACTTTCAGATAACCTGCAGTAGAATGTGTAGAATCGAGGGCAGTGTATCCAGTGAGTAAATACTGGGAGTGCCCGGCCATTATAAATTACTAAAGGCTTTCACAAAACTGTGTCCAGTTGTGGAAGAAAGATCTCAAATAGGAGATTAAATAAACTATGCTTTGGAAGGTGAAGGCAACATACTCCAAAAATCAAAGGAGATGGAATTAGTCAGAGTTGTACCTGGAGGGCAGGAACAAAATTTGCAGAGAGCAGGTGAGAAAGATAAGGTCAAGCAAGTTTGTGGTGAGCTTTGTATGCTAGTCCACGAAACTTGAACACTAACATCTAGGCTCTAAATATTTACAGAAAGAAGGGCAAAAGATCGCAGGTATATTTTCTGAGCTCAAAGTGATGGTAAGTCACAGATAAGATAGCCCGAGGGTAGAGAGTTGGAAAGAACATGGAAAGGGCTGCAAGAATTCACTGAATATAGGTTTTCAGTGTCTCAGGGTAGCTACATCTGGAGTTTTCCTTAGGGACCATTTCTCAGTAGTCACAGACCCTGTGTTTTGAGAGGGACTGATTCCAGCCCATTTCCTTTCCATGGTCTGACAACACAAAGCAATCTTTCCCTTCACCAAGGAGTGGTGTAAAATAAGTTACTTCAGGGTGTGTGTGTGGGGGGGGCTTCTCTGAGAGCCAGAGCTTGCATCTTTCAAAGTATCTTTGCAAATGATGCATGTTCTTAGCATTGGAGCCAATTGGAGCTAAGTTTAGAGCAGCTGGAGGCCATTTTGATAACACTATGAAAAGATAGAGAAAAAAATTGAAATACAAGAAAAAGCCAATGGATGGCAAGTGAGATTTCTAAATTGTTGGAACATGAGGATTCAGCTGTGTCTGTTATATGTGTCTGGAATTTTTTTTTTAAAAAAGAGTCAGGCTAGTAAAAAGATGTCAGAAAGAAGTCAGGCTAGTACAAAAAAAAAAAGTCAGAAAGAAGGGGAATAGTGGTTAGCAACTGTCCACTCTGATAAGGTCACATTGTACATCTTCTCCATCTAGCTCCTTGAAAGCTCTGTATCTAGCCTGGTTGATTTATACTAAAGGACACAAGATATGAGGGTGGAGGGCATAAAAATAGCGAGAGCAAAGCCCTTGGCTAAGTTCACTCAGCATGTCTGAGGCCCCTGTAGAAGGCCATTTTGGCAGCAGCCAGCTGAGCAAGAGGGAAAGCAATAGGCCAGAGGTCGGGCTGTGTAAAGCCTTGTCTGTCTGTGAAAGGCTGCTACTCTCTGAATGAAGGGGAGCCATTAGAGAGTTTTGAGTTAAGAATGACACGATGCAACTTATGTTTAAAAGGGTCGCTTGGTCGCAGTGCTGAGAATAGACAGAGCAGGACAAGAGTAGAAAGCCAAGAAGTGAACTGGGAGACAATATAAAGCCATGTTGGGCTCAGCCCATGTGCCTAGAGAGTCTGTCCACTGCGTAGGTGCCAGGCCATTAGAAATAAGAACCTGGAATAGGCTGGTGGCTAGTGTTAGCATAAAGTGAGACAAAAGTGGCCTAGGCAGGAACTGTCACTGAAGAGAGGACACTATAAGGAAGATATTAGGAAAGGAGTCAATGAGCTCTCATGGTACCCAAATAGGAAAGGAGTAGCAGAGGCCAATTACCACTTCATTTAAGACCAAGAAAGGCTTGTGCTCCGTCACCTGCACAAAGAAGTGTCAATATGTGCCAGATGGTGCTGGGTCGATGTGGAAGAGCATCCAAGCTGGCCTGGTATTCATCTTTCAAGGATATTGGGGGACTTTGTCATCCAGCATCTAGGTGGTCCCTGTGACTGATGTTAGGACAAGATTTCTGGAGGTATGTGTAAGTGTCCACTCAGTATACATGGAAATGCACGCAACTGCTGTGGTCCCAGCTACCTTGGTCTTGAATACAAACCAGGGACTACCTAGCCATTCTCACTAGCCCTGACTGAAGAATTTCCCCACCCCCATACACTGGAGCCTGTCACTTTTCCACCCAGATCCTGCCAATGATTTCGTTTTCCCTTTTCCTTTAGGGGGACTGCAAATAGGGCTATGTGCTCAAATGAGTACTGGAAAGGAACCCTGGCTGTCTAAGAGGGTTGGGAGGTCATAGCTGTGTGTAAATTTCAGCTGCAAATATGGAATCATAGCTGGTTATACATCAAGAGGCCCATCCCCTGAGGTCAGGAGGTTTCTCCTGCACATAGAAAAAGTCAGAAATTGATCTTGTGCTTAGCATTTACAAGGTATTCTCAGAGGCAGCTTCTTTTTCAGTTTCAGGAGTTTCCTTTGCTCAAGAGAACACCTTGCCTTGTCTCTTTTCTCTCCAACCACCTGGCAACTTCTCCCAAACTTGCCCTCCACCTCCTGGTTTTAATTTTAGATTTGCCCAGCTTATTCCAGGTTTTCTTACTCACCTCTGAACCCCTGTTGCTCATCTCAGCATTTGGAATATAGTTTGAGCTCAATAAATTTCTGTTGAATGTTGCTGAATGAATAAGTTATTGGTATTGATTGCCAACAGCCTTGTTCTTTTAGTTACACTTCTTATCTGCCCCATGTCTTTCTCAGAATAGGCCAAACTGTGGTCCTGGAAGGTACCTGAAAGCCTGGATTGTCTTATGAGCCTCTCACAGTACCATGGCAAAGTGGACAATGGCCTTTGAAACATGTACATACATAGTTTGATTATCATAAAATAGAACACACACACACAGACACACACATAAACTCACACACACACACACTGAATACCTTCTAATTTAAAAAGTGTAGGCTAATTTCTGAGGACTCCAAGACAATGACGCTCTCCTTGATCAGTAGTTAGATGGTTGGGACTGTCTATCACCATTGCACCAGTATCTTCACCTATGTGGACACAAAAGCCACATTTTCATGTCTCAGCTTTGTCATCTGGGAGTTCTGCAGGTCCTTTTCAATTCATACATTTAATGATTAGAAGCAAAGTACAAATCTAAGCTATCAATATGAGAACTTTTGCAAAGCAAATGTGAGGCAGGAAATTAAGTCATACAATAGCTCATTCATGGTGTCAGAATGGGATTGAGAAAAGCACCATATTCATAGGGTATTAAATGGAATAACATATATATGTTATATGTGTGTGTGTGTATTTGATTAATCAGAGTTCTCTAGTTATATACTTAACATATGATATATCATAATAGAATTGACTATACTGGCTTATATATTGGTGTTCCAACAATGGCCATCAGCATACTGGGGAGAGAAAACTCAGCTGATCATTTGAATAAAATCTCAGTACTTCCAGGCCAATTTTGAAGGACTGAAGGTTCTTTGAAGAGCCTCTGGTATTGAGACTAGGTTGTTGAAAAGATGAAGAAGGTAGTGTCGGATGCCGTTGGACCACAGCAGTAGTAACCACACCCACTCAGAAGCAATGAGAGCATGCACACCTGCACTGTTTCTTCCTGTAGTGTTACTCTGCCCAGCTCTCTAAGCCATTGGACGGTGCTCATCATGTTCAGCGCAGTCTTTTCTCTGCAAACTCTTTCTTATTTGTCAGTCCTCTCTGATGATTCACTTGTCCAAGTATCTCTTAATGCTGACAACCAAGACAAATGGTCACAAACCTTACTATGGTAGACCCTCTACAGACTTGCTCATTAAGAAGATCATATCAAATCTAGAATAAAATGATCTAATAAAATTCTTCTAGGATAACTGGGAAAATTCTATATCCCAGTTGTCTAACATAGCAATCACTAGCTACCCAGGCTCCTAAGCAGTTTAATTGGGGTTAGTGTGATTGAGCAATCAAAATTTTAGTTTAGCATAATTATTTTATGCATAAATAGCTATTCTCACCTACCAGCTGCTGCTTACACAGAGCAAATGTGGACACTAAAAATTGCCAGAATTTTGAAAAGAACCATGAGGTTCACCAAATCCAGACAATAGAATAAAAGGAAATGAGTTCCTAAGACCTGAAAAAGACATGGGAGAACTTTAAAAGCACCTAACTATGTAAAGAAACTTCTATCTAAATATCTATCTATCTATCTATCTATCTATCTATCTATCTAGTTGTTACTATATGACATTCTGAGAAAGGCAAAAGTAGGGACAATGAAAAGACCAGTACCTATCAGAAATCAAGACAGTGAAGAATAGGCAGAGCACAGGATATCTAGAGCAGTGAAATCTCTCCACTTGGTGCAATGATGCTGGCCACAAGCATAAGATTGTCCAACAAGAGAACGCATAGCACGGAGAGCAAACTCTTAAGGCACATTATGATGTTTGGGAAATAAGACATGCCACCGTATGTTCATCATGTAGGAGAGCTCTCAACAGTGGAGGGAGGTTACACAGGCAGAGGTATGTATTAGTTCCTTTTTGTTGCTATATAAAACATGGAAGAGAGAATTATTCTGGCTTATCATTCTAAAGGGAGACTCCATAGTGGTGGGGGAGCCATGGCAGCCATTAGCCAGAGCAGAAAGCTGAGAGATCACATCATTGGCCACAAATGTAAAGCAGAGAGAGTGCAGGGGAACTAGTGTGAGGCTATAAACTTTCAAAGCCCTCCCCAAGGACAGTCATTCTCCGGCACAGCTGTTCCTTTAGCAGGCTTCTGCCTCCCAAACAGCACCCCCAAGCAGGGACCAAGTTTCCAAATATGTGAGCCTAAAAGGGACAATTCTCCTTCAACCACTACAGGGCACATGGGCTGTCTCTTTAATTTCAGTTCAGTTTTAATGTACCTAAATTTTCCCTGAAGACAAAGTGCACTGCAAAACAAACAAACAAGCAAACAAAAGAATGATGATAGGATGCATGAAAGAAGTGGAATTTGAAATTAAGTCAAGAGTCAACTGTATATGAATACCAGAGGCTGTGTTTGCAAGGAGCCAAGAGGTCAAGAGCTGTCCTTCTGCCCATGGTGTCACAATAGATGATTTTCTTTTTCTTACAGGAGGAAAGATAAGGTCAAGTTGGAAGATCTCTGGACTCAAGTTGGGGAAGACCTTGAATACCAGGCTAAGTACCTAGATGAATTCATCATCCAATTGAGTCCCTGGAGGTTTCCAACTGGAGCGATGAGATATCCAGAAAGTGTTTTAGAAGTATTAATATTCTAAATAAGCATGCTATTTGGGACTTAAAGTTCTTCAAAGGTCAGGTTTATGTCTTCAAGTTAAATTATGTGAGGTTCTTGATATCACACCAGGAAATCAAAAGTGCTTAAAACAGTTTAAATCAAATAAATAGATAGCTTTGCTTGGGATCACGCTGCTTTACAAGAATCTTCCATTACCGATGTGGTATGTCCCATATTGCCTGGAAAATTACAGGCTTTTAGGGACTTCTGCTTGATGGATTTGTCTAAATGTGCACAAAGGACATGCACAATGTGGACGACATCAGCCCTGGAAACTCAGCATTCAGAATGCTTAAGTATGGAGAAAACATTTCCATTTGTGCTCTCCTACAGTGCACTATCTTCAAAGGTTCCCAGATTTATTATTTCATCAACAGATCGGAGAGGGGAGTTTGTATGAGATCAAACAAACATGAGTACTATGGGAAAGCTGGCAGGTGACAGTGTATAAATTGCCCGATGGAAAATGTCAAAAGTTGACATCAGAGCAGTAGGAGGGTAGGGAGCACACAGAATTGAGAACAAATGACCATGTCTTTCTGGGAGCCAATTCCTTATACAGTCTGGCTAATGCATTGCAAGAAACTCGGGACTCAAACACCCACTGGGAATCCACTGAAAACCATTAACTCAGAGTATGTCCTTTATCTAACAAAGAAAAATTTTAAAGCATTTCTTTATTTCTATGCCTTATCTTACTTCCCTTGTTATTTTTCCTTTCTTCTCCGGGCTCTGTCTCTCTTTCACATACACACATGTATGCACATGGGCATACTCACAGAAACACATATTCATTTCTTCTTATACATTCTGTATATATCCTCTTGTTTCTTTCACATTTCATACTTTATATCTGCCTGCCCAGTCTTTCAAGGGTAGTGTTTTGATAGCTAAAACATCTTCCAGGTAGAAAATTACATCTCTGCGTAAATGCAGACTCAGAAACTCATGTAAGAAAGATTGTTAAAATCTCTGCAACCATGATCAGTTTTCAAAGGACTTTGCTTTGGGTTAGATTTTTTGAATTTAGGACTCTATGGTACAGTTAGTGCCATTATTTGACAACATAGTACATATTTCTTTGTTTATAGAAATAAGGATTTTTCTTCTTCTCTAACAAAATGCAGGAGAAATATTTGCTTTCTCCTCCATGAAAATGCAAATTCCATATGTTTGAGTCCTTGTAGCTCTGTGCGGCAGACATTACAGAAACTGCATTGCTCAAACCCATCTTTAACATTCCAGTTGGCATTTTACCATACCACCTGGTCTTCATGGTGACAGAATGACAATATTAAGATTAGGCATAATTTTTTTCCTATTTATTTATTTATTTATTTAATCTCATTACAGCCTAATCCCAACCCCCTCCACCCTCCTCTTCCAGTCCCACCCTCACACCCACCTCCTCCCCCCATTCCTCCCTCTCTTTCTTCTCAAGGAAGGGAAGGCCTCCCAAGGGGTACCAACTCAACCTGGCACCTCAAGTCACAGCAGGATTGATTACATCCTCTTTCACTAGAACCTGAGAAGGCAACCCAGCTAGAGGAAAGGGAGCCAGAGACAATCTACAGAGTCAGAGACAGTCCCCATTCCCATTGTTAGGGAACCAACATGTTGACCACACTGTACATCTGCTACATATGTGTAAGGGGTCTAGGTTCACCCATGCATGGTCTTTGGTTGGTGGTTCAGTCACTGTGAGCCCCCATGGCCCCAGGTTAGTTTACTCTGTAGGTGTTCTTTTGTTGTCTTTGACCTGTAAGGCTCCCTCTATTCTTCCTCACACTCTTCCATAGAACTCCCCATGCTTGGCCTATTGTTTGTCTGTGGGTATCTGCATCTGTTTCCATTAGCTGCTAGATGAAGATTCTCAGAGACAGTTATGCTGGGATCCTGTCTGCAAGCATTTCAGAGATAGTTTCTATAGTTCATTACTAGGTATCAAACTTGATGTAAAAGCTAGGGTAGCCTGTACGTCTCTTTGCACCCAAAGAGAGTGCCAGGGAATTCTAGACTGAAAACACGGGGCATTAGAATATCTCAGAATGCCAGTTCCCAATATTATGCTCAGTCACTGTGATTTAATCAACGATCTGTTTATTTTTGTTCCCTATAAGGTCCCTAGCCTCCCCAAGAATGTATAGTTGATGTACTACTAGAATCTAATAAATGTCACTTTATTTCTCAAAAGCTCCCAGCTACCAATCAAAATAATTTAGAGTTTGTTCTCTCTGTCTCTCCCCTCCACCTCCCCTCTTCCCTTTTCCCTCTTAGATGGTTCCTACCTTCATCTTTTCTGTGACTGTAGACAACTGTTTCTATCTCTGCCCAGCATCAGCCCCTGTTATTTGTCTTCTGCGGCCTATCATTTGGGTATTCTTTTACAAGCTTGTTTATATATTCACTTCACTTCAGTCTGCCTTATAAATTGGGGCTTCCTATCTGAAGCACACTGAAGAAAAGACCCTCCCCTCACTTGACTGTAGAAAAGCTTCAACATTTCAGCAATGCAAATATGTTATCTACTACTTCTTTGGGGATAGCCAGCACCATCTTCCTCACATTATCCCATCCCTTCCCTCCAAGGACTAGGTTGGAAACAAAATATACTAAATTTCATTATTTTAAAAAGATAAACTCAATCCATTACTGTTAGTGTCAGTATTGAATTCATTTGTACTACTGTAAAATTTCATTAATTCTATCTCAGCATTTGGACTCCCTTTTGGTTAACAAACCTCATATAGGCAAGAAACAGACTGCCTACTTCCTTATGCAGACAATTTCTCCTGGGATCCTACCATACTTCCCTTCGGTGACTGGAAATGTCCCTGATAACCCTTGCTGAAAACAAGGCTGAGAGACTGAGGGTCCAAAAGCAGTGCTCTCATGCCCTCTCCTCTCGACAGTGGCTTTCATTGTGTTGCTGACACTACTCACAAGTTATTAACAGCTGAACAGAATGCCAAGCCTTCTGTTCCTAACACATTTCTAACACCTTTCGTAATCCACAGTTGTTATCAAAAGGCATTTGCAGCTGTGAAGAAAGGTGGGCGGGGAGATGAAATAAATTAAAAAAATAAATAGTTTCCATTGTAGGATGCTCAACTCAGCACAGCTTGAAATTCTAATCTGACCCAGCTCCAGGTAAAAGCAACTGAATCAGGTTTCTTTGTCTCCCTTGCCCTTGTGTGGGAGGACATACTTGTTCATGTCAGTCTAGTAATGGATTCATAGCTATAGAGCATGCTCCACATGTAAAAGAGACAGCAGCTAACTGGGAAGTGGTTCGATTGAGATGGGATGTCAACAAGATTTCAACATTTAAAACTTGTGAAGCACACTATGAATGGTGAATAATCGGAGCAGACCTTCAGTTCCAGCAAGGGTGGAAGAGTTCCCTCAGCTTTAATCTTAAAGAGTCTACTGTGCTTTTACACTTTATTCCTCCTGGTTTTTGAGCATGTAGATGGGGGGAGACATTTTGGCTATGAAGGAATCAATCAAATCAACCAACCCTCTATAGGAGAAAAGTGAAAATTAAGTGACCAAATAAAAGTGGGTGACTCATTTCTGAAGATCTGGTTAGGAAATTTTGGTAGATAAGAAGGTCTGACTATTATTTAAGTTAGAGCATATTTAAAAAAAATACATGATTGATCAAAACTACCAATGATTCCTGGATACAGCTAGTTAGACAACCACTGATACTTGTTTGTTAACTATTTCTTCCCTATAGCAGGCACTGTAGTGAGAGAATTGATGCCTTTTCTTTGAGAGGTCAAAGTTTAGTAAAGAAGCCATTATCATATGGTAGGACATATCCTACAGGTTGAATAACCTATAGGATATTCCTGTAGGCTGAATAGGACATTCTGAATGGCAACTGGAGTAGACAATAGAAGAGGAATTTAAGGAAATTTTCTAAGAAGAAGAGATTCTTATATGATTAGACTATCAACCTGATATGGGAATGACAAAAAAAAAATAGTATCAACTCCTAATAAGAAAATAATTATAAGTTGTGCTAAGGAATTTCAAATTTTTCTTGAGGCTCAAAGAAGGAGACTTTGGAGCATTAATGGGAGAGAGGTTCAGATGGATTTACGATGTGGCAAGTTCAGCCTCATAAATAAATGTGGAGGGTACAACCTGGGTGAATGGATACTTAGGAATGGTGGCAGGGGGACCTACTGAGAGATCCTTTCACATGTTCAGGTGAGAGAAGATAAGGTAAAACAGTAACGCCTATACCAGTAATGACCGTTTAGAAATATTTAGATTCTTATGCCTGGTTTCCTTTATTCAAAGAGAGCCACGTAGAATGTTACCAGTGGTGATAATTTTACTATAATAATATGCCGCCATATATTCAATGATACATGCAACTGGGAGTCTAACTAAGTGGTTTCAGACATCAGCATGATGGGCGTATCCAGAACAGCTTTGCTTGTGAAGTCTGCTCTGATACTGCTAGCCTGAGATGGAGGCTGGTAAGAACAGACACTTCCAGGTTGGGTCTGGTAAAAATATTCCTGTTGAGATTTAAATCAGCCTAGGGATCATTCCTACCAAATTCTTCTCTCTTTCTGTCTCCACATTGACCCCCCCACCTCTGTCCCCAGCAAACTGTGACTCATCCCAGAGTATCTGATATGCTAAGAGTTAAAAGCATGAGGGGCAGCGTTTACAGAAGTTCTGGAATTCATAGTCAAACTGACCCCTGGCAGGACTCGACTCTCCAGCCCTTTTCTTTATTTGCCATGAAGTGTGACTGTCATTCATGGGATAGACCACTCAGAGAGCATGGGGGACACTGCCGTTCCAGCAGAAACAGACTCCAGGGGAAGTGGGACAATCCGAGACCTAGCCCTAGCCGCAATTCTTGTTTTCAAGGGAAAAGAAACTCATGGTACAGCAGGAATTAAGTAGTAGTATGTGTAAAATATCCTGAAGCATCTGGCCCACAACCAGTCTTGTTTCTGTCACCCAGGGTAACTGTGGTGACCTGAGACATATTTGGTTGCTACATTGAGGGCAAGGGTGCTGCAAGCATCTAGCAGGGACAGAATGGTGTTGCTGCTGGCCATCGAAAACTTTCAATTCGGCTTCATAATAAAGGTTACTCAGACCAAAATTTTATCTTTTTTTTAAGCAGGAGAAACTCCTGCCTAGCTCAATAAATGGTATTTTAGTGCCTCATGTTCACTATTCTTTAATTACTCCCCCAAGAATACAAATTAAAAAAAAAAACATTCCCAACAGAGATGTGTGCCTCATGGGACAGCTTCCAGCTGCGGACTTGGGAGATTTACCTCTGATGATTCTTCCAGCTGCTTTGCCCAACATCAATAGAATAACTAGTTTATGATAATCTGGTTCATTCACACTTTAAGCTGTTTGTTTTCATAATTAATATATTTTTGAGCGAATTTTACTTTCCACAGAATAAGACCAGAACCCCTGACATCTTGCTGGGATTTCCCCTTGTTCACAACTGCACTTCCTTTGCTCATCTCTAGCCACAATCCTTACATTTTGTTTTTTTAATCTTCTTCACCATCTCATCCCCTTCTGGACCAAAGTTGACCATTTACTGACCACAGAGCATATGTATGCTCTCTGTAAATACTGCCAGGAATTGTTAGGGATACCCTCCATATTTATAAACTGCCATATGTAATAGGATGCTCTTATTAAGAATTGGCTTAGCAGATTCTGTATGAGCCTCTCTCTAATGCCTTCTATATACTCGGGCTTATACTGGAAAGCAATATCTGGTTCTGAGCCATTATCAAACCAATGCTTTATTCTAGTCAAAACAAACCAAACATTTCCAAGTAAAGACAGAAAACAATCACTATCTCTTTCTTTATCCTTCACTATTCACACACACACTCATACACACACATACACACACACGATCCAAGCACAGCACACATTATCCACACAGACATTTATATGGATTCATTCATATACAAAATAAAAATCAAACAGAATAAAGAAGAGGTTAAGGGACAGGTCCATCTAGTGTCCTCTCATGGAGGATTATTTCTAAGACCTCCTACATACTAAAACCTGTGAAGCTGAAATCTCTTATATGAAATGGTACAGTATTTGCATACTGTGTATGTGTATGGGGGTTATACACACTTCTCATATACTTGAAATCATCTCGAGTCTACTTATTATACCTAACATAATGTAAATTATATGTAAATAGTTGTTATGCTGCATTGTTTAGAGAATGATAGAAAGGGAAAAAAAAACCTGAGCAATTCTTTTAAAATACTTTCAATCTTCAGTTGATTAAATCCACAGGTGTGAAATATGCGAATTCTGAGAGCAATCTCCAACTATTTGCTAGTACAGGAAGCCAAACCCCCAAGGATATATATTAGTTACTTTCCTGGTGCTATAATAGACACCCCAACAAAAAGCGGCTTGGAGGAAAAAGTGTTTGTTTTGGCTTGTAGTTCCAGAGGAGAGTTCTTCATGGCAAGGAAGGCAAAACAATGGGACTGAGAGGCCAGTCTGGCATTCATGGTAAAGATGGGGGGGGAAAACAACAACAGGAAATGGAGCTAAGTTATAAGACATCACAGTTCACTTCCTGGTGTTGTAATTTCTGTAGCAAGCTCCACCTCCTGAAGGCTCTACAACTGCCCAAGCAGTTCTATCAGCTAGTGACCAAGTGTTCAAATACAGGAGCCTATGGGGGACATTTCATTTCCAAACCACAAAAGGATGCAGCATCTCAGTGGCCTCTGTGAGGCAGAGTGGAACAGTCAGGCTTTTCCTGGTGGCCTCTCTCCCACCTGTGCCTGTCTTTTCCTAATGAAATCATGGCAATGGAACTTAACTTGACACATTGAATGCCAAGCCCATGAAGGTGCCATGGAGCCAGAGCAGCTGGGCTTCAGCCTGGAGACTCAAGCAGAGTTTTTTTTTTTTTTTTTTTTTTTTAGAAAAATTGGCATTCAAAAAGCAAAGGTTTAAGGTTGAGTTGAAATTATATTGGCGACGAGGGACTTGGACACAGAACTGTCATTAAATGAGAGTGACTATGGCACACATAAGCACCATGACTTGGGAGCAACTCTGGCTGGACCTGTGGGTAGGGCAGGCTGTAGGGAGGGGGATGAATCAACTCTCTACTTCTTCGTGAAATTTAAATGTTTCAAAGATTTATTGGCAACTCATCAGGCGAGCGTCTGGAAATTGAAGTCCACAGATTTAGGTGTGTATTGTAAATACCTTGTACAACTCTCTCAGATTCCTTATTCAAGATTTTTGTCTAATCAAGTTGCTATAGATGCTAATCACTTTGAGGTATTTCTATCCGCCAGACTGTGTGTGGTTTAGAGAGTACAAGGCAATCGGAGGCAGGAGGGGAACTGCATTTCATGAGATTACCTACCCATGCCCGTGGTTCTGGCTAGGGCTGGAGACTTATCTCTTCACAGAAGAAAAGAGGTAGAGAAACAAAAGTAGAAAACACAGTTAATACTCCAAATAGGTAGCTGCAGAAGAATGCGTGATCTTGAAGAAGAGAAACCTAAAATCTAAGAAAGGAGCACCAATACTTACAGAACAATGGAGGAGACAGATGAGGGAACTAGAAGAAGGAGCTTCCAGAAAATGCATGATCCTCAAATAATTAAAAATAGAACTACCATATGATTCAGTAATCCCACTTCTGGGTGTACATCCAAAGAAATTTAAATCAAAGTCTCTAAAAGCTTTCTACACTACCACGCTCATCTCAGCACTATGCATAACACCCACAATATAGGAGCAGTTTACATGTCCACAGACAGACAAATGGACACAGAGAATAAGGCAGATACATACACATACACATACACAATGGGACATTCTTTGGCCTCCCCGGATCAGGAAATTCTATCGTATTTGACAACGTAAATGAACCTAGCGGACATGTTAATTGGAATAAGCCACACAGGGAAGGACAAATACTGTGTGCTCTCACTTATCTAAAGTGAGGTACCAAAAGAAGTCAAATTCACAGAGTCAGGATGAAGTGGTGGTTGCCATGGTTACCAAAAAAGGCCTAAGAGGGCTTGCTGCTCAGTGTGCATACAGCTGCAGTTATGCACTGTGGAAAAACTTCCAGAGCCCTCTAGTACAACACTGTGCTTAACAAAGTTACCACATCATATAACAGAGTTAACAATAACACACCACACACCTAAACACTTGTTAAGGGAGGTACACGCATCTTTTACCACAGCACAGGTTTCAAAACAAAAGAAATATTGCAGAGGGCTGTTGAGGAAGGTAAGCGTGGGACTAATCACTCTTAATGAAGTTGTCGAAAGGAGAAAGCAGGTAACAACAGCTGCCAGATGAGTGATGGGAGGGAAAGGGCTGCCGGATCTGGCAGATAGGAATGGCAGCATAAGAGCTAGAGATTCCAGCAGGAAAAGAAATTGGGAGCTAGTGTGAGGATGACAAGGTCATCTGGGGACAAGAGAAGGTGAGGTGCTTGGGGGTGGGGGTGGGGTAATCTGCAAATGCCGTTCCCCAGAAACTGAGCTGCTTCTTGAGTCTTCACGTTGTGACCACTGCTTGAGGCTGGTAGTTCCGATACGGGCTTTCCATGCAAGGCCCTGTTCTCAGAAGCATTCCTATCCACACTGTTCATTGGTCTGATGCTTTGCATCTCCACCCCATTGTCCCCAGGGCATGCTAACATATTCTTTACACTGACTCAATGGTATCATCGTGTTTCTGGGTCATGCTTACACGTGTCCCCTATATGTGACTGGCTGTTGTCCTTTATCCCACAGGATGGATCACAACAGTGCTGTTCTCACTTCTGTATACTAAATAAGCCATCCCAGACTAGGGGTGGGAGGCAAAAAGCAAGGTGTCAGGACCGATGGTATACATACCAGTTTGTCCTAAACAAATTATAGGTTTTCTTAGCATGTGCTTTTTTACTTGTGGGTGAGACTGAGAATGCTTGTGCTGACTGCCTTCAGTTTCAGTAGTCCAATGCAGTGACACTTAAAAAATGTATGTTTCATTGGAACAGATGCTATTCTATTGCAACTTAGAACAGTCCCCTCACATGATAGCTCTGGGTCTATCTGACCCTTGAGCCTCTCCTTTCTTTCTCTTAGCAATTCATACCCTACAAATCTGTACTTCACAAACAACTCCAGGAAAGGGGATTGAGTGTGGGGGGTGATTGGGGTGATGGAAATGGGGATTCAAGGGATAGGACCAGGATACAGCCTGCAGGAATGAGTGATATTCCATCACTGGGCATATCTAGAATTCTGATTTAGCAAGAAGCCTCAGGCTCTAGACCAAGATTAACACAGAATGCACTGGAACTTCATCCCTTCCCTCCCTCTCTCTCTGTTCCTTCCTTCCTTCCTTCCTTCCTTCCTTCCTTCCTTCCTTTCTTCCTTCCTTCCCTCCTTCTTTTTCTTCCTTCCTTCCATCCTATCTCTCTTCCTTCCTTGTTGTTGTTGTTTTCATTTCTACACTTAACAATCTGGTAAAAATGGCACCTGCTTATCTGCACTAGAAGCCCAACAAAATACAGCTTTCATCACTTGATAGTGTACATGTGCAGCCCATGCAGAGGCACAAAAATCAATGTGCATTGATTCCTAAGCTAGGAATTCATAAACTTCTTTAAGGTCATGGATTGATTTTTTTTTTCTTTCAGAAAAAAAGGGGAGACTTTAGACCTTTTCCTTCATTTCTGCAGCCTTTCTCATCGTCTCATCTACAGAGAGGCATGCTCTGCCTCACCTGTGTGCCCTGCTTCTCTGTTCTCCACACTGCCAGAAGCAAAGAGAAGGGAGTGAATGAGAGAGCTAGAGAGAGCAAGAGCAGGAAAGAGAGAGAGAGAGAGAGAGAGAGAGAGATACTCATGCTACATCAAAGCAGCCACACGTTCCCTAAATCCCCTGAATTAATCAGATAAGGGAACAAATGGATTTGAAGAATGACACCATAGAGACAAGCACAGTGGTTGGAGCAAACTTCTCAGTTCCTGCCAAATCAAATTTTGTGGAGCAAAGGGGTGTGATTTCTAGCAAAGTCCAAGATCAGATGGGTGTCTCATCCCAGAACTGATTGCAAATTGTGTCACATGACATGGCTTCCAAGTGCTCAGGCACAGGCTGCTTGTCCAGGGAAGCCTCCTAGCTGCGTGGCTCTGACCTGGTTTGTCCTTGCTATCTGGAGACCCTCCTGACCATTAGAATGTGGCTTATGTTTCTCTGAAAGATTGAGAAGCACCTCCCTCATGACAAGAGTTATGCTCTGCAGAGGGAATAGATGTGAAAAGTGTGTGTTTTTAGACTGCAAAGCATCGGGTGGCTATGAGATAATTACTACTTCAGGGTTCTAAATCTTCCCTCCTTAAATTTAGAACCAGAAAGCTTAAGGAAATCTATGAATGGCATGACTGATGGGCCATCCTGTACGCCTTCCTTCCGTCTTTCCTTTTTTTAAAACTGTTACTTGTGGTGAGGACAATCCACGTGCAATCACCCTCTTAGTAGACTGTCAGGTGTGAAACACGTCATCGTTGTCTTAAGGCACGGTGGGCCATGGCACACCTCTAGAGCTTATTCGTCCCGTACACCTGAAGTACCTCTTCCCTCTGCCTTGGCAACCACTGTTCTGTTCTGTGCTTCCATGTGTGTGGTGCTTTCAGACACCTTCTACAGCCATGCAGTGATCCCAAAAGCCATTTCTGGGTGTTTCTCCCAGAAGAGTTTCTCCCAGAAATAAGGACCTCCTTGGGTACAAGCAGTGTTGTCCCAAACAGCCAAGACACTAAAGCAATGGAAATATCCGTGGCTGGCTGAGTGGATGAAGAAACTGTAGTGCCTGCACACAGTGGAACATTTCAGCCTTAAAAAGAAGAAAATGGGGCCACCTGTGACAACAGAGGTGAACCTTGGGCTAAGCACAGAAGGACATGAGAGGGAGAGGGGCCGTCCTTTAGTCAATATGATGTTAGAAGCTGTCAAGCTGACTCCATAGTCAAATGTCACACCCTAGCTTTACTACTTATGACCTGCTACCTGGCAACCTCTCCTTCCGGAGGCCTAGGCTTCATCATTCATAAAATGAGGAAGCCATGCTCACCTGTGAAGCTGCAGAGCTGCTAGGCCAGATAACCTATGAGCAAACCTAGGCTAAGCAGCACCACGCTGATGCCCTGATCACCACCGTGTCTCAGAAGAACAGACCAGCCAGCTGGAGAGAGCTCCGGTAGAACTGAGTAGAGAGCCAAGCCTTGCTCAGGCCAGCTGCCAAGGCCTCAGATTTCCATTCACTGGAGGCCCTGCCCAAACAGCTCTCCTTGGCACCACCAGTTTGCAGTTGGTCCTCCTGGCTTTCCAGTGAGCCAGGGGAGCAGAGTCTCTGGTCTCAATCACATGATGCTGCTGGTGTCAGGCTGCTCAATTAGCAGCAAATCAAGATGTTCAGATGGAGCCTGGAAGCATCAGCAAGCCAGCCAGCGACCCCCCCCCCCAGTCCTACCCCTCTCTAGCGAGGGCAGCAGATTGCTCCTGTGTTGGCTACCAACTTCCTGTCAGCCTTGCAGGCCTCTTTGTGGCGCGCCAGCCTCCTCTCTGGATCGCAGTCCTTCCCCTTTGGCTCTAGTCCTGCGCCCTGTCAGCACCTGGCCCTGGGGCTCAGCTGTGCCTGCCAACAGGTCCCCTCTCATTAATTGAGGCCCCCTGCTGGCCTGTGGAGGAAGAGCAGGCAGGGAGTAGGGGTTCTTTGGCTTGGGCCACCCCTCCACTAACCTGCTAGCATCCGGCACCTACACATGGGTGGACAAAGTGCCTTTGTCAGTTACGTGGCCACAGCATCAGTAAGTAGTAGTCAGTCTTAGTCACGATCTGAGGCCAGAGTCTTATTCTGGTTAGGAATCTGACAGAGAGGTGAGAGGAGCAAGCGTACATCTGTCTACCCCACAAACAGATAACCCTGAAACTGTTTAATGTGGTATGTGTCTCACTTCCAGAACACAGAACAGCATCATCCTGACTGGCCCTTGCACAACCTGTGGATACTTACAGTCTCTGTACCATTGCTAAGAGTCTTATGGAAAGAGGAGAATGTTGGGAACCAGAGTGGCGCTAAGGAATTATTTGAGTTAGCCCAGTGATGCCCAGTCTGTGACAGGTACATTGGAGGCAGCAAGCCACCCAGCACACAGTCCCAGCCCCTAGAAACAGAGGGTGGAGTAGGCCACAAGGTTCACACACAACTAATAGAGACACATAGTTGGGAGTTCCTAGATTCAATCTCCAGTAACACTCCCAAAGAGAGGAGCAATAGGGCAGGATGTGTGTGCGAATGGTGGTGTAAAATCTGACTCTCAGGTTAAGGGACCTTTCAGGAGAGTGAGTACCTCTAGTCATAGGCCTCCTCTCTGTCAGACTTTGAAGAAAATGAGTTCAAAACAAACTGGTATTGCCTTCCCAGAACTACGTACTCTAGAAACACAGACTTCTTAGTGGAGCCCTCAGGAAGCACAACTGGGAAAGTGAAAAAATACGTACCTACATGTGATTGGGCAGGTTAGGCCATCCAAATGCTACAGAATCAAACCGCAATGATACAGCCAGGCCTTTGTCCCTTCATCACATCTCTGTTCTTTATCTTTTCAGGGAAACCTCATAGCACTCAGAAACACCCGATACACAGCATCCAACACCCACAGTGGGGAGAAAATGTCTCCCTCCTCCTATGTATCTAACTCCCAGGCAAGGGGAACTCTGTCACTTTTTTGGTCTCTGGAGAGGATACTTCCATGGTAAAGCCTTAGAAGGACCAGCTCCCCAAACTTCTCAATGAAATTCCATTGCCTTGTCACACACTCCCTTTCAGCATCGATCACAGAGTTTGCTGGAACTGCTTCCTGAAGCCTGTACCTCCATGAGGGTATAACAAAAGGCTATGGAGAATCCTCCAAAGGAAGTTCTGGGGCCTGTAAGTGCTGACCCACCTCCATGGCTCAATTACAACACATGTGGAAAATGAGGCAGGGAGGTGAATCCCTTCTTTACTTTGAACAAGAACCTGTTGAGATGCTGGTCTGGTTTGGGGGCTGTGTCTGAGCAATATATCTATCATGGCGGTGTCAAGGTTGTTATTGTACTGTTTGTAAAGAAGCCAAGGAAACAAACTACCTTTTGATGGCACTAATAAGAATAAGAGAGGTAAGGATCTCTTAGCCTTTCTTTATCTAAGGATGGACAAACCAGCATTTTTAAAAGGATGGAGGTTACACCCCCTAATTTCCAATAATTATTTAGAAATTCTCAGCAGAAAAACATGCACATGTATAATAGCTGGTGATTTCCTGACTCTCAAAGGCAGATGCCCTAAGCCATGCCCAAGACAGGGCTGAACACTGAAGGAGAGGTTCATCTGGCTTGGCTTGGTACGGGCCTCCTGCTTTTGGCTCTCTCTGGGGTCTTCAATAGCTGTGTTAGCAGTGATGGCTCCATATCATCCTGAGGGCATCTGGGGACAGAAGCCCAGGACTTTAAGGCCAGCACTATATTAGCTGGGGGTGTCAGGTGAGAAATGGTACCATATAGAGAGTCTGCCCACAGCAAACAGGACTTCCTGCCCTCCTCATTCCCTCTCTGGCTACTGGATTTTCTCCAAAGGCAGCAGCAGGCACCAATGGCTAATTGCTCCAAAATAGCTAGTCTCCATTTCAGGGTGCTGCTTGCGTTTGCTTTAGTAGCTGGCAAATGAATCCTCCTAGGGATTATAATAACCCCATCCTGGCTGTGTTCCCTGGAATCTTGGCCTCTTTCCCTGGCACTTGTCCCAAAAGGGTTGGAAATCTCTGAGTATTTATCCCCTTGAAGATTCCCCGTGCTGGCCTGGCTCCTGGCCATTCTATACACAGAAGGCCAGCTTCCTCCCTTTCTCTGTGGAGCAGACCCTGCCCTGGTTCTTCCTATCACCTGCCCATCACCCCAGCATTCTGCTCAAGGCCCCAACCCTGTTTCCCAGAGGCTGCTTTCTTCCCAGTACGGCTGCCAATCTGCCCATCCGAGACTGCTGCTCTGTCTTCCCTCCTCACTGTCCTCTCTGTCAGTGATGTTTTCATCCTTTGTGGCAGATCTACGTTTTTTCTCACAGTATCATTTCCATCAAAGCCTGCAGCACTGAAGGGAGAACAGGAAGGCTTCTCTAACTGAAGAGAGACATGAGCAAGCACTGAAACAGGGAAACAGGGAACAAATGGAGCAATTGCTCCCTCCAAGATCTGATTGTCAGTTCTTCCCTCCTGATAAGAAACACATGAGTCCCACAGCAAGAGACGTGCTAACATTTTGCTTCTGTACCTCAGAATATTATCATAGACCATTTGTTAATGACATCGTGTTATCAGAGCACAGAGGAGGGTGCAGTCAAATTCTGAACACTTCTCAGGAGCTGTTTCTGCTGTTATGCACCTGTTTCTCCCCACTTGACTCAGAGTTCTACAAAGATAGAAACTAGATCTTAAATTCCATTCAGCTCCTATTTTCTTCTCCCAAGTCCCATTCACCAAAGAAGATACTGGGGGCAGGTGTACTCAGTGTAGGATTGAAATCTTTAAAGCCCTTTATTGGTTTTTGAGTCATAATGGTCAAGCTCACCTAATGTCAAGCAAAATCTTTTGCGGAGTATTCAGGTTTACAATCCATGAGTCCTATGTGTCAATGCTGTTTAGAATGTAAGGCCCAGTGGGGAACAACAATGCCCTCATGGGATATTTCATTTCATCAGGTCCTTGGCTGTGATCACAGTGGGGATTGGGTGAGTGGGTGTATTGCTGGATCCTAGCATAGCCAGCATCATTGCTGGAAAGCACACAGGGAGTGGGCTTGGTGCTATTTTTGTGTAGGAAGTACAGCATATTTTCTTTAAGCCAATCCTACCCAGTGCTATGTAATACTCGAGAAGGTTCTTAGCAACTTCTGTCCAAGAGCTCTTACTCTTAACAGAGAGATGACTGAGCCCACCAAATCACCCTGGTCTAGAGGATGTCCCTTTGCCTTCAGCTGCTCTACAGCTCCCTCTTTGCAATCCACGCCTGCTGTTTTGCCGGTAACACTATTGTGGTGTTGCTTTTTCATGCCCTTTGCCAAGTCACCATTGGCTCTCAGTGGCAATTCAAATGCAATCATAATAAATAAACAACAGTAATTAAAGCATCCCATAATAGATCATATAAAACCTTTATATGGCTGAAAAGCAAAGTAAGTGCCATTTTAACAAGAGAGAAGAGGGGTTGGCCCTCTCAGAGGAAGTGTTTGGGAAAGGAAACTGTTTTCAAGCAGCCATTGTGAATTCTCCCAGTTGAAATGAATGCATGGTGTCATCCAAGCCAGGAGGACCTGTCCTATGCAACAAATTACAAGCTCTGCCAAAAACTATGAAATGACACAAAATAAAGGGGCTAAAACTCAGTCAGAAGCTGTTTGGTTAAAACCAGACACTTAAATAATACATGAAGAAAATATGACTCACCAGGGTCAGGCTGTCTCTGCACAGCATAGGGACAAATCCCCTTGAGTTTGGAAAGCAGTAGAGAAACCAGAAAGTGAACTCCTGGCAAACAGAATGCTCCCTACCCAGCCCCTCCCACCAAAACAAAACAAAACAGACAAACAATACCCCCAAACTTTTTCATGGCTGCTCCCCAAGGAATGCCACAAAGCCTGGGAAATGAATGTGGCTTATAGTCAGAGGAACGGAAGTTTGCATGGGAAATCTGAAATTTGTCATCTAAGCTGCCTGAACTTGATAAGGCTTTCCTCATATTCTAGAAAGTATAGTAATTCTTCATACGAGGATATAGTTATAACCTAATGGTAGAACATAGGTTCTACATAGAAATTAGGTGAGCTTGACCATTATGACTCAAAAGCCAATAAAGAGCTTTAAAGATTTCAATCTTACACTGAGTACACCTGCCCCAGCATCTTCTTTGGTGAATGGAACTGGCACCAAAAACGAAAAAAACTAAGCAATAGGCCATAACATTTGGCACATAGTGGGTTCTAACATCTACTAGCCCTTTCCTGTGTGATGCTTCAATTACATAGGAATGGTAGGACAACCCAACAAGTGGGAAGAAGTTGCCTTATTCTAGGAGGTGGGCATACTCTAGCTTCCTCTGCATCTTGCCATCAACCTAAGCACCAACAACGTTAAAAGGAATGGGTCCTAGATCTCCAAAGAAACCTGAAAATTCATGGAATAATCACCCTGCTACTGTTTCATCCATGGCTATGGATGACTGGGAATCAAAGAAGGGAGGAATTGAGTCAAATAAAGTCACAGGAGAAAGTGTTCAAAAAGAGATTCAACAGTTGACTTGATTCATAAATGAGGACCAAGATTGTCTCATAACTGAGAGGGAGAAGGGAGGGAGAGAGAGAGAGAGAGAGATTCAAAGCAAGGAAAGCAGTGTATAGAGCAGAAGAAATGAATGAATCCACACATCATACTTGCAAATACTTTGGAAGTGCTTGAAACTCAATGAGGAGCATGAAAGTGTGTACAATCACCCCTCCTTCTGCCTCCAACTTGTTCTCAGCCATTCCCTTTGCTGGATTCCTTAACTCGAGCACCAAAGGCTCTATCTATAGGACCAGGGAGCCCGAGAGATCCTGTACTGCTTCAGAGTGCTACCTACAGATCAGAAAATTGCACATCACTGAGAGACCCAGGACAAAAAGCCAAGCAAAAAGAGCACAGCAAGGAGCAGGTTGGATAGGACTGGCTGTGCCCTCTGGGTTTAGAACTTGAATTTGGGGCAAGGTTGAGAATGGGTGGGTGTTGCCACAAGAAACAAGCCTACTTTATAGTTCCTTAATTGAGCTGAGAGCCACCCACCCACCCCCTCCTCCCCATTTTTAACGCCTTGTAAAATAAAGAGCGGAGAGGAGTCGTAAAAAGAAAGCCAAAGATGTCAGTTGTAGGGTAGAAAAATCTGTAAGGGACAGAGGGCTCCGTCTGCTGTGCTGCTGTCAGTAACTCCTGAGGTGTCTGCCCCAAAGCACAATAGCTGGGCCTGAGGCTTAAGGACAGGGAGACACTGGAGCTAAGAGAAATGAGGGTCAGAGTCTCCAGCAGGTTTTGACATAGTCCTTTTATGCCTGACCCCAGAGAGGCAGCAGATTGCCCCTACCTGTCATGACATGTCCTGTGGCTGCAGGCCTGTCTGCTGTTTGCTCTTGTTTTGTCTTTTTCACTTCTCTCGAGCATCATCCTCACAGTCTGTGAGTGTGATGCTGACAGCCAAGAGCTTAGCACTTTGAAGAGGAGAAAGCCTTCCATAAGACTGCAGAGGGATCGTTGAGCCAAGTGAATTAGAAGGCGAGGCTGTGCTGTTTGTCTGCTGATTCCTTAAAGAACAAGAAATAGGAACTAAAAGTCTGTTGTCATAGACTGAGCCCATTTCCAGCAGTGAAGCAGAAGGGTCTAAGTGTTCCAATTCACAGGTTAAGATTCACCAAAATCCTGAACCTTTTCTATCAACAAGTAAAGGCCCATCTTTGTCTTCCTGTCTACACAGAGCTCAGCTCTGTAACCTGTGGTGGGAGACAGTTAGGTAGGAAAACAGTCCCTCTTTAACTGTCACTGCAGACCTTATTTCCTGCCTTTAGGGATGCCCATTATAGTGCCTCCATCGCCCCTCTTTGTTTAGCCCCTGACACTTGTCTTCTTAGCTGATGGGCAACCCTATGCTAAGTGAGATCAAGCAGTTACTTGTAAAGATGAAGACAGGTGTTTGCAGCAGAGGGAGCATTAGTCAGCGGAGGCCTGTCTTAGCACTGGCTTTACAGGTTCTTATGGTCATGGAAGTAAACGGCTTCTTGGGAACTACAAAGAAGTTTGCAGTCTGCAGGAATGAGCGGGGGCAGGTTATATGTAGCTACCCCTCCCTCTCTCAGCATTCACTAGCAGGGACAGTGCCACCCTTACAAGTGTCACCCCTCTGGTGTTTGCTTCATATCAGAATCAACTCTTAATTAGCTGAACAAATGTGTTTAGTGTTGTTACAAACATTCTTCAAGACATTCGTATCTAGCTTCCTAACACATTATGGCAGGAAGGTGGCATGAGGGTGGAGGTGGTACTGGAGAGGCCTAGGAGGAGAGAGTTGCAAAGATTTATCTTTCTAATTATTCTTTGCTTAGGGCTAATATTAAAATTAGTTTTAATTCCCTGAGCACACAGCAGCTCAGGAACATGCTGAGGGTTGGGAAGGCTGGTCTAGGATTTTAAATTTGCTCAGGATAGACACACTCGGGAAAGGGCCAGTTGGCAGAGTGAAAGGCAGGCCCTTCTCTCAGTGGGTCTGCCTCAGAATCTCTCCTAGTAATTCAAGCAAAGAGCATGAAGGAGCGGTTACGCTGCCATGTGCCTGCTTTTATTGTTGGTTTATAGTAGCAAGTGGTCTTCTGAAGGTACTCCATAGAACCCTGCTCTTTGTTCTGAAGTGAAATAACCCCAGATCTGCGAAATAATATACGATTACCAAGTAATACAGAATTACCGCAAATCAATACAGAATCGTGCACCTTTTTTTTTTTTAACCCCCGGTGCCAGGGATGTGTTGTGCTAATGACTTTTGCACCTGCTGAGCGTAATTAGTGAGTAATCTACATGGGTGTGTAATTACTGGGTAAACACATGATATTTGCCAATAACTTCCTGCTAGGTAAGCACCAATGAAACTAACAGGTAGCTATTAGCACTAACTTTAGATGGTATGAGGACTGGCTCCAACATTGGCTTAAATCTGAGTTTCACTGGAAACTTTCTTCAAAAAAAAAAATATGATTCAATTTGTGCAAAAAGTCCCCCAGACCTGGAAACATAAACACCACACATGCCAAGAATCTTACCCACAGAAAGAAACAATATACCTTTCAATGTGTAATGTGGAGGGAGACTTGAGGCTGGGTCCAGTTTCTTCATGTATAAAATGAAGATAAGCCCACTCCATGGGTTTGTTGTGTCTACTGAATGGAACAATTAGCACGGGGCCTAGGTTAAAAATATAGAAAGTTCCATAAATGTATGTTATTAAAACTATCATTCCAACCTCGCTGACATGATGGAGGCCTGGGAATCTTATGTAGAAAATTCTAGAAGACACATACACAGTTAGGCAGAAATTAAAACACTGTTCATTCCACTCCCAACCTTAGCACTTAGGAAGGAGTGTAGTGCCTTTGTATTCTGTATCCCTCACACACAAATGCCCCTGCTGCAGTCTCTCCTCCCCACACTCTGCATTGCCTGCCATGCTTCAATTTTTTTCTCCTGCTTAAAATGTCACAAGTGTTGTCCTATGAATTGAGAAGCCTAAAGGCCTGAAGATGTTGACATGTGTTTGGGTACTTTGTTTGAAACCTGCAGGCACGTTGGGCATGCCTCATCCAATCACTTTCATGTTGTACCCATTCGGCTCACAAAATCTCATATTCTAAGAACATAAATGGGAGAAAGCGGTGGGCTAAAAACTGAATGAGAGACTGGCTTATTTATTACTTACAAAACCTGCTGGGCACTGTCCCTGCCTCACCACTAAGACCACTTATACCGTAGAGGAACAGTGCCTTGCAAATGTCCTGAGTATTCCCTGAATTCTTCACATATTTGGGTTTGTTGATGATACCCCCTCCCAATAAACTGTCACTGTTATCTGAGCCCCCACTTGTCTTTCTAATCACGGATGAATTGGTATGGACCTAAGCCAGGTTTTCACCCCGGGTGCCCTCAGAATGATGTTAACTTGGCAACTGTGGGGCTCCTTAGAATTGAGCCCTAGCCATGTGAGCTACTGCCCAAAAGAAACACACCAGATCTACAGAGGTAATGTCCCTCTTTTGGGGAGTTAAATGGTTGATGTGACTGCATAGCAATTAATATAATAAGAGGATTTTATTTGGGTATTAACTAGAATCGACACTACATTCCTGAAGTACTATCACTATGGCATAGTTTTATAAATATTTAAATAACTTCTCAGAAATGAGCAGAAACCATATTGATTTTCACTAGATACAACCTCTATTTTAAGGTTTAATTTTATTTATTTTTACTCTGAATAGTTAATCAATACATTCGTACAGTTCCATATTTAAAAGAAACAGCATCCAGTGAAAATGCTTCCTTTGAGTCATGATCCACATCAGCACGTTTCCTTTCTTGAAGTAACCCAGTTTTCTTGAATCATTCTAAAAAAGAGTCTATCATATAGGCAAATATACCACATAAGCCGTTTCTCCCTTTCTTTGGTATTTGATGAGATATGATTATACTCTTCCAGCTTACATGTCATTATGAGGAATTTCCAAATATTGTTAAAGGACTTAAAATCATTTTCATATTTATATAATCTCTACATCCTGAAAACTGGGTCTCAAATTTTATAACTCACAGGTCTTTCCAAACATTTGATTTTTTTCTTTGAATGCTTATTCTCATCAAATGAATTATTATTCATCCGTGTCCCAGGTGCCTAGTGGGACAGATGTATTATCTTTGCTTCTTCAGCATATGTACTAGCTCAGATTGCAATTCTGACATGGTGGGGCTAAAACAACCATCTCCCCTTGCAAAAATAAATAGAAAATTAGCTTATGTTTCCACTTTCTTTCACTCCACCATTTAATAGAAGCAGTGACTTTGCCAATTACAGCTGAGAGGTACATGATTACTCAGTGTCTGGCATGTACTCCACAGAGGACACATGGTGGCATTCTTGCCTGTCCTGTGATGCTTGGCTTTGACATTTCTTATCCTGCTTTTATGTAAGGCAACAGGGTTCAGAGATGGAAATTTCCTAGTCACAATGTTGGTGACTAGATGTATAGGTAAAGAAGAGATAAAAATGTGTATGTGTGAAATGGAACTTACAGAGGGATGGTGTGATATTTAGCCTAAAATAAAAGACAATCTTGTCATTTGAGGAAAATGTGGGTGATACAGGATACCATATCAAGTAAAATAGACCAGACACAGAAAGACAAATGTGGCAAAAATATTATTTCTCATAGGCAAAAGCCAAGCAAAGTTGACCTCTGCAGACAGAGAGAGAATGGTAGTTATCAGAAGGCGGTGAAAGTGGGGAGATGTTGGTTAAAGTTTCCCTGAGATGGGAGGACTGAATGCAATGTGCAGTCTAGAATGGCAACTATCATCACTAGCAATGCATATCATTCTCAGGAGACACTGTAACGATGGAAGTTAATGGCACTCCACATATGAATAGCTGCACAAGATGATACATATGTTTATTAACCATAATAAACCATTTTACAATGTAGTGGGCTTCAAGGCAGTATACAAACAGATAAATTTATTTATCAGTTAGAATAATTACATCTGAAGAGATTAACATTTTCCAGAATTTGATGGCCACAAATCAAAGTTGTTCATGAGTGTTAAGGAGAAGAAAATAGGCAAACTCATTCGAAGACACTGATGGGGCACCATAAAAAAAAAGAATCAATCTGTCCTACCCTGACTTGGGAGCAGTAGCTCCAGACTTCCCTGCAGAGAACATCCACTTGAGAAGGTGCTTGTTTCTTCTACTCGTCAGTGTATACATGTACATCGGATATCCTCTTGGGAGGAAAAAGATATGAGCCACATGACAGCCCGTATTGTGGAGACACCTCGAACAAATGCCTACTACCTCTTTGTTCTTTGCTTTGAAATAGATTAGGCTGTATTTTTGTCCCGTGTTTATTTTTACCTCTATTTTTAAACCTCTTAGAAATGACATCTTCGTGGAAGGATCTCATTACCAATGGCATCTCTAAGTTATGGTGGGGAGGAAAGGATGCCTGTCTTTTCTCGTTGCCACTTTCGTCAGTTCCACGTGGAAACATGGAGACTAAAGCTGAAAACTTTTACTTGGGTAAACTTCAAGATTAAGACAGCTCTCCAGAACTCTCATCTCTGCTCCCAGGACACTCTCTTTGGTATTCCACAAACCTGTGAGTCTGTAGAAGAAAGTCAGTTCTCTATAGTTCAGAGGTAGAAACTTGGACCGCATGGCGGTGGTCTGAGGAAATGGAGTCCTTGCCAAATGATTGCGACTGAAAACGAGGACCTTATTAGTGGGATCAGCATCATTATAAAGAAGGTCTTTCTTTTCTATCAGTCAGAAACACGTGGTAGTGATGTTCACAGATGTCTTGGAAATTGGGTCTTCTCTAGACCCCGCACCTGCCAGAACTTTGGGTGTGAACTTTTCAGCCTCCAGAACTGTGAGAGAGAAACTCTATTGTTTTATAAGCTATATAGTGTAAGAGATTTTCTTATAGTAACCCAAACTAAGACAAGAAGCCCATATTACTCTTCCCATTCTCTAAATAGGAAAACTAAGATAAAAAGAGGCAAAGGGGAGTTTCCAATGACAGCCACTGCTACCATGCAAAAAGCAGAATAAATAGGTTTGGCCTGTGTCCAGGGACCCTGCTGTTTGGGCATGCATGCTGAATGATGGAGACAACAGGCCCAGAGGAAGTAAAGGTGAAACACTGCCCATTGGTGCTCAGCCCAAGGTCCCTAAAGACATTATGCAATTTTCCTGAGTAGCTAAAAAACCTTTTCATTCAGCACATACTGGTGGTTCCTGCAAAATGCATCAAGCATGGGAATTCCCTCCCCAATGGGAGAATCACACCTTACCAGCTGCTTCTAACACAGGAAGCAATCGCTGCCAGCAACATCCCTCCCACCTCCTGAAATAGTAAACATCTGCCAAAAAAGGACCCATTAGTAACACCCCCACTTTGGCAGGTGGTAGGTTGGACTTCTTGTAAGCTTTCTGTATCTTTCTGCCATCCCCGCAGCCTGTTGGAACATGACATGACATGGCTTGTGGGCAGCCTCAAGCTGCCCATTCTCTGCTCTTCTCAGCCCAAGGCGCTTTCCCCTCTAGGAGCACAAACTCTGAGCTGTCACATTGTTGACAAACAGATGGGAGACAGCCTCAAACCTGCTGATGCCTTTTTGCAGGGACAGAGCTTTTGTCACAAGCAAGATTTGTGAAAGTAGACTGAGCTTCTCACTCATGGAGGCTACTTAGGGATAAGGAAAAAAAAAATGCTCCCAGTTGTCGTTGCTAGAGTGCCCCATACTCGACAATTCCCCTTGCTCTGGGAGCTTCACTCCAGCTAGCTAGGCAAGCAGCATGCTGGCAGCAAAGTGGTTCCAACTAGCTGCCACTCCAGATGTCATGAGCAGGCTCACATGTAGAAGCCCTGTAGGATGGTTTCAGCTTTAATTCCTCAGTAGAGTATTTTGTTCTATCACGCAGCGACATATGAATTGCTATCCATGTCAGAGGCAATTACGGAAGGGCTGCTAGGTTCTTGTAAGACCTCATGACTTACAATCCCAGTACACTGCAGAGTGAGTGACATGATGGAGATTGCAGACCCTGGTGAGACAGGGCCGGGAGAAGCAAGGACCCATAAGGAGGAGCAGATGTATATACCAAAAGGAAACTATGAACATGTGAGAGCAGAGAAGGAAGTGTCCAGTGTTTTCAGAAAGGTCCTGAAGCCTGGGCTTCCCTGGACATGTATGGGAGGAGTTTGGGGATCCTATGAGAGCAAAGATCTCAACCAGCTCTACAAGATTTTAAGCTGTTCTCAGCCAGCAGTTAGCACTTCTGTCTGTGCTCTTGGAAAAGTCATTTCCCATACCAGACTCCTATTTTTCTTACTTTTAAAATGAGTACAAGGCTCGCAGGAGAAGCAGAGATGGCACTGATGAAATGTCCTATCTAAAGACCCATAGACACGTTACTCTCCACAGAGGGAAGTTATATCCTGGCTCAAGCATGAGCATTTTTATATTTATAAAAGACTTGTCAAAACTCAGTATGCCACCAACTGAGGAGGATAAATCTCCCTATCTCTCTTTTTTATTTATTTATTTTTCTTGTAATTGACAACAAATTCATAAAACAAAGAGGCCTTTTTGTTTCTTTTTTTTTTTTTGTCAATAAACTTGGCAATGGAAATAACAATTTGAACAGCAATTTCCCCCTGGTCTGAGCTGAAATTGGCTCTGGATGAATTGTTTTTCAGTTTTCACATGCAAATTGTCTCCATACCCTTGCTTCTACAGAGAGCTGGGGGCCATTCTCAGTTTCAAGACTACTTCTCTGTCCAAACCTTTGGTGCCTGGCGAGAGCAGGCGTTTATGAAGCAAAAGCTCTAATGCCGTTTGCTGAAACACAGTTAGAAGGGGCTGGTCTGTAAGACTTGGAAGGAGTGTGGGTACCACATGACTCTAGACAGAAGATGCTGGCAAGGCTGTCCAAACAAGATAGAACTAGGCCTAGAATAAAGTTATTTTGAGCCAATTCAGCCTTGTCCATACCTCCCCCATTCTCACTTTCAGAATCTCTGCTCACACTCTGGACAAACCCAGAGATGACAGCCTAGGTTTAGGTTCTCTTCAACTCTAGTTCATTTTTAGATCAAGGTCTTTTTATTGGTGTTGCCATACTCTGTAGTCAAAAACAAAACAACTGATGGTATATGTACATGCTAAGTGCTGCACGGAATATGTCCATGCTGAAAATGTATCTTTGTTTATCTAAAACAAAAATGTAACTGAACTCCTACATAAAGGACCTCCCAAAATTATTGACCTGTGACTTTGAACCACAAAAGCCTCTCCCCATCAGTAGTTCTATTTCTCACTTAGAATGTTATAAATCCATTCAAATGTTCTTAAGCATCCTGATCAATTTTCTCCCATGATGGTATCATTAAAAATTCAAGATGATCCAACATTTAGAGACATACCATATGGAAATTCACGTCTTGGTTCCACCATATTAAAGCTAGGTTACCTTGAGTCAAACTGTTAGTTGATTTAGTCCTTAGTGTATTCATCTGTAATGTGTGAACAAAAATATTATCTGTACAAAAAAAACTAATCCAAAGTATTAGATACTGTTTATAAAATCTTAATTACAGGACCTGGGACACAGCAATTATTATTTTTAGTGTTGTAAGTTTCTATGTCTGTTACTGAAAATATAAAAACAGTCAAACCAACAGATACAAACATCTTCTAAGATGTCATTGTACTTAACAATTGAACAATCATGAGGTATATTATTATTCTATTTTACAGAAAAAGGTTAAGTACATTTACAGAACATATTGCAATTAAATATCAAAGTGTGGAGCTTGAATAAGAATGTTTTCAGCATTACAACAGCGTACTTCTAATTATATTTCAGTTGTTCCGACCCTTGCCTCTAGTGGATTATTATCATCCTAGAAGGTTGAATGAAACACGGAGTTATTTTCAATCCATGGTGTGGGGTGCTATCTTTTTTCCTTAAATTGGACTTTGGAAGTTCAAGGTCTGCCCTTACTTCTCCTTGGTCACTTCTGCTTGGCTAACTAGATACAGATGATGTAGAAATCTAATCATACTGAGGGTCTGCCAATCTTCAAATTATAGGCACATGATGTAGATGCTGACTCTATTTGACCCAGTTAGAGAGACTGTAAAGTCTGTAGCTCCATGGGGCTTCACCATCTCCCCTCACTAGATTCTCTCCCAGTATCTATTTTTAAAGCTATTGTCCATTTCTTAAATTCTTAGCAATTTCTATATACAGTGTTTGGATTGGGACAAGGGTCTGAATTTCAGACATCTATAGCCGATTGGCGTATCTTTCCACAGACTTTACACCTCCCTTTGCTTTCCTTCCTTTCTATAACTGTGAACACAGAACACCATGCCAAAGGCATGGTGAGAAGCTTGAGAGCCAGCTCCTTCCACAGGCAGCGGCCATTCCTTTCACCTGGGAAGGTCTAGCATCAGGGGAGATACTTTGGGAGCTATTTCAAATTTCAATCTTCCTTCGAAGTCAATGCCCAGTCTTTCTGATTTCTATGTGTTGATAAGATCACATTTTGATCACATAATTCTTCAGCATTTTTAAATTCCCACTGCAGCAGTGATGGGTGAATAATATGTTTATATGCAAACTACATGGCACAATAAAGCCCAGCTTCCTGTGTATGGAAGGGGATGTGTGTGTGGGGGGGGGTGGAGAGACCACTGTGCTCTTCCCGCACCTTAGAGAAAGCCAGATCTAAAACTCCAAAAGCATTTCTTCCCTCGCTTTTTTTTTTTTTTAGTGTAAATCATTCCCAAGAATTGTAACTTCCTCCTTGAGTAATCTAAAACACTCCAGGTTCATCTTTTTACTTTCCTCACTCTACTTCTAATCAATTTCCTTTCACACATTCCTGTCCCCCAGATAAATCAAAGGCCAATTTATCTTCTTCTCCCCTATTCTCTACCTCCTTCCATTCCATCTCCGGCTCATCACTAATCAGCCGGTAGCAAGCATCTGCATGTGCATTCAGTGCATATTTCATATTTCTTGTTTGCAGTGAAGAGCGGCATCTTGAATTCCTCAAATACTCTGCCAATGAGGAAAGCTGCTATTAGCAGCAAGGAAACAAAGTAAAATACTTAAGGCAATTAGAGAACAATTGGAGCTGGCGATCCTATTAGTAACTAATAACATTTGTATACACCCTCTCAGACCCCAGAGCCCAGAACAACCAGAATTTCATTTGATCTTCACAGTAGTGTATGATCATGTTCAACAATACAGTGCAAGCACAGAGGGGAAGCATGAAGGTAAAATAGCACTTATTGCCAAACGAAGGTTGGCTTGAACCCCAACTCTGCCATCTACTACTCTGTGTCAGATATTACAAGTGCTCCCTGAGTGATCGGCACTGTGCTCTTTCGGTGTTCTCATCTCTCAATTATTTATCACAATCCAAAAATGTAGTTCATGTAATAAGTAATAATGTATACATACTGCCTAGCCTGTGGCTAGTGAGCCTTTGTTATATGCCTACGGGTAAGTATGTATGTATGAAGTATGTATGCATGAATGGATCTCATGAAACACATAAGCCACAGGCATTTTACTTTATAAGTTTATTTGAGGTCATACAATCATTAAGTGGCAGAATAGATATTCAAATTCAGGCATTCATACAGTAATGCCTCTACCTCAACCATGAACAGCAGACCAGTTACTGAGTTCTCGTTAATATGCAGATCTTGGTATGGTTTAGTGGTCTGAGATCCCATGTTTCTCACGGGCTTTGAGGCTGTCCTGGTTCAAACGTTAAATAACAAAGGTAAAAGCTATGAACATTACACAAATATGTTTAAGGTATTGAGTGTTCACTGTATGCATGTTATGAGCCAGGGGTTCTGGGAACACATATGTAAACAGATAGATAGAACTCTGTACCTAATATATGTGGAGAATGGAAGACAATAAGGAAAACTCATATGCATTTGCAAGTGCAGATAAAGATGGAGAAGCTTGAAAGATCTACTGAGAAATATAACTTTGATCCAAGATAATAGGGAATCCCTATAACTTTAAAAGGGTGAAATTAGGGCGTCACTCTGAGAGGTAGTAAGGGACAGAAATCAACCATGAGGTTGGCATAGAAAGTAGAGGCATCGCAGTGAGAGCCAGGAATGTAGTAGATAGCATGAGAATGAACAAAGAAAGTCAGATAGATGAGACGCTGGGCATGTGTCTCCTGGAGCACTGGTTTGACTATGCAAGATCGTGTTGTTATAGAATGAACCCTTTCACATTTGTCTCAAGCCTGTGTATCCACTTGCCTTTCATCTTACCTCCTCTGGAGAGTGTGTGCCTCTCCCCAGATCCAGAGGCCTGACTCTATATTCCAGACCTCCAGAACCATTCAATATATAAATTACTTCTTTATTAATTATCCAATCCTGGGTATTCCGTTGTAAAAACAGAAAATCAACCAAGACACTGAAGTTTCAATGCAACAGACTCAATTCCAAGTCTTCTTCCTGCCAGCTGCCTGATTCTCAGAGCTTTCATCTCTTCATCTGTAACATGCAGATCATCAATTTCAGAGGCCACCGCAAGAGTCAACTAAGATAATGCCCAGGAATGCCCTTTAAGAACTCTAAAGTGCAATATGAATTAAGAAACAATTATTATTAAGTTTCTCATGCACTATCTGACACATTAGCACTGAATTAATAAAGTAATAAAAGAACAAAATTTGATGAATGCATGGATGTGAAGAATGAAGAATAAATAGTCAAAGGTTACCAGAGAGCTAGAAAAAAAATCTAAGAAAATAGCAGTGCTGCTTAGTGAGGAACAAGGGCAGGGATCCACAGAAGGACTTCTGATAAATATCCCTTTAGCACTGCACATGTGGGGGCCAGAAGACAACTTTTAACATGAAGTTCTGTCTCTGCCATGTGGGTCTCAGGGATCAAATCCAAGCAGTCATTCAGTTTTGGCCACAGTACCTCTACCCACTAGCCATCTTACTGGTCCAGAACTAGTATCCCTTTCGAGACTTCATTCCTTGAGTTTCAGTGGCAGGGCACTTCTCTAAAGGAACAATGGGATTCATTTGAATTTTATCATTTCATTCTCCCGTATGGCCTCTGACAATGTTCCACTGGGTCCTGCCCCACAATCTACACGATGGAGGATAGACAGGAGCCACTGCAAAAAGATATCATGGGTACCGCAATGCTTATAACTTATAAAGCTCCGGGGGCAGTGCTTGGCATATCCTAGGCTCTTCTATTCCCCTCTCCTTACCTTCGAAGTCATGGTAATCAGTACACCTCACCCCCCAAAAAAGCACTGAAAACAGAAAAGTCTTGCAAAAATGTGTCCAGGACAAAAATACAAAGAATTTAAAGCTCAAATGAGCCCAAGAGGCCTTGGGTCCAAGGTTTCCCATCTATAGCACACCAGTCCACCACTGTGCAAACGAGAAAACCAAGGCCCATGGATGAGGAAGCTGGTGATAGGAATCCTTTCTTCTGTTGACAACTGTACTACTCCCACCATCATGCTTCTCCCGGAGACCCTGAAAAAGCTGAGGAAACTAAAGGGGAACTCCACCTGAACAGAATACACTCACCTATGGAGTGTGCTTTCTAGCTGAGGCCATTCTTTCCATCAAAAGGAGAAGTATATTTCTTCTGATTTGGACTATTAATTAAAATTCAGTGATGCTAATTTTACTGCCGAGTTAGGAGACTCTCATTACATTTATTTTCCAGGTAATTGCTGCTTGTACAGGAGTTCAAATAGATGTCTTTTTAGATGGTGCAATAGATGAGAATTATAATCGTTACATTCCTCACCCTTCATTTTGTTCCCTCTAATTCTAAAGTGGGCTTCCTTAAATTATACTACGAGCTCTCTTCCCCCTTTCTTTTACTTTCCTTCCGTATTGCTCCTTTTCTCTCATTCTACCTTTTTTCACCCAGTCTAGTTCTCCCCTTTGCTTTTTCTTGCCCTAATGGGAGAATTTACAGAGACATGAAATATCAAAATAGTTTCTGTTTTGTTCACAATTTTACCATATCATTTCCCTTCAGAGGAAGAACCCAAAATAAGCCTTTCCTTATGTATGAAAATCTATACAAAAGCACATTATCCTAGGTTGTCTGTTTCTATCCTGTTGTATTTCCAAATTACAGATAAACTCACAGATACTTAAACCCCTCCCCCGCCCCCAATACAGCACAGCCAGCAAGTAGCAGGCTCCGGATCTCCCTCCTAGTGGCTCAAAAGACAAAGTAGCCAGTCAGTGGGTGTGTGTCCAACCTTTTTGGCCAGAATAAATAAAACTTCCAAGAACAGTCACAATGTACTGTGTTCCTAAAGAGGAGGGGGGAGGCAGCGTCACCACCTTGGATGAAAGCATCTAAGTGAGAAGGGTAGACGGCAACCAATTCAACACTGGGGCCCTGTGCTTCCTCCCTCTTATGACTTTCTTATCTTATGACTTTCTTCTCTCTTTCTTACAACATTGAGTCCCATGAGGACAAGCCCAGCAGGATGAGGCCACACATGATGATAATCAGGCAATCTTCTGGGGCTCTAGTAGGAACAATCCTTCACTAAGGATTGTTCTTCAGAGCCAGGGGGTCCTTTGGAAGCAGTGAGACCTGAGCTCCTGCATAGTCAGCTTTGAGGCTGTTGGCTCTCCTGCTCAGTAAGAGCCTTGGATCTTTGAACTTGAGCAACAATTAATCCTGCACACTGGGGAAGGTGACGGTTGACAGGGAAGGCATACATTAATTTTAAAAATTCAGTGGTAGCTGCCATCTATTGTATCCTTATTATGTGCCAGGCATAATACTAAGCACTTTACACGGGTGATCTCCATTGTCTCAACAATCTTGTAAGATGGGAACTGTGATTATAATTAGCTCTGCTTTACAGGTGAAAAAAGAAAGGAAGAGAGAAACCTAAGGCTCAGTAAGTAAGAGAACCAATGAGAAGTCATGGGGCCAAGTTTTCTGGAGCTAGGATTTAAACCTGGTCTCTCTGGATCCCCCAAAATGGCTCAATAAAGTTTCCAACCAGAAATCTGACTTAGTATAAGTCTTTACAGGGCTATAGGGTAGAGTTATAAAAATAGGAAAATAACTCAGCCAAACTTTGGACAGAGGACAGGAAATCTTACGAAAGAAGGTGGGGATAGAAAGACCTGGAGAGGACAGAAGCTCCACAGGGAAAGAAAAAAAAAAGATCTGGGCATAGGAATCTTTTCTGAGACTGATACTCTAACCAAGGTCCATTTATGGAGATAACCTAGAACCCCTACACAGATGTAGCCCATGGCAGCTCAGTGTCCAAGCGGGTTCTCTAGTAGTGGGAAAAGGGACTGTCTATGACATGAACTCAGTGGCTGGCTCTTTGATCACCTCCCCATGAGGCGGGAGCAGCCTTACCAGAGCAGAGGAAGACAGTGCAGCCAGTCCTGATGAGACCTGGTAGACTAGGATCAGACGGAAGGGGAGGAGGACTTCCCCTATCAGTGGACTCAGGAAGGGGGCATGGGAGAAAAAAAGGGAGGGAGGGGGCTACAGCTGGGATACCAAGTGAATAAACTGTAATAAATAAATAAATAAATAAATAAATAAATAAATAAATTTTTAAAATGGGAAAATGAAAAACTTTGTGTCTCCAATGATGTCATCCAAACTAAGGTTTACTCAAGAGGAGTATGGTGCATCCATCAGGGACACAGAAAAAATGTTAGCATGTCTACTAATGTTTAATACCATTTTTATGTTTAATACCATATGGAATTCCTAATATAAATATTAGTAAGTTCATGTGTGACTCATTAACAGATGCACATATGAAAAAGTTTTCTCAAATTTATCTTACAGACAGGGATCAGAGATATTCTATATCTTGAGATACAGAAGTGCCTGAGGTTAGAATTGAGGAATAAGCTTCAGGAATGTCCAATCCATTGTCCTGCTTCCCACAACCCTGGCTCTAAGAACTATGATTAACTTCAAGGATTCTTGTAAGCATTGTGAACTTGCAGCTTTACAAGTTTTCTTCGTGGCTATTTCATAGCGATAGAGTCTTTTCTGAGACTTTGGTATACACAAACCAATTCTCATCCAGTGAACCTCTGCTCATCCCATTGCTCCAGATTGCTCCCTCCCACAGCCAGACACACAAACCTGTTAAACCCAGCAAAACTCCACTCCAGGGCCTCAGAGCCTCCTGAGAATCCTGCACACACCCCCTCTGCAGTAGCTAGTTCTCTGGAGCCTGCAGTCTACTGCTGACTTCCTCAGTGTTCATCTCTTCTGACTAGCATCTTTTCCTAAGCTCCCTTTTTGTGTTCATCTCTTCTGACTAGTGTCTTTTCCTAAGCTTCCTTTTTGTGTTTATGAATTGCAAACACCTTCAATCAACATAACAGACCTGAAGAGCCTGCAGAATGATAGTGTCAGGCAGCTGACTTGAGAGTTGGGTAATCACCAGGATGCATACAAACTGGAATTATGACTAACAGAATGAAGGGTATTCTTTGAGGTTGAGGCTACTCCAGCAAAAGCACTCTGGGCCCTATAGGAATGGTCCTGTAGTCAGAATGACAGCCCTCTTGACTGCCATTATTTAGTAGAATATACACTGCTTCTAATCCTATTTCCAAATTCCTCTCACGTGATGGTGTTTTTATTGATCATTAAGCACTGACCTAGACTATTTATTTATTTGCCAGTCATGGCTTTAAGAATTGCCACAAGTAACTCATCCAGTAGTTTTTCCTTTGCAGTTATATTCTAGGAAACCCGTTGAGTTAGAAGGGAAAGCACAGGATTAAGGGCTGGGGGCAGGTTATATCAGAAGTGAGATTTTGCTTTATCAGCCACTAAATAGTTGCCATATGGAAGGAGCCATTGTCCTAGTCTGTGAAGATACCAGTGCCAGTCCCTTAGAGAGATGTAGTACAGGTCAGATGAAACTAGGGTAGCAGTGCCAACACTGCTCTATACCATTGTCCTGTTTCTCTGACATGTCTCTCACAGATAATAACCAGAGATGGTACCGGAGAGAACTTTGAGAATTAAAGTCCTTCCCAATCCCACAGAACTGGCTTTCAAGCAATGTTTGACTTGGTTGTCATAAAAGCCACAGCTTTCCAGCCTCTTAAGTGTGATGAAACAGAAGCACAATGTCCACACTGAGTTCAGCACCAATAGGGACAGAGCTCCAGGCACTTACAGCCTTATATAGGCGGCCCTCTTGGTCTTGGCTCCCACTCTTCAAGTGGTATGCCTGCAATCACCTGCTAAAGACATTACTGAGGTCTACATTTCAGGATGTTCCTGAGGAGGCCCAGTATAAACTGCCATTTCTTTAGGTACAGTTTTAAAGCAGAGCAGATCCTGAAGAAGGGATGCTAACAGCTGCCTCATGGAATTCTTGGGCAACTGAAAGCCACACTCCTAAGTCCTCTACAATTTTTCATATAGCCTCCTCTTCACAATAGCAGCCTCAGGGAATCATGTTGCTTGTTTCTTTTATGGATGAGTACATTCTGTTAAGAATATGAAATAGGTCAAGCCACTAAACCAGAGAGAATTCCCAATTGTTTGTGTTTCCAGTGCTGTGTTAACCTCTGCTTACAGTACCATTCCTGCTCTCAAGTTACAAAGATAAGACATGGGAAATATGGGGCAATTAGGTTCTAACCCATGCCATTTTAACAAAAGTAAGACTTTTCAACTCTTGGCCATATGACATAAAGTCTGTTGAGATGTTGACCGGGTCCCTCTGTTTAGATGGAGCCTCAGAGCCCTCTGAAGTAAGTGCTAGTGGGCAAACCAGAGCAGTCTGTGAAGAACTGTTCTTGGTCAAATCTTTCTCTTATTGGCTACTTTATCACATGCCAGCCTTCACCATAGAGCTATCTCAACAATGCCTGGCTGGCCTGAGCTTTTAGGAGAGCAATTTGTGGCTGGGTTAGTCACTTTATGCCACTTTGGCAAAATCTGAATTTCAAAGGTAGAAAATTATATTTTGCCTCAGGTTTCAAATTTTACAGTCCATTATCAACTGGGCCCATGATGAGGCAGGGCAACATGGAAGTAGGAGTGCGTGACAGAAGAAGCTGCCTACTTTGTGGAAGCAAAGAAGCAGAGATGACGGAAGAAAGTAAGAATGAAGTATGCTCTTCAGGGTAAACTTTCAGAGATCTATTTGATCCAAGTATGGCCCATTTCCTAGTTTCTACCACCTTCTAATCATGTTGTCAAACCATGAATATACCAAAGGATCAATTTACTAATCTGGCCAGAACTCTCAAGTAACAATCATTCCCAAAAGCCTTCACTCCAACCATTGCATTGACCAAGGCTTCAACACACAACTGGGAATGGAAAAGCACTGTATCCAAACTGAAACACATGACTAGAAATGGAACTGAGGCTGAACCATAGCTTTACTTCAGTACATTTCCCTGAGATCAATTAGAAGGAAGTCTCTGGGTATAACCATATAACCCACTCTGCCTAACTTACTCTTCTCCTGAAGGCTATCCTCTAGTAAGCACATCTCAGGCCGACCCAAGAAAACCCACTTAACACTACACATCAAAACATCTGTGGATCTTCACAGAAGAACCTACCATTGAGTCTTTAAACACCCAGTCTTACTGAACCAAAGCCTACAGATTTGGGAGGTTGTGGTTCACATGGCTGTACATTTTTAAGCCTAAATGGGTATTTCAAATACACCAGGTTATTGCTCAACTTTTTAATCTGGAAAACTTCAAACTTACAGAAATAATAAAAGAATAATGTAAGGATGAACACACCTACACACTCTTCACCTAGACATACCAATTATGAACTTTTTGCTGCATTTCCTTCTCTTGTTCTCTCTCTCCTCTTATATCAAAAATAATTTGCAAGTAAGTTGTAGACATCATGACACTTCCTTCTTCAATTCTTCAGCACTTATTATCTATGAATAAAGATACTCTCCTACATAATCTCGTTACCACAATCACCCTCTGAGAAAATGAATATCAGTTTCATAATATTATCAGAGTATGTTGCTTATATCTAAGGTATATAATCACGTTTTTAGACAAATAGTTGAAATTTTCTCAGCTATAGATAGAGAACAAGTTCAGAGATAGAAAGAATCTGCAACGGTTAAAAAAAACCGAAGCGGACTGTTCCAGCAAGAACTAGAATCTTAATAGGTTTGTAAAAGCCAAATAAAAAGGAGAAAGAGAAGACACACTCAATAGAAATATAATGGACATACACGGGAACACACAGAATGGGGAGTCCACGTGACCTTTAGTGAGGTGGCCACTGAGTAGAGATGATAAGCTGGGATTCTCTGCTATATTTTCTAGCATAAAACGAGCTGGACACATCTCATGATGTTGTAGCATATATAACAATTTAATATTTATAGCAATAAGATATAATAAGATGTAGCAATTTAAACTATCAAAGACATTGTGTTCACATTCTAGGAAAAATTAAGACACTGGATTTGTAAGACTTTTGTGGAAATTTTAGAACACATTCTGGTGAACTATAAGGAACAATGTTTGAAGGTTGAGGGTCCGAATTAGTGTGGAGAATTCATCATTGATTGAAATGAATTCAAATACCGATTCTATAAACATTCTCTATGCACATATTATGTGCCAGGTTGCCAATCTAAACATAGGAAACAGAAGGTCTGAAAGAAAAATTAGACAAGGTTCCTGATGAAACTTCGATTCTTATGTGTGTTGGGTAGGAGGGGGCCAAGTAAGTAAATAAGTAAACGAGGAAACATTCAATTGCTGTTGATATGGTTCCCATGAACATAAAAGGAACAGGTTTCATATTGATTGACGGTTACTTTAAGTTGGTTATTCAGAGGAATTAACATTTAAAGCACTGTTAAACTTGAGCCAGCTACCAACTTCAAAGAACAGATTGTCAAAATTTACTCAAGTTTTTGAGCTACATGGTCTCGCCGTGGTGACTTTAAATAGTCCACAGCATTGTATTTAGACAAGTAGGCAAATGCTACAAGTCATGGCTCCCTCTTCCCAGAGAGCTGGCTGTTTAACATGGGCCAGCACACCCTGCATTACAATCAGCCCTCAAGGACAGAGAGACATCAACGTGAAGCACCAGGAGAAAATACCCCAGAAAGCTGGCTCATTTTTCTAAAAAGTATAATAATCTTGCAGGTTTGGTGAACACAAAAGGCGGGTGTGTGGTGATGCACGGAGAGAAACATGAGTGAGGGCAGAACTGGGCAGAAGCATGGTCATTTGGAACGAATGCTGGCCTGGTGTGGGCCATTGGGGTTTTTATTTGAATGGAATGGGATGGACTGTATGTTCCTCAGTACACGAACAGCATAGTTTGAATCGTGTCTTCAGAGACTGCCTTGATTGTTGCAGAGTAGATTTGAGGAAGAGTGACAGAAATGAATGGAGCTAAGAGTTCAGTGCTTATAAAGCAATGTATGTAAAAATTATTCATTGCAGCACTGCGATGTCAAAATATTGGAAACAGCCTGAATGCCCATCAATAAGAGAGAAAGTAAATTCATAATGGTGTAGTCATATAATGACACTGCTCAGTAGCTGTTTAAAAAAATGAAGACAGTCCTTACTTACTGCTAAGAAAACAACACCAATATATTAGTAAAGGTAAAATTGGTACAGCTGAATCTAAACGATGCTGTTATTTTTTGTGCAAATCAATAAACATGGAAATTACATTTTCAAATAGTTGAGTATGTGCACATTACACATTGTCTGATAGGGATTTTAAGAAATGAAGGATCAAATGATATTCCACAATATTCCTGTGATTTTTTTGAAGGTTAAAATGGTTGTTGAAATTGCCAATTTCATGAGATTTGTCTTCATTATTGCAATTTTTCATTTGATATGCACCTTCAGAAAACAGATAAGGTGCAGTATTATCAGAGATGGCTTTTACCATATTACCTCCATGTTTTAATAAAATATAACACATTGTATTTTGTTAAGTGTTTTAATTAGATATCCAGGTAGATGATTGACAGATAAATGATAGATGGAGGATATAGATAGATGATAGGTAGGTACATACATACATACATACACACATACACACATACATACATACATACATACATACACACATACATAGATAAATACATACATACATACATACATGCATGCATACATTATATATAGAGAGAGTGTGTGTGAAAGGCAAAAAGCTCTTAGGGAGGTCACACTGAGGTTTTCAGTAGCTAGAATTAGAACAGTTGTAGAGATGAGAAGATGGGCTTGGAATGGATTTCTGAGGCACGGTTGACAGGACTTTCCATTAAATTTTATGTTCATGAGGATCCAATTACAAAAAAAAATTTTTAAAGAAGCAAGGAATGCATCCTCATTTAAGCAATTAAGTGCAATTTCTTGAGCAACTAAGTCAGCTGTGCTGCCACTGAGACAGTCAGCCCAGGAGAAGGGGCACCTTGGTAGGGAATCCTGTGAGAGGCCCTGTGGATGCCCAACTGAATGTGTCACCTAGAAACTTAGAGAAACAGACGTGAAACTGAGGGTGGACCTGGTGGCTTTGTGTCATGAGGCTGCATACCATCTGAGGTGCTGAAAAGACAAGCAAGACTCCTTTTTGTTTGTTTGTTTTGAGACAGGTTTTTCTGTGTAGCCCTGGCTGTTCTGAAATGCTCTCTGTATATCAGGCTGACCTCGAGCTCAGAGATCTGCCTCTGCCTTCTGAGTCCTGAAATTAAAGGCATGTGCCACCACCGCCTGGTGAGGAGGTGAGGAGGTGAGGAGGATGAGGATTTTTTTTTTTTTTAGGGATTCAAAAAAAAAGTATGAGAGAATTCAGGAAAATTTCAAGTTTCTTTTTTTTTTTTCTATCTCCTCAAATTCCAGAGGCATTGCACAAAAAAAAAAGAAAAAAAAAATCAAAGAGGATATCAGGGAGAAGCAAGGAATCAAACAAGTTTTGTGTTTAAGTATCCTGACACCTTCATATCATATACTTATTCCAAGTCTTCCAAGGGTGGCCCTGTCATAGTGCTACCAAAAGCAGCTCTTCACCTATACGAGGTCATTCAGAATGTCATCTGCTACACATCCCCCTGCTTTCGGTGGGAGGTGAGTAGGCACAACGTAAGTTCAAACAGGGGCAAAACTAAAATGATTCTATTTTCCTCCTGAAACTAGCGGATCCAACCTTAAAAAAAATAACTCAAAGAGAAATAGAGCTAAGCTATTGAAGATGGCAATATGGTGACCTGGTCATCTATGGGACAGGGAATAAAAGTACAGGTGACAAAAACAAGATAAATGGAAGTGTGATCAAAATAAAAAGCTTTTGTGAGATCTAATGGTTGGGATTCACTGCCTGGGATTCAGGCTCAGGACCCAGCAGGGTTTGAAGTGAGCTTGGCAGTGGGGAGAGGAGCAGTATCTCTGTGTGTTTGTAGAAGCACGGAAGCCCAGGCTCTGAACACACCAAGCAGACCGCTCTTCAGAGAAGGCATTCCCCGAGCACTGCGGGTGAGTGTTGGGCTGTTAGCCTCACATCCTCCTCAGTTCTAAAAATGGATAATTAAATCCTATCACTCTAATGACCACCCCCTCCCGTCATTTATACTGCAGGGATTGTTCATGGAGAATTCAGGGGACAGAGGAGGAGAGTCCTAAGCAGGGGTATTCTGTGTAGCATAGGACAAAACCAAGTTGAGCCACCAGCGGACAAGTGTGAGCCGCAAGGGCAGCTCAGGTGAGAAATTTGGGACCAAACTTGAATAAAACCAGATAAAAACAGCTCCTACTCCTTAGATCTTAGCCTGTCCCCACTGAACAAAAACCGCCAGACAAATGTGTACTTCATTTGGTGTTAGGAACATCTGGTCTCCATTTACCCTGGAGAGATATACACATAAATTGCTAGGTTAATAGCTCTCTTGTCTCCTCAGAAATCTTCCAGACAAGAGGATAGAACTGTGTATGAATGCATACGTCATTCCTATCTTTTTTGCTGCTATTATTGGACCCTTGAGTGACAAGGAAAGAACATGGTATGAAATATTTGTAAAATGTGAAATGTATTTATTAATGTACATTCGTGGGGTTGTGTCAAACTCTGAAAGCTTGGTGCATTGAACATTATGAAAAAACTCTTACTGCAAAGAGAAAAAGATTAACTAATGTTTCCTCTTCGGGTTTGAACAGACTATTAGTGCAGCCATTAGGATCCTCTTAACACCGGCAGAAGGGTTTCCAGGGTTCCCTGGGACAGCAGAGGTCCAGGAAAGCTTGAGTTTAGAATCTGCTTCATTCTCACCACTCTTCCAAACAGAACATGCAGGGAGTTCATAAGAATTGGAGATTCAAGCAGCTACTGAAATCTGTACATTCATATCATAACCCTAAGACAGGAGCAAAGGGTAGGTGGGGGAGGAATGAATTAAGGGAGGGAGCATGACAACCAGATGCAACTGATTCCCTAGCTACTCATGAGCTCTCTTGACTTCACACCTGATGAACTTTTCACACCAGAAGTGGGGAAACTCGTCAACTTTTCCCCTCTCTGCACCTTCTATCTTCTCCTACATCTCACTTAATTGCTATGCACTCAACCTGGACTGGCGTTGTTCTCATTTCAACTCTTTCTTCAAAGCTCGGGCGCCCTTACGTGACTCGGGAGCCCATGTTCACTTATGTAGAGCAACGTGCTTCTGGCTTCGGCAGCAGTTTCTTCAGAGCACAGGAATGAGGAGAATTCTTGGCTCCTTCTGTGATGTGAGCAGCCTAGCTCTTCTCCCACTTCATCTCTCGAGGACAACTTTCCTGTGCCCCCACCTCACTCCACTGCAACCCAGGCCCCTGTCATCTAGAAGAAAACTGAAACATAATAGGTGTTGGGGAACATCTCTGAGCAGGCCTTTGTAAGATTCTATAAACTTCACCTCACCATAGAGAGCAAAGAGATTTTGTTTTGTTTTCAAAAGCTACTGCAAATATTTCTAATTCCATCTGCATACTTGAGGAAATAGAGAGAAGGGGCTATGTTGAGAGTGTCCAGATTCTCAATATTTCATGATTAATAGACTAAACTTTGGGAGAGCTAAATAAATGCTGCAATTACTTGGTAGGGTTTTTGCATTATGCAGGTAAGCTCCTCTCGTCTTGAAACAATGCGTTTGAGTGTCGCCTGAGCTCACACAGGAATTTAAGACCTTTAGATCAGTAAGCCAGCTAAAGCTTGGACATCAACTCTGGTTTAACCACCATTTATTTGCAGGCTGTGTTGTCATCAGTCCTATGTGACAAATTTACAAAAGAAGAGGCACAGCCAAGCACATGAAATATAAGATGATTCCCTGTCTTAACTACTTAAAGCCTATTACCAAAATAGGTGTGCAATGTTGCTGTTATAAATATCATCCTTAACACCTTTTGATTCTTTTTACTCTGAAGTGTCCAACCCATTATGGAACAAAGAAAGGCCGCCTTTTAAATCTCACTCACCTCGGCTTCCTCAGAGATGGATGAGCCCCCCTGAGCTCAGCCTCACATAAAAGCACGGCAGTGCACCGCTGTAAATCTGTTTTACATCAGCTTTTATGTGAATCGGGCCTGGGCAGGGCTTCATTATCTTTTTTTCTTCTTAGCTAAAAATAATAATAAGAAGTCTCTAGCCAACTCGGCTGCTTTGCTTTGTAAATAGCATGAGCTCACTTTCGCACAGAAGTGGGCAGCCTGGGACCCTTGGACTTTCTGTTACTATGGGAGTAAGCTTTCTTGGACCATCTTCATGCTCTGTGCTCTTTGCAGTGCCTCAAAGTCTCTGGTCCACAGTGCTTTGCTCTACAAAGCCCCTGAAGCCTCTGACTCTGCCCAAAATGCCCATGTTTATAGCACAGGAGAAAGTTTAGTTGTCTGTATTTAAAGTCCACTGTGAGATCTCCACCAGAACCGTACTAACCATTAAGGATTTCATTTTCATGATTAAGAGTTTCAGTTCCCAGCCAGGCAGTAGTGGCTCATGACTGTAATCCCAGGGTCCAGGGAGGAAGAGACAGGCAGGTAATCTGATTTTGTGGCCAGTCTGATCTACACTGTGAGTTCCAGGACAGACAAGGCTACACAGAGAAACCCTGATGGGAAGGGGGCGGGGCTTAGTTTCAGTTCTCAAATAGGGTCATGTTTAAATGTACCCTGTGCTCAAGTTCAGCCCTTTCAACACTAGTGAAGGGATTGGAATATATAGACATATTCTACACATATATATGTATATACATATGTGTACCTATATGTATGTATATATCTGCATTTTTAATCTCTTGTGTGTCACATGTGTAAGCGAAAGCAGATACATCTCCAGCATATGGCAGCCAAAGGATGACCTTGGATGTTTGTTTTTGTCTTCACCTTACTTGAGATAAGGTCCCTAGAAGTTCACTACTGCATATGCTAGGATGGATGGACGAAAGTTTCAGAGGGATTTTCTTGTTCTCTTGTTCCCATCTTGTCATAGAAATGCTGGGATTTTAATATTTTATCATTTTAATAAGCCAACTTTCCATGGGTTCTGGGAACCTTTGCTAGGTGTTCTTGCTTGCATGACAAGTACTTTACCCACTGAGCCATCTTCTCAGCGCTTGACCAACCAATTGTAATTTAATTTGTTAAAGGCTGCTGAAGAGGAAATGGCTAAGCAGCAGGAAAAATTAAGCCATTGTGATATTTTGGGGCATGTGACTTTGGCTGAGTTTTTGTTTTGTTTCTAAACTATGGTTTCCTTGTTTCTAAAATGACAAACTCTTACAGCATTCTATCTGAGTCTATGTTCTTAAGGCTGGTAGGCTCCCTTCAGCAGAAGAGAGCCTTCAGTTTTCAACTATGTTTTATTGGCCTTGGATATTTGACAATTGAACCTAGAATTTTTTCCCTTTGTTGATAGATGATATGTCTAGAAGAGATATTCAGGAAAATAAAGATTAAATCGGAGCTGAAGAGTATCTATCTAGTGACATTTTAACAGGGTGGAATGTTGCTAGGTAGACACTCTGAAACAATGCAGTCTCTTCTGGTGCCTCCTAAGAAGCAACTGAAATCAAAGAATAGATGGACAAAAGGGGAATATGCCAACATGTATGTAATGGCTAAGTAAGGAGGAGCTTCAATATATGGACACTGCCAACAAATAAGGACTCTTGATGTATTTGTTGAAACAGTCAGCATGGCCAACTAATGAAGCCCACAAAATCATCAGCTAAAATGGTTAGCAGATAAGGTGAGGCCCAGACTGTCCCTATGGAACCCTGGAGGCTCTGAGCTGAGAGAGAGTAGGCATGACAGAGAGGGAATGTGACCTAAAATGGAAATAAGCAAAGAAGTAGAGAGTAGAAGTTTTTATTTCAGCATAAGAAGCTTCTCTTTCATTCTCTATCCTCCTCATCCCTTCCCTGGCTCTGAGTTAACATTCCAAAGGGTTCTTCCTATTGCTCTAAACAAAAACACTTGGTTCATGTGGAGAACCAAGAACATGAAAGAATAAAGCATTAAATTAGCAATCAGCAAAGGAACAAAATGACTCTGAAAGGAAAATGTGTGACTTAGAGAATAGAAGGGAAGGTTTCACGGTCACCATCATTTTGCTCATAGGGGGATGTGATAATACAAGATAATACAAGCAGAAGAATGGCCAGCATTCTAAACACTAGACACTAAACACACTACAAAAAGAAGCTCCCAGACTGTAAAGCAAAAAGCCAAAAAGGAGGGGTGAACTGTGATCTACCACCCAAAGCATGCAAATCCTGATCGATGACAGAATTAAGAAGAAAGTTATATTAGAATGTCCAGTGCTAAAGAGTATGAGTCTTTACACTTACAAAGCTCTCAAAGTACCCAGCATAATCCAGAAAGAATGACTTATGTCTTCCAAACAGCATCACAAGCACGTTGTCCAGTGGCTCATTTGTAATCCCAGTACTTTGAAAGCTAACGCAGAAGAATTGCTGTGAATCTGAGACAAGCTTGGACTACATAGAGAGTTCCAGGCCAGTCAGTCTACAGTATATAAACAAAACAAAAATTAAAACTAGCAAATAAATAAATGAAATCACAAAAGAGCCCAAGTGAGGCATAAACAAGTGCCTCCAGAGGATGAAGATGAATCCTATAACGTACCTACTTTCTATTTGCAGTGGAATTCAGGGAAACAACAAAGTCATGTTGCCAAGGTTCAAGTTTGAAAGTAATATTTAGATTCCAAATTCTATGCTCACCTGGACAATCGACCAACCTTACTAGGAGATTAGAAATGCCCTCCTGGTGAAACATTTTCTCCAACAAGCCTTCTTTCTTGAAAACATGTTTGGGGATCGATTTCCTCATATAGCCAAGTCCAGAATGAGAAAATGTGTGATCCAAGAAATGGTAGATTACTAAGTGATCCACAGATGGCATTCCATCAGCACTGGTGTCGGAGAAGCCTAAAGATTTGAAGCCATGGAGGCTGAAGGAAAAGGACAGAGTTTCAAGGGGAGGTGGCCAGGAAAACATGGGGACTCGGGAGAACAGATGCTACAGGTATGAGTGTAAGGAAATAACTCAAGGCATATGGAAGGCAAGGTGTTACAGAAGACAGGGACAGTTTTTCCAGAAGAAAAAATACATAAGAATTCATATTCAAAAAGGGAATGATGTAAAAATGGGATGCTGTTAGCAAATGCAGGCATGAGAAAAGACGGAAGCTAAATACTTCTGTATCTAGGAATATCCCAAAGAAGACTCCCAGAAAGCAGGAAATACCTTCATTCCTGGCTACCGTCAACCAGAGAATAACTATCTTCCATAGCCACAAAATGAGAACACTGTTGATCAGCATTTGACTTTTAAAGATCTGTGAACAAAGAACATAGCCTTGCTTGTAGCTGCAGACTGTAGTGTACATGGTTTATCAACCTTGACAATGTGAGTGGAAAGAGCATTGTGTATGGAGAGGTGGGGGAAGGATGAGTGAATAGTTAGGGCTTCCATGCTTTTCTGGTACCTAGAGAAAAGTTAATAAATGAGGAAACACCATGGAGGGTTGATGCTTTAGAAGGAAGGGTTTAAATATGTCTGAGGGTATGACTTTAAGAAGCAAACCAACAGGAAAATAATACAATTTTCAAGTATTGAGAATATACGTGCCTATGTGTACACATTAAGATCACTAATAACCTACACTCTGACCCTTCATATTAAGATTGACTAAAACTGATAAATAAGTAAATAAATACTGAGTGTAAGTTGTCTTGTCAGGCACTAGATTAGAATATGATGTCAGGCTTGGCTGCACATTTAAGGGCTCTAAGGACAGGGGTGCCTGAATCCCATCCAGAGCTTCTAATTACTTGCTCTGAATGAGCCCACAGCACACTGGTCTTTAAATTTTTGTTATTATTTTGTATGTGAATGCGTAATGTGGGGGGTAACAAGGCTCAGCACAGCACACGATTGAAAGTCGGAAGACTGCCGTGGGAAGACTTTGTGGAGCAGCTCTTTCCCTTTTGCCATTGTGTGAATTCCATGGATTAAATTCCTGTCACCAGGATTGAATGGCAAGTACCTTTATCCCCTCGGTCATCTCACTGCCTCAGTAGGGTGGTTTCTTAAAGTTCCCTAGGTGACTGGAATACCATCAAGATGGAATTGCTGTCCTGAAAAGATAAAGATGTCTGAGACTAGAGCAGCAATTCTCGACCTATGGGTTGCAACCCTTATGGGGACTGAATGATCCTTTCACGGGGGTCACATATTAGATACCCTGAAGATCAGATATTTGCATTATGACTCATAAAAGTAGCAAAATTACAGTTATGAAGTAGCAATGAAACAATTTTATGGTTGGGAGTCATCACAACATGACAAACTATATTAAAGGGTCACAGCATTAGGAAGGTTGAGAACCACGAGACTAGAGAGTCATATGAGTTGAGCCCAAGACTTAAGATGCTTATATAAGTTTCTTCATATTACATGGTAAGTACCCAATTAACATATCTTGATTAGAATGAATCTTTAAACTTTAGATAGAATTTGATATGGAAACATCACTGAATTGTATTGTTAGGGAGGGGAGAAGGCTATGGTCTGTGAAGCATTAAAACTTCCAAATTGAGTTATCACCTCTTAACTTCTCTTGTTATTTTGGAAAAGTGAGACACGGAAGCCCAGAGAAACTTAGCAATGTGTGCACAGTAGATTCATTATGAAAGCAGAGACCCTGTCATTTGCAACAACATAGAAGAGCCTGCAGATCATTATGAAAGATGAAGTAAGCCAGATGCAGCAAGATGTTGCCTCCTGAACTCAGTCACAGAAGCAGAGAGCAGCATGGTGGTTTCCAAGGGCCTGGGATGAACAACAACAACAACAAAAAAGATGTTTCTCAGAGGGTAAAATTCCATTAGACCCAGTGGATAAGTCCTGGTGGTCTACAGCACTGCACTGTCAGGACAACTAACACCGTGATACCTTTCCAATTTTCTAACAGAGAGAAAGGCAAATGTGTTCATCACAAAGATATAAGTGGATGATATGAGGGATGTGCTAATTAACTTGACTTAAGCTCTCCATAACGAACATACATCTCAAAATCTTGTACGAAATGCCATAAACATGTACAATTATTACTTGTTGATTAAAATTAGAATAGAGACCAGTAAGATGGCATAATGGGCAAAGGCCTCACACGGTGAAAGGAAAGAACCAACTATTGCAAGTTGTCCTTGGACCTCCGCATGTGTTCCATGACATGCACATGCACACAAACACACACACACACACACACACACACACACACGCACGCACAAATTTGTAATAATGGCAACGCAGGTCAGCAGTAGGTGCTGGATGCATTCTCGGCATACTTCTTCCATCACTCCTTATGTGACTGTTTTCTCTCCTAGTCTTCCCTTCCAGCCTTGTGCTTCCTGTGTCATGCAGACTTAATGAGCTCCCCTCTTTCTCTCCCCACACCTCTTGCCTGAGCTGAGCCAGAAAACACTACATGCTGCACAAGCCTTAGACTCCACACTCAGTGCTGCTGAACTGGGGTGTGTCTCCTCCTTAGCATGCTTATACTCAAGCGGTTTCTCTTATAGGATAAACTATATTGTCTTGTGTTTCTCTCCTGCTTGGTCTCAGTTTCCTTTATCTTTGGGCTGAGGAGGCTTCCTGGAGAAGCAGGCCCTTGTACTTGTTGGCAATGCCTTTATTTCTCAGAAGAAAGCTGGGCCACATCTAGAGTGGACTAGCTTTCCTTTTCTGTTTTTCTGGCAGTTCCTGCTCTCTGTTTTTTTTCTTTTTTTTTTTCTTTTCACTTATATCAATGTGAAGGATGCATATATCTTCATCCTTGTTTCCACAGCCACGAAGAAATATGACTTGGTCCAAAACAAAGGTAAGAGATTTATAGACCCTGTGAGATCCCAATTAATAGAAACCATTGGTACCATCGCTGCCTTCTGCTTCTGGGATCTCTAAACGCAGCACTCCAGTCCCATAATGCTGAGTGGTTGACACTGGAAATAAAACATCTGCACTGGTGCTCAGGCAATGCTTTATATGCATTACAGAGCCATGCTCTGTGTTTAAAGCCCAGGTTTTTAGTATAATTTTATCTTTGAAACTTAACGTTTTTACTGCCTTTTCTCCAAATAATCAATATTGATTTTACTCGATCTGTTATCATCCTGTCATCAAGATTTATTTCCCATTTTTGCTCTGCATGAGACTGTAGTTTGCAGAAGGCACATTTATTCTCTTCCTTTGGGAAGGCTCCTGGGATAATTATCTTGCCCCATTGGCAAATCATTCAGCTTATGTTGTATTGAAAAATAATAATTGCCTTTGCCCCTCATCAGATTTGAACAGCTTTATTATCATTATGTTTGCTGGTATGTTGTAATAACATCTTTGTAGGCGTTAGAACTGTTAGAGGCCAAGAAACCTGAGCTCATGGCAGGAGGTCTTCATTCTCAGGTTCCTCAGAACTGCGTTGACTGAACAGTACAAAGCTCTTAATTGGTCTGCTTTGCAGACCCACTTTTTTTCATGTTTTTTGTGTTTTTGTTGTTGTTGTTTATTTGTTATTTGTTATTTTTTTTTTTGTAGAGAAAAGGACTTGCCATAGTTCTAGATTTAAGGTATGTTAAGGCAGTCTGTATGGTAGCTTTAATAGAACTCATCTTTCACCCTCTTATTCCCTTTTATCTGTGCTTCATTTTCTTCAGACTCTTGTCACCCACAGTCAAGTGTGATCTGAAAATGTGTAACAGAAAATTCCAAAAGGAAGTAATCCTTCTTTCTGAAACCAAATAGCGTGATTAACACAAAATTCTAAAAGTAACTAATGCTTGCATTTGAAACTGAGTAACATGATAGAATGACCTGCCATCGTCCTCCTGCTGCTCTGTGCAGTGTATCCACACTGTGTACACTACTCATGCATCAGTCACTAGCTGCCTTGGCAATCAGATCAACTGTTGCACCAGTGTTTATGTCCAAGTGACACATTTACCTAACAATGATTCCAAAGCACAAGAGTGGCGATGATGGTGATTTTATTACAGGGCTTTGTTATAATAATCAGATTTGATTGCTAGTTACTCCTGGTAGTCTCCTACGTGCCTAATTAATAAATCAAACTCTATCAAGGCCTGTATGTTAATGAAAAGCAGTATACACAGAGCTCAGGAGCATCTGCAGTTCCAGCCACCCACTGACCTTAGACTCACAGCTGGTAGATACTGGGGGACAGCTGGATTTCTATACACATGATGACTTTGCAGTGTGGTTGAACAAGTAGTCCAAGAAGAGGAAGCTGCAAGACACATCTGTAAAGACAATGAGGTTGGGATTAAACCCTTTGCTAGCTGTATGACCCCAAGTAAATTACCTAAGCTTTCTGGACCATCTTAGTGGAAATAATTACATAGAGTTGGTATATTCTTTGGAGTTATGTATGAGTCAAGTGACACCATGTGTAATAATTAGAAGTGCAAAGTCACACTTAAATATCCATTTATATTGTAAAAACTGTAAGTACAATATTCAAGAAATTTATTCATTCACTAATTCACACAACAAATACTTATTAAGCACCTGCTATATGTCACAGTTTGTGTTAGGTGCTAGAATTACAAAAGGGGATAAAACATGTAACACTTTTTTGTTGACTTTCACATGGTTGAAATCAACACACACTGGTTCAGGGTCCCACAGTACCATACGGCATCTGGAATGAAGTCTTCAAATGAAAGCCCATCCCATGCCATTCATCTTAGTGAACGACACCTAGGCTGAAGTTTGGGTGAAGACAGGGGGATAGCCAGTTGCTAAGGTCTAGAAAAGAACAATCCAGGCTCATGGAACAGCACGGTCAGAAGCCTGACCTAGCAGAAGTGTACAAAGCACAAGCAGCTGACAAATGGTGATGTCCTCACGAAGGGAGAACACAGAGTGCAGAGGCCAGAACAAAGACAGGTGGCAGGCTGGGAAGCCGACCATGGTAAGATGGCGAGTGACCACGATTGTACTCAGTGATGTGTGATGCATGCTTTGTGTTTCCATTTTCATATCTTCCTTGCAGTAAAGGTAAACCGAATAAATCCAAGCCAAGAGTTAAGATGCAAATGAGGCAACATGTGGCCAGGACAGCAGCTGGTGACTGTGAGGGGAGGATACACAGGGTTCAGGCTGCTGCAGGGCTAATCTGAGCCATTGCTGGGCAGACAGGTTGAATGTGGGTCTTTCTCATGAGCCCCCATGGGCAGATACGAGCCCCGAAGAGGCCATGACATGCACAGTTGTGAGCAGACATACTGAAAAGAAAAAGAAAAGTGAAACAAACAGAAACAGGAATAAGTGAGATATAGAGAGTAAGACGCCAGGCTGGGTGAATATGCACTGATTTTCGTGATTTCTAGAATTGTATCATTCCCTCGTCTCACATCCTCATCTCTAAAGGAATTATAACTGCTGGAACACAGAACCCTTTATCAGCAGGGCAAGGATTTTCCTGCTGTCCTCAGCTGGATAAGAGGCCCTGAGAACCTGTGTGCCTAGAACCCTGGGCTCCCCAGTGTGCTGGTTCTGATTCTGGAGCAGCATTCAGTGACACTTGGAGGAATTCCCCAAGCCCACAGACATACCGCCTCAGCTGACCTGCCAGGAGATGGAGCATGTGACCGGGACACTCAATTAGCAGAACAGACCGCATACAACGTATGCTTGACACTGATATGATTTAGCGTTAATAACTGCTTTTCAAATATTTATTACAATGGCTGTTTTAATAAATATTTCATGAACACTATTTTTTTCCAAAAAGCCCTCTGTTGCCAGCTTTGCTGCCTTAATTTGCCTTAATGAGGATTTTTTTAAATGCATTGATAAATTGTTCTCCTGCTGGAGTACAAAAGGCAAAGAGGGATGTTCTGGAATATCTGTCCTCTGGACAGCCCAGGTAAGCATGGAAAACCAGTACAAAACAACTCCAAAAAAGGACAGACAAGGGTTCTGCTGCTAACACTCTCCAGTCCTGGAAATGAGAACCTCCGTCCTGAGTAAAGAAAGGCTCAAAGCTTTGGGACAAACTCTTTGTGGGAAACCCTGTGCTTATACTTAAAAAGCAAGGCCATATTTGCTTGGGAAAAGGGGGGAGAATGGAGTCATACTAAGGTCTTGAAACCTCACAAATACCTCAGAGGATGTGAGGCTGAGCGAAGATGGCGAAGTTCTGTGTCCAGCCTCTGGCTGCCCACCATGAACTCCTAGGATGCTCTGCAGCCTTGACATGGCAGAGCTTCCAAGGCTAATGTCTCCACCACCACCCCCCACTCACGTGGAATTGTCTGATTTTTTTTTCCTGAACCACTCATTTGAGTATTTCTGAAATCTAAATACCTCTTACCATCTCTGTGCACACCCCCACAAAGAGGTGTATCTTTTCTTTGGAAGGCTACTTTGAAAACAAGGCTGCATTCTGCCACTGAGGTTATCTGAGAATGTAGCAATATACACTGGGGTTTGGAATGAGTCACATCCCCGGCCAAAACTTTAGTATCCAACACTATGATCTGATAACTCTATCAGTCCTGAAAGCTTCTCCTTGCTTTTCCCTGCTGGCCCTACTCACTGCCACTGTGGCACAATGTTCCCTTCCCACACTCTTGCCCAAGCTTATTCAAATAACTAAGAGTTTGCCAAGTGCTCCTTTGTTCTGCTTGATTATCTTGATTGGCAGGACTTGAGTCCCTAGCCCTTTTGTATTCTACGTAGCAACCAAAGGCATCACTGCCTGGATCTCATGTCATATTTCTCCTTGGACTAGGAGACTTGTCTCTCTGTCTGCCAAGGGGCAGATGTGTTCCTCTGAATGGCAGTAAATTCAGCTTAACCCTTCCAAGAAGAATAGGGACCATTTCTGTTATTGGACTTTCCTCTTAGAACCATGTTCCTGGGCAACATGACCACAGCTGTTTGACTTCCCCACAGCCTGTCTCCTCCCAGTGTTTGAGTATTCTCACTCTAATTTTAGCATTTTAGTACTTGGTGCTCATGAAGAGCTAACCTTAAATGTTATATGTCAATTGGGTTCAAAAAACTTGCATCCCAATGATTATATTCACTGCAGGGTTCCAGGAGACACTGTCTACCACTGCATTCTGTCCCTAAAGTCAGGCAGTCCTCAACCTCCATGGATGAGCATGACAACCTTTTGCTCTGACTTCCAAGTTCAGCAAAATTGCAGAACAATAGCTCTGTGAGTGAGCAAGTCATAAACCTGGACAGAGGAGACAAATTAAAGGAATATTTTGGACTATTGTTATATTTATGCTGATATAGTAAAATCACTGGTTATAGATTATCTTCCAATAACAATTATTTTATAAACACTGGGTAGTTGGGTAGGTTTCCAGTACCAGGCATGTTCTCCCCTCTATGGGCTAGTCTTAGGTCCAACTAGAGATGTGTTTGTTCTCAAAAAGGTATGAATGCCACGACAACACTGTCACACCATGCTGGTCATTGATGTGCTTCATAGTCATCAGAATTGAGTAGGGCTACTGGCTTACTACTTCCTTTGGAAGCTTGTACAGTGCCTTCTGGAACCATGACAGCACTAGTGCAGAGAGAGAGTTTTCAAGTTTCAGCTCCAGGGTCTCTGGGCTCCATGTTCTAAACTGCATGGTGTCTTCAACAATAGGGAGCAGTATAACCCTTGACAACAATCTATAAACAGTTGTCCTTATACGAAAGGTAAATCTAGTCTTAATCCCACACCAAGAAAACTTCTTTTTGCAACAGATGGAGACCATTACATAACTCTACAGCCAGTCAAAATGCAGAGTTATGGCACCAAATCCCAACAGATACATCTACAAAACCCTTCTGAACCTAAGGGAATCTAAGGGAACATTGCAGAAGAGAGTGTAGAAAGATTTTAAGAGCCAGAAGATCAAGGAGTTAGCTTTGAGATTGTGTCTCCTAGAACTATCAGATCCTATACCCACAGTCTTACAGTACAACTGCCCAAATGTAAACTGAACAAGGATGACACCAATGAACATGCCAAATTTCACAAAGAGTAGCTCAGGAAAATTCAATATATACACACCATTTGGCTGTCCAGTGACAAATGGTCAGCTCTGAAAACATACATACAGTTAGCATTACATGGACTATAATCTAACATACAGTTAGATTACATTTATGAATATATATATATATATACATGCATGTGATAACAATTAATAAAATAAAAGTTTCAGGAATTTGAAGGGAAGGTTTGAAGGGAAGAAAGAAAAAAGAGAAACATTGTTATTAAATTATAATTTCAAAGAAATGTAATAAAAAGAATGTTTTGGGCATCTACTATGTTGTATGCAGATAGAAGAATTTTAAAATGGGTGAGAAATAAACAAATAATCAATTGCACAATTGGTTGAGTTCTTTGTCAGTGAGTCTAGGGTGCCTAGTCAAGTTGATAGATGGTATGAGAGTGGACCTGAACTAAGTCTTAAACTGACTAAAATTAGCCATAAGACTGAAGACTTAACATTAAAGGTGAAGGTGTTATTACAGAAAAAGTTCATTAATTCAGGCAGGTATTTGACCCATTCTCCAGTGATTAACATATGTTTTAGTACATGTGGGACCAAAAATATGAATCATAAAACATGAGGCAAAGCTGGAATGTTATCGCCTACATCACGTCATTCACCTCATTAAGAAACTGTCTGGGCTGCTGCACCTCAGTGGTAGAGACTTATTTAGCATATTCAAAGCCTGTGTTGTGGCCCCACCATCACACAAACAAAATTCCTCAGCCTTATCCTAAAGGAAATGAGGAGCCATTGAAGAGATTTAACAAGAATGTGGTTAGCTTTCATATTACTGGTCCCTCTTTCTGGAAGCTCTAACAAGAAAATATTTGAGCAGGACTGAGAACCCAGTTGTCAACAAGACAGTAATGTTGTATAGAGAGGATGCTAAGCCCATGAAGATTAGTGACAATAGTAACAGCACCTCATGTTTCCAGTATTTATGGAGTGCTTGTTATGCACCAGATAGTCCTCCAACCCCTTAGAAGTATTAATTATTTGATGTCCACTGTACCTCTATAAAATGCCACTGTGAAGTTTTCTATGTCATACAGGAGAAGGTGAGTATGGAGAGATGAACTTGCCCCACACTCTATGCCAGGCCATCTGCAGCACTGATGCAGAGGGGGAAGATTCTAGAGAGACTTGGGAAACCCATGGAGATGATTGCCAAGGGGTAGAATATGAAATAAAAACACAGGTGGAGAGAGACACCATCCCCTCTGCCCCCCTACAGTGAATAGAATTATTAATGACCATTAGCTAAAACTTCAGAGGTTGAAGATCTGGGAATCTTCCACAGATGCCTGGAAGCTGCCCTAGTCAGTAATGCCTGTTTGAATACTGACATACCAATATTCTGCCCTTTGCCTATGCAAGTGCAGTCAGGGAAATGATTCTGATCTCTAGCTTGATAGGAGGTAACTAAAAGTATAACCAAATTTCCCAGGCTCCAATTGTGTTGACCATTCCTGTCTCTCCTGCAGCCACAGAAGCAATGAACAGATTGTGGGTAGTCTGCTCAGATGAGCCAGGAACAGTGTTTGGGTACCTGCCAATGAGAGCAACCCACATTTCCAGAATGAATGAATGAACATTAAAAATCCTGATGGAATAGCTAGGACAGTGGCTGATGGGAACCGGTGTGATCCCTGCACCAAGTGGCTGAGTATCCATCTCTGTTTCCTGTTCTGCCTGTGCTTGAAAAACAATATATGAAAAGACAGGACAGCTGAAGGCAGGAGTCTTGATTAAAGGTTGTGTGTGGGAGTACCTTTGTGTCAACAACCTCAGCTGATAGATTTAATATGCTTTTTGGTTAGTGGCAAAGAATGGTTGTAACATTTGTTTCTAACAAAGGTGAAAAAGGAAGAGTGGGCCTAGGTCATGGATGTCAGGAGCAGAAGAATGAGGTTTGCAGCTCTCTGACCAAGGAGCTCCTCGTTAACCTGAGGAGCAGTGTGTATAGACTGAGGATAGTGGGGAACGAGGCAACCCAGCAGAGAGACAACATTCAGAGATGGGCAGAAAAGACATTCAACAGTCGAGGAATGTCAGAGAGAGAGGAAGCAACCCTACTTGTGTGTGAGGATGCAGTAGTCAAATCAAAAGTGTACAAATCACACTGAATTCCAGGGAGGGGGTGGCAATGGAACACAAACCTTTACAGGCAATGATTACAATGAAATAGACAAAGGTCCGGAAGCACACATAGGAAACAGAAATTGGTAGTAAAGGGTTTGTTTATTTGCAGTTGCCCAAGTTAGAAATGGGGTCATCGTGCCTGTGTTTGTGTTACAATTTATTTCTCAAAGACCAAGCCTAGAATATATGTAAATTTAACTTTAAGAGAAACACGTCAGTCCTAACTGAGAAAAAAAGGAACCAGGCTCCATGTTAACTCCTGTCTCTATTATAGAGACAGTTTTTAATTCAAGTTGAAGGCTAGAAAAATGGGGCTTAAAGATCTTGCATATGAAGAGAGGGGGGTCATACTTTCTACAGTGGTGTAGACATTGACAAGTTCTCTATGTCCCACTAAATAACAGCTTGCCTGTTCTCAGGTAAGCAACCCTAATTAAAAGCAATCAATCACAAGGATAGAAAAAAAAAAGAGGAAAAAGAAATGGAAATGGAATGAGTTAGTTGGAAATTTTAAGGGGATCAGCCAGAGCAGGAGAGGTCATAGAAGATAAAGGAAGTGAATATGATCAAAACCATTCTATTCATGTATGACCTTTTCAAGCTAATCAATTATAAAACTAAATCTTTAAAAAGAGATCTGTCACTTTTTGAATAAGAACAGAATCTCAGGATGTGTAGGATGTAAGAGCTGCACCCATTCTAGGCTTGGCAGAGTGTCTTATCTATAAATCCACTTCCTTGCTGTGAGTCCATTTGAGTGAAACAAAGGGGTAGTTTCACAGCTGAAGGAAGGGACACAAATGTCTCTCTGGAATAGCTATTGTCTTGGCAGGGCCTTGGCAGGGTCTGGTCCTGGTTAAGATAGACTTCCTCTTCCCCCTCTATGGCTTCAGGGTTGGATCAGGTTAGCATCTCAGTGCTGCTGAACAGAGACTGGCCAAGGAAGATGTTTGTGCTCTACAGTTCTGTTTCTATCCTAAGAAACTGCTACTATAAATTTGCATTAGCTCAGTGTCTTTACGCAACAGAAATGGACTCCTTGTGGCTCTGGAGCCCAGAAGTCTAAAAGCAGTGTTCAGACAGGGCCAAGCTCTTCTGTACGTTCTGGGGAGGTTGCGGGGGTGGGGGTGTGGTTAAGGGTGTGTGTGTCCCTTCCCTTCTTCTGGTAGCTGGGGCTGCTCTGCTCAATGTCTGCCTTCTTTCTTTCCTTTCTGTGTCAGTCTTAAATTCCCTCTACTTCTTGCTAGAAGGTCACCTAAGATTGGATTAGGACCTGCTCTGGTAACCCAGGACAAGCTCTTCCTTTCAAAAAAAAAATGTAACCTAATCATTTATTTTGCTATATGTGGTGACATTCACTCTTTTGCCATATAGAGTGATATTCATGGTTCCTGGGGATTATGAAGTGCATATATCTTTGGGAAACTATTCTTTAAGTCTACCACAGGGACAGCAGCATACTGCTAGGCAGAACACAAGACATGAAAGGGAAAAAAAATGTTAATGAAATGAGTTGTGGTGAACTAGCAGAGCCCAGTTTTAGAGTTGAGAAATATCAGAAGGCACCAACCAGCTCCTAAAGGAATAACAAGAGGCATGGGACCAGAGAGCATGGCTGATTAATTTGATTTGATCCCCATCTGACTGTTGACCTGGGATGGGAGCAGGAGAAGGGTATTAATAACTACCAAGACAGTCCCTGTTCCCATTACTAGGGAACCCACTTGGACACTGGGCTACCATGGGCTACATCTGTTCAGGGGTTCTAGGTTATCTCCATGGATGGTCCTTGGTTGGAATATCAATCTCAGAAAAGACCCCTGTGCTCAGATTTTTTGGTTCTGTTTCTCTCCTTGTGGAGCTCCTGTCCCCTCCAGGTCTTTTTATCTACCCCTGCTTTCATAAGATTCCCTATACTCTGCACAAAGTTTGACTATGAGTCTCAGCAACTGCTTTGATACCCTGATGGGTAGGGTCTTTCAAAGGCCCTCTATGGTAGGCTCCTGTCCTGTCACCTATGGTCAGATGGAAAGGGAGGAGGATCTCTCTTATCAGTGGACTGGGGAAGGAGCATGGGAGGAGAAGATGAAGGGAGGGTAGGATTAAGAGGGGATGAGGGAGGGAGCTACAGCTGGGATACAAAGTGAATAAATTATAATAGATAAAAAAGAAGAAAGAAGATATGAAAAAAGAATAAATAAATTAAAATAGAATTCATGGGGAAAAAGGACTGCCCAGGCTTGGGCTTTGCTAATCAGAGTGTTGCCTGCATTGAATTTGTTACCTTCCTTCTGCCAATAAAGAGACTTGCATGGGCCTGTCCATCACTAGAGCTATCCTACCCTCAGCAGTGAAGCAGTTGTCACCTTTGTTGCTGGTCTCTGTCACCACAGACCATATAGACTGAGCCAGGAAGGAGAAGGCATTGCAGCATTCTGGAGAACGGGTGGAAGAAGGTAGACAGTTGAGAGGAGCTTGAAGAGAGGCTGTAGAAGTCTCCACAGGATGCCCATTGAGGCTGGTCAGTATGGTGAGAGAGGGCCATGTCAAAGAAGAAGGGACCTGCTCGTGGCTCCCCTGAGCTGCCTTCAGGCTCTGTATAAGTTAGATCACAGCATGCCGGGTCCCCCATAGTCACAGATTATACTCACTGTCTTGAGTGCACCACTTCACTCCTCCAGACCTCAATTTTTGGAGAATACAATAGACTGAAAAGGTCTATTAAGAAGAAGTTAAATTGAAAAGGTGTTCTAAAGATCAATAGAGTTATCCTTGTAATGATAGAGGCACAGCCCTTGTGACCAGAGGCCTCTGATACAAGACTTCTAGCAGGGACTGAAATATCAGTGTGAATCATGTAGAGTTGTGTGCCACATATATGTCACTAGGTCTATAAGATTAGAGAACAACCTAGGTGTATAGTAGACTTTCCCCGCTAGGTTAGTGAAAGTATGCTCCATGACATTTATACAATGATGAAATCACCTGAGGACACATTTCTTGGAATGTGTTCCTACATTAAGTGATGTATGACTGTACCAGGGACTTCATAGTAAGCCTCCCAATTCATTCTGTCCTCTCAGCTGTGCCAGGGGAATGTTGCTCTCATTAGTACTGAAAAGGGAAGCAGCAACCATCCCACAGGCCTGTGGCTGCCCCTCCCACGTTCTCTCTTCATTTTCCCATTGGCAGTCTTTGCTTGGTCTGTTGCAGTTCAGGTATCCATACAGCGATTTGTTCCAGATGCTGGGCAATTTGCATTGTCCTGTTCGGCATGAAAAATATTTCCCCAATGCTTGCCGACATCTCAAAAGCTGGTATTTTCAACCCCACTAGCCAGTCTCCAACACAAGACCAAAAATATGTGGGTCTTTCATCATCTTTGTTTGAACGTGGGATCTACTGCAGCTAGTAGAGAGAATTCTTGCCATACGTAAATCCAAGGAAGCCATTCAGTCTCTCACCTGCTGAGGAAGGATGGATGCCTCCAAGGGCCATTGTTCATCATCTTCTTGAAGATGTGTCTGCAGGAGGCTGGGGAAAATTCACCAAATGTATCTGAGTGAGACTCTCAGATGAAGCAGGACAAGTGCGATATAAAGGACATTTACGAAGAAGTTAAACGTTCCAGCAGGCAGGGGTGCCACGTGTCCTAGGTACGGGGTGGAGATAGCTATTAAAACATCCCCAGACTGGCTGCATATAAATCAGCGTTTTAACAATACTCCTGGGTGTTCCTTAGCACACTCACTTCCCAAGCACTGATCCACAGGACGCATTAAAGACTGTCACCCCCTCTTCCTCTCTAGAGCATCCCCTGCAGATTCTTGGAGTGTATACACTTATCACCCCTCAGCTGAGACTGGATGTTTGTAAAAGGTGTTTGTGATGGTGAATCACTGTTGTGATAGTCTTGCTTCTGCAGGCTTCAAGCTTCCTTCATCTGTGGATCTGTAAAGGTAGTGCTTCCCTAAAATCTTTTGTTTCTCACCCAAAAAGACGTTTCGAATAGTCTAAGGCGGCAGCAACTCACAATGTTTATTGCGTGCCCGTATGTTTCTTTCCTTAATCACCAGTGATGTGAAACAGCCCAGAGGCACATCGAAGCAGTGGTGGTAGAAAAATATCATTAATATGTCAAAATGCCTCCTGCTTCTGCAGGTGCATGGCAATTTGCAGGCATGGCTGATAGCCTACCAAAGAAGATAGTGTGGCCCACCACTTGTTTATGCAAGCGGTTAAAAATAATCTTTGATTCACAATCGATTTTATATAAAAATGATTACTTACCATCTTTTTCTAACCCTGTACCTCACTTAGTGTCTTGGTCCAATAATCACAGGGTGACAGAATTTTATGACCTTGTATTGAACTCTGGATATGCCTGGCACTGAGTTCAGTGTTCTCTCTCTCTCTATTCTCTCTCTCTCTCTCTCTCTCTCTCTCTCTCTCTCTCTCTCTCTCAACTTACCTATGTCTACCTACCAACACCTACTGGTGTCTGTTCCCCACATCTACTTCACTGAGGAGAATTCTCTGCTCCCTCTTCCAAGGTCATACAACCAGCATGTAACCGAGGAGGTCATTTGGCTCCAACGCTCACACTTGTCACCAGATCAATTTGTCTTGAGTTAAAGTGGATGGTGAGTGGATATTAGGGTTTCTTACCAAGGTTTTCTCCAAAAGGCATTATTTCAAGATACATCTGAGTGCACAGACCTATTTTTATTGGCTTAGAGGAGATCAAACCAGTGGCCAAGGTCACCTGTGTCAAGTTTCAGGGTCATTCTGGGCCAAAGTTTCTGTTTTGTATCCTCTAAGGTAAACCGTACTGAGCACAGGAGGTAACTAGCAGATTAGGATTCAGCTCAGGTTCTTGTACAAATGCCCAATTCCTTCTGGAGGAATCAAGCTGAGGAAATTAAAAACAAAAGCAAAGATGAAAAATCATTTTCAGTAAGTGTCAAGGTGGCAACCAAGCTGTGTACAGATCCCCTTCATCAGCTCTTCTCCCCCATGCTTGAGAAATCCTGAGTGCCCCATAGTGCGTGATTAAAAGTTCCTCCTCTGTGGTCCCCCCCTCTTGCCTTCATCTTTTTTGGTCTGGGCTGACACCAGAGACAATTAGGGACTGTATAATCGTTGCTGCTGGGCTGAGCTTCCCCATTCATCCTCCTCAGAAGGGACTGATTACCATATTAAGCATCTTGCTCTTGACAAAAATCAGTGAGAATGTTTCCCTCTGTTTCCCCCCAGAACACAGACTGCAGTGTCAAAAAGGAAAGGCGACAGAAAGGCGACAGGAGCGACCAATGAGAACTGAGAATCAGAAACTTCTCTATCTGTCCTAGCACTTATCTCTTTTGATGTTGAAATGTTCTTTCCCATCTTGTATCTTTTTTATTTGGTTTTGATTTCTTCTTTCTTGTTTTTTTTTTTTTTTTTTTTTTTTCAAAACTGCCATTCAGAACCGCAGTCTATCTGTAGAGTGCTGAACCTGCCAATGTCTATTGGAAAGGTCCACCCGGCACTGGCATTTGGAATCACTAAGGAGCTGAGTCTCTAGTGGCAGGCCCCTGCCCATCAACCTAAATCCAGCCAATGAAACCCAAAAATCTCACTCATGACTGGCAGCTGGCTTAAGAACAGGTCTCACTTGCCATTTTAAATAAACAACCTGGAAAAGAAAAAAACAACCACAGATGAGAACTTTGTAGCAATCTCTTTAGTGCTGTCTGGATTGAGGGGAGTAAGTTGGAAATTCGGACCAATTTTCTAAATAATTTAAGCCCCAAACTCTGTTTCCCTAGAAACATTGAAGTAATTGAAGCCAAGATGTGCTGAGGGTGATCTACTCAATAGTTCCCTTCATCTGCTACATTGCTTTTTCCACCTACCTAACCTATGATGGTGGCTATAACAGGTGTGGGTTTACAATGGCAGCAATTCACCAGGCAGTTCTCAAGGGGCTCTGCCTACATCACAAAATCTAAATACAGTTATGCTTCATTTAGTGACAGGGATACCTTTCAACAAAGGCATCACCAGGCAATTGCATCACTGTGGGTGTGTCTCGGAATGTGCTTACACAACCCAGACAGTTGGGTCACTCACTCAACATGGCCCATTGTCATGATCAGATGTAACGAACACCAGATATATTAATCTTTCATTGCTGTGATTAAACATCATAACCAAGGCAACTTATAGAACAAAACATAAGAAACGTGGGCTTATGGTTCCAAAGAGATAAGGGTTCATCGTCCTCAAAGAGGGAAGGCATGGCAGCAGGCAGTCGTGGCAACTGAGACAGCCACGAGCTCACACCTCAAACCATAAGCAGAAAACAGATAGAGTGGACTAGGAATGACATGTGGCTTTTGAAATCACAAAGCTCAACTCGGGTGACATAACTTCCTCCAGCAAGGCCACACCTTCTAAAGCTACCTAAACAGAGCCACCAGCTGGGCATCAGGTATTCAAATATCTTAATCTAAGAGGGGCATTCTCAATTAAACCATCGCACCAGATATCCAAGGCTCATGCTGGGTGGGAAGGATATGTTTTATATTAAATATTATTATATATAAAGTGTGTTGTGTGTGTGTAACATGTACATATATGTATGTGCAAATGTAGTAGTATACTCTAAAATACAGATCAAACATAACCCAGGAGTGTAGTCATTTATTGTCATTGTCAAAGTGTGCTATGCTGTGCCTTATAGCATGTGCTCTATGACTACACAACTGACAGGACTTCGAGTTTGTACCCTGAGCTAAGAATTATATTATACCGCCTATTATTCCATGAGGTAACAGAACATGTAGCCCATCATTGGCTAAAGTGTCATCAACATGCACTCATCTGGCTGCTAAAATGTGGGCCTTTACCTGCCCAAAGAATCAAAACACATGTAAAAGATATAAATGTATATTAGGGGAATTGGAATTTTAAATCTTAAAATACATGAAAGAGAATGTAATCCATAAGACAAAACAACATGTCCTGAAATCAGACATAAGCGAACAGTCTTGATGCTCAACTCCAGCTCTCCCTTGCCCCCGCGGGAGCTCTTCTCCACACCCCCTTCTTCAGATCCCCCAGACTCCTCCTGGAACCCCTGCCACCAGGCTCTGGTCTTTTGTTCCTTTCTCTGTTGCCTCCCACCTCTCTAGTCACATCTCTCTTCAAGCATTCCCTTGATTCTACATCACAAAGACCGCAGCACTAGCTGTCAGAGACTGAATTCTCATTAGGATGAAGAAGGAAGGAAAACTGTGCATGCTTCAGACAAAGACAAAATTTCCCTCAGTGAGTTGGGGCCAGGAATGATAGGGAATAGAATGCCTGGGGCACTGATGTGGTGAGGAAATTTCTTCCTGTTTCACAAGCTGTGTGACAAGTTGGAGAAGAAGGTATCATTGTTTCTTTCCCACGATGAGAAATCTGAAGTCTAGGTGAGTAGTCGGAGGGCACAGACCTCACAAGCAATAGCAATTAGAAATAAAATTTGTATGGCAACAAAGGGCAGCATTTCCCTACCATACTGCTGTCTCCCCTGGAAGAAATAAATATCTATCTGAGACCCTAACAGTAAAATAAAAGATTTTATTGTTCTTGAGGCCTGTTGCACCATTTCAGTGATACACATGGAAGACATAACCAGAGAACACTGTAGCTCATTCCCAGCTGGCTGGGATCCACAGATATCCTTTCAGGACCTATCCTGTAGCAGATGGTTCACTTTATTTATTTATTTATTTATTTATTTATTTATTTATTTTATAATATATAGGTATGGCTTGGGTAGCCTTAATAAGTACAAACTCATTCATTCAACAAATATTAGTCAAGCTCCCACCATGTTAGACACCATGAGGAGGGTGGCAGGCAACTAGAAATAGGATACATTTCTTGCCCTGACATGTAAGGCTCAGAGCAGAAATGGACTTTTAAGCAAGCAGGACTTAGTAAGGCTGAAGGAGAAAGAATACAGGAATATTCACCAGGACATGAGATTGCCAAGAAAAGACTTCACCAAACTCATAGCATTTCTTTTATGCTGTCCTAGGTGTCTGTTTGCTACCCTTTTAATGGTTTTATCTTAATCTTTGAGGTTATCTTGAACTGGCCTCAATTTTTATACTTTACAATTGAATTCTACACACTCCCTAAAGTTACTGTTAAATTAACAGGTCCCAAAGTCACACCCTCCCATGAAAAGTAACATGTAAAATCATATTTCTTTGTCCTCTAGACAATCAGATTCTATGATTAAATAATACATTTTGAAAAACCCAATGGAATAGATACATTAGAAGTTAAAAACAACCACGTTAAGCTTGAACACTAAGAACCAGTGGTGAAATGTGTAGAGAATGGATCTGACCAAGGGTGGAAGGGAAGGACTTTGCAACTAAGCAGCAAGTGAGCCATATCTGAGGGGATAGGTAGAAAGGAAAGCATAGTAGGCAGAAGGGGCAAGGTGGAAAGGTAAGGGGGAAAAAGACACTTGAGGAGCATATGGAGGGCTCATGAACTAGTGAGATAGGCAGGTCTTTTTCTCATAAGCTTTGTAAAATCCTTTGCATCATGATAAATAAGACAGCGCTTCATTGCTCAAAGACCACTTGGATCCTACTTGGATAAAAAAGTTGAAGTGGCATGCAATGGCCTATTGAATGAGACAGCTGGGGAGCTAGATGGGATGGAAAAAGCAGTGGCTTTGAATGTTTTTAAGATTTATTTTTTTATGTGAAAAGGTGATGGCCTGAATCTATGTCTGTGTGGTTTGGTGCTCAAAAAGGCAAGAAGAGGGGGTCAAATCCCATGGAACTATGGTTACAGACGGCTGTAAGCTTCTATATGAGTGCTGGGAAGACAGGGTCCTCTAGAAGAGCAGCAAGTGATCTTAACTGAGCCATCTCTCCAACCCTTGACCAGACATTTTAAGGTGAAGCAGACAGCTACAAAATTAAAGAAGAGATACCAGGTTTTTCCCCTGGTTTTAGTTACATTTTGGGTTCAAGCAAGAAGTTGATGCTTTAAAAAAAAATCAGCTTCCAAGTGTTTGTTGTACAGAAAGAAAGGGATGGGACACTAGAATTGGTTTCATAAAACAGAGAATCTGAAAATAAAGATTAGTGTATACGCATAGAAAAAAGTAGACAAAGAGCCATTCCCAGTATCTGGGTGCTCCTTCTGCCTCCAACTCAGGGACATATTGGTGCCAGAGTTGTTCTTTCAAAATAAGCTTCACATTTGTTTATTTCTCCTTTCTTTCTCCAATTGCTCCATTTTCCCCATTCAACTGTTAATGTTCTCCTAAGAAAAGAAAGGGAGGGAGGGGGAAGGGAGGAGGAAAGAGAGGAGGGAGGAAGGAAAGGAGGGAGGAAGGAAGAAGGAAACTCAAGAAACTTTCTAAATTCACAAAAATATTGATTCACTGTTTATTTTCCTGTTTTGCAATTATATCATAACTTGCTGGCAGTTTAAAATGTTGAACAAGTCAATCTTCTTAATATTTTTAACCTTAACACAAATAATTCTACTGAACCCCCTTAAAGTCTCATGACACATGGAGTGACCAGAGTTCACAAAGCACTTGGAATGTGGAGCAAAACTCGCCAAACTTGAGAAGGGTTGCCAATCACTGCATGTCTTCTGCTTGTTTCCTTTTTGATAGTTAGCCACCTGCTCTCTCTAGCTTTTTCTCCTGTTGGCTCCATCCCATCGATGGCTTTGTTCCTAGAACCTTCACTCTACAGCGTGTCAAATGCTTCCGAGAGCTTGGAGCAGTGGGCTTCTGTCTCCTAGTGCCAAGCCCAACTATGCCAACTATACAGGAATCCAGGGCAATGGGGTGAACACCACCTGCCCTCATTCCTCCTTTCCAGCCTCTGCTGGCCTCTCCCAAGCTGTGACAATCTCTCTCTCAGAATGACCGAGTCACCTTGAAGCAGAAATACAACCCTCAGTGGGTTCTGCAACATTACGGCTGAAAAGACCCTTGCCAGCTTAGAAGATAATTATCTTAATCAGAAAATGCCTTTGAAAGCATAGATTATACAAACTACTTCTTGATCTCCAGACTTGAACCAAGCATACAAGCTCCATCTCAAAATATGATCTTAGAATGAAATTAATATTGATTGGGGGGGGTTAAAGAGTGCTGTGTGGAAGATAATAAAAATTATTTCAGATTAGGAGGTGGGGAAATAAGATGAAAATAAAAATGAAGTATTAGCAAAGCACTATAAAATGACAATAAAATCCAGTGTTGTTAAATCACCAAGTTAATTACACGAAGAGTCTAGGAGAGTATATTAAGTTATTACCAAATTGCGTGACCAGTTTTTTGAAAACTGGATATGTTTTTGAGAGAGGCACCTGAGGCAAGAGGCCAGATTCTAAATCTACAAATTGAATTACCTTAACAATTCTTGTGTTCTCATTGATCGGTATACCATGATCCTACCATGAACAAGTATAATATGGGCCTATGAATCCCTGCTCTCAAGGAGCCTACATTCAGTCATAGGACACTGGAGCAGGCACTGTGGTTAAACCAAACATGTTATAAAAGGGATGAAAAAGAAGAGACCATTGAGTTCTGCTAGAGGAATCAAGAAATCACCAGCCATCAAATTAACATGGCCACCCACAGTGTGGGAGGAGTGGGCAATTCTTATATGTATTTTGGGCTTGCTCAGTTGAGGGAAATGAAGAGCTGGAACGTGCTTCTTTCTGGAGGTAGACTCAAGACAGCAATTCCTATTGACAGTCTCCCACACAGAGGAGATGAATAGGTGGGGGGCTCAGAACAGAAAATAGCAGGGAGTGGATGCTGAGGTGACATTTTAGAGTGAGGGACAAGTTCAAAAACAAAAAGAGAGAAATTAGTCCCCATGCAGCACCAACTATACAATGAGGGGACTCTATGAGACATGAGATTTTTTAGCTATCTAGTAAAGTGCTGTATATCAGACCAGTCAAGAATAAGGATGTGGTGGAAAGTTGCTCCCTTTGCCTGACTCCGTTACTTACTAGCTGACCCATCTTGGACAGTTATTTACTCTTCCTCTGCCTCCCTTCATTACCTTGAAAATGAGAATGATCATGAGACTTACCTCATGGGGCTATTGTAAACAATGAATAAGATATTACATGTAATGGACTCAAGATAATTCCCAGCATGCAGTAAACACTCAATAATTATTGACTGCAAAGTATTTGTCATTAATATAACTGAATTTTAATAAAGCATTGAGTTACTGAGTGTTTATACAATTTTGAAACTATGAATGAAGACATTGGACCTTGTCTCTGGGGCATATTGAATGAGGATAAAAGGAAGTGTCATAAAGGGAAAAAAAATGATTTGTCCAAGCAAGACATAAGGCTGAGAAACTTAAAAAAGAAGGCTGTAGGGAAGGCCCTGAGGTCCAGAAGTCATGACATTCCACTTTCTAACACTATGTTAAAAGCCAGCGATAGTCAACTTATAAAGAGATATGATTTGGACTCACAGATTTGGAGACTCCAGCCCACAGTCAGCTGTCCACATTAAACCTTTGAAAAGATCATACAGCAATAATGTGACATATCAGAAAAGTTTGTCTTATGGCTAGGAATCTTGAAAGAAAGAAGGGAAGGTGAAGGAGAATGAAAGTATAGGAAAAAAAGAGGTAGAATCCCAAATACCTTTCAAGAGCACACCTTTAATGACCTAAGTACCTTCTTATGCTCTACCTCTCAAAGATTCAATAGCTACTCCCTGAAGATCAAGCCTTTCTCACATGAGTCTTTGAGCATTCATATCCAAACTATCACTGGGATTTTCCCTACCATGAGACTGACTTTACTTCAGACAATGTTGAAGGGACTGGCTTTTATTTTTGTTATAGAATTTCATGCTAATGCTCAAAAAAATTGTTAGCTATGTCATCCCCTTGCATGTAACTTTGTTTGGGTTAAACTTAAGTTGTACACTCCCAAACTTTTAAGCTGATTCCCAGGGTAGTTTTTGGATATTTCAGACAAGATCATGGCTTTCAAAACAGACACAAGCTATATGCCTACAAGCAGTATAGCTGGATCTTGAAGTAGCACTGTTCCTAATTTTCTGAGAAAGCACAAGATTGATTTCTAAAGTAGTTGTACAAGTTTACATTCCTACCAGCAATGGAGGAGGGTTCCCCTTTCTCCACATCCACTTCAGCATGTGTTGTCACTTGAACTTTTGATCTTAGCCATTCTGATGGGTGTAAAGTGAAATCTCAGTGTCATTTTGATTTGCATTCCCTGATGACTAAGGACGTTGAGCATTTCTTTGTTTCTCTGCCATTCGATATTTCTCTATTGAGAATTCTGTTTAGCTCTGTACCCCAGAGCTAATTGGATTACTTGATTTATTGCTTTTTAGCTTCTTGAGTTCTTTACATAGTCTGGATATTAGCCCTCTGTCAGATATAGGGTTGGTGAAGATCCTTTCCCAGCCTGTAGGCTATCATTTTGTTCTTATGACAGTGTCATTTGCCTTACAGAAGCTTTTCAGTTTCATGAGGTCCCATTTATTGATTGTTGATCTTAGAGCCTATGCTGTTGGTGTTCTGTTCAAGAAGTTGTTTCCTGTGCCAATGAGTTCAAAGTTCTTCCCCACTTTTTCTTCTAAGCTATTTAGCCAAACTTTGGGCAGAGTGCCCAACAATGAATGAAGATCTTACGAAAAAAGGGGGAGATAGAAAGACCTGGAGGAGACAGGAACTCTACAAGGAGACCAACAGAACCAAAAAATTTGGGCCCAGGAGTCTTTCCTGAAACTGATACTCCAACCAAGGGCCATGCATGGAGATAACCTAGAACTCCTGCACAGATGTAGCCCATGGCAGCTCAGTGTCCAAGTAGGTTCCCTAGTAAGGATGACATGGACAGTCTTTGACATGAACTCAGTGGCTGTCTCTTTGATCACCTCCTGCTGAGGGGGAGCTGCCTTACTAGGCCACAGAGAAAGACAATACAGCCAGTCCTGATGAGGCCTGATAGGATGGTGTCAGATGGAAGGGGAGGAGGACTTCCCCTATCAGTGGACTTGGGGAGGCGCATGGAAGGAGAAGAGGAAGGGTGGGAGGAATTGTGAGGGCATGAGAGAGGGGGGTACAGCTGGGATCAAAGTGAATAAATTATAATTAATAAAAAAGCAATTAATTAAAAAAGAACAGACATAGGCACATGTTCACAGAGACATGGAGAAATCCCTCATTGTGTCACACATTGAATATATGAAAGGCTGATGGAGAATAAAGCCTAATAGAAAGAAACATACATAACTTTGACTTTTATGTGCAAATATGTCTAGGCCAACATGGCCAATGTTGCCATATAGAGACCCTAAGTAAAGATTTTGTAACTTTATACTGGCCTATAATTTTATAGGCAAGTTGCAAAGGAGACAGAAAATCTAGTCAGGTATTTGATAATGGAAACTTCTTTTTCAAACAATAATACTGCTATAAAATGAGGACTGTGGCATTCTACTGGTACCATCTAGAAGATAGTAGCTGTGGAGCTAACTTAGGACTACTGAGTTGACATCTTGCTAACCTCATTTGGGAGAAGATGAATTCTCAGTGCCCTGACCATTCAAATGTTATGTGAATGTTAGAAATGTCAGGTGTTGGCACAGGTACATCCATTTTCAGTTTCTTGTTGGCCACATGTGGGTAAGTTGATGTCTTCTAAATCCAACCCTTCAGCCCTGATGTCTTTCCAGATATTACAGATGTCCTTTCGTGCTTCTCTCAAAGTATTCTTTCAAGCACAACCAAAACAGGGTTGCTTTCTTTTGCCCCATTTCTTTGGGGAAAGATTGATTTTCCTAACATACTTTGTTTCACCATCTTTTTTTAAATTTTTTTTAATTTTTATTAATTATACTTTATTCACTTTGTATCCCCCCATAAGCCCCTCCTTCCTCCCCTCCCAATCCCACCCTCCCACCCCCTTCTTCATGCATGCCCCTCCCCAAGTCCACAGAGAGGGGAGGTCTTCCTCTCCTTTCTGATCTTAGTCTATCAGATCACATCAGGAGTGGCTGCATTGTCATCTTCTGTGGCCTGGTAAGGCTACTTTCCCCTCAGGGGGAGGTGATCAAAGAGCAGGCCAATCAGATTATGTCAGCGGCAGTCCTTCTTCCCATTACTATGTAACCCACTTGGACACTAAACTGCCATGGCCTACATCTGGCAGGGGTTCTAGGTTATCTCCATTCATGGTACTTGGTTGGAGTATGAGTCTCTGGGAAGACCCCTGTGTTCAAATATTCTGGTTCTGTTGCTCTCCTTGTGGGGCTCCTGTCCTCTCCAGATCTTACTATTTTCCACTTCTTACATAAGATTCCATGCACATTGCCCAACAGTTGGCCATAAGTCTCAGCATCTGCTTTGATAGTCTGCAGGGTAGAGCCTTTCAGAGGTCCTCCATGGCAGGTTTCTAGCTTGTTTACTGTTACTTGATGTTTCTACCATCCTAACCCTAAACCTGGCCAATCATCTTTCTCTCTCCACTACCACAGATGGTTCATAGATTGAAGTCATCTAAGCCAATTATGTTCTTAAAAAAAAAAAAAATCCTTATTGGCTGCAAGCCTGCAGCCAGAGCTTAACACAGATATCATCATGTCTTAGCCACATCATTTCAGGAGGCCTCTCATTCTCAACCACTCCACTATTACTGGCTGTCTGTATTCCAAAGCAGAGTGTGCCTTTCTGTTCTCACTTTTAAGGCTCATTAAAGGTCTTCCTTGTCAAAGTTCTTTAAACTGTCCAACAAGAATTTTCATGAACCTATTTCTTATGATCACTCTTCTGTTACCGTGTCATACTGAACTACCTTCAAAGTGCTTAAAGCAATGAACTCCTTTTTATTCTTGTGCTTTTGAACTGACATTCTTTGTCCAGGATATTTTAGGTTAAGTTGCCATTGCTATCTATTCGTCACTCTCTAGCTCTAGCTCACCCTTTATATTTCAATCTCAGAAGCCTGTTTGTGCCAAAGGAAAACTGAGAAAAATCTATAAAATCCCCATCTTGGATAAACCCAAATTAACTTGTGTTGTTTCATTTCCTTTCTGTGTTTGGCTGATTGGCTTGTTTTGTTTTGATTTGCTTTTATTTTTGAGGCGACTTTTTCTATCTTGAGCCTCCTGCCTCTGCCTCCTGAGTGCTAGGGTTATGCATGTGCCATCAGGCCAGGCTTTTTTTTTTTTTTTTACTTTTATCTTATTGGTGTTTGACTGCATGTATGTCTATGTGAGGGTGTCAGATCCCCTGGAACAGGAGTTACAGACAGTTGTGAGCTGCCATATGAATGCTGGGAATTGAGCACAGGTCCTCCGGAAGAGCAGTCAGTTTCTTAACCGCTGAGCCATCTCTCCAGTCCCCAGGCCAGGCTTCTTACAGCAGTTGCAGCCAGTGCTATGATTTGAATCTATTCCCAGAAACCTCCTGGGATGTTACCGAAGCCATATCTTAATGGCCTTTGAAACTACATCTTTTAGGAATTATTTGAATTTAATATGGTCGTGAGGGTTGCTTTGTAAAAAGAGGGTAGTATCAAGTTAGCACCCTTGCTATCACTGTCTGTCCATGTGAGTGTGGAGCTTAAGAAGGCCTTTTATAGATGTCTTGGTCATCTAACCTCCATCACTACAAGAAATAAATTACATTATGAGTTGACTTGGTTTGGGTATTGAATTCTAACAACACAAAATAGAATATGACAAGGTTTTTCACCGTGTTTTCTAGGTCTTGCTATGCTTCTGAAAGGTCCCACTCCTAATCAAAAGGCATGTTCTATATCTGAGAATGTTCCTATCTCCCTCTGCTTAACCAGATATTCTTTTCTGAGGGATCCCGTATGCTTTTCAGTTTTGATTGAAAGTTGTCTTCACATTACTCCTTTGATCCTATCTGCCCTAGAACCGTCAATGTAGGCTAGTCCAAAAATAGAGATAACCTCCTCAGCGAACACCAAGAAAAGGTTGCTTGGACCCACTAGTACCAGAATTGCATTCTCTATTTCTCCATCACAGGGATAAATTTTCTAGAAATATGAAGCCCACCCATCCCCAGGTTCTGAAGGCCATAAAACCCTGCACTTGATTCAATTCAGAAATTAACAGTTGCTAGGAAAATAAGGAGTGAAATCTGATTCCGGTACGTAATGACTCTTTAGGTGTCTTTTAATCCAAATTAAGGCTGCTTCTATTCCCAATGTGGAGAATTCTTTAAAACTCCCTGTCTGTTTGCTGATCTCTACTGTAAACATCTTAATTCACATATTTAGGAAACTTCTCCTTATGCCAGTGTACATGGGGCATAATTGGCATTCCACTGCTGACTTCCCAGTCTGCTTGGAAGACGATCTGCCCACTGGAGGATGAAATGGACCCGGCCTCGGGAGAGATGAATCAGATGACACGCCCACAGGTTCTGGGGATTTTGTTTCTCTGTCATCCATCCCCAGAGCCTTACTTGCAGATTATTTACTATTGCTTATTTTCTCCAATGCCCTTAGACTTCTAGACTGATGGGAAGGCTATTCCATGGCCTCATGGTCCTGTACGATCTAATTTCTGCCTACCTATTTGACCTCATATATATTAGGGAGGAGGCAAAGCACACCTCAAACACATGACAGTCATACCAGCTCTTTCAGAAATGTATTAAAGTTCAGCTTTCTATAGCACTCAGCCAATAATGACCCATGCCTTAAAATGTGCCCTTTGTGAAATGTGCATTGGCAGAAAAGTTTCTTTACCAGGGATATTTAAACTAGTGTAGTTATTTTTATTTACAGGCAATGCAGGTAACATGTGGAAAAGATCCAGTCTGCATCAGTGCAGCAGTAAAGACAACCATCAGTTCCTTACAGAAAGGAAACTGAAGGCCAATCCCAGTATTCATTGCATTTGCTCTGCTCTGTGCTGCACTTAAAAATGAACTGTGAACAGCTCTAGTGGCATGTCGTAAATTCTGTCACTTTTGAACCCTTTGTCACCTTCTCAGTGTTCCAGTGAGGAGATTCTTTGGTATCCTTAATGCTGGGAAGATGTGTTCAGAGCTCTCTGGGAATAAGAACGAAGACTGTGGCACACAGCCAGGACAACACCAGGTGTGTCCTTCTCCTCTGTTCATGGAACTTAATGCTTTTCAGGTAGATCTCATGATGAGATGGTATTAGGTTGACCATTTCTCTTCCAAGGAAATGCTTCTGTATGAAGATAAATCCTCTGACTTCTTGAACCCCAGGCTGACTGAAGCCCCAAATCTAACCTTGATGATTCCTGGCTTCAGCCTGTTTGTTCTGCTCCTCAATTCTCTGTGCACCGAGCGCAGCATTAGCATGGGTTCTCTGTTAGAGCGTTAGAGCGAACATTTCTACCTTGCTTAACTAAGAAGAGATACACCTTATCACAAGTCCAAACCAGCTCTCTATCCACACCCAACCTTGATTCTGGCCTTGACTCTTAACTTCATTCCATCTTTTTTCAGTTAAACCCACATTCAAGTCAGAAGGGCATTGCTCACCCTTCCCTGACGGAGCCCTCGGCTTGCAACTTTCCTAGGGTGTTCCTAGGCAGGCTGAGTAGATGGTTTGGATGAAGCATATGCTTAGCATAGGACAGTTATGAGAACTGGTGCTATAAAAGCAGATTGGGGTCAGTCTGGGAGGCCTCGGAGTGAGGAAGCCAGCAGCATCCCTCCTCTGCTCTAGCAGCCACATGCCAATATCTCAGCACAGCACTAGGCGTCATTTACTGGATAGGGAGCGACTCCATTAAACTTCAAAGCATCACTTGAGAGAGGATTATTTTCTTACCAAGGTGACTGGAGGTATTTCGGTTCTAAGACTTTATGATCACATTGTCTCACAGGCAGCTTGACAATGTCTTATGTCTCTGACACTGGAGGGATTTATTCACTTGAAGCATAGCACTAAATCCTTGGCGGGCACCGTATGTAAAATCTAGCTTTATAAATAAACAGTACTTTGCCCTTCTGTCTCCTTTTCTTCTGAAAACCTGAAACTTCCCACCATTTCATAATGAAATAAGCCTTGTATTTCTACCCTGATAGAAAGTAGATGTGATCCTGGCTGTGTTTTAGAGGCATCCTCCCCTATAGGATTGTGATGATAATATCAACCTTTCTCTCTTAATGCATGAGGACATTAGAGTGGATAATAGAGTAGAATTATCCTGCTTGGGGATCTCAAGTAAGGAATGAGAATCTTTTGTCCTAAACACCACTGTTATGTGTTACCTTACAGCCTCCTGCAAGACATCTTTCTCATTTCTAATCCAGGATCAGTGTCTGTACCCAATGAAGATCTCATTGGACCTGAGGAAAAACCAGGCTGGTTCATTCATTCAGATGATCATTGTCCTAGTTAGCGTTATTAGGACTTTGACACAGTCTAGAATCACCTGGGAAAAGAGTCTCTGCTGAGTAATTGTCATTATCAAGCTGTTAGCCTGCCTGTGGAAGATTGTCTTGATTATTAATTGGCTCGGGAGCATCAAGTCCACTGTGGGCAGTACCATTCCTAGGCTGGTAGTTCTGGGTTGTATAAGAAAGCTAACTAAGCATGAGCCTGAGAGTGAGCTACTAAACACCATCCTCCATGGATGATGATGCTGTACTTCCCTGGCTCTGAGTTCCCTGGTTGGGGATAATGCTCTGTAGAACAGCAAATAGGATTGCCAGCTGGTCCCTACCTTGAGTGCCTTCCCCAATTTCCCTCTGGTAAATTGTGACCTGGAAAATGAAACAGACTTTTCTAACAAGATGCTTTGGGCCAGTGTGTTTTATCACCGCCATGGAAAGAAAAGTAAGAAGGTCATATAGCTCAGTTTGAATCCACCCGCTGACAGGGAACTCACTGCTCCCTCTGAAAGCCATTCCCAAAGAGACAGTTCTTCCTCAGATAAAGCTAGAGACACTGCTTCCTGTAAATGTTGCCTTTGAGACTCTGCCAGGGAAGGACCTGTAGAAGACTTCTAAGCAACTGTAAGTCTTTTGCCACATGACAGTACCTCAAATATTTGAAGGCATCTATCACAGTGACTTTTCATGATTTTTTTCTTCCACATGAACTGGAGCCAAACGTTGACTCCAGAAAAATCACTGTTCATGGTGTCTTGTAATATTTTTTCTTTCTTAGAGAAGAAACAAACATGGAGCAGTTTGTCACTCACTTATCACCATATTTTTTTAAGTTAGAACAAGTCTCTGATACTACCTCATTTAATAACTGGTTACTGTTCAAAAAACAGGAAAATGTGCTTATATTTCTGCAACCTATGTCCACAAAATGTCAGTATTTCTCCCTTCTTTGTCCCCATGACCCTCCACTTGAATTGTTTTCTTTCAGGTAGTTGATACCCAGACCTACCTCTTAAAACCTTAAGTCTCAAACAGAGCCTGCACTTTAGTCATGCAGTACCCTCCAACGCCTAGCAGAGTGCATAGAACTTGCTAGCAACAACAACAAAAATCAATGTTTGCTGCTGAATGAATGCTGTCTATACATCATAATAAAAGGGGTTGTCAAGATTTCTTCAATGCCTTAAACTATTGGGAATCTGTTATTTTACAAAGTTGGTTTATTATTTCATCTGTCAGCTGCAGGTTCCAAATATATGGAGCACGTGTCCAAATGCAGAAGTAACTTTGTATATATATTTCCCATAAAGAAGATGTATGCCAGCACTCTGCTGTATTTATCTGGTGACTAGCATCAGTGGTGACACATAAAACTATACAGTTAAAGGACATTAAAGTGGAACTTAGATGAAAATAGGTGAAAAAGATAAAAACCATTCAAAGGGCTGCTGAAAGAAAAAAAAAATGTCTTCAGGCTTATTCTTGAAAGTATTTACATAAATAATCCCAAGTGAATAAGTTAGTTTTTCTTTTCCTTTTAAAAATATGGTGTGTGTGTGTGTGTTTTAAGAATGACAATTTTAATTTCAAGCTAGCTTTAGTATTAGTTCCAATGTCAGTGTTTCAGGAGATGGCCAGGTTCATTTCCTGTATCCTTCCCCTTGCTTGTGGGGAATTTTACAGAAAGGGGATTGCAATGGCAAGGACACACAGCCCCTGAGACAGCACAAATACATCATAGGTCTGGGAAAATGGGAAGGAAGGGGTGATGGAGTTTACTCGCATTGCTTTAAGAGCAAAAATGAGCAAGCCTAACCCTTTAATACAATTCCCAGAAACCTCTGATGGACGAATCTAAAACATGACCCCTAGTATTTTATGCATTATGCAGTGATATTAATTCACTCCAACCATCAAGATAACAGACTTCATAGAGAGGCGAGGAGACAAATTACAATACTATATCTTTGGCACAGCTGGAATGAGATACTTCAGAACCATCTCCACGCTTACCTCTCTTGTTATTTTGAACTAGAAAAAGGATCTGAGCTGCAGGTCAGCTGAAGGAAAGATGAGATGCTCAGAGAAAAGGCATGGAGGAAGAAAGCTCTTTAGGGCAAGAGAGACACTGAGATACAAGAGAAAAGTTACAGACAGTAATGTAGTAATGCTGCCCAAGCCACACACAGCCAGCCAGAGAGGGAACCTTTGGTTTTCTGAAGTGCCTTTGTCACCAAAATAGCAAGAACAAAAATCTCTGTCAAAAACCTAGAGCCTGCAGGCTGAGACTGTGCCTTACGGGCTCAGATGTCCAAGTATAAAACACAATCACTTCACTGCCCAGCTTTGTGATGACGGGAAAGCACTGTAATGTTCCTAACCAAAGTTCCTTTCACCAAAGGGAAGACAATAATGGTATAAGCTCATAAATTAATAGTGCAGTATAAAATAATTCCATGGAGCACTAGACACAGTTCCTAAAGTATACTAAATGTTGAAGACATGCTTTAAAAATCAGGCCCAAAATGCAAAGCAAGCATGACAAATAAGCTTAGAAAAAGAGATGGGGATAGTTAATCATGTATGGCTTGACTGACTTGAGAGTCAGGTAGGAGATTGTGAAGTGTGTCTCCAGGTCTGCCTGTGAGGGTCTTTTCAGAGGTGATTATATAAGACTTAAGCCACTTAATGGATTCACATTTTTAAAAAGATTTTTTAGGAGGTACTGGACAAAGGGTCTGGTCAGAGGAAGTAGGTCCTTGGAGAGGGTGTAGTTGGGGTTATGTCTATTGAGTCCCCATGTGATGGTTTGAATGAAAATGGCCCCTATAGGCTCATAGGGACTGTTAGGCACTATTAAGAGATGTGGCCTTGTTAGAGTAGGTGTAGCCTTGTTGGAGAAAGCGAGTCATTGGGGTTGGGTTTTAATTTCAGATACTTAATGGCCCAATTGCACCATCTTGCTGCTGCAAGATCTCCTTAAGAGAAATAGGAATAGCACTGCTGTAGTTTCTTTTGGCCACATAAGACAAACCAGGCCAAGAGTTATTCTCTCATAGTCCTGAAAGTCACAAGTCCATAGTTACAATGTCAACAGATCTGAGCCCCTCTGATGGTTTCAGGAGAAGACTGCCTCTTCTAGCTGCCAGCACTTCCAGTTGCTTCTATGCTAAGGCTGACCTTTGCTCTCCTCCTCCATTCTCACAGAGCCTTCTCCTTTGTCTGTTTATCTCTCTATCTGTGCCTGACTCTAAGGATTTTTGCCACTGTACATAAAGCCGACCCAGCAATCAGAACAAACTCATCACAGGATCCTTGCATTAATTATACTTGCAAAGGCATAAAACCAAATTTCATTAATTATACCCTCCCTTTTTTCCCCAGATAAAGACCACATTCACAAGTTATAGGGACTAGCGCATGTGTGTACTTCTTTAGGATCCATTAGAAAACAACTACAGTAGTGATTAAGCAATAACTGCTAAATTTAAATTAAACAGCAAAATCTAGTTAGGAGATGATATTTAAAATCATCTTCTTGATACTATTAATTAAAATGTTTCAATCATTCACTGTACGAAAATTTTGTCATGATAAACACATATTTTGCAGAGATAATAATGACTTAATGTAGAGTAATGTACCGCTTTTCTCTTCTGTAGCTAAGGGTGTGGGTGTTTGTGTGTGATACAAAACTGGTAAATTAAAACTTCATGCTGAAGCCAACTCCTTTTTAAAGTGCCTAACAAAGGTGTGTTTTCTTCCTGGTTTTTTTTTTACAAACGATGCTCTCAATCCAAGAGAGCCCTGGGACTTTAATCTTTGGGTGAAGGTAACCCAAGATGAATGTGTTATGATGAACTGGAAGTCACTGGTAATTGCAGTAAAAGCACATGGTTTAGGATCTTTCATCAATGGTCTGACCTCCAGCCAACTACATGACCAAAAGTTCTCTCACTATAAAGTGAACAAAACCCTTTTCACCTTATTAAGCTTTGCTGTAAAGACTCTAGCTCTCATTTTCTCATTCTGTTTCAGCTCTAAGGCTGCAGGCGTACTTACAGTAAAACCAAGACACTGTTCTGGTTTGATTTCAGTTGCTATGATAAAACAGCCTCACCAAAGGCAACATGCGGAGAGAAAGGGTTCGTTTCACCTTATAGGATGTAGTGCATCACTGAGAGAGAAGTCAGGGCAGGAACTAAAGTAAGAAACTGGAAACAGGAACCATAGGGGAATATTGCATATTGGCTTACTCTCGGGCTCATATTGAGCTATCTTGCTTATACCGCCTGGGCTCATCTGTGTAGGCATAGTGCTGCCTACAGTGGGCTGCCCTCTCAGATCAATCATCTGTCAGAACAATCTCTCACAGCCATGGTGGCCATTGACCAATCTGATCTTGGCAATCCCTCAATTAAACTCCTCTCAGGCAATTCCAGGTTGTCTCAAGATATCATGGTAAACTAACCAGGACAGATGCCAAGCTGGAGCCAGCTCTTGTCTTCTCTTTTAGAGTTGACACCTCTCATGTTTCCTCCACCCCACCCCCTCTACTTTATCAATGCCACTGGCTCCTGACTGTAGGATGTGCTGTTCTCTACCTTTTTGCCTCACATATGACTCCTGCTTCTTCATAACTTTGAGTTTCATGGGCTTTGACTGCTGTTAAACCCAGACCTTATTCATGTCATCGCCTACAACACCCTTTCAGCTTCTGTGCTAATACCAGCTCTTTCAGCCTCTGAGTTCAGCAACTCCAAACTTCCTAGAAAGTATTCAGATGTGATTCAAGTTTTCTTTGTAAAGTAACCTGTCTGTAGACAGAACAGTGTATGTTCACGTGGAGCAGGCACAACTAGATCCCAGAAAGACTGCATGCACATTAGTTCTACAGCTGTAGCTGTGTTCTCACAGGATCCTACCCTCTCGCAGCAGTGGATTGGCTTACATGTGACACCTCTAACCAGCTAGGACAACTTACTTTCCATTCTCATTAGGTCTGAAGGTCACTTGATCTTCTCTTTTCAGTAAAGCATTGAATTGTAAGAGCTGTTTGCAGTCATCTTGTTTGCCAGTAAGAGAAAAGTGCCAGCTTTCAGCCAAGAAAAGATAGAACTCAGGGGCAAGGGAAGGAAGCTGGCGGCCTTTCAAGTTCTTGGATGCTCTTCCTGAGACCTGGCTGCATTTCCAAGGCTTCCCAGTGCTGTCCTGCTATTCCGATCCATGGATTCCATTAGAAATGCCAGAGAACTCGCTGCAAGGGGCATTTTGCTCTAGCCAATTCACAAGCTCCTTTTCTTCCAATCAAAGCAGTTTTTAACCATTTTAACAGGGAGCGGAAGCTGGTATGAGTTGGACACCATGGCCTCCAGCTAGCCCTACAGGCCCAAAGACATGGCCAGATTTCTCTTCAGCAGTATACAGGTCTCACATTTGAATTCAACAGGAGCTGCCTATGGAATCCCCAACAGAATTCATTATTTTACTAATATTTATTGAGTGCCTATTATGTGACAGGCTCTGTGCTGGGAATTTAATGAAGAACAAAACAAACTACTTGCTGAGCCATGATATTTTAAATTCCTTTTCATTCTAGAATTCTCAGTAGGAAGAGTTCACTCCAAGGGAGCATTCCACTCCTTCCTGTACCCGACCTCTGCCAGAGAAGAACATTTGCAAACCCCAGATTCTCTACCTCTGTGTACACTTCAACACTGTTGATGTCCTGACGCCAAGCAGAGAACATGGGGCTGCCAGTGGCATCGATGGAACGAAGCCCTCCAGAGCCTCTTCTCTACCAGTACATTTGGGACCTGGCTTTCCATGGATTCCCACAGGCAATTATAGGAAATAAATACAAGTCAAGTTAAACCATTTCTAATGAGTTGCCTGGGAGCATAAGAAGAACTAAATCATTACCTGTTCTTCCCACACCTACCCCGCTTCTTGAACACTGGATTTCCTCAACGTTTAATAAACACTTCTCAGGGAGTTCTGAGACTTCTCTTTCTGAAGCAAAGACTCCCCTAGGTCTCGTCTCTTCCAAGTCTCTTTCCCTCAAACTAGAGATTCAATAGTAAATGATTCAGATGAAAAGTTGGCAAGACAAAACAGAAGCAAATCATGGGTCACATAAGGTCAGATGCTGAGTACAACTGTGAAGAGCAGTTGCCTTGCGGTAGAAGCATAGAGATGGGCCAAGCCAGATAAGCAAAGGTCTCTTCGAGCCGTGGCCTTTGGATGCATGCCCAATGAAGAACATGAGACCTGTGTGAGTGGCCCTGGGGATCCAGTCCATACATAGAGCTTACGTTGGAAAAATATAAATTAACAAGGAGAGACTGGGAAAATAGCTCAGTGGGTAAGAGCATTTGCTGTCCAAGCAAAAACAAAACAAAACAAAACAAAACAAACAAACAAAAAAAAACAGTTCTAATCCTGAGTGCCCGTATGAAAAGTTGGCTGTAGCCACATGCATTTGTGACCCCAGTTGCTGTGAAGGGTGGGACAGGAGGATTGCTGGTGGCTAGCATAAACTCAGGTCGAGGGAGAGACTCTGTTTCAGGAAAGTATGGCAGAGACAGAGCAGGACACCCAGTTACTTTTCTGGCTTCCTCATGGTCGTACACCAGCTCACGTGCACATGCACACAAATATGCACATAAAACCCGCACACAAAACCATATTGGAATAGCAAGGAAACTTAGCATGGTTCAATAACCGCTCTAACTGCAAGGCCTCTGCTCATTTTGTTCTCACTTGGGGAGCAAAACGGAACTCTTGCAGCTGTTGCCAGGACCCTACTGCTCACCTGAATTTTAGATACGAATTATTTTTGGAAAATTGCAATAAGTTTGTGCTTGTTAGTTTTTGACAACGTGCTACAAGCTATAGTCATCTGGGAGGAAGGACCCTCAGCAGAGAAAATGCCTCCAATAGACTGGCCTGTAGGCAAGTCTGTGGGGTATTTTCCTGGTTGATGATTGATTGTGGAAGGAGCCAGACCGCTGCAGGTGGTGACATGCCTGGGCAGGTGGTCCTGGCTTGTATCAAAAAGCAAACTGAACCATGAGAAGCCAGTCAGCTGCAAACCTCCGGGGCTTCCACCTCAGTTTCTGGCCCCAGGTACCTATGTCAAGGCTCCTGCCCTGACTTCCCTTCATAAATCAACTGTAAACCATAAGACGAATTATATCTTCCTTCCCAAGTTGTTCTTTGTCATGGTGTTGATCACAGCAATAGAAAACAAACTAGGGCAGAGTTGAATCATGGACTCCCTAAAAGTTAGGTCCTCATTCTAAAAGCCAGAACCATGGCTGCAACCCTTACACTGCACAAAAGCTTTTCTACAGATATAACTAAAGACGTACAAGGAGATTCATCCTGAAGTATTCATGGAAGTTTTAAATCTACAAATATGTTTCTTTATGGAAGACGTGCAGAGGAGAAACATACGTATGACAAGGCAATGAGAGGATGAAGGCAGTCGTTAGCCATGATCTAAGAGATGCCTGGAACCGCTAGAAGAAAGAAATATGCACACATACACACAATATATACATGCACATATACACACACAAAAATATATGTACATACTATACACACAAAAATACATGTATACATGCACACACAAAATGCATGTGAACACATATGTGCACAATTCAAATAGTTTAATTTAATCTGGATAAATAAGAGGAGTTTTAGAAGAAGATCAGAAATGGAGAACTCTGTTTTGATTTTTTTTGTTGTTTTGTTGTCAAGCATCTATTATTAAATAACCAAGAAAAGAAAGAGAAAAACAAAAGCCAAAAAAAAGGTGGAAAGGGACTGGAGAGATGGCTCAGTGGTTAAGAGCACCGTCTGCTCTTTCAAAGGACCCAGGTTCAATTGCCAGCACCCACATGTCAGTTCACAACTGTCTGTAACACCAATTCCAAGGGATATGACACCTCCACACTAATGCACAAAAAATAAAATTAAAGAAATTTTTAGTTTCTTTAAAACAACAGGTGGGAAACATAGGAAGCTGAGAGAACAGTATCCACAGTTCCAATAGCCTGTCCTATAAATGCTGGCCTCTAGAGTCAGGAAGCGAATATGTTTATCTTGCCTCACACCCTCATGTTTTTTGTGGTTGCTGTTGTTGTTATTTACTTGCCTTCAGTGCTGGAGGTGAAACCCAGAACCTTGCTTATGCCAGACAATCACCCTGTCACTGGAACCTTCCTGAGGCCTCTAGCCCAAGCCAGCCCAATCTGAATCCCACTAAGAGCTTCCCAGTGATGCTGTGTAGAACTGTTTCACTCAGCCTTTTCTGGATGGCTAAACACAAAATCCTGACACAGAGTAAACATTACTTGCCATTTAAAGCCACTAATGTTAGGGATAGTTTAAAATTGGAGTGCTAAGAGCAATGGGGCTGGCAGAGAAAACTCAGTGGATAAAATTCTCATTGGGAAAGCATGAGGACCAGCGACTGATTCTTGAAACCATATAAAGAAACCGGGTATGATAATGCACACTTGTAACCCTGGTGCTGTGAGGGCTGACAGGTGGATTCCTGGGACTCATGAACAAGCCAGATTAACCTACTTGCTGAATGCAGGCCAGTGAGAAACCCTGTCTCAAAATATTAGGATGATTAATGCCTGAAAGATGACTCTCAAGATTTACTTCTGGCCTCCACATTCACATGCATTCATGTGTGCACCCAACCACACACACACATACACACAAAGTGCATGTATATACACATAAACACACCAAAAAGCGATGGTCTAAATAGCCTGGATAAACAAGAAAAAGAGGTTTAGAGGAAGGCCAGGGTTGGGGAACTCTGATTAATATTTCTAAATATGTATTATTTCATAACTAATTGGTGACATTGGACACGCCAGTCCGTAATTAAAGAACATGGCTAGTGATAGAAGGTATCAATAAATGAAAGTTGTTTAAAGACATGGAAATAGATGACATCACTTATCGAGTAAAGTTAGATAAGATTAATATATAAACATGAATCCTGGAGGCATCATGGGCATGGCAGGACTGCATCTTGGGCCATTTGCATTAGTTTTCTTTTTTGGATTGGTCATAACTTCCTCAGCAGCAACAAAGCCTTTCCCTACGTTCTCACATGGATTAGCCCTGTCTCAAAGACCAAAATCTTCCTTTCCTACTCTTGCCTCTCCTTAGCCTTATGCTTCTAAGTAGATTTGTCCTTTCTGACAAATGTATTTTGATTTCTCCTTCCTAGGTAGTTCACCCAATATAAGGTCATGAGTCTTCTTCCTCCAAGCGTCTTCAATGGTTCAAGTCATGCTCCACATACAAGAGCTAAAAGAACAAAGAGCTAGCCTTTGGCCAATGTGCATGGAGAACTGATGAAGGGATGAAGAGTTCTAATACGTGCAGGGTTAACTCTGAGCTGAGTGCAGTCCCAGATACTCAGACTTCCTTAGAGATCTGAAGTAGGGAGAGGTCTCTGGGAAGGTTTATCTCTTTGCCTCTCTCTTCCTCAGGGCAAGCATTGTCTTCAGCACAGTCTGTCTACTATAAACTACCTCAAGATATAGCAAGTAATTGATGTAGATAGCATTCTACAAAATTTTACATATGAAAAACCTGAGAGTGAAGACTTATAAGCCAAAAGGAGTGGCTACACAATTCAGACCCAATCCTACTTCAGAGACCCCAAAGCCTGAGCCCTTTCCACAACACCACAGTGTTGGTACTTGTTGTATGCAACTTTTGTATCAGAGCTGCTAATTAATTTAATCTTATGTACACAGTTTGTGTGGTATGCAAATGTGAATGTAAATGATTATTTTAATTTATACAAACAAAGATGCAAATGAATCCTTGGGTTTACAGGAAACTGGTAAGATAACTTTACCTCAGTTGATCCATCCTTAGGGGCTCTGGCAAGTCTGAATCATTGTAATATAAATAAAACCTCAGCATTCCATATGAGAGTTACTCTTTCAGACTTTAAAACATTGATTCTCTGGCCTCCTATCAAAGATATTTTAGATTCTTCATGATGTTCCCCGGGGCTGAGAGAAATGTGAAAAGCAAAACCTCTCTCTGGAATTCTCTCTCTCTAAATATAGGAAAGAATCTGTATGTTAGTTTTATCATGGGTGATTCAGGCCAGGCCATAGCTCTGGCCTTTGGCATCTTGACTTCTGTAATCACACGTTTACCTGAGCTCAGAGCCCTGAGAATTTGTTTTCTCTATTCTCACCTCCCACAAGCAGTTGAGTATTTTGAGATGATAACTTAATTTGAGAGGCTCTAAGAAAACCCATTGCCTTCCCTGCTCCCTTCCAGTTCTCTGGGGTTGGAGGTCGGATGGCCATCTCATCTCTGGGATGCTCCATTAAAGCAATATCCCCTGTGATCATCACGTTACCCACTCAGATGAAGATGCTTCTGAAAGTGTCTGCTGAGATAAAGTGGGAGGAGGTAAGATAAAAACAAGAAAGGGAAACTCAATGAGAATATGGACAGGCTTTGAGGAGAAAGCTGCCTGGAGCCATGATTTCCCCAAGGCCACAGGTGTCCCAAGATGGCACCCTTGGAAATACTGGTGTTTGTCCAGGCCTCTCCCCTTCCAGAGCCCCAAGCTCTAGCACAGCATGCCTTGCTGTGGCAGATTTTTTGGCCAGTGGCTTTCTATCTTGTTCTAAGCTTTCTCCCATGATGCTCTCTCTCCTGTGTACCTTGCCACATGTCTGTCTACTAGATACCCTTCTTCAACTCTTATTTCCCTTCAGATGGGATTTCTGTTTTGTTCCTCTAATACTCTCTGTGAAGTCCCAAGGGGGCAATGACTGTACTCTATTTATCTTCATATTTCCAGCAATATGCTCTGTGGTTTAAGCAAACGTTGTTAATATTCAAGTGACTAAACAAAGCTCCTTTAGTGAACTCAGCACCCTTTTCAGCAGTGGTTAGACTTTCTGTTCTCCCCACTACTGCATTCTGAAGACTCACATCTGTTTGTTTCTGCACCTCCATGAGTTCAGAACAGTGGCTGGTCCATGGGGGTTGCTCAATACATAATTTAGGCATTAATGAATTAACTTAGGCAGCAAGCATCCTCGCCTCTAAGCTGGTTTCTCCGTGTGATAAAAATGGATCTTTTCCCCAAGACTGTCTGAAGGCACATGGTTGATGATAAGCTTGACACCCCCACAAATGATGGCCACAGCTGCACCTTCTGCTCCTACTGGGAAGCCAGGCCCACCTCACACTTCATTATCCCGAGGCTGACACACACACACCTCAGTCTCCTCCTCTTCCCTCCTTTTCCTGCTGTTCCTAGAATGAAGGTGCTGTGGGTCTGGCCTTACTCTGACACTCATTACTCTGGTATTGATGGCCTTCCACCTCTCCGTTATTCTGTGCAGATTAGAAAGCAGAGACCTTCTTGGGAGAGGGAATGGGTTTTGTCAGTATTCAGTACGTAACAGCAGAGAGTATAATAAATTCTGGCAGTCAATCGAATATGACACGATAATGAATGTTAACATCATGTGCCCCCCTTTGCCAACAGAGGGGAAAGTCATGTTAGATTACAGCCAAACATGGGCACCTTGTGATTTCTATTTGCCTACTTTCTTTTCTCTTCCTTTCCCGGGTTTAACCTCCCTGCTTGCTCAGCTCCACCCTGCCAGCCCCGGTTTCATTTGTGTGCATGGCTGAAAAACACAGCAGCTTCAATTCCCCAGGCTCCACGGGCTGTCTGTAAGAAACCTGACCTCCTATGCAACTTCCTTCCCCCAACTTCAAGAGATGCTGTTCCTCAGGAGCCCGCCTGCAGCCCGGGGGCAGCTGCTGAGCGCATATCAGGTGAGGCAGGATGAGAAAGCAGGAAGGCACTGCCAGGGGAACCCTGTGCTCTGGGCCAGCCTCCTGCCAGTCAAGAGGCCAGTCTGCAGCTCTCCCCCAAGAACAAAGAGTTCAGAACAAAGGCAGAAACAAAAAGTCTTTTTTTGCATTAGTTTTCTCTCAATTTCATTGATTTCAAGTGCCCATTATGGTCCTCCGGACTGACATTTACTCAGTTGTGTCCCTGCTAAGGGAAGTAAGTCACAGCTTCTCCTGGCAAAAGCTGAGTTTGTCACCATGGAGCCAGGAAGAGATTATAGAGAAACATCATTCAGTAGCTTCGGATCCCTCTGCTGCACGGACTGGACCTGTTCCCCTAGGACTCCCAGCACGTGCCTTACTTGTCCCTTTGCTGCAGTGCTTAGAGGAACCATCAACTAATGCCAGTTAGTACCAAGACACAGTAATGTGCCAAGCAAAGTGCTGCTACATACAGAAACTTACACACACATACACACAGGCAGAGAGACTCATATAGACACATACAAAGACACACACAACACATACAAAACATAGCACACACATACTACACACATGCTACACACATGTATATATCACACACACAAACACACACACACTACTCATAGGACACATACCACACACACAACACGCACACAACACAGCACACACATACTACACACAAACACACTACATACACACTCCATACACACACACATATGCAATACACCACACACACATATACAGAGAGAGAGAGAGAGAGAGAGAGAGACAGGGTTATAGGAGGTATATGTCCCAGAAAGTTCCAGACACTTTCCTTAGTGACATCACCTGTTTCTATTTTCCCACCAACCATCACTTTAAGGAGTCACCCTTGACCCATATAGCCAGAACTACTCTTCCTCTACCCAGAAAATCTGCAATATTCCCTAGTGGACACCAAGGATATTGAGTCTTGCTTGAAAATCAGATAAGGAAGAGGCTAACTTAATAAAATTATCACTATAAGTATTATTTGATCCTCATAGTTACAAAGTACTTTTGCCTCCATTGTTTAATTTGGCCTTCATAAAAACTAATAAAGGAATCGGTATTATTATTATTATTATTATTATTATTATTATTCTCACTGTTATCATTATCCTCATTTTATGGATAAAGAGACTGCTCCGGTCTGAGCACTCACAGTGACTAAGTACTTCGGGTACATCCTTAGAAGGAGGTCCCCAAACAACCAAGCTAAATTTAATAGCAATGATGGTTTTCATGCTATTTTGATAGTATCCTGCAGTTTCAAGGCATTTTCACATATGTGTAAATTGCCAAATTAAATTGCATAAATATGCAGAAATTTAAAATATGCATCTTTAGCCCAGTCATCTTCCATCCTGGAATCTTTCCCCAGGGAAGAAACAAAATCAAAGTGTCTCTACACAACAGTCTACTTCATTATCTTGTACCCCTGAAGACAGGGAAGCATGGTGAGGATAGGAAACCCAGGCGTGGTCTCCCATGAGAACCGCATCTCCTCTGACTCAGTGCTCGTCCCCACTTGCCCTCAGGAAGGAAAGAACTGCTCATTTGATTGTTAAGTGACTGAGATCAGAGGGAAGTCATTTCAGCAGTGAGCACATTGGCTGCTTTGAAAGCTAATAAGGGAGTGTAGAAATTCTCTCTCTTCCCAGCTTCACGGATTCTCCAAGTTCCATTTAGTCAGGAAAAGAAAGCAGGTTGATGCTGCAATGCTGAGCAGCGCAAGACAAACCAACTAGACTAAAAACTATGTGTGTGCACAGTAGACTCTCAGTTGCTTTAAGCCTGTTTTAATGGTGAGGAGCCTAAGTGTGCTCGTGTTAGTATGTATCAATACCTTCAAAATCAGTAAATGTTGCTTTTATAAACAGAAAGAAAAAAGGGTCTTAATGGAGAAGAGTAGGAGACTGGATTGAATGAGTGTATTAAAAAGACCCAAAGTCTGGGCTTTTGTGACCTAACTTGGCATGACCTTCTAAAGTTTCAGACAAAACAAAACAAAGCTATTTGATTTAAATGAGTTTCTAGAACAACCTTCACGAAAACAACTTCTAGGGCTGATGTACATTGGCCACTAGTACTCTGCCTGGACCATCAAAGCCTTTGGGGACCAGATTTATGAGACACTCCAGACTTCATGCTGGGAGACCATTTCAAGTTTTACCTCAAGATGCTGAAAGAAGAAATGGTATTTTCCTCAGCCCCTGCTTTCCTATACTTGCATGGTTGAAAGTACCCAGAACCACAATCTCAGTGGTTACAACTAAATAAACTCAGGAATTGGGGCAGGCAACTCGCTGAGCACATATTTGCCACCATGCCTGACTACCTGGTACTACTGAGTGTGAAAGAAGAAACCCAACTTATAAAAGTTGTCTCTTAGCCTCCACACATGGTGTGACATGTGCACATGTGGACATACACATTCATACAAATAAGTAAATGTAACTAATCCTAGCATCTGTGTGGAAACATATTTTAACATTTACTATTTTAACTTCACTGTGTCAAAGACAAACTCCTTCCCCGCTTTCTCTGGGGTTTTCCATAGTCCCATAAGAACATTTCTCTCAATGCTTGCTGTTCTCTCTGCTAGGATAATTTATCACTGCAGTTAGAGCTGGGTCTCCCTGAGAAGCATCTTCTCTAGTCCTCTGTGTGCGGGTCCAGAAAAGGAAGGACTCAGTTAGCTAGGATACTGATGGTGGAGCAAGGACAGTGATGGCAGAGACAGGATATTGATGGTGGAGCTAGGCACAAAGCATCCTCAAGGCTCATTTCACTGAACCTTGAGATCAAATAACTTACCCTTACAGATGAAGGTGGGGCTGGGGTACTCGGGAAGGATCCCTAGATCCATCAGCTGAAGTATGTTGTCCCTCTTGGCATCAGCCAACCTGCAGGCTATGGGCAAATTCACCGCGCACTCTGGGTCATTTTTCTGCTGCTATAGAAATAAGCCACAGCAGTGCTTTGGGAGGTAGAGGGGTCAGTAAATGTGATAAAAACAACTTTGGGGCCTACAAAGAAGATGATCTAAGTTTTAGGTACTGGATTTAGCTGCTAGTTAACCTCTCTAAGTACTATTAACATTTTAAAGCAGGTACTTCCCCTTACAAAATTTGGCAAGAAAGTGGCATAAAGCCATCAGTGCTGATGGAAAGCTGTGTAGCCACAGGGCTCTGGTAAAAGGCATCAAACCCTTGCTATGCACTTACGTTTTCTTCCCATACTGACGATGATCAGAAACTAACCCGGAAGTTAACTAAGAGAACCAAGCCAGGCAGAGATGCAAATTTGAGACAGAAGTTTGCAGTGACTCAAGTGAAAAAACAGAAACAAAAAACTGGAATCTTCCAACAGGAGAATGGCTGAATGCCCTGTAGAGAACTCCATAAAATATGCTATCGATAGAAAGTTGTGTTCTCGTTGTGTCTCTAACTGTTGACCTATGAGGATCTTGGTGATACCTTGTAAAGAAAAGATGGAGTAATTGAAACTCAGTTAATTTCTGTCTGGTAAAGACTATGAGTAAAATGATCCCCATCCATGTGGTGAAGGAGCCAGGATAGGGAGGCAGTGAGAAAGAAGAGGAGAGAGTAGATGAGCTACAACTGACATCTGGTAATGAACGTCCAGTGGGAGGATTCCAGGATGCTTAATGGGAAAATAAATTCAAAATGAAATCTCTGCCTTAGTGTACAGCGCATGGCTGCTTCTGTCCAGAATCCATCTCTCTGCTGGGCAGATTTCCAGGTTTCACACTCCTCCTTCCCAGGCAGAGGTTTCTGCAGTGACCCACATTAGCCACCCCATTGCCCATATTTACAAGGATGTGGCCCATTCCTGATTTCGCCAGTGATATTCAAGGCAGAGCCTGGAGTTCAAGCCAATACTGCACATAAGCAAGCACATCACTGCCACAGCAATATTGCCCTCTTCAGAGCACAAGCAATGGGCTTCAGCGTGTAATTACTAATATAGGTTGCTGTGTTAAGGAATTATATTTTTTTCAGTTACCAAGGAGCACTCCTATGCTTCAGAGGCCTGCATTTACATAGACCTTATTGCTTCATTATTCCCAGGCTACTGGGTGAGGCTGAAGAGACTTCTGACAGTAAGGGTCAAACTGGACTTGAAGGTGTAAATCTCGATTTTTCCTGTCAGGGAGCCCCAGTGGCAAGAAGAGTCCCCTCCTGCCCCATCAGGGCAACAAACACTTGTAATGCTGAAGCTGTCCAGATTTCATTGTTACTTCAAACCAACGGTGAGCTGAGCTAGCAGATTTCAGCAAAGATGGCTACCATCTTACCTGGGACTCTTCCTGTCACCCTCAAAGGACATCCTTGATCTTAGGACTCCTTTAAATGTTTACTGTGAGATACTCCTTGGTTGCTCATCTGACCATGAAGCCTTTATTATTTTATACCAGCCCCTCACTCACCAGGATTCCGGATGCTGTGGATCCTGGCCTAGTCAATATTGTTTAACCTTCCCTATCTATTTAAAATACCACAGAGGCACAGTAACAGTTGAAGAGTCCCTACCAGGAAGTGAAATGGACACATCAAAGATGCATATGCACTTCCATGGTTACTGTAGCACATTAGCCCAAACTGGGATCAATCCATGAGTGCCTCTAACAGGTGAGTGACTAAAGAAAAGAGTGTAAGGAATAGTATTTGACCATAAAAGGAAATGTGCTTGCCTTTTACAATAATAGGAATAGACCCAGAGATATTGTGCAAAGTAAAATAAGCCAGGCTCCAAAAGACAGATATTAAATGATCTGATTTATACGTAGAAACCAAAGCAGCATAGTATGTAGAGTGTGGCTTCCAGAGGCTGAGCCATTGAGGAAGAAGAAAGTTTTTGGTAAGAGGCTATAAACTTTGTTATATAATAACTATTTTCTTTTTTTAATTATTTTTATTTTTATTAATTACAGTTTATTCACTTTGTATCACCCCTGTGCTCCCCCTTCTCCCCTCTCAATCCTACCCTCCCTCTTCCCCATCTGTGTCCCTCTCCCAGGCCACTGATAATGGAGGTCCTCCTCCCCTTTCCTCTGACCCTAGTCTATCAGGTCTCATCAGAAGTGGCTGCATTGTCTTCTGTGGCCTGGTAAGGCTGCTCCCCAATCAGGGAGAGGTGATCAAAGAGCAGGCCAATCAGTTTCTGTCAGAGAGAGCCCCTGTCCCCATTGCTATGGAGGCGACTTGGATACTGAACTGCTATAGGCTTCCTTTGTGCAGGAGTTCCAGGCCATCTCCATGAATGGTCCTTGGCTGGAGTATCAGCTTCAGAAAAGACCCCTGTGTCCTGACTTTTAGGATCTGTCGCTGTCCTTGTGGAACTCCTGTCCTCTCCAGGTCTTACTATCTCCCCCTTCTTTCATAAGATTCCCTGTACTCTGCCCAAAGTTCAGCTATGAGTTTCAACATCTGTCTTGGTATCCTTCAGGGTAGAGTCTTTCAGAGGCCCTCTGTGGTAGGCTCCTGTCCTCTTCCCTGTTTGCTCCAACAACTACTTTCTATATATCCAAGAAACAACATGTTCGCTACAGCTAATTATACAATGTTACTTAATAGACTTTGTCAGGAAGGTGACACTAAGTGTCCCCACGTGAGCATGCACACGTAGGAATAACTGTCAGAGTGGTGGGAGATTGTCAATTGTTTTGATTGTAGCAATCATTACAGTATGTGTCTGTGTCTAATCACAGTGCATACCTTGAATGTGCACAACTTGTACTTTTCAATTATAGCTCAGTAAGGCATGAAAAAATGACTTGATGCTGTATAAGTGTTACTCTACAAATAACTTTGGAGAAAAATAGACGTTCAAACAATTTATAAAGGCCCAAGGCTAGGAATTAAAGCAAATGAGTTCCAGTTCCTTCTCTTTCCTCAGTCTCTCTAGGATTTCAGATGACTCACTTGGCTTCCCCTGGATTCCTTTACCCATCAAGAAAGTAAACATAGGACTAGAATGGTAGGATGAGGACAAACTGATTGAGAAAATCAGATCAAGTAGCAGTAAGACATATCGACTTACCTACATACCTTCGTTGCCTGAGCATTAGCAATCTCCTGCCCCTCCGGTACGGTGGGCTCCCTCATCATCTGTTCATGGCCAGTCAAGGAGACTTGCTGCATGTGGCAATGGTTACTCTATGGATCTTGACACAAAATTCTCTATGCTAGTGTAACACAGACAGACAGACAGACAGACAGACAGAAAAAGACAAATATTGCCATATTGTTTGCCATATCTGTATTTCCTACATATATGTGAAATATATATATATATATATATAATAAAAACATAACTCCAAGGCCAATTAGTACTTGGTCAATGGTTAGCATGAAATACAAATACAACAGGTGGGTGGATAGCTGGTTGAAGGTAAAATGAGGAAAGAGGAAGGGGGAGGCTTTGCTTTGAGTTTTGGTTTTCTTTAAATACCTCTAGGCTGACCTATGGAACCCATTATCTCTATATCTCTCTGGCTTTCTGATGATGGATAAATATTGAAATAGAGTGAAAGTAATCTAAGATAGTCTCCTGAATAGTTTTTATTTAAATTAACATTACCCATCAGTAATAGATTTAATCACAGTCTGTACATAGCACGTTATCAAATCCACATGGAAAGGGAATAGTGATACATACATTATACATGGTCTTTTACTTAGTCTTCAACAGCCATCTCATGCCAATGTTACTCACCTTACAGATGAGAAAACTCAGGTCTAGAAGGTGAAAGATTTATCCAAGTTCACCCTACTAGTAAATAGCAGAACTAAGATTCAACTGCAGGTCACAAAAATCCCATAAGGAACTTGTTTTCTATCTATCTATCTGTAGCTGAAATCAGGGAGATTAAGAATTTAGTTAAAAGGTATGGGAAGAGAGAGTGGCATGGAGTTTATCATGAACCTGATCCATTTTATTGTTTGTCGTCAGTCCCATCTCTGCCCACCACGAAGGCCTGCCTGACTCTGCCGAGCAGGAGTGTGTAGTTGCACACAGCCCTTCAGCTGAGAGCTGCTCACCATCTCTCTAGAGCGAGGCACTCAAGATATGGCCACCCACCTGTGCTGGCCTGCTCAGTAGGCGTGAAGGGCTGCACTGCATAGAGATGGACTCTTTCACTTAGCAGGAGGCAGGTAATTTCGTCCATCCCTGCTGACGCATTATTGATTGGATGGATGTCAGAGTGGGAACCCATTCCAGGAGCCATTAAACAATAATTTCATCTCTGGTGGGTAATTGATTGTCAGGGGCCCGCAGTGGCCAGTTGCGAAGTGGCGGCAACATGGATGTTTTTATTTGGGGCAGGGTGTGAAGGGGAGACTGCAGGATTTATTTATCAAAAATCAAGCCTAGTTTTCAGGAAGAAGAAGCTGAAATGTGAAGTTGACCTTCTTGAAGCTGAGCCAGCCTGCTTCCTGAGGTCAGACCCCCTGCTGCTCAGGACTAGGGTCAGATTGTGGATTCTCACCCTTATCTGCTCTCAACACCAATATAGCTGACAATCACCCTCTGCCAGGTCAGGAAACGTAGGCATGGACTTTGAGGATACATCCTCTATACCTTGTGCCTGAATCCTCGCAGCTCACTTTCTCATCATCAAGATTTAAGAAGTGTGTAGCTCAGAACAGGCTGGATGAGCTGGGCTCTGAGTTCACAGTTTGGACTGCTTTCTTCTCTTTCATTTGGTTAGATTCCTACTTAATCACATATCTCCAAATGCCATTGGCTGCCATCCCTTTCAATCTTCAGTAAAAGAGAATTTACCTTTGGTTTTCACCATCATCGCTATTATTATTGTTGTTGTTATTGTTGCTGCTGCTATCAGAGTGTTTAGAAATGGGACCTTCACAAGTCAGACAAGTGCTCTACTCTACCCCGATCTAAGCTCCTGGCCCATCTGCAGTATCTATCTATCTATCTATCTATCTATCTATCTATCTATCTATCTATCTATCTACCTGTCTATCTATCTATCTATCTATCTATCTATCTGATGTGTATGAGTGTTTTGCCTGCATGTTTTGTCTGTATATCACATGCATGTAGTGTCCCTGCTGGCCAGAAGAAAGTGTTAGAAACCCTGGAACTGGAGTTAAAATGGTGAGCCATCCTGGTGCTTTGAACCCAGGTCCCCTGGAAAAACAGCCAGTGCTCCTAACTGCTGAACCATCTCTCAAGCCCCATCGTCATAGTCTTAATGATGATTTATTTATGTCTTCACTCTAGAACTTCTGGTACAATGACTATTTGCTTAGATTCTGACTCACCTACATTGTCAGTGTTTCTCAGTCTCTTCTAAATGGCAGGCTCCTTAATAGAATTTGATTTAAGAATATTAAAATGAAGTTTCTCCCTAGGGAAAAATATGAGCACCTTGACAGAAGTATAAAATGTCTCTAGTTTTAGGGTACTTGCAGATCCACTAAAGATCATTCATAGACCTCATGTGAGGAAACTATGCCCTGAGTGAGCTTTCTGAGGCCAGTGTTTTGTTCACATTTTGTGCCTTCAGGTACAAAACTGTGTGGCATACAGCAGGTGTTTTAATAATGCATGTCAACTGTCTCTGCAGGGCTGCTGAGACTTGTGGGAGTCTAGGCTATACCGGGAGCCACAGCCTCAAGTATGATTAGCTTCAGAACGGTGTCTTAGGGTTTCCACTTCAGTGATGAGACACTATAACAAAATCAACTTGAATAGGAGAGGGTTTCTTTGGCTTACAGGTTATAGTCTATAACTTGTAAACTGTGACCTGCAATCTGTAACTGGTAGCAAGGACTTAATAAATAAAGTCAAAGCAGAAACTGAGGGCAGCAACCTGGAAGCAGAAACTGACATAGAGACAGTGGAGGAACACTGCTTACTCTGGCTTCTTTTCTTGGCTTGCTCAGGCTCTTTTCTTGTGCATCCCAGAACCACCTGCCAGAGACAGCACTGCCCACAGTGGGCTGGGCCCTCCCACATCAATCACTAATTAAGAAAATGCCCCACAGGCTTGCCTACAAGGCCAACCTGAAGACAGTATTTTCTTAATTGTGGCTCCCTCTTCTCGGATAACAGAAGTAGCCAGGATAAGTTGTGATCTGATCTCTAGAGTATGCATATGAAGGCTGACTATTGGTCCTGCTTCTATGTGTTTGGAAAATGAGAGTATCAGTCCTAATGCCTGAGCATTAGGAAAAACAACCATGCAGGACTGCGTTTGGGCAGCCCAGAATGAACCAGAGTGCAGAAACTGAGGCCAGGGAAGGTCCACTCTCTTCTCATCTTATAGAGTCAGGAAAGTTGAACAAAAAGTCTGAACACAATAACATTGCCCACAATAAAACAAATACACAGCAAAGTAATTCTCCAGCCTAGAATGCTAATGACACTGGCTTTACCCTGGCCTGGTGGCCCTGGAACTGTTTCTCTGAAGGCATGAGCATTTCTCAGTCTGCAGTTCTAAAAGGATGGGTTCCTGAAGACAAGGACCACCCCAGGGAAAGCGGTGCATTCTCCTGTCTGAAAAAGAGTTTCAAGATTCAGACATTAACTCTAATGTGGTTCAAATACGTGATCCTTAGCAACCAACTGAATTCCACTCTGCTTCATTTTCCCTGAGTACAAAGTGGAGGCCTAAGCCCATAGGCTGTGAGAGGCATAGATGCATACTATGCTTAGATGGCTAGGGACACTGAAGCGTTCATTAAATGTTAGTAGACAATGTTGTTACCACAGGAGGTGTTTGCGGACAGATGAGTGATATCACAATGAAGAATTTTCTGTATACATTTATGCACATGGAAATTTTTATTTTATCTCAAACATCAGATGAACAAGACGGTCATAGCTGACAATTGTATCTGCGAAGACAAAAAGTCAATCTCTTCCATAAGCCCTCAGTCAAAGGAGCCATCTCCATGTGTAAATTAAGCTAGATGTCAATGCTGGACTCAGCCCACATGTCTGGAAGTTTCCTTGGCTGCTCCATCTCACATGGAAAAGTTTGTTTTGATCTCCTGAAGCGTTTGCGACATGGGTCCTGTCCTGGATAGCATTCACTGCCAACTCCCCTCGACCTACAAATCACCCGAGAAGAGAACCTCCATTAAGGAGATGCCCAGATCAGGTTGGCCTGTGGCCATATCTATGGGGATTATTTTGTTAATTGATGTAGGAAATACCAGTCCACTGTGAGGAGTCCAATTCTCTAAGCAGGACGTCCTGACTATACAACAAAGTTAGCTGAGCATAAAACTGCCTGCCAACCATTAAACGTAATCCTCCATGGCTTCTTTAGACATGAGGTGAATTCCTTGGTCGGAAGTAGTACTGTATGGAATAGCAAATGGGCCTGCCTTCAAGTGCATGCCCTGAGTTCTTGCCTTAACTTTCCTCAGTAATGGATGTGACCTGGAAGCTTTATCCAAATAAACCCTTTCCTCCCCTATGTTGTTTTTACAGGATACTTTATCATAGTAACAGAAATTAAACTAGAATTGTAAAATGTCCCAGCCCATTACTGGGTTTGAAAATCTACCAAAACCCATCAATCCCTGAGCATGAAATCCTACCAACCAACTGGGCTTGGCTTAAAATGTTACCAATTTCCACCCTGGAAATTTCTACCCAGGAAAAACTCCTCACCCAAGAAAGCCTATATAAGCCTGTCTGTTGCTCAGTTCCCTGCTGCTTCTCGTCTGAGCAGAGGCAGCCACCCTTTTGTGTCTCTCCCAATAAATTTCTTATGTAAGGCTTGTGGTATTCTGTGGCTCCTGGGTGACAGAATACCTTTTTCTTTCCACTGGGGAAGCCTTTCCCCTCAGAGCTGCAACACTTGTATTAGAGAAAACTTTCCCCTCAGAGCTGTGACATAAGAACAAGTCTTATCTCCAGACACTCACTAAAACATTTTACCACTTACTATACATTTCATACTTGGATTTCAAAAAAAAACTGGGCAATCTCTCAGGGCAGGAAACTTACCTGATGATTTAGGTAGGATTTTGCCCATGTGAGCTATACAACCACCCTTGGGAAACCACCATATATGTGCCAGAGCCCTGAACTTACATCAAAAGACTAAGTTTTACTTCTGCCCTGTGACCTTGAAAAGAAGCATGTGCTCCAATCACAGTATGTATTATCCACTTCTGCCTAACAATAAAATCTTCAGTGATAATGGTCATATTTTACAGCTCCCTTCAAAGTTTGTAGGCAGAGGACCAAGTTCTAGGTAGTCAGGCAAAGAGGGCAGGTAAGTGAATTTTGACTGTTCTGCACCTGCTGATGGCTTATACAGTGACTGAATCCATTTGGATGAGGTCCCCACTAGGAATGGCAGAACACGAGTTTCTAATGGTTCCATGGAGTGATTGCACTACTTCTAGACTACTACTCCAAACTTTATTTAAGGCAAGAAAAAAATGTTTTCCTTTAAAGAAAATAGTTGTTATTTGAGATTTTATGTTACAAGCTGATTCTACTAAACTCTCTGGATTTTAGTTTCATCAACATAGTGTAGGTCATAATGTGCATAGACATGGCACCTAAAGCAGAGATTACAGAAGTAAACTCACAGCTACAGAAGAAGCTGAATTATAAGAATTTACAGAAGAAATGAGGAAAAGCACAAGGGAGAGAAAAGGTGGAGATTTGTGTAAACACTGGGATGCTATTATGTAAGGTTTCCTCCAAGATTGAAGTGTTCCATCTTGAAGAGAAACCCCAAGACATAGGATGGGAAAAGAAAGGTGAAGTGACAAGATTTTTAGGCAGGATGTTTGTAAGGATGTTCCAGGGCTGTGGTTCTCAACCTGTATTTCGTAACTCTTTTGAAGGTCTAATGACCCTTTCAAAAGGATTGACTAAGACCATTGGAAATCACAAATAATTACATTACAATTCATAATAGTAGCAAAATTACAGTTATGAAATATCAACAGAAATAATCCCATGGTTGTGGGCCACCACAACATGACGAACTGTATTAAAGGGTCGCAGTATTAGGAAGGTTGAGAACCACTGTTCAAGGGAGAGTGAAACACTCCACCCTGCAGAGAAACTCATTAAGATAGTAAGTAAACAACTCAGGGTACATTCAGGAAGTCTCTGAAACTCACCAATTTCACTAGAACCCTCCTATCCAAGGGTATATAAGCAATAAAGACCACTTAGAGTTACCTTCATAAAAGACAAAATTCACAGAAGATTCCTGGAAGCCTTGAAGAAACAGATCAACTGAGTCACCTGGAAAGAACAACTTCCAACCTGCTGAGCTACTTGCAAGCTGTGCAGTGATCCCTAGGTTTCTGACTTTCATGAGCTGTCAGGAGGGCTTTGGTGATGCAGCTGTCTGAGTCATGTCTGCTCCTGGAAGTAACCACACTACTGTAGGTAACCCCAATAAAACTCATTGGTTCACTCAATAGGACTTTGGCATTATTCACACTTAGCTCTGTTGTCAGTGCACAATCGTGATGAGTATGTTTACATCGCAGCGGGAATAATGTCACACAACAGATGATTTTTGAAATAAACATTTCAGCAACAAAGAACGAGCTGGCTTGGAGAGGCCCTCCTTCTTCAGTGTTGGAAATCTGGCATGAGCTGTTCCCACCGCTAGACAGGAATGTGCGTAGTAGCCTCATAGAACATATCTGCAGAACTAGTGTAAAGAGGGATGGGTAGGAAGGAATTCATCAACTGGCTGTTAGTCTCAATGAATTTGGAAAGCTGGATAGGTAAAACGTCATCTTACCACTGAGGCAGAGTCTCTGCTGCCTGTGAAAGGGAAGGTTATGTGGATTTCCTTCTTCCCCTCCTCTACTTTTTCATCCACCACTCTGTTATCCTATCAGAACCCTGCATCATATCACTTCTGTCCTTCTCTACACAGTGCCAGGGTACTTTGACTCATCTCTCGTGGTCACCACCATGCCCAAGCCTTCTGGCTCAGTCTGACCTCACCTTCTTAGAATGCAAAACTGAAGGGAATATGATTTTTCTGAGACCCAGTTCCAGGCAATCCCTCTATGCCCGTGAAACCAGGCCCTTTCCAGTTGGCTTCTGTACCTTTACAGCCCCCTCACAACTCAACAATCGTGGAGAATGTATGAAGCCAGGATGTCTCTTGCAGGATTGGGTCTACCCAACTCCTCATTCTCCTTGGCATTGACTGTCTGATTTTCATCCCAGTGTCACACTTCCTCTCTAATATCTACTCACTAGGGAAGGATGCTTCTGGAAGGGAGAATGTCTATTCAGTAACGACTTTCTTGACAAGAGTTTGCTGGGTTTGTTTTTAAATGATTTCAGTTAAAATGTATGGAGTCTATGTGAGATGCTTGCCCGCACCCAGCAACATACTCAACGGAAAAGTGAAGAAAGTCTTCGAAATAGATTTAAAATGCTTTCATCTGCCTGGTCATCCAATAGCAGCATTTGAATCCAAACTTCTTTCCCTTAGAGCCTTCTGCTTCTCAATGAATATCTCTGTCTCTTTATTTGTCTTGTGAGACAGATAGACTCAGCTGTGGTCTGAAGGCTTGTGCCTTCTTCTCACAAAAAAAAAAAAAAAAATCATGTTAAAATTCTAATCCCTTAGATTCTAGTACTAAAAGTTAAGCCTTGAAAATAGGTGACTAGGACTTGAATGTAGGGCTCTGGTGACTGGCAATTGAATGCAAAGCCCTCATGGAGGGCATGACTGCTTTTAAGAAAGACCCAGTGTCTCATATTAAGACTTCTTGTCACTCTTATCATGTGTGCATATTTGTGAATGAGAAAGCCAGCACTCACTTGACATGGAAGATACGCATTGTCTTGGACTCCCAGCCTCAAGGCTGATGTCCTCATTTGCTTTCTTTTGTTGTGATAAACACCATAACCAAAAGCAACTTAGGGAGGAAATAGTTTCTTTTAGTTTAGAGGTTATATATACTCCACTAACTAAGGAAGCTGGGACAGGACTCGACATGAGCCTGGAGGCAGGAACTGAGGCAGAGACCATGAAGGAAAGCAGCTCACTGGCTTGCTCCCGCTGGCTTGCTCCCGCTGGCTTGCTCAGCTACCCTTCTGATACTACTCAGGACCACTTACCCAAGAATGGATTCTCCCACAGTGGGCTTGGCCCTTCCACATCAGTTAGCAATTAAGAGAACGCCCCAACAGGAATGCCCATAGAGACAGTTCCTCTATTGAGTTTCCCTCTTCCCGGCGGGGTCTAATCTGTGTCAGGTTAACAAAGAGCCACCAGCACAGCTGAGAGGTAACCTTCTGTTGTTTATTAGCCACCCAGCCTGTAGTATTTTGTTCAGGTACATGGAATGGTATAAGAGACCTTACCCTCCTCACCCCGTTTATTTCAAGCAGCTGTCCCAGGCTCTGCTTCCTTTTGGGGTTCCTTTATTCTAGAATGACTGTCTCGGCAAGAATAATGATTCCCCTCCTTATTGAAGCCTAAGATACTCCTTGATCCTTTTTTACCCCAAAAGAAATATCTTCCATAGCCCAAATGGGACTGCTGCCTGCACACTAGCAAAGCAAGTTTCATTTCAGGAATCAGAGTAGCAGCCCATTTCCCATTCCTGCCTCCCTCCTCTGTGTTCTGGAAAATGTCAATATCCTCTCCCTCACTGCTCTTTTAAGTGCTCAGGAGGAGAAGCCCAGCAAAATGGCCTAAACCACACCCTAAGTCCAGGTGCAATCTTTTACAGTTGAGATGAAACCAAGAGCTGAGAGAGGGAGAGAGAGAGAGAGTACTCACTCATGTGGATGCACACATGTAGGTGCACTTACTTGTGACAGTTCACATGGAGGTTAGACATCAGGATGCCTTTCTTCATCGCTTATCTTCCTGACCTTCTTAGGACAGGGCCTCTGGTTGAACCTGAAGCTTGCTGTTTCAGTTAGGCCAGCTGACCAGCAAAGTCTGCAGATTTCTCCCGCGTCTGCCTCCTAGAGCTGCAATTAGACATCTACATGATCACACCCAGCTTTTATGTGAGCTCTGGGACTCAGAGCTCACATTCATTTTTTGAATAGGAAGGATTTTACCAACTGAGCCATCTTCTTAATCCTCCTCTCTCGGTGCTCGTGGGTGTGTGTGTGTGTGTGTGTGTGTGTGTGTGTGTGTGTTCACAGAGAACAAAGCAGAGCTATTGCAGTGGTTACGCAGAATGGAGCCTCATTCCAGGCACTCTCTGGACCTTTCCTTTCAGTATTGTCCCCGAATCCGTTGGCCCCAGCAATCCCAAACAAACCCTCAGAACTCTGAGACTCCACTGAAAACCACTGAAGATGTACAAACTCAATTTTGTTAGCTCTTTCCTCTCAGTCAGATGTGAGCTGGCTTCTCTTCTCTCTGTAGGGCCTGTTACCAGGCAGCTCCTCTTTCTAAAGCCTCCAAGGAGCTACATGATGCTTCTATCACACATCTTAGAACTAGGGGAGGGCTAAACTCCTACAGCCATTAGCCTTCACCATGCAAGTGCAAGGTAGAAGCAATGGTCACTGGGTGAACCATCTCCTTTGTCTGTTTACAGCAGTACCATTTGGTAACTGGCATCTGGGGACATGCAAGAAGCATGTGTTAAACGGGTTCCAAACTATTCCTCTATCTCCCTTGCCTCCTAGTTTCCAAGTTAAAAAACAAAACCAGCCTGGATTTCACTCATACCCCCTGTTTTATTTGGATTCTCATTTGGTATCCTTCATGTAACCCAAAGCCCCAGCCTCAAAATTTTCACATCCATAACAGGATACAGAGCCAGCTCTAACTATGGTGATAATCTCAGTATATCATTAACAATAACCTACTAAGCCACGGATGACTTTAAAGGCAAAGGAAGCAGAAATGAAGGAAACATCATTCCTTTCTACTAGGACCTCAGAGAAGAAAGCCTGAGAAGTGGCCGTAGTAGGCAATACAGGGCCCGGAGTCTGGAGAAACCCCTACTCCTGGTCTCATGTGCTGTCAAGTTATTACTGTGCAGGTAATTCATGATGCCACATGTTACAGCTTAGATCTACCTGTATCTTATTCATTTTATTTATTTGTGGTGATGGGATCAAACCCAAGGCTTGTTCTCATTAAGCAAGTGCTCTTTACCACCGAACTATTGTGTGTGCTGACCCATGGCTTAGATCTGAAACATTCCCCAAAGATCCCTGTGTTAAAAGAATGGCCTCTGCCTATAGTAGTATTGGGAGGTGATGGGACCTTTGGGAACTGAAGCCTTTAGGACGTTAGTCACTGAAGACATGTGCATGAAGACAGTATTTGGACTTTGGTCTCTTTCTTCTTTTCTATCTTTACTGGACATCATGAAATGATAAAATTTCCTTGCCACATACTCTCTGCTGTGATGTTCTGCCTCATCACAGGCTATACACTGCAAAGCCAAGTGGCCATGGCCCCAAACCTCTGAAAATATTATCCAAAATAACCTCTTTTCTCATAATTTTGTGTTCTTGGGTATTTTGTCAGAACCACGGGAAGCTGACCGTATCCCTGTGGGTTTTGTAAGAGGACAGGAGCCACTGAGATTTTAGAACATTCCAGTCTCAAATCTGAATTGACCGCCTTGGTGTGAGTTCCATTTCCATGCTTACTGCTTCTGAGTCCTTAGGAGTCACTCAAACACTTTGGACATCAATTTACTCTTGTGAAACATACTGATGTTAAAAGAATTGAATCAAATGATGCTTGTAGAGTGTCAGGAGTGACTTCTGAAACGTAGTGAATATCCAATAACCATGAAGCAGTTCATTTGTTCTAAGGTCTTGGGGGATAGCCAGGACTTTTTAATGGGTGAAAGTGTGAGCTTTCCAATGTCCTAGTGAACCACTGTGCATTGGATTTTCTTGGCCCCTCAGCCCACTGAGTGATTCTGTCATTTTAAATCCAAAGAGAGTGTTTCCTAAGACTCTCTGCTCCACCTAGGTCTCACCAAGGGGACTTTTATCATTTGTCTCCATCTCATTTATGAGCAGGGCCATTAGAATCAGGGTTTACAGGATCCCCATTCATTTTCTGATGTTTATGAGGGTCCTCTGAAGGGGAAAACAGGCATATACATTCAATTCAGCACACACCATTCAGCCTATGGAAGCAAGGTTTAAGGAAATATGTCTTGACATTCTGTCCTCAAATCTTTTCCCTCAATGACTCCCGAGTACATTCTCTGTGACATTAGAGACACATTACTTCCTGAAATTTATCACTCGTAAGAGTTTGTTAGCATTGGAAAGCCTTTAGCAGAACAATATCATGTCTAATGACATCATGGACTTAAAGGCTGGCTTCCTCAAGTTTGACTGTTTCAAGTGTGACTCACAAGTGACTTGATATTCCCTCAGACAGATAATCAGGAATCTAAGACCTTTGAGTAGTTTCCTGATTACAACAGAAAACTGTCAAAAGACACAAAAAAAATTATGGTACAAGAGTAGTAGTTAGATTAATCACCTCTGCTTTGCAACCAAGAAAAGTAAAGTGGCCAAAGACTAGAGACTTACAAGTAGAGTCTGGTCATGATGTGATAGACATCAAGGATTCACTTCCTCCAAATCCATAATCTTCATCATACAAGACACAGATGTACCATATCTAAAATAAAGATGAAGAAGGGGTTTGAGATAACTAAGTAAAGCAAGTCACTGAAACTTTAGTTCTGTACTAGACACATTAAGTCCAGAAGAAATGATGCCACCCAATTTGCCAAGAAAAGATGCTCCCATAAATGGCACTTTACAATCATCCATTATATCAAGTCTTCTTAAGACTTCTCACTATCTTTCATTGCTGTGAACAACTAAATCCAGCCTCCAAACAAGCATCTTCTTAGTTCACCCTGAGAGGTGCTAAAAAAAAAATCAGAAAGAATGTCCACATTGTGCTAGAATACCCAGCATCACCATACACTGTAAGATGCCATAAAACAGAGGTTCAGGGCTACTGTGCCTGGAGATTAGCAGAAATGCCCACCTCTCCCTGGGTTTTCCCGTGCCTCTTTATCCAATGACATTAAAACTTAGGAGGCTAATTTGTGGCACTAAGTGGAAGATTTTGGAGCCAAAATGGAATCATCTCTGTCTCTTTTTCTCTCTGGCACATAGAGCAGCCAATTTTGCAATGGGGCTCCTCCATCAACTTTGCCTCATTGATAAACAATGCTTGCTTGTGTAATGCAAGCAAGAAATAAAACTGTTATGTGAAGCCTTGTGACTTTGAGTCTCTTGCCACATACCAATCTAACTTATCCTGGTAAACTCTGAGATGGTAACGATTATGGAATTCCTTGAGTTTTGCTCAGCACCTCTGTTAAGTGGCTTTTTGTTACTGTAACAAGTGCCTGAGACAATCATATTTTTTAAGATAAAAGGTTTATTGAGGCTTACAGTTTTAGAGGTTTCTGCCTGTGATTGATCAGTACCATTGTTTTCAAGCCTATAGTAAAACAGTACATAATGATGGGAGTATATGAGGGGGAAAAAGGAATTTGTTCATCTCATGAAAAAGAGGAGAGGAAAGGAGAGGCAAGGTGAGGAGAGGGGGAGGGGAGGGGAAGGGAGGAACCAAAGAGAACAGGTACTTAGCTCTACTTCTTAAAAGTTGCATTACTTCCAAACAGTGCCAAGCTGGGAAGCAATACATGGGCAAATCCCAGCAATGCCTTCTATAGTCTAAAATCAACTGTTCCCACACCTTCCTCTATCCCATGACTTCCTTTTCTTATAATGTTAAAACATTTGCCAGCCCAAAAGCACTCATCCCCTCTGCAGCACCTGACCCTTTCAGACTAACAAGTAACCCCTGAATAAAGGGTACAAAAAGCAAGCCAGAACCTCCTCCTTGCTCCTCCCGCTCCCTGTCTCCCTGCCTCTGCCTAAACTAGCAATAGATGAAGCAATTGTGTTTTAATAAAGAACATTGATTTACCTTTTCAACATTTTAACAAATAGCAGTACACACAGATCTCTAAAGACTTATGCCCACAATTTGCAAAATTATTTCTCTATCGATCAGCATGTGTTTGTTTTTTGTAGGTTCAGTCAATTAAGCAGCAATGTTGAAGTGGATGAACTAGTCAAGCCTAGAAAGTCCCCAGCGAAGGCAAACAAGTGTATTCTGAAACTGAGGTATGCCAGTGTATAAGCAGCATGGCCCAGGACCTTGTGAAACAAAGGAGATACCAGAAGATCTGAGAGAAGTGAAATGTGGCAAGAGAGAAGGAGATTGTGAGTTCATCACCCAGGTAGATCAGACCTGTCATATGAAATCTTGTCTCAAGTAACTTCTGCCTGAGTAGTAACATGTATGTATGTGACAATCCAAAAAAAAAAAGTGTCCGCCCAGTATTTTGCCACTGAATAGCAGCGTTGGTGATTGGACAACTTGCCCCCTCATTTTGCTTCCCCATGAGGTCTCTAGACGATAGAAAATTCTCAAAGCAGTTTTCTAGATCTGGAACTACCACTCTTTTCATGATTGCTACTTTTGGGGGGTGTCTGACATAAATGTCTAAAAGTGTGTATGGATGTCTAGAACCTAAAAAAAAAACAATTCTAATATTCATTTAAGTTGTTTCCCAACACAAATATGCAAAAAGAGAAGTGAAACACACATTTTACTAATGAACAAACTAAGGCCAGCATTCTGATTCTCCAATCAAGTTTCTAAGACTGAAGAATCATGCTTGGTTAATTAAAAAACAAGAGCAAGAAAAGAAGGAGACAGAGGAGGGAAGATGGAAACGAAAGACATACCTACAATATGGACACCACACTCAATGCGGAAAATAGGAACACCACAGGGTCAAGAAAAATGGTATAGAAGGGAGGCAGACATGATGAGCATAAAACCAACACAGAACAGTGGTCAATGGTCCTATTCAGAGGTGTGGATGGGAAGAGGAAACATTTTACTCCTGAAGAAAGGGAATCAGTGGTAGGAACTTTAGAAGGGTATATTTGAAAAGTTGACAGTTGGTACAAAGAGGGAAATGTCAGCTAGGAGTCAACCCTCAGATACTGGTTTAGATAAGCCTTAAAGGCAGAAAACTTTTTTAAGGCTAAAGAAGAGGAGAAGGCTATAATGTGGAATTCCAGGCTATGAGACAGAAGGCCCATCAGACTTTAGTGCAGAGATGTTTAGACTGGCTCAACTCAAGCTCTATGAAGAGCATCTCTGTGTCTCCAAATAAACAGCAGCACCCAAGGCTGTGTCATCTCTGACCAAGAGTTGCCACGTCACAGTATCAAGCTTCTCTCAAGGCTCCCATTGCCAAACAGACATTTGGCTACTCACGTATCATATGCCCTGCAGACTCAAATTTGTCCATGTCTAGCTTTCACTGGGACCATGACATACAAGCTGATGGTTAATCATTCTTTCAGTGGGAAGTTCTCCCTCTCCTCTGAGCAAATATGGACAAATATCTTCTTGGATCTCTGTGTACTTATGCTTGTGATTCAGCGATATTTGTTCTTTCAATCACCCACAAATCTTTCATGTATTCATTCAACAAATATTTATCTGACTACATGTTTAATAAATACTTTGTTGCTATGTCACTTGTACTACTCAAAACCCTTCAAATGGCTTCCTGGGTTCATCAAAGCGAAAACCAAAATTCATATCAGTTTATAAGCTTCTGTGATGCTGTACCTCTCAGAAACCACATCTCTTTCTCTTTCACTCATCCCTTCCAGCCACTGAGATCTTGCCCTTCATTTATTATGCACTTCAAGCGTATTCCTATGGGTACCTTCTTACTCTTCTGCTTCTAGCATGAGAGGTCTCTCGGTCTCCATTACATAGAAGACAGAAGTGATACTTTCCACATATCTGCCTCCTGATAGCCATGATTTGCTCCTAAAATTTCCCCATATCTCTGCTAAATGATCGCCTTGTCCAACAGATATCCTCAGCCTTGTAGGAAAGAGCAACAAGTGCTTTCATTATCCATTTTCTTTGGCAAGCTTCTTTTTTTATACAGTATTTGTAGCATCCATCACAGAATACGTTTAATTACCTGTGATCTCCTTAATCCATTAAAAGCACCTGAGATCCAACAAGCCACCCATCCTACTGTCTCCAGTGCCTCAGATCGCTTAGGACACAGAACTGGCTCAGTGCATATTTGTTCTATGAACTAATTAATGTGTTCAGGGATTGGTTCAAAGCTGGATGGTAGCTGAGGTAGTACAGTGAATCTTTTAGCTACTTGCTGTTTCCCATGATCAGTTCTATTCCCTCATTTAAAGGGAAGCATGGCAGTGTGTCTGTGGACTGCCAATAAGAAGCAACTGAGTGAGACACTCAGCCCTGACTATTGTCAGAGACAAGACACAGAGCTAAATGATCCATTGTTGAGTTCCGGTCCAGCAGTTCTCATCTAACCTGCAAGTACCAAGTAATTGGATTGGTAATGGGATATGGAGACTTTCACCTTGAGGTCACTGCCTCACTTCTAGCCCAAGAGACAGCTGCAGCTGAAAAGCACTGTTCTTGGGGGGCAGTTCCAAGATCATTGGGAGACAGGTAAATCTGAGTTTCAATGCAAGGCTATAGCTACTTCCAAGAACAGAAATGGAAATTGTGTTTTCTATACCACCTTATATCCACAGCCACATAGAAAGCAACTCATAGCTTTGGCTTAATGCTTTCCTGGACTAAAGAGGACGATCAAAACCTGACCTGGAGGAGGACATTGCAGCCAGTCCTGGTGAGACCTGATAAACTAGGGTCAGATGGAAGGGGAGGAGGACCTCCCCTATCAGTGGACTTAGAGAGGGGCAGGGAGGAGATGAGGGAGGGAGGATGGGATTGGGAGGGAATGGGGGAGGGGGCTACAGCTGGGATACAAAGTAAATAAACTGTAAATAATATAAAAAACAAAAATTTAATTTAAAAAATTATATTGCATCAGAAACAAAAAACCTGACCTGGCCCTGGAATGAATGTTACCCTCTGAAATAGCTTCTACACAGTACTGTTGGAGTAGTCAGTTAGGCTATGACTTTACTGGTCTCAGTGATTTTTCTTAGGTGTTAGCCCCTGGGTATAGACTCTGTCCTCATACTAAGACTGTTCCATCTGGTCATAAGCAGTGCAGAGGAGGACCATGACTCTAAAGTCTAAAGCATGGTTTTCAGTCCTGGATTGGCTGCTTGCTGGCTCCAACCTCAGACAAATCCTTTAATATCTCTGTATTTCTCTTCCCTTATCTACAAACTAGGAGTGAGAACTCCCTCTGCATATAATTATTGTGCAAGCTGGAGACAGGGCTCCTTAGACACTGGGCACAGAGCTCAGGAAACTGCATCAAATGAGTGGCAGGAATCCTCTTATGGGGAACAAGAAATGGGTAGTTTATGACTCCATCCAAAAAGTTCATTTGTCTCTCATCTTTCATAGTTTTCTTGAAAATCAACTAAACAATAGGCACAGATACAGGTTGACCACCCCTTAGCCAAAATGTTTTGGACCAAAGGCATTTAGAAGTTGAATTTTTCGTATTTCAGAATGTTTGCAAAGACATAATGGCACTCAACTCTAAGACAAAACTTGTATTTCATATACTCCTCATCCACACAGCCCACAGACAGATGACCTCATATAAAACTTTCAGCATGCCTCTTTTTTTTGCCTTACATGTGAGGTTAGGTGTGGAATATTTCATTGTGATGGTGCATCAGTATCCTGGAGTTTCAGATCCTGGAGTATTTCAGGTGCTAGGGTTTCAGATTACAGATACAGATAATTAATACAGATAATTAATCTGTATTAATTAAATAGTATGCCGAGAGTTTGGAGTGCAGGAAACAGGGGAGAAAGCCACTGATCAAGAAACACTGGAATTAGCAAATAGTCATACATCCATGAAAAAGACAAACGGACATCTCTTTGGTACTACGGAGCTCACTGGACTCGGGACTGCCTTGCTTATTCTCATCTGGCCCTTCCCTGTCTTTTATTAAAGTGCATACTAGGCACTGAAATTGTATTTGATGAGTTTAGATACTTGAAAAGGAGTGCCAAGCACCCAGTCCTGGGCACCTCCAGCTTCTTCCTACCCGGCCAGAGACAGCTTTCAGGACCTGCACTTGTAGCTGCTCTCACCCCAATGACAGCAGCCCCGTCTGTGGAACTCCACAGCAGAGCTGAGCTGACTCACTGTGGCGTGTGGCTGCAGAGTTGACAAAGTGGCCTGATTTTAGGCATGTGACTGCACTGCAGAGTAAAGAGCTAGAGGCTTAAGAGAAAAAGAGTCCCTATTGTATAAGCCAGGCCATCTGGGGACATGACTCTGACAAGGGGTTAGCATTTCCCAGGGCTAACCTCTGCCACACATCTGCTGCCCTAGCACCTGGACGCCAAGGACATCGCAAAGGCCAGCCTCTGGTAGATTCAGGACGGAAATGTGTGCTGTCCCCTGGGGACGCATGCACAGCCGCAGAGAAGGCTTACTTGCTGAGCCAGCTGGGCAGCTAACTAGGCACCTGAGCCCAAGCCAGCCAGAGCAGCAATACTGAAAGCAGGAACCAGCTCTGCCAACAGAGCCCACACAGCCTTCTCATACCCTACCAATTTGTCTCTCTCCTTCCTTCTTCTCTCAGCAGACCCTGACTTGCAGGACCCTGGCTCTGTTATTGGGAAGCTAGAGTCAAATCAGGGCACCTTGACAGTCTTATTTTTCTTCCCCATACAAGGAAACAGCTACCTCCCTTGCTGTCCCCCCAGAGAAAAGCTAAGAAAATGAAACTAGTTGGCAACCATGAAGGACTCTGGGAGTAAAGACATTGGTGCTGAGGCACAGATGGTGCCCAGCCCCGCTCAGGTGCCAGTCCCCTGAATACCCTGGAGGAAGTACCTACAATGGCTTCCAGCTTTACAGCAGAGCCTGGAGCAGTGGCCAGCAGCCACAGCAGAAAGTCCATGGCTCACACAGGAAAGTCAGCGCCAACAGACAGAGCCAGCAGCAAGACTGGGCCACAACAGAAGGTGATCTTTGCCTTTCCTTTGTCCCAAGGCCTACAACCCTTTGTCATCCAAGCTCTGAGGCCTTCTCCCAGTGGCTGACTGGGCTACCAGGAGATTCCTCCCTGCTTTGGGGATTGCCACCTCTCTAGAGGCCTGGATAATTAACCACAAACAAGTTATCCTCAGAACAACAGAATCACCAGAGTTCTATTCTGCTGCAGTGCCAATCATGGGGAAAAGTTTGTCCCATAACCTTGAAGAGTAATTGTTCCTAGGGCAGTTTCTAGTCACCACAGACAGGGAGCTTGATGTTTCCTCTTGAGCCGCTGTACATCTGTGAGTCCTGTCCCTTCCTCATAACACAGATGTGCGTGTGCCTCTAGGTGCTGTCGGAAGACAGATATCACAGAAGGCACTGGTGAGCCTAAGAAGGAGAGTGAGGAGGGCCAGAGGGGGAGAGGACAGCTGCTTCCTAATGATGCATTTGGTAGCAGCAAGGAGACCATTTACTGCTACTGTTTTTATGCATATTAAACCACTAATCTATGTCCTGTTTTGGCAACACAAGCTACCTCACATCTGTATGCCTTACCTACAATCTGTAAAGCTAATTTGTTAAACAGCTTTCTTCTCCCATGGGAATGAGGTCATTGGTCGCAGAAGATTGATTAAGCTCTCGGAGAATCAACATTAATGAAAATCAACGCTGCCTAATGAGTGTTTTTATGGCAGCCTCATAAAGAAGAATTTTAAAAGGAGAAGCAAACAAACAAGAACAGCAAGACAGACTAGCAGCCTGCCCTCCCAGCGTCTCCCATCCTCATGTAAACTTGTCACCACAGCAAGGCACCACTTGGCTGTGCCAGCCTCTGCCCCTCTGCCCACCTCAGGCTCATTGGCATTAGGCCTGAAAAGTTTGCAGGTGTGCATAGGCTCATGTTACTTTCTAAGCCATTTCCTTTTGTTCAGGCCAACTGTCTCGTCTCCAGAAAAGTTGTTGCTCTGAGAATCACATAGGCTAATATATAGAAGGGGTACCTAACCCACAAAGCACTATATAAATAAATGTATCCTTCTTATATTAACATTGGATAGTAGCCAGAAGGTCAGACAATAGAGTGATACAAACTGGGTTGAATCCAGGCTCACAGATAAGCTCAGTAGCTAACCAGTTGTAAAACCTCCAACCAGCACTTGCCATTCTTTAAACCATGTATTATTTATAAAATAGGACAATTCTAATGTTATTGTTTTTTTTACAATACACATGTGTTGATTTTATTTATTTTTATTTTTTAATATTAGTTACAGTTTATTAACTTTGTATCCCAGCTGTATCCTGTTCCTTCATTTCCTCCCAATCCCACCCTCCCTCCTTCATCTTCTCCCTGTCCCTTTCCAAGTCCACTGATAGGGGAGGACCTCCTCCCCTTTCATCTGAGCCTAGCTTATGGGGTATCTTCAGGCCTGGCTGAAAAGTCCTCCTATGTGGCCTAGCAGGGCTGCTCCTCCCTTAGGGGGAGGGGTCAAGAGCCAGCAATTGAATTCATGTCAGAAATAGTCCCTGTTCCCCTTACTAGGGTAACCCACTTGAATACTGAGCTACCATGGACTACATCCGAGCAGGGGTTCTAGGTTATATACATACATGGTCCTTGGTTGGAGATACAGTCTCATAAAAGACCCCTGTGTCCAGATATATTTGGTCCTTGTGGAGCTCCTGTCCTCTCCAGGCCATACTAACTCCCCCTTCTTTCATATGATTCCCTGCAGTCTGCCCAAGGTTTGGTTATGAGTCTCAGTATCTGCTTTGATACACTGCTAGATAGAGTCTTTCTTTTAGAGTTTGATAAACACTAAGTTGAAATGAACAAAACTTTCCGAGGACAGTGCCTGGTACATGATAAGCATCTCAGAGAGGCAAGTTGTTGTGATAACACTCATTACACATCCTCCAAACAGCACATTCTTCTCAGGTGGAATGATGAGGACAATGGAAGCATTGTCCCATTCACCAACACTCATAGACAAGCCATCCAGCAGCTACTGACACCAGGAACCCACTCTGGAGCTCCAGCCTCCTAGGGAGTCCCTATGCTGGAGAGCAGGAACCAGCAAGAAATTGTAAAAATTGATGTTACCAAGGGAAAAGATGGGATGCTCTGCTGTGCAAAGGACCCACTGGAGAGGGCTCACATAATTGTGATGGTGTTGTGAGGGAAGTGATAACCAGTCATTCTCTCTGCTCTGTCTATATCTAGAAATCAAGCTTAAATTGAAAAAAAAAAAGATGATGTAAAAGTGTGAGTACCCAAGATGGGGAAGAAATGAAGGAAATAAATAAGAGAAAGAAGCAAAGGGAAGGAATGGAGGGAGAGAAGAAGAAAGAGAAGAGAAGGGAAGGGAGGAGAGAGAGAGACAGAGAGAGAGTGACAGAGACAAAAACAGAGACATGGAGTCTCGGAAGAAACTTCCCCCAGGATGTTTTTGTTAAATAAATATATAAAGAAATGGATCAGTTAAAAAGTCTGTTCTTTCCTATTTTTTCCATTTTGTTCTTCACGTCTCTAATTTTACCTAAATGATAATTTTATGAGCAAATCAAGTTATACATAATACATTTTATGTTTCTTAGCAAAATGATTTTAGATATGTAAATTGCACTACAAAAATAAATATTGCATGCTATTCTAATTTTTCACCAAATTTACATCCTCATTCTCCCCCCAATTCTTCAACTCTCTTTCTCTAATGGCTTTAACATTTCCAAGGCCTTGACATTTATAAATTTAGCTTATTTCTGAGAGAGAAGTGACTTCATATGGGCCTAGGTGGTTTGTTCTGCTAACTGGCAAGGTTTTAAAATCATAGCGGGTGTCATTCTTTTAACTCTGAAATGATGGAAAGATGTGTATAACTGTATGGGAGAGAGAAAAATGAAGTCTGATGGGGAATCCACGTTTCTGTGGAAAAAGTTTAGAAACCTCTCCATTACACATACTGTGTTGGTCAGTCTTGGGAATAGCATTTGAAATAGCGTTAGGACTTGATCTCCATAGGACTTGATCTCCATTTCTTGGGTGTATGAATGCAACCCAGACCTCTGAGGAAGACACTGATCCTGGGTACCCCTAGTGTGATCCTATTTCTAGACTTTCTCTGTAGCATCCATTTTAACATGAAAATCTGTAACCCAAAGCACTGGTCATGGACTTTCTCCAGTGAGGCTGATATCTGACTTTATCCTTTGGAGACGGCAAGTACTCAAAACCATTGGTAAAATTACACAGAACTCTGCTGTTCAGTATGGTAGCTACTAGCTGCAAGTGTTTATTTAAATTACTAGGACTAAACAAGATGACAATTTCAGGTCCTTGGTCACCCTACCAATATTCCATGTGCTACTTTAATTAGTATGCCTGTCAGCACGGACACAAAAAGTTTCCATCACACCAGAGGATTTTGTTGGTCTGCACTGAACTTTAGGAAAATAGAAAACCATAAATTAGTGCACAACAATTAAGTGATTGTTTTATACCAGGTTCTCCATACTTTGGGCGTTCATTAAATTTTCCAGTACTCAGTATAGTGAGTGATATCACCCTTGCTTTCCAGAAGAGGAACTGGAAGCTCAGAGAAGTTAACTGAAACAGAGCTCTGCAGTCAGTGTCAAAAGCCATGACTTCAGGACTATCCAGTCTTGAAGGTCCGCTGTGAGTGATGACAGAAAACCAATGTAAGATGGAAGTCTGCAGCAGGCACAAGTGGGAGGGGGGCAAGTGGGAGAGGTGATGAAGACTGGAGCAGAAATACAAATAATTAATTTTACCGAAGGAAGCTGACACCTACCCCTTCGCTACATACCTCCAAAGAAAGAAGCTGTGCCTGCCAAATTCATGGATATATGACATGGATATATGCCAGCACCAGGTACCCTTCAAGACCACAGGTCCCCAGGAGTGGGAACAAATACTACACTGAAGTCAAATCATTTCATTAGATGACAGCACATGTCACGGGGGACCTTGATACTACATGGATCTTCTGGTGTAGTGGCTCCAGAGGGCCTCTTCGCCTTATAGAAATGAAAGGAGCTCCTTTGAACATAGCCAAGGTTGCTAGTGGAAGCTCAGGAACACAGGTCTGAATACTTGTGAAATAGTGCTATGAAAACAGCTACACAGTCAGAAACCAAAGTATATTGGAACAGGTCTGTGTCTTCTCTGAGTGACAGTACCTTGCTGTGGCTTTTCCAAATAGTTGTCAGATGGGCCAATCTGAATAATAGCCATAAGTTCTGAGGTCAATGAGTGGCTAATGGGTTACAAAAGGAAGATGTCTCAGAGACAAGGCATACTCACAGCACAATTCATATTCTTGTCATGGCCATGGGTTTCAGTTTCTTGCACTAGGCTCAGAGATCATGATCCAAACAAAGGGACCATATTGAATAGTGGGTGCAGAGCAAAAATCTTCTTGATCATATCTGGGGTCTATTTTGAAAAGAATGCAACCTATATTTAGAATCAAAGGAACTGGACATGATTGTGAATGGCTGGTGATGAACATCGTGATAGTTTATTATTCCGGTCTCATCCTCATTTCCAGAAACATGGAAGGCACTTGGGAAGTGCCCTGCTTCAAAATTCAGGAATCACTGTTCATTGTTGATTGGTCAGAGTTCTCCAGATGAACAACCAAAAGGATACACAGATATAGAAAGAGGAGATACACTAGAGGAATTGGTTCACAAAATGAGAAGCTCCATGAAGTGTCTCCTCTACCTAGAGAAGCACAAAAGCTGGTGAGGTGGCTCTGCCTGAGTCCAAAGGTCTCAGCAGAATTGATGGATTAATCAAAAATATGAAAAAGGGAAAAAGGATAATGTGTCATAAAAGCCAGATTCTGAGACCTGAGAAACAGTAGTTCAGTACACAAGGGCAGAAGACGACATCTCTCATTAGTAAGAGACAAGGAATCCATTCTTCTCCACTGTCTTGTTCAGTTCAATCCTGCAATGGATTGGGTGAGAACAGACCTTCTATAGCAAATCTATTGATTCAGCTGCTAATCACTGTAATAACACCCTCACAGATATGCCCTGAGACCATGTTTTATCACCTACCTGAGCATCCTTCCTCCCAGCCAAGCTGATACCCAAAATTAACCATCACAATTAACTTCATGAAAAATTTATTCTGAAAAACACTGGTGAGTTTTGGAAAAAACAAACAAACAAACAAACAAAAAGGAAAGGAAACCCTTCCATGGTCAACTTAATTTGGAAAGCTTGGATTAACAAGGTTCACCTGGGCAATTTACTTTGGGTTTTTTCCTCGTCTTTTAAATGATAATGAGGAGAATACAGAAAGCAGCGTTTCCCAAGCTTAATTGACCACAGAATTCTTCTCCCACAGAGCTTCTTGTGGGACTATTGTTCTGTGGAAACACTAAGCAGGACTGCAGCTTTAGCTCTCTATTGCAGTCTTTAGATAAAGCAAATGTGCTATATTGAGGGTTATTGGCCAATCAATGAATTATGCCACTGTGTGAAAGATCAGTAGAGGCACAGAATCCCCTTGTTTATGTAGGCAGGTCGACAGCCTGAAAATGCCTCATCTTTACTAATGTTAGTCCCAGAACATAAATTTCTTCTTTTCTATTTCTACCTTCACAATACAACAATGACAAGCTAGCATTCAGCCTTAATTCTTCACCACAACAACCCTGAGTTATTTATCTATTAACATTTTTGAACACCTACTACATGCCCAGTACTATATAACCTGGGAAGACAGAATTCTACAAAAGACAAAAGGATTATTCCAGTTTCCCAGGAATTTGAAACCTAACTGGGCAAATTATAAATGTACAGTTTTCTCCCTGGGGAGTCATCTGCTCCCTGCTGCTGCTCACACCCACACTCTAAGATGTCTTCTCTCTGATCTCTGTACTCAATTATCTTTCTCAAAATGCCTTCATTTTCACAATCACAACTAGAGATAGCTCTGTGGTTTTGGGCCTGTGTACTGTATGTATTATTCATAGGCTCTCTTGTTTCTGAACAACTTATGAAAACCAACTAGAGATTAATTCATAAAAAATAAGCTTTTCTCCCCTCTTCCTTTGCAAGGCCAGATCTGTTTCTCTGCCACAATTGTATTGGCTGATTGGGTTTCTGCTCTCCCTCTGCCCCCATTCTGCAAGGAAATCATGTCTCTTTAGTATTGCTGCCACATATCCTTTCATGTGCCTGAAATATATACCATTGTGTTCTGACTTTTGTTTAGTGCCGAGTCCCTTTCATGCTCTGTCTTCTGCAAGGTCCCTCTGTCTTGGCAGCCAAAGACACTTCTGTTTGCAGCTGGGAGATTTCCATTGTACTCTATACATCGCAAGTTCTTTGTTCTGTAAGGTGGCCTTTTGTAGTTGAGTTTGCTAATGTTTCTAACTGAAAGCAGACAGAGCCATACTTCATCAGTCCCATTCTGCTCTAAGGCACAGTTGTCAAGCCCATGAGAGGAACCAAGAGCCTCTCTGTCCACAGGAGAGGAGGTGGGCAAAGAGAGGCATCTGAAAAGCTGTGCACGTTACTCTTAAAACTGAGTGAAATGGCAATTAGATCACTAGAAATTTTAATCAAATTTTGGCATCTTAATTCTTTCTTCCCAAAGAGAATATGCCTGTTACTTATCCTACCAAGGATCGTTCTTCAACCTCCACCTCTATGTTTTTGGCCTAGACTAGCCATTATTAGCTCAATCTCTCTCTAACTCTCAATTCACATTAGAAATTGTAAGAGCACAGATCACAACCTTTTAAATTTTATTCTTAAATATATACATATAAATATTTAAGAATATATATATATATGCACACACACACACACACACACACACACACACACACTAACACTTTAAATGATCACTAACAATTCTCCCACATCTTATGCCCAAGCTACAGTTGAGATTTTCTATTAATGAAAGAAAAGAAAGAAAGAAAGAAAGAAAGAAAGAAAACCTATTCAATGAATGAATCTTCTTCATCTAGGCCCAGAGCCTAGACCATAAGAGAAGTTTCAGATATATCATCTGCCCTGCCCATACCATGTCCCCAGCATCATCTCCTGATGTCTCTCAGTGGTGTAGTTTTTCAGGTCGTTAGAAGTGTAGTAGAGGTTGTGTTGTAGAATTGTGGTCTATGAAATAAAAAGAAGGGAATGAAAAGGCACTGGCCCAGAGGAACACAGTGCTCCTACCATACACATAATACATCAGTTCAATAATAAAATAGTATCTCTGAAAATCTTACATGGGTCCGTTTGAATTTGCATGATAACCCTAACCTTCTCTTGTCTTCTAGATGACCATCTCAGATCTACTCATTTTTGGAACTTTTCTTTTTTTTTTTTTTTTTACAGTACATCTCTATACAAATTGTTGTCACTTTCCCCATCCCTATTCACATTACTTTAATTCACTAGCATATTTCTCCTTCTAAAATAACAAGCACACACTTGGCTAATCTTCAAAATGTGTAGTGGAAACTCATTCTTTTCCTTGAGAATTGTCTTTCTCCCTCCCTCGATTCCTTTCTTTTCCTTGTTTTTGTTTGCTGCATGCTCTTCACACTAGTCCCCCTTCTTGACTAATTACAGTTTATTAGTTGTTATGGTAACTCTGTATTGCTCTCAGTACCTCTCATGATATGTCTGCAGATGAAGATGTGAGAAAATGAAGACAGGTTTTACTTTCCCTCCAGTCTTCTTCCTAAGCTTTTCCTCCATCCTCATTATTATCCCCACTGACTCTTTCCCTGTGAACCCTGCACCCTTAAAAACAGGTAACCAAGAATCCCTTAAATAAGTAAATAAAAAGCCATGCCTCTTCGCCCACAACAGAACTGTTTACTGCCATAATAAAAATGGGGGTTATGGAGCACTTGAGCTGAAGTTGCATGTTGTGGTCTGTGACACTTTTGGAGGCAGCTTCTCAGTTTTGGAACAGTACACACCACAGCAAGCCAAGCATGTAAGAGGAAGACAGGTGGCACACTCAATTCTAATTCTGTCTGGCTTCTGCTTATGCCATCTATGCCCTACCTAAAACCCTACGGATGATCCCCATCCATGCCCATTAGAAACACCTTATTCCCCTGATTACAGCCAAGATTCCATAGCCAAGTCCTTTCTGAATTGCAATAAAATTGCCTCTCTGCTACATTCATTCACCTCATGCCCTTGTCTGTGCCCAAGATCCCATAGACAAGTCCTGTCTGGATCAGAACTGAACTGGCTATCTACTAAATTCATAAAAGGGTCTTGAAATTTCTGGCTAAATTATTCCAGACCCCATATTCCACACCTTTTAGGAAAATACTCCATGCCTATATGTCTTCCTAACAAGTTATTTTGCTGTCACGGTTTCTCTGACATCTGTCACCTTGGTATCTAAGCACTCTGACAAATTTTTAAGGCTAAAAACAAACACTTATGTGAGAAGGGAGACAAAAGCTTCTCTCTTCTGCTTTCTCATCTCCATAGGGACAGGGTTGCACAAAGAGGCTGCGAATCTCCAAGGTCACACTTTGCAAAGACAGCATAACAGAGCCAAGAAAAGACTATGAAATCCTAACTTCCAGTCCCCGACCTCCATAATACAACAACACTGCTCAAAATCAGTGCCGCTGTTTCTGCAGAAAATAACAGAGGGAATTTGGGCACAGCTGGCCAGAGTCTGGAAAGAACCTGTATAAAATCAAAGACAAGCCCTTCTTCCCCAAGATCTGGACTTTAGCTTCCCATTTTCCAGTGGAATAGCCAACTACTATTTTGACTTTCATTCAATTGCATGTGCTGAAAATGTTTAAGATTTCATTCAGTTATTAGATCAACTCCTACTAACAAATGTTAGAGCAGACTAAGACTCCACCTCTAGGCAATTTCTTAATCTAGTGAGAATATGCAAGATATACGTGTCAAAATGTGTTCTTTTGAAGCCTTTGGGGATTCTAGACTCCAAAGAGACAGCAATGGAAAATACTTAAAAATATTTTATTTTAACAGACATTATTATTATAGTGGGAAAATTAGCAATAAATGGCCAAATGAATAAGATGTATTTCATTAAAACAATATAATATGAAATGTGAGATAACATAATGGAGGAATAATTAAAGTGCCCAGCATTGAATGTATTTTTTTTCTTAAGTAGGATATTATTATGTAGCCCAGATGGCCTTGATCTTCTTGTTTGTTTGTTTGTTTGTTTTTATTTCCAAGTGCCTAGGATTCCAAACATGCACCTCTATACCCAACAATCATTTTATTCCATGCAAGATTTAAGCAGTTTAGTTGAAAGTATGATCTAGTTTCAGAATTTTATGTCTAACAACCCAGAATTTAAATAGAAAATGTTCTCTAATAAGTAACTGTTGCAAAAGTTTCATTTGTCCCCTTAAGTTATATAGAATAGCATTGAGGGCATGTGATACACTGACCCACATACAGTAAATTCAGGACCTATAATGGGCTGAGGACTGAAAAGTTTTGAAGAATTTAGAAGCAGTTGAACGTTGATATTTTGAGATCCAAGTCTGGAGTGCAGTTAATCTTTAAAATGTAGACTTTGTGAAAATCATTGTAATCTATGTTCAAGATACTAAGACTGACTTTGTTACCATGATTATTTAAGGAGATTCCCTTTGGGTTGCTGAAAATGAAAATTAAAAACCCTAACTTCTCTGTTTAGTAACATTAAATGAGATGTGATTATTAAAAATATTATATGGTTTTATAATTATTCATATAAGTAGATGTCAACATCTTGTTTAACTTTCACTCTAACCATTAACATTTTTCTGTCATCCAGTTATATAGCCAGTTGGGCACTATAGAGACAGAAGCTTCTCAGACAAATAATGTCAGAGAAACTTACTATAATACCCACTGTATTTTCTCTGCTTATATAGAGATATTATTCAAAATAATCATTATCCCTCACCTGAAGGTTGATCCAAAGAGATAATATTTATAACCAGCTTTCAGTGTGTCAACTAGATACACTTGAGATAATAGCTCTGGTAAGTTAAACTCAAGTTGGGAATATTAGTCTTTCTGTAATTTAAAAACTGCTGAAGTACCTTAAATTAGCCAGACAAAGTAAAGAAGAAGAGAGAGCCACACAGAATGTGGCGTCATGCAATGAGAGCCCACAAGGCCTGGCAAATAATGGGTACTCTGGGACTTAACACCATGAGGAGATTGCAGAAGCCACATAATTCTGATAGAGAGCTCATTCATTACATTGGGCACTCAGTTAAAACTCAGAAAAACTCCCTACTAAGAACAAGGAACACAATCATAGGATAAGCTACAGCCTAGGACTAAATACAAATCTGAACTGGAACTATATAAAGAGAATTAATAAAAATTCTTAAAAGAGCCAAATGAAGCCACAGATAATTTAACCTACCTGAATAAAATGCAACTCTTTTGAAAAATACAGCCTGATGAAGATGGCTTCTGATGTGTCACCCACAATGTCCAACATAAAAAATATTACTAGACATGAAAGAGTATATGGTCTGTAACCAGGAAAATTAGTAGCCAGGTGATATCTTGCTAATCCTATTCTATTAGGATTAGCAAGCATAAACACCAAAATAATTATTATAAATATATTCAAGGATAATATCATGCTAAAGAATAAATGCAGCTAAGTAAACAGAAATATGCAAACAGATTCTAGAAACTAAATTCTAACAACGAAATGCAAATGTCTGAAATGAAACATGCTGTATGGGCTGAAGAGAGAAGGAGATTTGGTAAGAGATGTGGTCAGAGATTGTACAAAGACCCTGTGTGTCATCCAAAGTAAAGATGGGGGGGGGAATAGAAATTTAAATAACAAGGCAGAATTTCCCAAATAAGGAGTCTTCCCTGTGATTTCAGGCTGGTCAACTCAATGTATAATTTAAGAGAAACTAAACACACTCTATTTCAACTGCTAAAGCCCAACTGTAACAGAAAAATCTTAAACGTGTCTAGAGGGGTAGAAAAAGATGCATTAATGAATGTATCATGGCTGGCCAGCAAGTGCCAGAAGATAAAAGAAAACAAAATGTAATCATTACCCAGAATTTTTACATTTGGCAAAAAATAATAATAGTTTTGAAAACAAAATCTACTTTTCAATGTGTCTGAACCAAAAAGATTCGTACTCAGCAGTCTTTCACCAGGACACATCGTGAATGCAGTTAGTTCTTCGGCTGAGGTTTGAGATTTCCAAAGCGCATCGCAAATAAAGAGCGCGCAGGGGGGACATAGCAGGAGAAAGATAAATGATGGCATTTTTTCATTCTCTTTATCTTAAAAACATTTGGTTTTATAAATCATTAGAAGCCCCAAAGGTGACTTCATGGTTTATCAAATTTTAAGGTAGAATATATGAACACGGTAGCATTCAGAGTACGGGGCCTGCCGCGGCAGTGGGGACCTGCAGCGCTGGCACTCAGGAGACTGAGGCAGCAGGACCACAGGATTGAATGTGAAGGAGGGAGCTGCATGGCGGAGCAGCCCGGCAATACCGGCACTGGACAGACTACGGCAAGATGATCATGAGTTTGAAACCATCTTGGGATATCTAGAAAAACTCCAGTCAGGAAAGAAATAATGATAGGAAGGAAGGGAGGGAGGGAGAGAGGAGGGAAGCAGGTAGGCAGGCAGGCAGGCTGATGGTTTTTTTGTTGTTGTTTTTTGGGGTTTTGTTTTTTTGTTTTGTTTTGTTTTGTTTTGTTTGCTTTTGTACAATTTTACTTTTTATTTGGTAAATTGCAATATTAACACTAAGAATACTGAAAACAATGGTTATTTTGTAATCCCTGAAGCATTTCTGAAATAACGCAGATAGACAAAAAGCCAGTAGAATAAAGGTAATTGAACAATAAAATAATCTGATGAATTCAAGAGAGGAGATAGAGAAACTTGGAAACCAAGGCAAAGATGACAAAATTGGAAAACAACCAGTAAAATAGTAGATTAAATCTAGGAACAACAACAATTGCATTAAAAGCCAATGGAATACACACTCCAATAAATAGCACAGATTTTTTTTCCAGTTGACTAGAAAAACTCAAACTAAATTATATGCTGTCTACAAGAAGGAGCACAAGAAATGCAGAGATTCTGATAGGTTAAAAGTAAAAGAATGAAGTAAGATTAACCACTCAAACAGTAATCATAAGAAGCCATGTGTGGCTATATTGATATCAGATAAAATGGATATCTTGACAAGTAATCCTTCTACAGACAATGAGAGATATCACAATGTAAAAGAGACCAATTATTCTAGAAGATATAATAATCCTGAGTATGCTTGTAATAACAGAGCTTTAAAATACACAAGGAGGAAAGAACAGGAAGAAAGGGAGAGACATACAAACAATTATAACAAGAGGCTTAAAACTTTCTCACTAGGGGAAGGGCATTCGTGAAGAAGGGGGAGGGAAGGTGGGATTGGGAGGGGAGGAGGGAGGGGTTTATGGAGGGATACAAAGCAAAAAAAGTGTAATTAATAAAAAAACTTCCTCACTAATAAATTATTAGAAAATTCAATAAGAAAATGCAATGTATTGGTGATATCCTTGAAATAATAATAGGAAATTTTAACATTTTGAAAGTAGGAGATCAAGTTTCCACTTCTAGCTTGGAAAAATAGACGAATAAATACGAATCAAGTAGAGGAAATAAAGAGCAAGAGAGAATTCTTTGCAAGATTAATAAAGTTGAGACAACTTGAACAAGACCAATCAACAAAAAAAGAAGATGCACCATTATCTCAATATTTAAGAGAAGTACACATCATTACTGATGCTACAGACGTCAAAACAGCAAGAAGGTTACAATAGCTCTAACTAATACATTCAACAATCTGTGTAGACAAATTCCTCGAATAAAGGAAAAATTCTTTAACATAAAGTTAATCTGTGTGTTTTATTATTAATTCTATGTAATACTCAAAGAAAAAAAAATACACTCAATAAATTCAAAAATCAAAGACCAAGCTTTGAGCTTTTGGGCTCTTTAGTGCTTTAGCTCTTTGGCTTCATGAGCTTTTAGATTTTTCCAGCAACCATTAGGTACCAACAGCTCCCAGAACACCCTATTTTCTGGGCTCCATCTCCACCTGAAATCCAAGAGACAGGCAGCAATCAGAGACTATCACTTCTCCCTGTAACTCTGGAGGCCTGCCAACACACAGAAGAACCAGAGGATTGCCACCATCTGGGAAGACCAGCTCCACCCACAATCCTAAAAGCCTACTACCATCAGGCACTACCAGGCTTGCTAACACCAGAACAATCAGATGGCTAGAGGTCGGCCAAAGAACACAAGCAACAAATCTCAGGGCTATATTGCAACACCAGAACCTAGCTATCTTACTTCAGCAAGCCCTGGATACTCTAACACACCTGAAATGCAAGACAATGGTCTTAAATCTAATGTTAATGAAAATGATAGAGGCTTTCAAAGAGGAAAATAAATTCCTCAAAGAAATATGGGAAAATACAATCAAACATATGAAAGGATTTAATAAATCCCTTAAGGAAATACAGGAAAATACAGTCAAATGGGAGAAGGAAATGAATAAAACTGTTCAAGACCGAAAGCATAAAAAGAAGCAATAAAAAAACACAATCAGAGACAATCCTGGAGATAGGAAAAACCTAGAAAAGAGAACAGGAACTACAGACATAAGCCTCACCAACAGAATACAAGAGATGAAAAAGAGAATCTCAGGTGTAGACAGTACAATTGACAAAATCAATATATCAGTCAAAGAAAATGTTAAATCAAAAAAGTTCCTGACACAAAAATTCCAAGATACCTGGGACAGTATACAAAGACCAAACCTAAGAATAATAGGAGTAGAAGAAGAAGACTTCCAGCTCCAGGGCCCAGAAAATATTATCAACAAAATCATAGAAGAAAACTTCCCCAACTTAAAGAAAGATGCTTATAAACATACCAGAAGCTTACAAAACACCAAATAGATTGAACCAGAAAAGAAAGTCCTCCCACCGCATAATAATCAAAACACTAAATGTACAGAACAAGGAAAGAATATTAAAAGCTGCAAAAGAAAAAAGCCAAGTCACATATAAAAGCAAACCTATCAGAATTGCACCTGACTTCTCAACAGAGACTCTAAAAGCCAGAAGGGCGTGAATGGATATCTTACAGACACTGAGAGACCACAGATGTCAGCCCCAACTACCATACCCAGCAAAACATTTAACACCAAAGATGGAGAAAACAAGATATTCAGTGACTAAAACAAATTTAAATAATATCTATTCACAAACCCAGCTCTACAGAAAATACTAGAAGGAAAACTTCAACCCAAGCAGCAAAATTACAGACAGGAAAATACAGGAAATAAATAATCCCATATTAGTAAAACCAAAAGAAGGGAAACACACATACACACCACATATGCTGTACCACCACCAACAGCAAAATGACAGGAATTAACAATCACTGGTTATTAGTTTCTCTCAACATCAATGGGCTCAATTCCTTAATAAAAAATACAGGCTAACAGAATGGTTGTGAAAACAGGATCTATCAATCTGTTGCATACAGAAAACACACTTAATAAAGATAGACATCTCAGAGTAAAGGGCTGGAAAAAGGTTTGCCGAGCAAATAGACTCAAGAAGGAAGCTGGAGTAGCCATTCTAGTATCTGATAAAATAGAATTTTAACCAAAATTAATCAAAAGAGATGTTGAAGGACACTTCATACTTATCAAAGGAAAAGGTCTCTTTTTATGCCCCAAGTGCAAAAGCACCCACATTTGTAAAAGAAACATTACAAAAGCTTAAATCCCACATCAAACCCCATACTGGAATACTTCAATACCCTACTCTCACCAATGGACAGATCATCAAGACAGAAACTAAACAGAGAAATAATGAAACTTAGATGTCATAAATAAAATGGGCACATACCTAACAGATACCTACAGAATATTTTGCCCAAACAAAAAAGAATATACATTCTTCTCAGCACCTTATGGAACCTTCTCTAAAATTGATGGTATAGTTGGTCACAAAGCAAACCTCAACAGATGCAAGGAAATTGAAATAACACCTTGTAGCTTATCAGAACACCATGGATTAAAGCTGCTCTTCAACAACAGAAACAGCAGAAGGCAGACAAACTCATGGAAACTGAAAACTCTTTACTCACTGACCACTGGGTCACAGAAAAAGAAAGAAAGAAAGAAAGAAAGAAAGAAAGAAAGAAAGAAAGAAAGAAAGAAAGAAAGAAAGAAAGAAAGAAGTTAAAGACTTTCTAAAATTTAATAAAAATGAAGGCACAGCATACCCAAATTTATGGGAGACAATGAAAGCAGTGCTAAAGGGAAAGTTCGTAGCACTAAGTGCCTTCATAAAGAAATTAGAGAGGTCTCATACTAGCAACTTAAAAGCACACCTAAAAGCTCTAGAACAAAAAGAAGCAAACACACTCAAGAGAAATAGATGGCAGGAAATAATCAAGTTCAGTGCTGCAATCAATGACTTAGAAACAAAGAGAACAATACAAAGAATCAATGAAACCAAGAGCTGTTTCTTTGAGAAAATCAACAAGATAGACAAACCCTTAACCAAACTAACTAAAAGGCAGAGAGACAGTTTCCAAATCAACAGAAGAGAACTGAAAAGGGGGACATAACGACAGACACTGAGGAAATTCAAAGAATCTTACTTCAAAATAATGAACATGACAAAATTTGAAAATCTAAAGGAAATAGACCATGTCTTTGACAAATTTCACTTCGCACATTTAAATCATGATCATGTAAACAAGTTAAATAGTCCTATAATTGCTAAAGAAATAAAGCAGTCATCAAAGTCTCCTACCCCGCCCCCTAAAAAAAGATAGTTTTACCATAGAATTCTACCAGACTTTCAAAAAGGAGCTAATATGAATACTTCTCAAACTATTCCACAAAACAGATACAGAAGGAACATGCCGAACTCATTCTATGAAGTCAGAGTCAGCCTGACACCTAAACTATGCAAAAACTTAACAAACAAACAAACCAAAAGAATTTCAGACCAATTTCCCTCATGAACATTGATACAAAAATGCTCAATAAAATACTCAAAAATTGAATCCAAGAACACATCAAATATATCATCCACCATGATCAAGTAGGCTTCATTCCAGGGATGCAGGGATGGTTCAACATATGAAATGCCATCAATGCAATTCACCATATAAACAAAATGAAAGAAAATAAAACACATGATCATCCCATTACATACTGAAAATGCTTTTGACAAAAATCCAACAATGATAAAAGTATTGAAAAGATTAGGAATACAAGAGCCATACCTAAACACAAGAAAGACAAAATACAGCAAGCCAATAGCCAACACCAAATTAAATGGAGAGAAACTCAAAGCAATTCCACTAAATTCAGGGACAAGACAAGCCTACCAACTCTCTCCATATCTCTTCAATATAGTACTTGAAGTTCTAGCTAGAGCAAAAAGACAGCTAAAGGAGATCAAGGAGATACAAATTGAAAAGGAAGAAGTCAAAGTATCTCTGTTCACAGATGATATGCTATAGCATATATGATATAGCATATATATATATATATATATATAATCCCCAAAAATTTTACCACAGAATTCCTACAACTGATAAACAACTTTGGCAAAGTGGCCAGATACAAAATTAACTCAAAAATATCAGTAGCCTTCCTGTATACAAATGACAAACAGGCTGAGAAAAAAATTAGGGAAACAACATCCTTCCCAATAGCCACAAATAATATAAAGTGTAATGGTGTAACACAACCAAACAAGTGAAAGACACGGATGACAAAACTTCAAGTCTCTAAAGAAAGAAACTGAGGAAGATATCAGAAGATGGGAAGATCTCCCTTGCTCATAGATTGGTAGGATTAACATAGTAAAAATGGCCATCTTACCAAAAGCAATCTACAGATTCAATACAATCCCCATCAAAATTCCAAAATAATTCTTTATAGACCTTGAAAAAACAATTCTCCCTGTTTTCTCCCACTTCCAATGTATACCCCATTTGCTTTCTGAGTGATGATTGAGCAACTTCTCTAAGGTCCTCTTTATTGTTTAGCTTCTTTAGGAGTATAGATTTGAGGATGTTTATCCTATATTATATGATTAATATCCACTTATAAGTGAGTGTATACCATGTGTGTCTTTCTGCTTCAGGGTTATGATCTTTTCTAGTTCCCACCACAGGACAAGAGCCTAGCACAAAGGGCCTCTGAAAGACTCTACCCAGCAGGGTATCAAAGCAAATGCTGAGACTCATAGCTAAACTTTGGGCAGAGTGCAAGGACTCTTTTGAAAAAAGGAGGTAATAGAAAGACCTGGAGGGGACAAGAGCTCCACAAGGAGATCAACAGAACCAAAAAATCTGGGCACAGGGGTCTTTGCAAAGACCAATATTCCAACCAAGGACCATGCATGGAGATAGCCTAGACCCCTTGCTCAGATGTAGCCCATGGCAACTCAGCCTCCAAGTGGGTTGGAGTAAGGGGAGCAGGAGCAGTGGCTGTCTCTGACATGAACTCAGTGGATGGCTCTTTCATCCCCTCCCCTGGGGGAGATGTACCAGGTCACAGAGGAAGACAACGCAGCCAGTCTTGATTAGACCTGATAGGCTAGGGTCAGATTGAAGAGGAGGAGGACCTCCCCTATCAGTGGACTGGGGGAGGGGCTTGGGAGAAGAAGAGGGAGGGAGGGTGGGATTGAGAATACTGGAATACAAAGTGAATAAATTATAATAATCAAAATAAGTAAATAGAAATATTTTAAAAGAAAGAAAAACAATTCTCAACTTCATATGGAAAAACAAAGAAAATAGCTAAAACAATCCTATACTATATGAGAACTTCGGGAGATATCTCCATTCCTGATTTCAAGCTGTACTATAGAGCAATAGCAATAAAAACTGCATGGTACTGGCATAAAAAGAGAGTGATTGATGAATGGAATTGAACTGAAGACCCAAGCATAAACTCACACACCTATGGACACTTGATATTTTACAAAGAAGCCAAAACCATACAATAGAAAAAGGAAAGCATCTTCAACAAATGGTGCTGGTCTAATGGATGTCCACATGTAGAAAAATGGAAATAGATCCATATTTATCACCCTGCACAAAACTAAAATCTAAGTGGATCAAAGACCACAACATAAGACCAGACACACTAAATCTATAAGAAAAAAAAAGTGGGGAAGAGCCTTGAACTCATTGGCGCAGGAGACAACTTCCTGAACAGAACACCAATAGCTCAGGCTCTAAGTTGATAAATGGAATCTCATGAAACTGAAAAGCTTCTGTTAGGCAAAGGACACTGTCAACTGGACAAAATGGCAGCCTACAAATTGAGAAAAGATCTTAAGCAACCCTACATTTGACAAAGGGCTAATATCCAAAATATATAAAGAACTCAGGAAATTAAACACCAACAAACCATATAATCCAATTAAAAAATGGATACAGAACTAAACAGTGAATTCTCAACAGAGGAATATCAAATCACAAAAAAACATTTAAAGAAATGTTCAACATCCTTAGTCATTGGGGAAATGCAAATGAAAATAACTCTGAATTCAATCTCATACACATCAGAATGGCTAAAATAAAAAACTTAAGTGACAGCACATGCTGGAAAGGATGTGGAGAAAGGGGTGTGGGAATACAAACTTGGACAACCACCTTGGAAATCAATCTGGTGCTTTCTTGAAAACCTGGGGATAGCTCTACCTCAAGACCCAGCTATATCATTCTTGGGCATATACTCAAGAGATGCCCCACCATGCAAGGACACTTGCTCAGCTATAGTCATAGCAGCTTTATTCATAATAGCCAAAACTAGAAACAACCCAGATATCTCTGAACCAAAGAATGGATAAAGAAACTGTGGCACATTTACACAATGGAATAAAACTTAGCTATTAAAAAGAAGGAAATCATGAAACTTGCAGGCAAATGGATAGAACTATAAAAGATCATCCCAAGTGAGGTATCCAAGACCAGAAAGACACACATGGTACCTACTCACTTATAAGCAGATATTAGCTATATAGTACAGGATAACCATACTACAATTCATGGACCCAAAGAAGCTAAATAACAAGAAAAGCCCAAGGGAGGATGCTTGAATCTCACTCAGAAAGGGAAATAGAATATAATGTGGAAGTGGCTTAAGAGAGGGAGCAGGATAGGTGAGGGAACACTGAGGGAAATGAAGGTGGGGACCAGATGTGGAGAGACCAGGGGCTAGAGGACAGAGTGCTTGCAGAGAGGGGAGAAACCATGGGTGGGGGCATCTCTGAGACAAGCTGGAGACCTGCATCAGCGTAGACTCCTGGGAGGATATGGGGGTGACTTTAGCTGAGACCCCCCTAGGAGTGGAGGGTCATAGAGACTGAAGAGGTCACTCTCTAACGAGACAGGACTCCTAGTAGAGGGAAGGGAACACCAACCCAAACACAAAAACTTCTACCTAAAATTTACCCTGCCCATAAGACATTCAGGGATAAAGATAGAACAGAGATTGAGGGAATGCCCAACCAATGCCTGGTCCAACCTGAAACCCATCCCATGAGACTGCCAACCCCTGATAGTGTTAACAACTCTCTGCTATATTTGGAAGCATGGCTGTCCCCTTAAAGTCTCCACCGAGCAGTGGATCGAAACAGAAGCTGAGACCCACAGCCAAGCCCTGGCTGAAATGTAGGGAGTCTTGTGGAAGAGTCAGGGGAAGATAAGAGGGTATAAGACCGGCAATGCCCACTAACCTGGGTCCAGGGGGGCTTGTGAAGACTGAAGCAGCAACCAAGATCCATGCATGGACTGGACGTAGGCCACCTACACATATGTACCCAATGGGCAGCTTAGTCTTCATGTGTGTCCCATAGAAAAGGAAATGGAGGCTGTCTCTGACATGGTGTTAGTTGCTTACTTTTCCATCACTTCCTCCTGGAAGGGCTGCTTTGCCAGAACACTGTGAAAGAGGAAGTGCTCAGTCCTGATGTGAGTAGATATACTGGGTTGGTTTAGTTGGGAGGGTTCCCCTTTTCTGAAGGGCAAAGAAAGAGGAATAAGTGCAAAAGGAGGGAGGAGAAAGACTAGGAGGAGAGGAGAGAGGAGGCTAAAATTGGGATGGAAAGAAAGGAGAAAGAAAGACTATTACGTAGCTTATTTCATGAAGAGAAAAGTCCTTATATCACAACTTAACAAAGATATTTTAGCTAAAGAAAATCATGTTCAAATACCCCCAAAATAAGCAAAAAATAAAAATTGCAAAATCTTAGTAAATTAAATACAGTAAAATTTAAGAATTCCAAATTATGACAGGTTATTTTAAAACCTCAAAACTAATCAATATAAGCTACCATATTAACAATATAATTTGTCTTACTAGAGAAAAAAATTATGTGATATCAATCAAATTGGAAAATTCTTTTATAAAACTAAACATCCATTATGATTAAAATTCTGAGCAGTGTGGGAAAAGATGAGAACTCACTCTGATAAAGGGTGACCACAAAAACCTTTTAGTTAGGATCTTGACTGGTGAAATACTAAACTCCCTTTCTTCTGTGAGAAAAGATTAGTACTCCCTTTTTAACTACTTCTATTCCACTTTGTACTAGAGGTACTAGCCAGTAAAACAAAGCCTGAAAACCAAAATAAATAAATAAATAAATAAATAAAGCCTTCCAATTAGAAAGAAGATTTTCTATAAATTTGTATGGAATTCACACACAGTAAAAAGAATAAAATGAAGTATATTTTATAATGTATACTAAATACATATTTGAGGAATATAATAACTATACTCCATACAAATGGAAATTTTTAAAGATTTACAATAGTATCATTTAGGCCTAAAATTAAGAGGGCAGAGATGTAGTATATATGGTAGAATGCTTGTCTAGCATAAACAAAGCCCTGAGTTCCATCTCCAACACCAAATAAAGCTAGGATGTTGACACACATCCCTAATCCCATCACTTGGGAAGTACATGCAGGAGGATGTAGTACATGCAGGAGACATGTCTTAAAATATGTATATATACTAAACTGAAAACTATAAAACATTGCTCAAACATGTTCAAGAAAACATAAATGAAGAGATTTAAGGTATTCATAACTAGGAAACTCAATATTGTTAAATATCAACTCTTCAAATTTCTTGTCAGTGAAATTGAATACTTCCAAGTGACCATTTTACAGAAAGTATCACGTTTATTATTGCATTTACGTCTCAATAGGAATGTATACAACTGCCTGAGCAATCCTAAAAAGAAGAAATTGTCAGAATTTGCATTATCTAATTTCAACACTTTACAATTTCACTGGAGTGTTAATTATACAATGTGTATATTTTCAGAGCACACTGAATGGCACATGAAAGATCTGAACCTTTACTATGTAAATTTCACAATAATTAAAAAACTACAAATTATATTGTCCTACTGGAAGGCTAAATCAACAGAAGATAAGAAGATTTTTAGCTGTTTCTAAATGAGAAGTTGAGCACATGTTTCTCAGGTGCCTTTTTCTGTCTTCTTTAGTAAGCAATGTTGATGGATTATTCTGTGCCAGCCTGTATAAATCAAAGCAACTTATAACATAATTTCTTCTCTCTGTGTTTCCAAGTTAAAAGTGGCTAACAGAAGAATTTGCTCAAGATTTGGAAGGTTGCAGGGAAACAGCAATGAAGAGTTTCTGAAGTTTCCACAGTCAGATGTGGTGATAAACACAGGGAGAATTGCCCGTTCATTCTAGCCTGGTCTCACACTCCTCGTTTATCTTCTAGGCCAGTGGTTCTCAAGTAGTGGGTCGCAACCCCTTTTGCAAACCTCTATCTCCAAAAATATTTACATTACGATTCGTAACGGTAGCAACATTACAGTTGTGACGTAGTAATAAAAATGATTTATGGTTGGGGGTCACCACAACATGAGGAGCTGTACTAAAGAGTCACAGCATTAGGAAGGTTGAGAATTGCTCTAGCCCTTCTTCCAGAACAATGATTCTGTTGGTCAACAGATCACTCATGCTCTCTGTCAGCCACACTGCAAGCCTACAGATGATATCACTGTATCTCGGATCTTTCTTGGCAATCCCCTTTATAATTCTATTTCATAGACTGGGCATATCTTCAGGTTGTCCACTTGACCACTGGCTTATTTGCTGTCCTACCAACTCCTGTGAAGTTGTGCCAGTCCCTCCCCAGTTGAGTAATGTCTAATTGCTATCATAAGTCTCCTATCTACGTTGTTTAAAGTGACTCTGATTTTATAACTGTATTCTAACAGGATAAAGCAACTTCTTCATCACTAGATCATTTGGTAAGAGCAAAAATGATAGGAGCTCAATGAGTTCCATGAGGTGGAGGAATAGTATTCAGCCCCATGGCATAAAAACCACTACAGCAATGTTGTCATCCAAGAGTCGACGTTAAATTACAGATGATCACCTGTGTATCATCTGAGCATTCTCAAAATCATAAGAGATGTATTCAAATGAGATTTTCTCTGAAATCATCTGATACAGGTTGTAATTTTGAAAAGTATCCTTTTATACTTACATCCTCAGGTCTTTTAGAAGGCCAATATGCATAACAATTCAGATGATGAGAAGGATGGTAAGAAGGATATACATGCATGTGGGCCTACGCTTATATTTCTCCACCAAAAATTAAGAGAGAAAAACAATGCACATCATTTGAGATACACACAAAGGCTATCAATAACCTAATCTTTATATTAGGATATTGTGGAAATGGGAACATATCATATTCTTATTCTTTATTTTATATACTTTAAATCCAGATGTAAGACTGGATTTTATAAAGGAATAGAAAAGAAATTGATTTATGCTCTGTGCTAAGCATAATTACTTTTTGTAACTATCCTGTGTGGAAAGTATTATTAGCCCAATTTTATAGGTGAACTCCAGGCTTAGAAATGTGGAATGACTCAATTAAGACCATACAGCAGGCAGAAAAGAGAGTCGTGACCTGGTCTTAGGCTCACCTGAGACTCAAAGACTTTCTGCCAAAGCACCCTCTTTTGCAAAATGAGCCTATGCTTTGGGGGTGGAGGGTAGCTATTGTGTAGATATTATCCTTATGGAATTATTTCAAAATAAGCATGGTAGTAATTTTTAAAGTTGAGTATGTACTTCAGGGATACAACATACGCCTAACATGTATGAACTACTGGGTTTGAACATCGGCACCGAAAAATTAAATTTAAATGACTTTTAAATGCATCCAGAAACTTTATTATCTAGGTGGCTCTATTCAAATCAGTCACTTTGAGAGAATTTACATATATCCTAATAAGTCCTAACACTGATATTTCCCAAGATATGTTGAAATTCCTCTTTCAGAATTGTAGAAATGCAGCACAGCTGGTACATACATGTATGTATGTATACATAAATATTTACTAAATATACATGATATCATATGGTGATATACATGTACGTTTGGTAGCTCGATAGGAAGCATAAAGCCTTTCTTCTATACTTCCTGTATATGTACAGCCTCTAAAATGACTTTTTCAAAAACCAATTTTTGGAAATTCTCAAGTATAATCAGGAAAATCTTCACTGGGGTCATTGTAGAGAGAAAGCACCATCACAAAGAGAGCTGAACAATGTGACCTTTGGGTTTGGGCTTTGTTTTGGTTTTCGGTTTTTGGTTTTTGGTTTTCCTCACACTGAGATTCACTATAATATAATTTGCTGTTTATTTTTTAAAAAACTGCTCCTTATATTACGGTCACACCTCATAAAAGGCAGTATGCAAATGGGAGGCAGATTTTTGTTATGCATAATATTATGGCTGTCCTTTTGGCAGAATCTCTAATTACGGAATTAATTTCCATCAGCCGCCACCACAAGGACTGACCACCCTCTGCTACATAATCGAGCAGTGTGCCTACCTTCCCTTGTGCTGAAAAGAGGCCACATAGACAATTGCTTGTTTGATGCCCAAAGTGCCCTCAGGTCCGTCAATTCCTTAAAGACCATGCCCTACCTCTTTATCACCGTGAGTTGGACTTGAATAAGAGGAAGAACTCAATAAATATTTTTCAATGAATAATAAATATTTGTTGAAGGTCAAAAGCATGGACTGTGGAATCAACCTGAAAACCTCCCCTGTTCTCTCATACCCATGGAAATAATTTATGTGACATTTCACAGAAGCTTTTCATGTGAATCTGTGTGAGGTGGAGAGCCTTGGCATGTCAGGAGTGAGCCAGTTAGTTGGTGACCAATCAACACCTTCATCTGTGCCATGGGGAATGGGGACTGTAGGAAGTGCACACACCAGAGATTTCTTCCAGCTGTTGCAAATGGCAAGAGAATAGGAAAGAAAGCATTTCTGGCCCAGAAAAGAAAAAAAAAAAAAAAAAAAAAAACAAAAAACAGAAAAGAAAACACAGAAGCAGGCACATGCAAATTTCGGAATAGAATTGAGCATCCTAATTTGGCTATAGCCTAACATATGCATAGAGTGGTAGGAAATATAGATAGATATTGACCTTGGTCTGGTGCAAAGACTTTCCTTAGAAGACTGAATCATGGCCCCAGAATATATGTGCAGCCTAATCCCTGAAGCCTGAGAATATTAGTCTCTGTGGCAACTGTGATTTCATAAGTCAAACAAAGAGATCATGATGATTATACAGAAGGTCCTAAAATGCAATTAACTATCCTTCAAGAAAAGCAGTAGGGATTGTTTGAAATGGGAAGACTGGGCAGGAAGAATTCAAGATGCTAATCTGGGAATGTTGAGTGCTGTGAGCCAAAAAATTCAGAAAATCCAGGCCTAGAGTTCTGGCCGGGGAATAAGCTGGAGTCTCTGGAGAAAGTAGACCAAGGCCAACTCCTTGGTTCAGCATAGGGGAACCCGTTTAGGATTTCTGGCTTGCAGAACTGAGGTAGAATTAATGTGCATTATTTAAGCCACCAGGTTTTCAGCAGTTTGTTACAGCCACTTCAAGAAGCTCATGACCACCTATCCAACATCTCAGTGTTATTTGTCAAGGAATGAACAATCCCAACAAGTCAGGAGAAATGTATTGAAGGGAGAAAAATTGATGGGGTATGGTGAACAGAAAAGTAAGGAACAGCTGGATTTTTGAAATGGGTCAAATCTTCCAGGGTATTTTGTTAACAAAACATTTTGCGGTCCTCTGGGATAAAAGGTGCTGAAGGAAATGCAATAATACTAATAAATATTCCATGATTCTCTTGGAACATGTCCTCGGTGAACTACAAGGTGGTTCTTTATGTTATGATAAGAGATGTGGGAAACTCAGCAATTTGGGGGTCTTGGGGTGTCATAGAAACTATGACTTGGTTTGTCTAGTTTCCCTTGGGACTGACATCCTCATCTGTCTCCCTCCCAAACCACAATTCACAGGAGCTCCAGGGAGCGGCAGCAAAGGGCAGAGTCAAGAGCTGTTCAAGGCAACAAAAGCAGGAAAAAGAGAGTGTGATGAATTATTTATCACTCAACCAAAGTATCTCTAAATGGGTACTGTACACTGAGCTCACGATTGGGTTAATTGTGCTGATGTATCATGAGTGGTCGGCCTAAACCACGAAAGTGGATGTTGGAGACACTTATGCGTAGTGGGGCCTGAGGCCTATTTATTTATCTCCTTCGCGGGTTATAAATTAGAAATTGAGGCTTATACCTAAGAAAAGTTGATTTTTAATCAGGGATTCAAGTTCCCATTTCTTTTGAGTTGTCATCTTCTGAGAGTGCTTACAGATTTAACATGGGCCTTGATCTTCAAGGTCAAAAGTTCACCTTCTAAAAAAAGAGTCCCTACTAGCTTAGTGTCGATGGGAAACTTGAAAATCATGTCACTGTCACCCAAATGTCACTCTAATTTTACAACTAAGAAAACTCAAGATCAAGGCTGGCGACATGGCTCTACAGTCAGCAGTACACGCGGCTTTTGCAGAAGACCCAGGTTCAGTTCCCAGCCTTCGCACTGGGCAGTTCACAGACGCCTGGACACTCTAGTTCCAGGGGCTTCAACAGCCTCTTCTCACCTTCATAGGCACCAGGCATCATGTGGTGTACCTACATATATGCAGGCACTCGCACATACACATAAAATTAAAATAGGTAAATATTTTAAAAGAAAACCCAGAATGAGCGTACTCAAAAGATCCCAGGGAAAGCACCTCCATCCAGGCTCCCAGCTGGCTGCACTACTTTCAGTTAGTTTCTTCACTGGCCTGATGTGATGGCAAAAATATGTACTCAAACATTCTTGCCCTGTGGAAAACAGAGACTTATCCACAGACCCCTGCTTGTTCCCTTCTAGATGGGGTCCTCTCCTGGTCACTGAAGCAGAAGTGCCTTTTTTTTTATCCTTCCACCTTCAGGTCTCAGACTAAATGGGAGACCAAAGACACTTTGGAGCTGAGCCCACCCCTAAGCAGAATTTATAGCAGAGCATCAGTGAGCATGGAGTCAGAGACCTGGATTCAAATTCTAGCCCAGTCACTCACAAGCAAGTCATTTGATCCCTCTGATCCCTAGCTTCCTCGGGTATAAATACGAGATAATAATGCCTGCCTCGGAGTCGCTGTGAAGATTAAATTGGGTGACACAATGAATGCAAAAGCACCTAATAGAATGCTTAGAATATACTAATGCTGGATAAGCATGGGCTGGATATGAATTTAAATGAGTTTTTAGGAACACAAGTATGAATATGAAGGTTTCCTAAAATACCTTCACTCACAGCAGTTTCTTTAAAAGAAAAAATCCCTAAAGTTCCTCCATTAACTACACAGACCTTAGATTCCAGAAGACCAATAGGCTCTGGGAATTCCTATTAAAACAAAGACCTTAGGAACGTCAAAGCATAGGAAAAATTAATTGCTGGGAGAAATAGCTAATGTAAGTGGAGAGAGGCAGAGGGCAGGGAGTCAGGGAAGCAGACAGTGCTGAGGGGTGCCACAAGTCAATCTTTGATTTTCTTTGGGTCAAAGGGATAAAGCACTGTAAATCTAATGGAAGTCTAAAACAATTCTAAAACTCCTGTTTCCCCTTCTTCTTTAAATATTTTGTAGCACCTAAGATTCACCCAAGAGTGTTCCTGAAGAGGGAGGGGGACTCACCAACTTCTCCATCTGTCTGCTGCTTTGAGCTTTGTGTGCTGGAGGCAGGGGACCTGCACCTGCCCTCTTCATTCCTTTCTTCATACAGCTCAGCTCGTCCAATGCGTGTTTACTGAAGTACCGGAGATAAAACCAAATCAGGCAACATGTCTCCCTCAAAGAGTTTATATCCAAGCAAGTCACCATAAACAACTTGATCACTTCTTTGCAGAAACAGAGTGCTTCAGGGAAATTGATAAGGAAAGGATTTGGGGCTTGCAGAAGTTTAGTATTTACAGAACAGGGAAAGACTGGAAAGTTTCACAAAGAGGAGACATGTGTTAATGTATCCAAATAATCTGTCGACGGAAAAAAATATTTTCAAAGAAATAGGACAGCTCCCGAAAAGCTAAGGTGCATAGAGAGCATGAATGCTTTGTCATTCGTGCCCTTTCAGGGTCATATCAGTTATTAAGCTATTATTTTCAGCTCCGCATTCTCCTGTGGTCAGTCTGTGATACTGAGACTGCATAGATACATATGAGGCTGTCTTCTTGATCTTCTGGACCCCCTATAGGCCCCAAAAGAGGTTGTCACGGAAGGGAATAGAAGGTGGAGAGTGTTCAGAACTGGCTTTTTCCCTGTCAGCATTGCCTCTTTCATAGATCCTCATCTTCACAGCCACAGCTGGCTCCAGTCTTAAGGATCTCTAACTCTGACATCAGTGGAGCCTTTCCATGATGGCATTCCTCCTAATTCCTAAAGTTAGGAGAAGCCAAGAAGCTCCTTGCCCTTCAAGGGAATGGATCCCTTTCCTGAAAGCCATCTCTGAGCTTCTGAGCTCCAGATGCAATGATGGTCTGACTGTGTCTGTGTGTCTGTTTGTCTATCTCTGTCTCTCTCCCCCTCTTTTCCTCCCCCTTCCCTTCTTCAACCCCTTCTCTTCCCCACCCTTACAAGGTCAGTGCACATCCCAACAGAACTTGTCCTGAGTTTCCAGATCCTAATTACCCCAAACACCTTCCCAGAGGCCCTCAGATTTAGGATAGGGAGCTATTTCCTGTGGTTTTAATGCCTATCATGCCTGGTTGTATACCTTATGTCCAGTGGGTGTATGCTCCACCTTGTCCCCTGAGATTCAGCAGGTATGGCCTTGGAGCCACAAAAAAAAAAAAAAAAAAAAAAAAAAAAAAGATCTTTAACAGTGTGACAATGAGCACTGGGTGACAATTCTGCTTTCAATACAATCCTGATGTAATATAGTATAAAATACTGAACACATCAAGTCAATTTCATTACAATACCTACTCTGAATGGGTTTTAACTGCTGTTTCCCAAAATGACTGAGCATCAGAACTGCCTCAAGAACCTTGGAAAAATGTCAAGTCTCAGACCTTGCCCTAGACATACTGAATTAAAATTTCCCAAATATGGGTCCCAGAAGTCTGATTTTTATTTTACACCTCGTAGATAATTCTAGTGAGAAGCTATGTTTAGGAACCATTAGAATGACTTAGAATTTAATATAGATAATGCATGTGACTGTCTAGCCTGCAGTTTGCTGTAGCAGACACTGTCAGCAGCACATGCCCCGCCCATTGTCACCCTTCTCTCTTACTACTCTAATACATGCGGGTGGCCTCCTACTGCAAGCGGCTGCAGCTGCCTGGGAGCTTCCTTTGGCTACAAGAACATGATTAACCATCAGGTTAGTGAACTTATGGACATGATTAACTCAAGGGACCTGAGTCCTAGTTGTTCACAGAAGCAATCTGCTATACAGTGACATCACTGACTATACAGTGATGGCTTTCCTATCCCCTTTCCCTGTTTCATTCAAATATTCTTGCACCAATATGCTCTGGCATCACATGCCAATTGAATACTAGGAATTCAAAGGCTGTGCTGAAGGTCTGTTTCCCCACGAGCCACGCTAAGACATACACATGTAATCACAATTATAGTTCCTTCTTTTCTCTACCTTAAATTCTCAAATTCAGAAGATGAGAAATGGCAGTTACTACCCATCCCCTATTACTAAGATGCTTTAGAAACCGTGGTAAGTTTCTGTTTTGTCTCATCTAACCTTCTTGACAACCTTGATGACAGAAAATACTGATGTCCTATTTCCATAGGAAAAAAAATCTAAGATCTTAATGGTTAAATGATTTACACAAAGCCATACAAACAAGAATAATGATAAAACTTAATTGCCATAGTTAGTGAGTCTTTAAAAATGATGTCTGCAGTAGTCTGAATAAAAAAATATGCCCCATAGGCTCAGGTATTTGAATATTTGCTCACCTATGGAGGAAATGAATCACTGAGGGAGGGCTTGGAGAATTTATAGCTTTGCTCCCTTTCTAGTTTCCTCTCTGTCATGGAGGTGTGAACTATCACCTGCCCATTCCTGTCCATACCTGCTTCATGCCATCCACCCCCCCCCATTGTAGATGCTCTTCTCTAAATTTGTAAACCAAAATAAATTCTTCAAGAGGTTACCTTTTGTCATACTCTTTTATCAGAGCCACAAGGTCTTTCTCTGAGACTTATCCCCCCACAGAGAAAATCTCTCTCTCTCTCTCTCTCTCTCTCTCTCTCTCTCTCTCTCTCTCTCTTGGACACACACACACACACACAATGCCATAGATTATAAGATATTCATGGCCTTAAGTGTGCCTAAGAGTCCCTGTGGGAACAGGATGCCTGAGTTCACAGAGCATGTTACAGAGTCTTGCATTTCTGACAGACTGTGTCTTCTCACCAGCCCCACCTTCTTCTCACACATAGCAACATACCTCATCATAGGTTCCATTTTGATGTTTTGCATTAGAACATCAGTTAAACAGTCATGCTTATCAACACCAAATACCGTGTTGCATATAAAAAGAAGGAGAGAGAAAGCCCTTGCTCTCTGGGTGTCCTGGCAGACAGTCAAGACTGACACAAATCAAACTGCAAGCACAAAAACAAATCTAGGAAAAGATTCCTTCTCAAACTCCAGCCTGCAGCAGTAATGGACATTCAGATATGGTGGTGCTCCTTTAGTGCAGGGGGCACTGTAAGAATTTCATCTCAATAAAAACAAATGCCTCCTGTCCTGTTACTTGTTTGCTCCTACATCCAATGATTATCAAAGCAGCTATTAAGACTCATAACTAAACCTTCGGCAGAGTGCAGGGAACCATAAAAAAGGGTGGAGGGTGGGAGTTAATATGACCTGGAGAGGACAGGAGCTCCACAAGGGACCAAATATATCTGGGCACAGGGATCTTTTATGAGACTGTTTCTCCAAACAAGGACCATGTATGGATGTAACCTAGAACCTCTGCTCGGATGTAGCCCTTGGTAGCTCAGTATCCATGTGGGTACCCTAATAAGGGGAACAGGGACTGTTTCTGACATGAACTCAGTGGTGGGCTCTTTGACCTCCCCCTCCCCGAGGGAGGAGCAGCCCTGCTAGGCCACATAGGAGGACTTTGCAGCCAGTCCTGAAGATACCTGATAAACCAGTATCAGATGAAAGGGGAGGAGGTCCTCCCCTATCCTTGGAAAGGGGCAAGGAGGAGATGAGGGAGGGAGGATGGGATTGGGAGGAAAAGAGGGAGTGGGATACAGCAGGGATACAAAGTTAACAAACTGTAACTAATATTAAAAAAAAAATTAAAAAGAAGGAAAAATATTTGAAAAAGATAAAGACAGCCTATGCATACAAAACAAACAAACAAACAGAAAAAAACAAATGCCTCTCTTTGTTCTTCACCACAGACAGGACTACCTATCTGATATTTTTAAGTATGGAAATCTGAGAGAATACTCTGCCAGTGGCCATTTTGTTTGGGGGTTTTTGTTTATTGTATTTGTTTGTACCGTCTTGTGGCCTTTTTTTTTTCCACCAGAAAAGAACACATTTGAGAAACAAAATTTCTGATCTAATTCTTGTATCTAAGACTTACCAACATGAAGGTCTTGGGAAACTGATTTAAGTTTCAAGTTTTGCTTTGTTTTCATCTCCTAAAGTGGATGTAATAGTAGTACTTGCTTCCTGGTGTGTCATTGTGGAGAATGAATGATTTAATAGCATATACAACACTAAGAACAGTGTTTCTCTTGCTCCATCCTACCACAAGGACACTTGGTCAACTATCTTCATAGAAGCTTAATTCATAATAGCCAAAAACCGAAAACAACATAGATGTTCCTCAACCAAAGAATGGATAAAGAATATGTAGTACATTTACACAATGAAATATTATTCAGCTGTTAGGAAAAAAAAATGACAACGTGAAATTTGCAGGCAAATGGATTGAACTAGGCAAAAATCATTCTGAGTGAGGCAACACAGAGACAGAAAGACAACCATGAAATTTGCTCACTTATAAGTGAATATTAGCTGATAAGTAAAGGAGAGTCACACTACAATTCACACACCCAAAAAGGCTAAGTAACAAGGAGGCCACTAGGGGGCAGTGCAGGAATCTCCCTGGGAAGGGGAAATATAATTTTTTTATTTTTATTTTTTTAAGAAAGACAGGTGGCAGATGGAGATGGAAACAGGAGGAGTCAGGTGGTGGTGGGATGAAGGGAGAGAATACAAGGAGCGACAGCTGAAATAGGGAGGGGCATTTAGGGAGCAATGTGGAAGCCTAGTATGGTAGAAACTTCCGGGACTCCCTAAGGGTGACCCTAGCAAGGACGCCTCGCCTAGTGTTAGAGGATATGGAGCCTGAACCAGCCATCTTGTAACCAGGCAAGGCTCCCAGTGGTAGGACTGAAACACCAACCTACACACAAAACCTTAGACCCATACCTCCTGCTTGCAAGATGTGTTTTGGGGCAATGGTGACTCAGAGCTTGTGAGAATGGCCAACTAATGACTGTTCTAACCTGAGGCCCAAGCCAGAAGAGGGAGCCCATGCCCAATAATGACTGGATGGCCAGGAACTGGAGGCTGGATGGCTCAGAGAGTTAGAGTAGAACCAAACACACCTGAGAAAGAAAGAAAGAAAGAAAGAAAGAAAGAAAGAAAGAAAGAAAGAAAGAAAGAAAGAAAGAAAGAAAGAAAGAAAGAAAGAAAGAAAGAAAGGAAGGAAGGAAGGAAGGAAGGAAGGAAGGAAGGAAGGAAGGAAGGAAGAAAGGAAGAAAGGAAGAAAGGAAGAAAGGAAGAAAGGAAGAAAAGAAGGAATGTAGGAAGGAAGGAAGGAGAAAGCAAATGAAATTATGTCTAATGATATTCTGCTATACTCATAGTTCAGTGCTTAGCCCAGCTGTCTTTAGAGAGGCTTCCTCTGGCAGCTGATGGGAGCAGATACAAAGACTCACACCCAAACATCAGGTGGATCTCAGAGCACTCCTATAGAAGAGGGGAAGGAAGAATTGTAGTAGCCAGAGGTATCAAGGACACCAGGAGAACAAGTCCCACAGAATCACTAAGCAGGGCTTACAGGGGCTCACAGACACTGAAGCAGCAGTCACAGAACCTGTGTGAGTCTGAGCTAGGTTTTCAGCATACATGCTATGGTTGTTCAGTTTGGGGGTGCTTGTGGGACTCCTAACAGTGGGAGCAGAAGCTGTCTGTCACTCTTTGGCCTGCTCATGGGACCCTTTTCCTCATATTGAGTTTCCTCATCTGGGTCTGAAATGAGAGTTTGTGCCTAGTCTTACTGCATCTTGTTATGCTGCGTTTAGTTAGTAACACTGAGAGGGCTGCTCTTTATTAAATGGATCAGAGGAGCAGTGAATCAGGGAGGAGAGGTGGGAGGGAGGACTGGAAGGAATGGAAAAAGGGGAGGCTGTGATCAGGGTGTATTGTATGAAAGAAGAATGAATAAAAAGGAAAAAAAAAGAATAGTGTCTCTCATTTAACAAGAACTCAGTAAATTTCTATTGGCTTATCCTAACATCCTTGGAAAACTAAGGCAAAGTCCTCAGTTGACTTTTGATGGAGAAAGGGGGCAAGTGAAACCCCAGAAACAAAAATGAGGGAGAAGGAGTGGAAACATCCAAAAGCAAACTGCAAGGCCATGTGTTAGCATGATGCTGTAGTTGCTCCATTAGAGCAACTTTATGCACGAATAATCCAAAGGAAGTGAAGACTAAGCACTTTACATCTCTCATCATGTTCTGGTCAGGTTCACAGAGCATTCCCTCTCCATCCTGAGTTGTATGGACAGGTCCTTCCCTATCGCTCTAGACAACCCAGAGCCCCTATGTCAATTCATCTGGTTTAGATGGAAAAGTTTCCTTGGGGAAGTATCTAAGACTTTGGAGGACAGAGCAGCAGAAGTGGTATATGGCTCTTCGACATCCACTTGGTCTGCCTCAGTCTTATTATTACTTTCCCCAGACTGTTATTTTCAAATGTGCACATTGATCCACATGCACATTGATTCACTCTTCTCTGTTCACCAAGCTGCCTGGTTATTATCCACCTGGTCTTGAACAGAAGTTTCACTCCTATTTTCTGCTCCAATCACAGGAACACTAGATTAAAGCTCCTTCACTGAATTGAATTTCAATTCCCTGAAAGGATCACAGTGAATCTATGAGAAGAAATGGATACGTGGCAAAGAGCAGATGTGTGGTCAAGATTAATAGGAGATTTTCACTTTGAAACTAAAGATAGACTATTTCCCAGCCCAGGATTTCTATACCTTGTTTTAGAGCTGGGCAGGAGCTGGAAAAGTGGACCACGAAGGAGAAAGTAGGCTATCTTCAGCTGAGTCTCCATGCTGGACAGTTGAAGCTCCATCTAAGAACCTAGGAGCCTCCATGCCAGAGGAAAAAAGACTCATACTAATAGACAGTGCCACAAGCTGGTCCTCTAGAAGTAGATTGGAGGACACAAATTGGAGAACAAGATGTCTAGGAAAGATCAGCAACTGTGAGAGAAAGGTAATGAGACAAGAGAGGACAGGAAAAGATCTGTGATACAGATCCACCAAGGCCTAAGTTAATTGTCTGCCAGGTTCTCTTGTGTTGGACACAACTGGTCAACATAGTTTTTTATGGCATCTCTTTCTCAGTACAACACAGACTATGTCAGAAATAATGTGACCCAGAGGAGGTTACTCTTTTAACTGAGTCATGCCCTAGAGATGAGAACAGAAAGTTGTCTATCTCCTTTCTTGGAAGGTTTTGTCTTGAAAAGGAGCTGCTTTATGAATCTGTGCCACCTCTAGCACAAGTCTCTTTGCCATTTGGATCAATTTCTCCATCCTAATTTATGTGGCATTCAGAAGACTGGTCAATCTGTCCTCCTGAGAAGCATAGCACAGGGATGCTGTTAGAACAACCCATGGTCTGTGGGTCTTGAGCTGCAAATGATCCCCATAATGTCCATCCTCCACAATCCAATGTAGGCTTCTTTGTGACCTCTCTCTTGGTTGCAAAGACATATACTGAGGTTCTGTGCTTGTCTGGTGACGATGTAACATTTAGGGTTTTGCTTTGTTTTGTTTTGTCTTTTCGTTGGAGCCATTTGCCATTTCAGTTAGACAAGGCAGCAATACTAAATCCTGTGCACATTGCTCTCTGACCCATTGTTCTTGACAGCTCACCCCTCCTAATTACAGAATGATTTACTTGTGCTAAACAGGGAACTCCTCTTCCTGTCCATTAATTCATTAACACAAGGTGCCCAAAGTACCAAGGCTGCAACCACAGCTTATAATTCAATGGAAATTTTGTCCCACTCTAAGGTGAAGGTAAAACCAATATTACTAAGACCTCCACCCCCACAGAGCTGCACAGACTTCTCCACAGCCACAAGGCATGCCCTGGAGGAGCCAGTCTTTTACCCACGCCATGTGAAGATTTTCTGTATGGTGAGTATATGACATCTATGAGGACATCAGCCCACTTTCCATACCATTGTCTCCAAGCTAATACTTCCATGGCTTCTAGCATGCACCCAAGTTCTGGGAGTTCAGTGACTCTGGTCATAAGACACGAGCCGTTTCTACTGGATCCCTTGACCATTCCACCTTTAGCATAAGCTGAGTTTTCTGGGTTGTCACAATGCAATGCAGGATTCTGCTAGCAGTGCTGACTGAGACCCAAATGTCAGTCAAACTCACACTGTAGTTACGTGTCTGAAAGTGAAAACTAGGCTCTTTCAGGGTGGAAGGACCCTAATGCAGTGAATGTGTGTTCTTCGCTCTTATCACTTGTCTCTGTCATTGCCAGGTTGAACAAAGAAGTGACACAAATAAGACTCAGGAAGTGGGACTCTGTTGTTTGTCCCCATGCATGAGCTTTATCTTTGCCACTGTTGTCATTTCGTTCATGTGTCTGTCTCTAATGTCTGCTGGATGGGTCATTATGTTGTCTTAGGGATAGATTCCTCTTCCCTGGACAGTGGAAATGTGTTGATATAAACACTTATCTCAAAGATCTTCATATAGCTATTAACACATATCAAAAAGATCTTCATATAGAGGACCTCCTGTAGACCATTTGCATACTCCCACCCTAGAATGCCAAGTCCCCAGTCTTCTAATCCTTTTTTTCTCAGCTTCACAAATCAGCCAGGATCTCAGGAATTTCTAATCACGGTCTTGTCCTTGGAATAACAGCTGCTTATTTGGAGTAGTTAGCAAGTCAGTGAAGCTTTCCTGCTCCACCTGGCATGTACAGGCTTAGTGCTCAGCTTCCTCAACAAGTCTACTTGAGTTTCTGTGTCTGCAGACTAAAGATGCCCTCTGGCTTCTACACCTGGCTATAGCGGCCCATTACTCTCAGCTGTTTATTTTCATCTTACGGAGTGTCAATAACCCTTAGCAACGGCCATCCAATCTGATAGCCTTGCAGCTACTATTCTCTCTGCTTTTCAAATGCCTGATATACTGTGCTCGCTAGCGCCTCCCGCTTCTGCCAATGAGTGTTCAGGTCTCAGCTGCTAGAGCCCACTCTGTCCCAGAGGCTTCTGTGGTCCACCATCCTCCACCGGAGAGATCCTTGTGTCAGTCAGAAAATGATTTACCTCAGGAAACAACTTAGAACCATCACAGATTAGTGCCACGGGAAACTGGGTTTCTTAAAACAGACGCATGGAGTTTAGGGCATGACTTCTAGCCAAAGGCCTGTGAGAAGACAGTGAGAAAGAAGGACCCGGAAGAACGGGAGCTGTATTGTACCACTGACTAAGTGCTACCCACCGTCACAGAGCTCCGCAACGGTGTTTGCGCAGCAGCCTTTCCCTGGGTCAGGCTGCAGTGCCAGAGCCTTTACTCTGGGGTGCAGGACCTCAACGCTGCCACCTGGCTACCCGGCTGGCAAAGGTGAGCCAGTCCTCTGCTGGAGGAGATGAGGGCTTGGGGCTGGCTATTAAGACATACTCCACAACTGGCTATCCTTTGCTACAAGTTCTTATGCTTAGCGCCCTGGGAAAGCCTTGTACCCACCCGCATTCCAGTCTGAACAGGAACAAGGCCAGACCTTCGCAAACAACGTTAATGGCAGTAGTTTAGGTATAACTAGAATCCCAGGCTCTTGATTGCTCTGCTCTGATTATCAATCCTCCTCTTTGCCCAGCTCCCCTTTATCAAATATATCTTCACCTTCAGGGTATGTATCTGTTGTGTATGACATCTGTATACTTTATGAATATTTCACTTTGTAGGTAGCTGCCCCCAGGCTTCAAGCAAAATGCCATGTGCCCTGCGGGTCTTCATTTAGATAATAATTAACTAAAAGGGAGAGAATGAGGACCTGCTGCGAGCCTCAGAATTGGCCCTGTTACCTCTCCCCCCTCCTCTCTTTTCTCCCTCCTTTCCTCTATTGCTTCCTCTCTGCACACACACACACACACACACACACACACACACACACACGGCCAGTCTCTCCAGCTGGGGTATCAGAGGCACTGAATGGCACTGCAGTGCTTACAGCATCTAATGGAAGACTTAGAAGGAGAGGTGATTTCAAGGACTCATGTAAAGGGCTCCAGCAGAGAGATTTCCCCAGACTTTGGCAAAACAGAGGAGGGGATATTATGGACCTGTGGGGGATTTGGGGATCAGGCAAAGTTTAACCGTGGGGGTGGGGCGAAATGTTGTTTGTTTCTTCAGAAAAGGAAAAGTCTCTACTCTGTGTGACCATGTAGTAGCACCCACCCCCCTCCAGGGGCTGCACAGCTGGGTGGCATGGGAACAACCTCCTGGAGGTGAGGATCCCGGGGAACAGGAGTTGAGTGTATCTGGAAGGGGTCTGGCCAGGTGTGCTGAAGTCTTTTGACACCAGCTCGTATTTGTAGGCACATGGAGCAGGGATCTGGATCTCAAGACCTAAGAACTGCCGCCACACATAAGGGGAGAGTGGCAAGATTAAATCAGGTAACAACAGAGCAGTCAGAGTAAGTAAAACCTGGTGGGTAGAGAGGTAGGAGGAAGTGAAATCGGACAAATACAGTGGCGCAGCTGGCAGTAAGGGGGAGGGAAGCATCAAGATCCTCAGGTTTCTGGCCTGAGCAAAACATAAAATAACAGAGAAGACAAGTTTGCACAGTAGGACTGCCACTATTTGGTAGAGATCTACAGGAAGCAGTTGTGTGTATGGGTTTAACCTTGAATATAATGCCAGTGCTAGAAATGCAAAGTTGAGAGGTTTTTGTTTTGCCTTCCAGATGTTACAGCCACACCGCTCTCATGCCTTTTGCTATTGGAGAGAGGGGTGACAGGTAAGATGCTGGGAATTTGCCTGGATTTTAAACCTGGCAGGAGGCATCCAGAGAACATAGTAAAATGTACTGTTCACAAGGAATTCTACTGAAAATCTCTCCCTTGGCCCATCAACAGGAGAAAATGGAGAACAAAAGTTGGCAAACATTGGGTTTTTTAAATAAATCATAATGAGTAATACTTGTATGGGCAAGCAATTAGAAGTGTAATTTTACTAAAACTGGGTGTGTATAAGGCCAAAGTATCACTCCAAAATGTGAGGCTCCCAACAATGGCAGAGATGACCTGAAATAACGAAGGCAATCAATGGGGCACAACCAGACCTCTAATAAATAGGTGTGTGTGTGTGTGTGTGTGTGTGTGTGTGTGTGTGCGCGCGCGCGCGCGCGCGCGTGCCTAAACACACACAATAGCAGAGCTGAGCTCTAGATAACTAGAAAGGAAGTGGAGTCTTTTAACAATGTACTACTCTATTCAAATGCTGCCCTCCAGACCAGAGACCCAGGCTTCACAGCTGCCCAAAGCCCCTGGGGGCTGGATATGTACATTGCAAGGGCTCCACCTAGTGGTACAAAGCGGGAGCACTCATAGTGTCTTAGCCTTAGAACAATTTTTCTTCTCAGAGATTAAAAAAAAAAAAAATGAGTGTGCTAGCATGAAAGTACTGTGTGTAAAATAGAGGTGATTCTGGCTTCATCCTGAAATACTTGTAATTCTGAATACCCATTAACAGTGGAATTATAAAAAATAAAATTGTGGCATCATACTAATTGTTGGGTTGTGTTTTTTTTTGCTTCATTTTTTTCTTTTTTCTTTTTTTTTTCTTCTGCGATTTAATTAATTTTGTCTGTGGCCTCCTGCCCTGTGTAGGGTTAGCAATTTAATTGTGGTTTCTTCCTCCTTTTTGTTCCTTTGCTGTCACAAACATAAGAAACAAAAGCTGAAGAAACAAAGGGTTCTTGGTTCTATCAGACACCTCACCTCATCTAAGCATCAATCTGCCTGGGGAAAAAATATTGACCAGTGATGAAGAAACCTTAGAAAGGATAAGTACAAGGAAAAGAAGCCTGGGATAATTACAGAAGCTGTCCACCATTCCCCCAAAAGAGATGCTACATTGTTTTCTCCGTCTGCAGTTTATTTAGAAACACACACACACACACACACACACACACACACACACATACACTTGACTGGCCAAAGACACTGCAAGTTAAAAGACTAGACAAAGGTGAAGCAAAAAGATGAAAGGATGCCAGGGTTAACCTGGTCAGTGCTTGGATAGAGTGAGGAAATTGAGGGTGATTTTTTTTTAATTATGTGTGGACAATATTTCAAATTGCTGAGCCTTAAGAAGATGGGAGCTGCTGGCAGGTCTGGAGGCTAACAGCTCCTCAGCAAATCCCCGAGGCTCTGCAAAACCTCCCTGTGGGAGAGGATCACAATTTTCAGTGCGTTCTGATGCTGACATGCTAATGTACAAAACAAGCTGATTGGTGGCCCTGCCCAAGGTGACTCAAGGATAAAGAAGGGATGGGTGAAAGCAGGCCCGCTCCTGACATGTGCACTATTAAATCAAAGAAAATGCAAAAGGGAAAGGCAGAGCAGGACGAATCTTTCTGCCCGGCAGGCAGATTGGCTGCAAAGTCTCCCCATCGTGTCTGCATGACACAGACCACATCCCTCCAGAATAGAACTCCACTCAAAATTCAAATGCTCCACCGCCTTTGCAGGCATATGCAGAAACCAGGATGTTGGCAACAGTTCTGATGGAGAGTGGTAGCTTGAGTACAAAGGGACAGCCGACTGTTTCACCCTATGAAAACCTCTATGTGAAATCAGAAATCAAACTGCAAGAGAACAACGGGAGCTCCAGCAAAAACTTTCCCTGGGCATAACAAAGAGTCAAACTGAGCAAAATCATAAATGCAAACCATCCACATCACCTTTGCCATGGGGGACGAGGCCCCAGAATGGAATTTAATGCCAAATTAAATGTTCCAGCTACTTCTCCCAGCAACACAGCTGTAAAACTAGAAAACAAATCAAGGCCACTGCTACTATTGCTGAAGGATATTGGCTGATGGAGCATACATAAGTGTATAGTAACCAGTTAATCTGGGTAAGGGAGGCCTTGGGCTTATGAGGTTTAAAGAGAGTAAGTGGGTAGTCATCGCAAGGGGCTGATCGTAGAGGCAAGGGTATCATATCGATCACATTTCTTTTTCCTCTGGCAATTCATTTTCTAAGAAGAGGCTTAGAAATCCCAAGACTTTAATCAATATGATTGGAAGACCATAGATTCTAAATGGAACACCTGCAAAGCAGAACTGGGAAGCATTTCTAAGGCAGGGGACTTCTATCAGATTAGCAATGGCTTCTCCTGCTTCCTTCAGGAACCGGTTTCGCTGCCACATTCAGGGGAGGGAATGTAAACAGTAACAGTCATCTTGGACTTGAATTCAGATCCTGGTTCCAATCTGGTCCCCATCTTTCCAAATTCTATGGCCTGGGGCAGGATCTCCACATAACAGCACCTGGATCCTGCTGTTCCTTTCTATCAACGTAAGATTGGGAAAGAGATTCACAAAATCTCTTGCTGCTCTATTATTTGAGGTGGGAACACTCTGAAAACAAAAAAAAAGATTATTCTGGGACTATATGGAAGCTATTGAAACTCATCCTCTAGATAGTGGCTATTTACTCTTTGTTCCATAGGTCGTGTTTGTTGCTCCTTAACAAAGGACTCTTTTCTGTAGTTTTAGTATATCTACATCTATATCTATATCTATATCTATGTCTATATATGTTAAAACACAATTTGCCTCTAGTCAAAATGCAGTCAGTTACCTTGCTTTCTAATTGCATTCCTAGAAACCTCATTCTTGAAAGTGGCTTGTGGAGAATTAGGTACCATTTCTGCTGTAGGAAGATTGCCATAATTGGGAGTTGTGTCCCACATCAAGAAATGGGCATCTGATAAATCACAGATGTCAAACACAACATGATATAAGAGCAGACACTTAAGCATAAACTTCTATAATCATTTAAAAGAGTCAAATTGTGCTCGAGCGCACATAAAATGGGCATAAGTGTATTGTACATGTTGATTATACAAGAGACCCCAATGTGCCATAAAATGTAGATAGACTGCATAAAACTCTAACATTAGTGGACTATAAATTCAACCTAAAGCCAGCATACTTGCTGGAACAGATTTAATTAAACATTAAGTGAACAATAATATGGTTTCTTCTCTTCGAATGTAGATGGTCTTGAGGCTGATTTGGCCACTTAAGTTATCTCATAAAGAACTAAAGTGAGCTGCAGCTGATGTCTTCCTTCTCCTTCTGATAAATTATTTTAACAAGCATGGGGGCAGGTTGGGCTATTCCAAAAGTGGAGCCATCACAAAGTAAGAGAAGAAAGGTCAAGGCACACACAGTAGCCTGTGTATTTGATGATAATGTGATGACATTTTCCACCAAATAAACATCATTTAAGCGAAAGCCTATCTAACATAACTCTCTTTCACCTCTTCTTGTCCCTTCCCATGGTTCAAAAGTGGACTCTGTGTTGGACCAAATATAGGCCAACCAATAAGAAAATGGTAAGTGTTAATTAAATCGCACCACATGACACTCTGTTGACAGCCATTAGAGACCTTCACACCTTATCAGAAAGCAGAAAACAATTACAAGTCATTAGAATGAACTTTTAAAAAGAATTTTAAAGCACTCTCAAACATAAGACAGTAATAGAAATGCTTATTGACTGTTCACAGCTCTTGTGGAAAACAAAATAAATAATTCCTCATCTTTTCACAAACATTACAGTTTAAAACTATTATATAATTGGATTATCATAGCTATCCTATTACATACAAGTCAGGCACTGTGATTTCTTGTTTCATGGTTGAACTAAAAAATATTAGGGATTTTAAAGCACTTCTTTGGGTTACAAAAGCTACAGTGAAGTATTAAGAGCTGAGAAATTATTATGGAGGTGCTGTGCACTACAGTACCTGAAAGAACCCATGAATCATAAAATAATGATGATGATGAAAGGCCAACTAGAGGCACCACTCCAAATAAGAGCCCCTTTGTATACGCAATTCATTTTAAGTCATTTAGAGTTTATGGCTATCGGTTCTCTGCAGGAGTATCCCTAAACAAGGTTATTATCACACAATGCAAAGACGTCTGTGTGTGTTTGTGTGTGTGTGGTGAGAAACAGTCTTGTTTTGTATGCTAGACTGGGCAAAAATTCTTAATCCTATTGCCTTAGCCTTCAAATGCTAAAATTGTGGGTACCTGGATCATACCCTTCCCCCAAAAAAATAAATTAAGAAAAGAAAAAACAAAAGAAAGAAAATCCCTGGTTTATTAGGAAACCCTTTCCTCATTTTTTCTAATTTGTTTCCAGAAGATAGTACAAATATTTGAAGATAACTTTCATGTTTCTTGGTCATATGATATTACCTTTAGACCTTTTTCCTCCTGGTGACCATATTATGCCACTTTAAAAATCAGGTACCCAAAAGCCACTTTTAAGAATGTTCTGAAAAGTATATAATAGTCTAAAATTTCTATTAACAGAGCTTTCTGTGCTCTGGACTAGAATTTTCATTAAAATAACTTAAGATAACAGTAATTTTTGGCAGGCACATCATGGTGTTGGCTCTTGTTAGGCTTTCATCAAAATAAAATATCTACTTCTTTTGCTATAATGTGCAATTGAGCCAGTTCCCTCCTATCATAATCATATTAGGTTGTGACATTTGCAAATTTGAAAGGCATATCTTTATGTGTTCAGTGGTTCTCAACAGGACTGCTAATGAAATTTGGATAGGAACATTCTTTATTGTATAGGACTTTCCCACATATTGTAAGATGCAATTAAATATTGGTGATAACATATTATTATCATTGTGACAATCAAGATAGCCCCATATTCTTCCATAAACCTCCTAGGAAAAAGATTCTATGGGAATTGAGAATCTTGATCAAAGTATTCATCAACCTGTTGCAGCACAACGAACACAGCCCCATGTCATATCTGCACAAACTTCCTTAATGTGGAAATGGGCTGATGGTGGACCTTGAATGAGTGTGATATCATCCAGTTACTCAGCCACATACAAGTATGATAGTGGACCTACAATTTCCTTCTTGCTCATAAAGACAAGATCAAATTGTTTCAAAGCTGCATATTAAAGGAACAGCAGAAGCAATGTGACAATCGTTGATTCTATTATATTATCATTGTGGAGCTTATCCTCAAAGTTGGTTCCCAGTGAATTATGCTGCCCACTACCTGGGACCTTGTAATCTCCTGTCTTTGGATATAGACTGACTATATGACCTGATTGAATCAGTAAGTGCCAGGTAAGTGATCCTTAAAAGATGAGACCATAAGCCTTGAAGCTTCGCCTTACTTTGTAGAATCACTCACTCCTAGGAGCTTATAATGGCCCCACAAAAAGAAATGTTTCCCTTGAGCCACTCTTCTAGTGACTGCCCATATAGTCATCCCCAGTAGAGCCTGATCTTTGAGTTATAGTTAACAAGGTGCCAGTCACAAGTGAAGCCATCTTTAACTTAAGAGACAAGCCTGTTTACTAGCTGAATTCCACTGAGTGACTCAACCAAGAGCTACACAAAGCAAGGATTTTTACATTCTCCTTTCCATATTTCTGACCCCCAAAATACTGAGATACAATAAAACTCAATAAAAGGGCTTATGTTCTTTTTCCCTTTAAGATTCATATGCAGCAGTGAATATGCAGTCATATATTAATCACATGTACTTATTAAGTCCCTATCATGATTCACCACATTGAGATTTGGAATAAAGTGGTGATGAAGTATTCAGAATCTCTGAACTAAAGAAGAACCAACAGAAACTAGGAGACTCAGAAACTAATAATTACAATAAAATGTAAAGTAGGAGGATAAAAGTGAGTTTTAAACACTATGTCAGCACAGAGAAAGATTCAGGAAAAAGTGATATCAGGAAGGGTCACATAGGCAAAAGAGAATTATCTAGGCAAAAAAAATGAACAAGGGTAGAGCTTCTAGGAGAAGAAAATGGGATGTGGTGACAAGTCTTTGAAAGACTCAGTTGCTTTGTCCTCTAGCTGGGTCAGGTCTTCCACAGTCTGAGAACCTTCTAGCAATCTACTCAAAAACTTCAAATCTCTGAAGAAAGAAATTGAGGAAGATATCAGAAGTTGGAAAGATCTCCCGTGCTCATAGATTGGTAGGATTAACATAGTGAAAATGGCCATCCTGCCAAAAGCAATCTATAAATTCAATGCAGTTCCCATCAAAATACCAACACAATTCTTTGCTGACCTTGAAAGAAAGATTCTCAGCTTCATATGGAGAAGCAAAAAACCTAGAATCTCCAAAACGATCCTGAACAACAACAGATCATCTGGAGGTATCTCCATCCCTGACCTCAAGCTGTACTACAGAGCAATAGTAATAAAAACTGCATGGTATTGGCATAGAAACAGAAAGGAGAATCAATAGAACCAAACAGAAGACCCAGAAATAAACCCACACACCTATGAATACTTGATTTTTGACAAAGAAGCCAAAACCATTCAATGGAAAAAAGACAGCATCTCAATAAATGGTGCTGGTCCAACTGGATGTCTACATACAGAGAAATGAAAATAGATCCACATTTATCACCCTGCACAAAACTAAAGTCCAAGTGGATAAAACCAGATACTCTAAATTGATTAGAAGAAAAAGTGGGGAAGACTCTAGAACTCATTGGCACAGGAGACTACTTCCTGAACAGGACACCAACAGCACAGGCTCTAAGAGCAACAATCAATAAATGGGACCTCATGAAACTGAAAAGCTTCTGTAAAGCAAAGACACTGTCTTCAGAACAAAACGACAGCCTACAGACAGGGAGAGGATCTACACCAACCTATATCTGACAGAGGGCTGATATCCAGAATATATAAAGAACTAGGGAAGTTAAAAAGCAATAAATCAATCAATCCAATTAAAAAGTGGGGTACAGAGCTAAACAGAGAATTCTCTGTAGAGGAATATAGAATGGCAGAGAAACACTTAAAGAGATGCTCAACATCCTTAGCCATCAGAGAGATGCAAATCAAAATAACCCTGAGATTTCACCTTATACCCATAAAAATGGCTAAAATAAAAAACTCAAATGACAACACATGCTGGAGAGGTTGTAGAGAACGGGGAACCCTCCTCCATTGCTGATGGGAATGTGAACTAGTACAACCACTTTGGAAATCAATCTGATGCTTTCTCAGACAATTAGGAATAACGCTTCCTCCAGACCCAGCTATACCACTCCTAGGCATATATCCAAAAGTTGCTCAAGTACACAACAAGGACATTTGCTCAACCATGTTTGTAGCTGCTTTATTTGTAGAAGCCAGAACCTGGAAACAATCCAGATGTCCATCAATGGAGGAATGGATACAGAAATTGTGGTATTTTTACACAATGGAATACTATTCAGCAATTAAAATAGAGGAAATTATGAAATTTGCAGGCAAATGGTGGGATCTAGAAAAGATCATTCTGAGTGAGGTATCCCAGAAGGAGAAAGACACACATGATATATACTCACTTATATAGACCTATAAGATAAGATAAACATAATGAAATCTATATACCTAAAGAAGATAAACAAGAAAGAGGACCCGGCATAAGATGATCAATCCTCACTTATAAAGACAAATGGGATGTGCATTGAATGTAGGAGAAAACAAATAACAGGACAGGAGCGTACCACAGAGGGCCTCTGAAAGACTCTACCTAGTAGTGTATCAAAGCAGATACTAAGACTCATAACCAAACCTTCGGCAGGGTGCAGGGAATCATATGAAAGAAGGGGGAGTTAGTAAGACATGGAGAGGACAGGAACTCCACAAGGACCAAATATATCTGGGCACAGGGGTCTTTCATGAGACTGTTTCTCCAACGAAGGACCATATATGGATATAACCTAGGACCCCTGCTTGGATGTAGCCCGTGTAGCTTAGTAACCAAGTGTGTTTTCCTAGTAAGGGGAACAGGGACTATTTCTGACATGAACTCAATGGTGGGCTCTTTGACCTCCCCACTCCCCCAAGGGAGGAGCAGCCCTGCTAGGCCACAGAGGAGAACTTTGCAGTCAGTCCTGAAGATACCTGATAAAACAAGGTCAGATGAAAGGGGAGGAGGTCCTCCCCTAGCAGTGGACTTGGAAAGGGGCAGGGAGGAGATGAGGAAGGGAGAGTGGGATTGGGAGGGAATGAGGGAGCGGGATACAGCTGGGATACAGAGTTAATAAAATATAACTAATAAGAAAAATAAATTTTAAAAATCATTAAAAAAATGAACAAGGGTAGAGCTTCTAGGAAAAAGAAATGTGACGTGGTGACAAGTCTTTGAAAGACTCAGTCGCTTTGTACTCTAGCTGGGCCAGGTCTTCCACAGTCTCAGAACCTTCTAGCTATCTACTCAAATTCTGAATCTAGCAGTGGATCAAGCCATTCCTTAGATCAAAGACTCCATGATCTGACGGGTGCTGGAAATGCCTTTACAGACACACCCAGAAGCATGTTTCCCTAATCTCCTGGACAATTCTTAATTTAATCAACCTGACAGCTAAAAATGGAGCCAAAGCTAGAGTGAGAAATAGACAATCCTGGTCATGTGAATGGAAGAAGATTATACAGCACTCTGAGATTGTGGCGCATGCCAACAGTTTGCCTAAAATTTCAGGAGAAATCTTCAGCCAGAACCATGCATTCATGCCACTCCCACATTCCTGAAGCTCAGAAAGCATGTTTGTGTTTAAGCTGCTAAGTATTCCAGTTTTTTGCGTTATGCAGCAGTAGACAGCTAATAGACCATGCTGAGAAGTTTGAATGTTATCCTGAAATTGATGGAAAGCCATTAAAGGATTTAAGTCAGTTGCTGACAATTTGCACGTTGGAAAGGTCATTAGATTAACAGTGGGAGGGTAAAGAGAAAAAGAAAAAGGGATACTATAATAATCCAGTCTTGAGCAGATGAAGAGGTATACTAACACAATGGGGAAAAATAAGAAAAGGAAACTTGAGTTCTACTAATGAGACAGATTTCTGGCTTAGACAGTTCAGGAAAAAAGGTCGTACTCAATGAGAAACAGAACACAAGAAAGAAATAAGATTTGGGGTTTTCAGCAAGGGTGGTTGATGTATATCTAGAACCCATGAAACAACTCAGAGGAGATGTGGGGACACGAGGTATGTAAGCCTGGGGCTAGGACTGGGCGGACCATAGTACAATCAGCAGGTCAGTGGTGAATGAAGTCCCGGATTAGAGAAAGCTCCTGTGGGAAGCTGTAGTGAGTCAAAACAGAAGGAAGCAGCAAAATCCAGACCTGCTTGCTGGCTGTTTCCCCTTTCCCGTAAGACCTGAGAACCTCAGCCTCTTCCTATAGACAGGGGTTATACCCATTACGCTGGGATGTGAGCTGAGTACTCTTTATCTCACATACAAGGGGAGGCAGGAAAGCCTGGAGGAGTAGGAGATCTGTTCCCACCCCCCAGGGGGATGTTTGAACCTGCAGATAGCACCAAACCCTACAAGCACTGTACTTTTTCCTGATGGTTGTTACCATGGATCTTAGAGAGCTCACATGCAGTATTTTTTCTTTTCATCTTTTCAAAGAAATAACTTTATGAGTATGAAAAAATCCCAAGCTGCCCAGGTAACTAACAGAGAAGGATCATATTTTTGCAGCATGGACAACTTACTTACTGGGGGTTGAGGATATTAATTATACTAGGCAGAGTATCTGCCTAGTATACAACCCCAACTACTGAAAAACTAAAAATATAAAAAGGAAAAAAAGAAGGAAGGAAGGGGAAATACTTTAGGGCTTTCCTTTGGCATACCCAAAGAACCCCATCACTACCCTTGTGCATTCAATCTGTTTTTAAATAAATAATAATATCTGAAAACAAGCACCGTGTCACCATGGCAATTGTCAGATAAGCAAGGTGGCCACTGCATGACTAGCAATGAGGCACTAGAATCACTGGATACCCAGAAAGGTTGATAATTCATGTTCCAGGCAGAAGAAAGGAGCATACTGTGAGATAGCGTGATACTAATCACAACAATCTACAATTCAAACTTTACAAATCATTGACACCAAAGACCTATATACCCCAGGAGTGAACCCATGGATAAAGATAGATTACTGTTTTCTAATATAATTTTCATTTCACTTAAATCAAACAACAACAACAACAAAAACCCTGCAAGTTGGGATCGTCTTTGCAGAATCATAAAAGACTATCGTCAGACACCCAAGATTAAGGATCTCCATCAAGTACACAAAGAAATAGAGAACAATTTTGCCTTTGGGTTTGGAACCCAAGCAATGTTGCCAGGGAGAGCCTGGTCACAGACAACTCCCCAAGACGGAAGTGTACCAACCACAAGAAAAAACAGATGAAAGAGAAAGATGGTAGATATCTTTATTAGTAAGTGTTCCTCAGAGAAATGGAGTCACTAGAGTATACAGTCATAAAGAGAAAAACAATTATGTTGGGGAATTAGGTCACATAGTTGTAGAGGATGGCAACCCAAAGTCTGCTAGCTAGGCCAGGGCTTGGAGACCCTGGAAGGAGCTCAGTTACATAAATCCAAAGCCAGCAGACTTCCCATTCAACTTTTAAAAATCTCTCTCTCTCTCTCTCTCTCTCTCTCTCTCTCACTCTTGCTCTCCCCACCCCATGGTGGGGGTGAAGGGGGATGGGACTCCAGCACATGAGTAGAGATCAGAGACAGTCTTCAGTGTTGGTCCTATCTACCTCATTTGAAACAGGGGTTCTTATTGTTCACCGCTACAGTCCACAAGCTTTTAGGGATCCTCTTGTTTCCATCTCCCATCTCCCATCTCACTACAGAAGTGCTGAGAGTGCAGTTCTAAAACTATTGCATAGTTTTAATTTGTGTTATTCCAGGGACCCAAGGTCAAGTGCTGAGCTCTCACAAGTCCTTAACTCAGTGAGTCATCCCCTGAGCCCATAAGTCACCCTTTTAATTCATAAAGGCCTTCCCATAGCTGTGTAAGACCCACTCACACTACAAAGAGAAGTCCAATTTATATAAAGACTATCAACATAAATGCTATTCTCATCTAAAATCACGCCATAAAAACACCAAGAATGACAGTTGCTGGACATTTAGATATCATAGTCATCAACTTGATCACTGAAACTGACCAGTATAATATTTAGATACCTCCACATGCTAAAGGATCTGCTTTAGATTTATTATTGAATTCTCTGTATTATTGAATTCTCCAGTAGCATACCCTACACATAGTAGGTACTCAACTAAATGATTCCTAATGATAACCATAGTCAGACCAGTCCATTGGCAGCAAATTTGACAAGAATGACAACAAAATCACATAAGGGATCCTTTTTTCCCCTGCTGTGTTTGTCAAGAAGGTCAATAAACAGAGCACGCTAACAATTATGTGCTTTTCTGGCCACATTCCTTGCCCTGTGGTTTTCACAGCGGCAGACAGTAAGTTGGAACAGTGCCTGTCATGAATGTCCCTTCCCCCACCTGTAATGAACCATCCTTGGGGGAGTGCTGCCCAAGTCTTATGACTGCTGTCAAAAGTGAGAATAAAATGTCCTGGGAAGAGATGAATTTGTCTGTGTCCAAGAAGGTATCCATCATTTTTTTTTATGTGTATTTGTTTTGCCTTCCCTTCAGGGGAAAGTGAGAGGAAACTCAATGAGTTTTTCTCACTTACAGGAGATGTGAAATTCAAAATGGGGTAACTGTAGGAACCACTAAGGCCTTGATGAGCTAATGAAGTAAACAAAGGATCTCCAACGAGAGCCAGGAGCACAGAATGTATTCATTGCGGAAAGGTACCTGGGCTAGGAGGAGTTTCCTCTTCTGGTTCAGTTTTCATCCACTATGGTTTGTGCCACAGTGGACCAGTAAGAGATAGGAAACTGCATAGCATCCTTAGTTCCTAAATGCAGGCCTGTTGAGGTTTGGGAAGAGGGTAACAGTTGCTGTTATTAGTTGGTTGGTTTTTGTGATTTATTGTTATTGTTATCATTATCAGTATTTATTATTCATTCTGTTTATCCCTAGTTAAAAACATATTAATCTGGAACTCACAACCTATAAGCACTAAGAAATGAATTTAGAGATCTGTGACATCCACATGCCATTACCTTCTTGCTAAAATTGAGCACTTCCCAATAATTTGAGTAGATACAATACTCACAAAGATGTATCTGTGTGAGAATCCACAAAGTACTTTTATGTTCACTTGTCCTTCATTGTGGGCCTTGCACAGATGGACTAGTTCATACAGGTTAATATAGCCCTTTTTCTCAAACTATGTTTACCAGTAATAATAATAATAATTTTATACACACACACACACACACACACACACACACACACAATGTACTTTGATCTTTCTACAGATCTCTCCCCAACAATTTAGAGGCAAAGAATAAAAAAAGTAAATAAATCCTCTTCCCATATCTTTAAGAACAGATAAGGATTATTCTTCATCTGAATACCAAATTACAGACTCCTCAGCAAGTATGGTGGTGTATGCCTGTATTCCCGGTTCTCAGGAGCCGAGTCAGGGGGATCACAAGTTCTATGCCAACCTGGTTCATGTACCAAGACCATCCTTAAAAATCAAACTTTGGGCAGAGTGCAGGGAATATTATGAAAGAAGGGGGAGATGAAAGACCTGGAGGGGACAGGAGCTCCACAAGAAGAGCAACAGAACCAAAAAATCTGGGCACACGGGTCTCTTCTGAGACTGGTACTCCAGTCAAGGACCATGCATGGAGATAACCTAGAACCCCTGCACAAATGTAGCCCATGGCAGCTCAGTGTCCAAGTGGGTTCTCTAGTAAGGGAAACAGGGACTGTCTGCAATATGAACTCAGTGGCTGGCTCTTTGATCACCTCCCCCCTGAGGGGGGTGCAGCCTTACCAGGCCACAGAGGAAGACAATGCATCCATCCTTCATGAGACCTGATAGGCTAGAGTCAGATGGAAGGGGAGGAGGACAGCCTTGGGGAGGGGCATGGGAAGAGAAGAGGGAAAGATAGTGGGTTTGGGAGAAGGAGAGGGAGGGGGCTACAGCTGTGATACAAAGTGAATAAGTCATAATTAATAAAAAATTTTAATTTAAAAAAAATCAATAGGAAGGGAGGAAGGAAAAGAGGAAGGGAAGGAGGCAGGCAGAGAGGGAGAGCTTATAGAAACCAGTTATTATGTTTTTCTTGCATAGCTATAGAAAGCCCTGTCCCTTCTCCAGGCAAAAGCACTAAAGTCATGTGTAAATCTGTCTTCATCTTGTTTCTCAGCTTTCCCACTAAGTCCTTGCTTCAAGTTTCTCTGCCCATTGCCTCAAATTTCTCAGCTGCTTCTCAGTGCTGTTGCAACTGTCATCCATATTCTTCCTACCAAAGTGCAGACATAAATACTTCCATTTACAACTCCCTAAGCACAGCTAACATGGAGCTATAATATTTTAATACATAACTGAAAGAAAGTACTAAAGGGGGAAATTTCAATTAGGCTCTTCCAGAATCCATTGTCATGGAAGGCCTGGGTAGTCATTGCTCTTCTCACACTTTCTGCTGTGTGAGCTGAGTTCACTGTCCACTTAGGACAAGACAACCCAAAACTCTTTTGACTTCCCTTAAACACTAGTCACACATCCTAATTCTCAGGCTCCAACCAAAGGAGTCAAATAAAACTTGCTCCCTTCATGACATTCTCCCCAAATACACTCAACAAGACACCCTTAAGTATTAAGTGGAATAATCAAAGGCTGGATCTGAGTTTAGATAAATTCTCTCATTTTAAGACTATTTTTTAAGAGTAATTTCTGTTTCAAAATGAATAAAAAGACGACTCCATCCAGTACCTAGGGTGTGCCACAGGACAAATGGAAGCATCTGCCTTAGAATATTGAGGCTGCTAATGAGTCACCAAATGGCATGTTTGAACAATTTTAAGATCCATTTTTCTACCTCACAAAATATGGAATATTCAAACAGCATTTGGGAGACGTTGATTCCTGTTAAGAGAGCCTGAAGAAAGAACTTTGAAGACTGGTATTCTCAGGGGAGATTAGGGAAGCCTCTTTGGAAGAGGTGTCATTAATGTTAAAATGAGGGATAGGTTGACATTCTCTGTGGAGGCTGCAGAACTGCTAGTCTTTTCATCCTGTGGGTGACGAAGAATCGTGAGTATGGGAGTCAGAATGCTCTGCTAGGCCCATCTCACCTCCATTAGTTTTATTGAACCTTGAAATGGCTTTTGAAGTTAACAATCACCCCAGAGGATACAAAGTTAGACACTTTAAAAAAAAAAAAGACATTAAAGTTTTGTAAGTTTCCAGTTAATCCATCAAATACATTTCAGTCTTAGGTAGCAGTGTGTAAACTCTATCAAGGGCATCTGAGGTTCCCTTGAAAACATCTATAGCCAGACAAACAGATAACACTTACTAGAGATAAAGAGAGTCCAAAGAAAGCTGAGGACTCACCTTCCAGGCAAGGTGTGTTCATTAAAGGACAATGTTTTGTTGTTGTTGTTGTTATTTTGTTTATTTGTGTGTTTTGTTTTGTTTCTTCTGAGATACTATTGGTGCTGGGAAAAAGGAGAAAAGAAAAACAGAATGAAGAATAATAATCCCCAGATCATTTACAACTCGTCATTCTTGCCCTGTGCATTTGTGACCTGTGAAAGGGTCTTCGTTCATTTCATGCAAACTGTCTCAAACACTCAGAAAAGAAGCCTAAACACACGCTGCTTCTTTACGTAGCACAATTAAAGAGGCAAGAAAGACAAGCAGAGAGTCAAATTGCTGACTCTTTCCTAAATGACAGAGGATGGTACCCGGGGTGCCTACCAAATAAATAGTAAAGAACAAAGTGTTGGCAAGTTCTCATCCAAGTTCTGTGTATTTTAGGAGAAAAGTTTTAAATTAGTGATGGGTAATGAATTATTAAGACAACTCCGTTGCTAATTAAAAGAATAAATTGGTCTTGCTGGACCTCTCAGCCCCTCTAAAACCCTTTGTTTGCAATGTTTTTTGCTTGAGAAAGTTTTCAACCTCAGCTGTGCCGAAGTTGTGAGGGAAAGTGTCAGCAAAGATGGGTTGCACTGCCTGGGCCCCTCTTCAGGGTGAGGTTTCTAGGTGTGTCTGCAAATGTTGTCTGTAGTATGCTTTGACTGAATGGTGTGCTTTGGGTCTGTGCCTCTTTGTTCATTGCTGCAGTACCAAACATCTAGGAAGATCTCATGAATCTGGCACTGGTATTCTATCTGTCTAACTATCTAGTTACCTATCTATCTTTCTATTTAGCCACCTATCTATCATGCAGCATGCACATGGTGGGGAGGAGCAGGGAGAATAAATGAATGAATATACTTCTGTTTGGTCTGCCTGTGGAGGTCTGCCTTTCCATAATCCCAAGAGTGAGTCAGCCGGAGTCAATAGCAGGTAGTAACAGAAGTGATCAGTATTAATCCGGCAGAGGAGGTCAAGAGATTTTTGTCCTGCGCTACAAGGACATATTGACCTGCAGCCAGGTCAGCACATTCCCTCTCTGACATCCCTCCTGAGAAGACATCTAAAACCTGTCCTTGATTATGCTCGTTTGGGAACGAGGAGAAGCAGTTGATGAGACCAGCCAATGCTCTGTGAGGAGCGCTCAGCATGCTCTGCTGAAAGCCACCCGAAAGCTGTCTCTCCCTGTGATCCTGGACTCGATGCACTTGTCTCAGACTCCTGGTGATCTGGGGCAGCACATTATCTGATATTGTCCGAGGCCATACCACTTAGGAAGTTTTGCTTATGTCAACATTATGCACAGCACACATTTTTTTTTTCTTTTGCTGGGGGCAGCTGAAAGTAAGTGACACTAATTTCTATTCTGCAGTTATCCAAATATTGCAGTCACAACACAATCCATAAACATAATGACTACTCATCAATAAAACACAGGAATGTCTGGGAAACCATAATTGTCACCCCCAAAATTTAAAAAATAAAAAGAAACAACAAAAAATGCTGGCAAATGGTAGGTCCCTTATCTTAATTACAGGCTTATTTGCATTTAAATGAAGGTTATTCTATAATTACTACTGAATGTTTTGTGTTGAAGTTGAAAACCCACTCTGCAGGCTGTCAGCCCATTTCCTTTTCATTTTCTCTTGTCATTCTTCTTCTCTGTAATCGTCTGACACAGGCAGGCATGGAGGGGTGCTGGCTCTTAATTCCTTTTCCAGAAAACATCACCACCTCAGGGCACCTTGTGAATGGTGGGGCACCACGCCGCAGGACGGCAAGGTGGTGCCAAGAGGATTAGAGAGACTTCCACACTTGGTAAACAACACAATAACTACCAACTTGAGAGGGCATTATCTCAGGCTGGCTCTGAAGTAACTGGGATGAGGAGGAGTCACATTCCCTCCTCTGTGGGCCACTGTACTCTGCACCACCCTACCACTGGTCCCACAAATACAGATTCTCCTTGCTTGCAACAGCCGTGTTCTTTAGAGTCACCACAAATACTAGAGAACAAACACTAAAGTCTTGCTAGAAGCAGGAAGTAGAAAGCTGGGTTCCTGTATGCCTTTTGTCACATTGTTTGATGTGTGCTTACGTTTAAACAAATTTGGTTTAACATACAATGTTGATTCTTTAACATTTAACACATGCCCAGTCACACAGTAACATTTACCTGAAGGAAGCTCATCTAACAGATCCAGAAGGCACATCTCCGCCTTCTTGTGAACAGGAGAGTATTTAGCACTGTGCTTTCTCAAACAGCAACACCTCCAATACAAACACAGGAACACAAACCCATGAAACTAAATACATGCTCGTTATGGAGGGGAGCTGAAACAAGAAGGCAGAGTACTACCTTTTCCTACCTCAGCTAGAGTTAATTATTGGTAAACAAAGTTTGTTTTTATTTTGGGGGGGGAGGAGGGTGTTTTTTGTTTAGTTTAGTTTAGTTTTTTCATGCAGCTCTGCCCATGTCTGTAAATTACTGAAAAAGCACTATCCACCTGAACCAATCTGGAGGACACAAATAAACATTAATGAGGAAGTGGGTTTTCAAATACAAAGCTATATATAATACAGATGAACCATTCTTACCCAGAATTCTTTGTGTCATTTGCAAGCTGTGTAGATGCTATGAGAATAGACACAAAAGTGATGATACCATCACTGTGTCTACTCTCTTCAGATAGAGAAGCAGAATACAGGGCTAACTGATAAAACATTAAAAAAAAAAAAAAGTAATGACCAGTCACATACCATAAGAGCCATGGGGAAAGAGGAAGGACATCAGAGGAGGAAGAAAACAGGAAACAGGCTGGGAACCTGCCACAGAAGGCTTCTAAAAGGTTCTGCCCTGCAGACTATCAAAGCAGACACTGAGTCTTATGGCCAACTGTTGGGCAGAGTGCATGGAATCTTATGTAAGATGTGGGAAATAGTGAGATCTGGAGAGGACAGGAACTCCACAAGGAGAGCAAAAGAACCAGAAATGTGAACACAGGGGTCTTCCCAGAGACTCATACTCCAACCAAGTACCATGCATGGAGATAGCCTAGAACCCCTGCACAGATGTAGCCCATAGCAGTTTAGTGTCCAAGTGGGTTCCATAGTAATGGGAAGAGGGACTGTCTCTTTGATCACCTCCCCCTGAGGGGGGAGCAGCCTTACCAGGCTATAGAAGATGACAATGCAGCCACTCCTGATGAGATCTGATAGACTAAGATCAGAAGGAAGGAGAGGAGGACCTCCCCATCAGTGGACTTGGGGAGGGGGGTTCGTGAAGAAGAGGAGGGAGGGTGGGATCGGGAGGGGAGGACGGTGGGGAGGAGGGACGAACTTATGGGGGGATACAAAGTGAATAAAGTATAATAAAAATAAATAAATAAAAAGCTAGATAAATAGATAAATAAATAAATAAAAAGAGGCAAGGAGAATACAAAGGATGTTGAAATAAAAAGTACTGCAGAATAGAAATAGCTTGGTTTTCATGAGGTCATATTTTTCTTAAGCCAGAAGAAGCTCTGCAAATGGTTAGAAGAGAGATCCAGACAGAGGAAAGACATTATAGACAGTACAGAAAAGACCCTGCCCTCAGTACTTGCGTTTCACATACCTCATAGGTGTGACCAGAACCTCTGTGAAGGGAGAGGCGTAGAGGGGGTGGCAGGAACTTGGTCTGAAAAAGATATCAAGAGCTAAGGAAGACAAATATTACTTAGGTACTGGGATTCGTATCTTAAGGGCAGAGGTGTCTCCTGGTGCCCAAGAAAACAGCATGTACTTCACTCCCTGTCAGCACTGATTTACTCACTAAGATCCCTGCAAACTCTGATGGGTGTTTATCATGTTTGTTCACAAGTGAATTTCTTGCATTTAACAGAGAGCCCCACAATATGATCACCTAAATGAAATTTGTGTCCTGTTTTGATCTGGTTTGGTTTGGTTTGGTTTGTTTCACTTAATGAGAAATTCAGATGGCGGCAGTTGCTAGCCCAGGTTGACTGGCCCTGGGATATCAAAGCAAAGCTCTCTAGACTTTGTTGGTCTTTGCTTCATGATTGTACTACTGCTGCTCTATCTTCAGTTACTGTATCCCAGTTTCAGGATCAAGGCAATACAAAATGCATGTGCCAATGGAGTCCATTCCCCTAAATGTTTTACTCTAAACACTTTTCAAAGCTGTACCCAATGACTGTTGGTAGTAATTTGCTCCCTCTTTTGTCTGTCTTCTTACAGTTGCAAAGGAGACCAGAAGGTGCATTTTTTTATAAATGGCTGCTTGTGAGGGACTGTAAGAAATGGAGCCATCAAGTAACAAGATGTTTCACACATTGGGGTAGAGCTCACGGTCCAGCCAGTACCTTGAAAACGAAAGAGGAATGAGGAGCAACAGTCTCTTGGAGACTTTCATAATAATCACATCAGGTCTTGGAGATAATGAAAAAAAATTCTTCCAAGTATGTACTTAAGGGGAGGGTGTGTATATAGGTTATGAAACTAGGAAGGAGACCACATGAAGGTGATAGAAAGGCCTCAGGGAAGATAGCATGTGACAATCGTGTGAAAGGTATTGGGATGCACGGGGAAAAAGAAGCAGGAAAAATAACAACAACAACAACAACAAAAATATCATTTTGTAACGTCATAATGAAACCTAAGGCTGCACATGCTATTTTAAACTTTTAAAAGATCAGACCTCTACTCTTGCCTGATGCGTCTAAAACAAAAAGGGGGATCTGTAGAGAGCTGCGGAATGCTATGCCTTAAAGAAGGAGCTGGTTTCCACCTTCCACCTTCCCGATGGCGAGTCCTCTCTGTCACGAACAATTCCACACTTGGCCAAGGCCAAGGATCTGGCTTGCTTCCATGTATGTGGACCTATCTGCATTGCCCACGTGGCACGCTGGGGTTGGCTACCCAAAGGCTATTTAAGCTGTGGGCTGGCTTTCCCCAGGGTCAGATGATTGTTCAAGGTTCCTGAATAAACTGCATTGAAAAAAAAAAAGTGAAATATGGTGAAATATTAACATTGTGGTTTTTTAAAATGGGACAAATACCACAGCAAAGAACCTATTTTCATCCCATCCCCTTCCATCAGTTAAATCCTTATTGTCAGGATAAAAGACTTCTCGTGAGCCAGTAACAAATGCCCAAGACTAAAAACATAAAATAAAAAATAAATCAAGCACTCCCTTTTAGCCTACACAATACACACAACCACATTCTGAAATGAAAGTCCTCTCTTACTGAAGACATAAGAGAGTTGGGAGCCAGTCAGCTGAGCTGAGAAAGGGTCTTCTGAAGGAGTGACACTAAGCTATGACCTACAGGATCAATGGGATTCAATTAAATAGCAAGGTGAGGGAGATCAAGAAGAGTCCACTCCCAACATCCTTTGCAAATGTCAACACATGAAAATTAAATCAGGGCAAATGCCATGCTTAAGTGATAAGGGAAGCAAAGAGACCATCTTGCTTGTCTTTGTTAATTTATCAGAAACTCAAACCTATTGGAAAGCCCAGTGATACTCTAGTTGCTTAGAGCCCTCTTTGGACATATGCCAATGCTAGTACTCTGAGTTCCCTGGGGCCCTCTCAGCTCTGCACTTGTGTATCCTTTGCTTTGGGCATTGGCCATTGAAACCAAACAGGCAGGTAGCAAAGCAGCCGACTGTGCAGCTTGGCTTTTCTGTGTTGAATTTGCATAGAGCAGGTGGCTCTCGCCCTGTGTAGGACAGAGAAGCTGCTATCCTTTGCTAACCTCTGCCAATTTTGCTCCTCCCATGCTTCTGCCTGCTGTGCTCTGTTACTGCCCAAGCACAGGTAGTCACCTGGTGCAGCAGATGTCCCCGATGGCCATAGTGCAGATGTCCCCAGGAGTCTCTCTATATGGGAATCTTCCACACAGCTGATGAGGAAGGCTTTCCAAATAAAGATCCATCATGCCCTTCCCCTACTGAGGAACCCAGGAGGTTGACCTATGGAATATGGTCCAAACTCTTTAGCATGACATAAAGAATCTCTCCAGGCTACATTCTCCCCAATTCACCTTCTTCCATGCTTAAAGCCCACTCTCACTTGCTACACTTGCTGCTTGTCATTTTCTAAATGCAGCACTTCCCCTTCTAGCTCCCAAGGGTGTGGACAGCCTATATTCTCCTCATGGCATCCTAACACCCAGGTTGTATATGTCCTTCTCTGATAGGCCTCACAGTGCACTCACAGGGGTGGGGGTAGCTCTTTGTTTGCTCTTTTCTTTCCCTCTGGGAAAAGCCTTGCCTTCTCAAGTCTTTGGCTGTAATGGCCAGTGTGATTATCAGCTTCATGGTTCTCAGAATCACTTCAAGACAAAGCTTGTGAGGGAGCTTCTAGATTGAATTAATGGAGGTACAAAGACCCACCCAAAGTGTGGGCCATGCCATTCTATAAACAGGTTCTTGAATGAACACGAAGAGAAAGCTAGGTAAGCCTGGTGAGTCTCTGCTTTCTGACTGCAGATGCAATGTGACCCGCTGCCTCAGGCTCATGCCGCCATGCTTTACCAAGTGTGATGAACCCAAACTTCAAACCTTGATCCAAAATAACCCTTCCTCCCTTAGCTTGCCTGTGTCAGATCTCACAGTAATGAGAAAATCTATTATAATACAAGTATGCTTGCATATATTTCTTTGTATAACCAATTGCTTTGCTGGGCTGCAAATTTCATAAATACAGGAGCCAATTCTAATCCCGTGTGGACACTCTACACCTAGCATAACCTGGCACATTTCAGGTGTCCAATTTTACTGTGAATAACCAGTGGAAAATGAATATATATGAATTTGGGGCATGCAGTAACCTCTGTCTTCTGCAGAGCAATCAGCACAGACCCCCTTTCTTTCCAAAATCCATGGAGACACTATTGGGTGGCTTCCACCTGGGAACATGGGTGGTGCCTGGGCCAGTTTAACCATGTGATTCTACCTTAATATCATTCCCGGCTTCCCTGAAACACCCCTCAATGGAGTTCCCTGCCATTACTCCTTACTGTTTTTCTTTGCTTTGTTTTTCTTTTTGTTCCAGTTCACAGGGAATGAGCTTCAGCTCAAGAATTAAGCAGCTGAGGGGGCTCCACATGGATCGGAAGTAATCGTGGGCCTCTCCAATGCTAACTTCATCTCCCGCCTTTGTTTTGTTTTTTTGTTTCTTTTCGAAACAGGATCTCACTTTAGATATTCTTGGCTCGGCCTCCCAGCCTGTGCTACACTTACCCCAGTTAATCACTTCTATGGTTACATGTGCTTGTGGGCCTAGAGGCTGTAAATTATTGCGTAGAATAGACACAGACATCCTTCACAGACTCTCCTATCCTCCCCCCAAGCCTCAGCTAAGAATAGTTCTACCCTGGCCCTGCTGAAAGTCTGTTGCTGTCCCACCCCACTGTCTAAGGCGGAGAGGGAGGCTGTCATCGGCAGCTGAGGCTGTGTTCCTCTGACACTGTCACTCCTCTCTTCCATCAGTCTTTCTTCCCCTTTCCTCACAGGCGCTTTATCTGCTCCTCCTTTGAAAGGCGGCTCTGCAGCACGTTCTCCACCCGACAGGTGTGGGGAATGACCTGGACCCTCCACTGGGGGCCGTTTGCTTTGATGCTGTGGCTTTATAGAGCGTCGTTTGTATTCAGCCCTTCCCCCCTGCTCTTGCCCAGTGTGTTTTGATGAGCTTCTCTCTGCACTCATATTGTCTCAGTCGTTAACCACCCATTTGCAAGTCTGTAATTTACTTTTGATCATTCATTTTATGAAGCACACGGGGTAAAAAGCCGATTCTGCGCTCCCCTTCCTTCTTCCCAGCTTCCTCAGTCTGCTTTGCAGCTAAAGATTCTTTCCCATTCACATACCCCATGACTTTATCAGGTCACAGAGCTCTGAGCCACCTCGACCTCCCCAGGAGAGGTTTTCTTTGTGATTCTGTCTTCAGAGGTGGTTCCTTAGCTCTCCCTCACCTGCTCTACCGGGATTAGCTTCTCTGGGAAATGGAGTAGTTGGGGGGGGCATTTTTGTGTGTGTGTGGGTTTATGTATATGATAGTCCTGACAGCAGGAGGAATGTCTAGCAGAGCGGATAGGATTGTTATGCCAAGAGCTAAACCCCAGAAGAGCTACAATGCTGGAGACCCAGCAACCCCAGGCTAGCTCGTATTCCACAACCATCTTCTGTGTGGTCAGAAGCAGCCTCAGCCCAGGATGAGAAGGCAGCTGCCAGCCCTGCCAAACAGGAGCTCTGTAGACAGGGCTGCATGCATTTTCTTGCAGTGGACATCAGCAGCAGATAAAACCCAACTCCTCTTCTCACAAACCAAAAAGGTCCATTTGAGCTCAGCTCCTGGGGATTTGTTCCCTGGGCATTTGTTTTCTGCCTTTTTTTTTTTTTTCATTGCAAACATTAGCTAGGGCAGAAATGCATCCTCATATGTATTCTCCATTGCAAAGGTCTTCATGGAAACATTTCTGACTGATGTGGTCTTGGGAAGTTTATAAGGCTTGCTTCATTCAAGGATATTCCCCTCATATCCACGTCAGGTAGCCCTTTTTGGATGTCCAGGCACTATTGTTCCTATAGGCTTCTTCCTATAGCCTTCTTCCTCTTACAGCCTCCTAAGTAGAGTCATTTCTATGATCACACATTGCATGCTCTCCCTTGTATAATCCAAACTGGGAGCTTTTGAAAATATAAGGAGATAGTAAACATGTATACCCAGGGAGGCAGCCATAAAATTATCTCAACTGCCTCTGCTCACCAGGCCCCACCAGAGTGGCTGTTCCCAAATTGAAAAGGTACAGAGTTTCTCCTTTCCCAAGATTGTACTTGCATCAACATAAGTGATTTAAATTTAATGCAAGTTTTCATGCAAAAGGTGACCTAAGTGTTGATGTAATTGCATATGCCACAATACAGCCGGAAGTCAACGTTTTCTTTGAATGTGGTCTGAATTCATATGAGGATTTTCAACAGGACACTGTCTGCTGCTGAAATGAAGCAGTGTTTTTGTGGTGGGTTGGTTGATTATTTGGTAGTTTGGTTATTCGATTCTTTGGTTCTTTGGTCGGTTAGTTGGCTGCTTGCTTCATTGGTTTTATAGATAGAATGGTTTGCTCCAATTGCCTCAGATGTATGCAGATCATTTCTGGACCAATGCCTCTCTCTGTCAATGAAAATGTAAAATCCATGGAGAAGAAGACAAAAGGGGTTGGTTAGGTAAAAGGCTTTCTCCTTCAAGGGATTGGGCGTCTAGGCTTCTTAGATGCAGTTCTGAGCTGCTACCAGCTCCAGATCAAAGTCTTAATCCATCAACAATACATGGCAGAGAACTTTCGACTGGGATACTCAGCAGCAAGATGTCTCACTACAATGGGAACACTGACTGTATCACCAGGACCCTAAGCAGTGCTGAGGTTCACCTCAGAAGATGCCATCAGGCGTCTCCAAGCAGATCCAATGCTCCTCCTCAACCCCTCTCTGTGAGGGGTATAGCCTTCTAAAAAATACACTGGAAGAAACTAGTAAACCTGGCATATCTTTGCTGCTAGTTAGTATCCTTCAAGGAAGAAAATATATATCTTAAAGGAAAAACTTCCTGACCAAACTTCTACATGCATCCAGAGTATTATTACTTCAGTTACCATGAATCACAACTTCGTGGAAGCGCCAGAGTACCCTAAAGTTACAGCAGCCAAATCAAGAAAATACCCTGAGGCTCCTCCATAGCTGTCCCATAGATCTGGCCCTATCCCCTTATCTCTTATGGCATCTGACACTGTTCCTCCACAGGGCCCTATTCTCTACTGGCCAGAGTACAAGTTCTTTCTTCTTGTTGTTCTTGTCCACCATAAACACAGGGCTTAATGTTTCCTCCAGTACCTGAGTGTGCTATTCCCTAACATAAATAGACCCACAGTGATCCTCCTTTTCAACCTGCCACCACCAGTCACATCACATTCCACAGTCATACAGTGATTACGGTCAGTGTTTCCTAGGTTCTGCTTTTTCTCATCGCATGGTCACTAAGCTACTCTAACTGATATAAAAATCTTCCTGAATCCAGAAAGGTGTTAGAGACATGTAATGGCAATTTCAAAAACAAGAAAAAAATTGATAACTGATTTCTTCCCCCCCACACACATAATGCTTCTGCCAAGTATGTTGCAGGAACTCAATACATACTAGTTAATGAGATCACTATTTGCGTTCTGAAAAGATCCTCCACCCAGCATGCTCATGGGCTTAACTGTTTAGGATGGACAGAATACTGCCATGTGGAAACAAGCTCCGTGGCAATCCAGCACATTCTAGTTGATATTGATCATTTGACAGCTGGACCCTAGATGAGAAGCGAACTCTGTGAACAGCAGATGAAAGGCCCAAGCTTCTTGTTGAAGGAAACCGAGCATGGACAGAAGAGAATAATAAACTGTGGTAGCTCAAGTAGACAGTGAAGGCTTGGTAAGAAGCATAGTGGAAACCAGCCGTGAGGAGCTCTTCTCCTTCCTGCACTGAAGCCTGAGTATTTGTGAATGCAAGCAATGTGCATCTCCTCTGTAGGCTGCCTTAACACTGACAGGAAAGAAAGCAAAGTGATGAACTGTTGTTACTCAACGTATAAGCCATGAAGACTGCAAAACTTGCTTCAATGGGAGAAAAGCCACAGAAGAAAAGAAATGAAAGGATATAGGGAAGGATGTGGTTTGATTTTTCCTGGGGAACCTGAGGAAACATCATGCAACATGAAGTGTTGGAACTGGGTCTTGAAGGGCAAATAGAGGTTTCCCTATTCTGGGAAACCAGAATAGGACATCTCAGGTAGACAACAACCTGTGGACAGCTAAAACCGGGAACAAGAGGAGAAGCTAGACTAGCCCAGTAGTGGCCCAAGGAATCTGAAGGATGTCTTAGCTGGAAGGGAAGAGAAAGGAGTAAGAAGGAAAATGCAGGGTTCCAAAGAGCCAGAGAGAGGAGGGAAGGGAACAAGATGTCTGCAGGTGGCTGGAGAACACTTACTGAGCTTCCAGCCTCCATGGAACCTAAATGTCACGCTAGGCTCTGTCACACCCAGTGTGTACCAGTGTATAGCTAGCAGCACAAAGAAACTCCAACTCCCAACTACCCTGGGAAGTCCAGACTTATGGAATAAACATCTCATAAGTCCCTGCTCTATAAAAGGCATGCACTACAGCCAGGTCTTCAATGTAAAGAAGACAGCATTGGTTTCAGTGTCATTCAGCCTTAAGGTCCAGTCCAGAGATGGAAAACAAAACCATTTTGTGGGAGCTATGGTAGGTCAGGAAAATGATAGTGGTCTAGATGTAACAATACAGAAAGGAGCCTCGAGAATTTATGTAGTTTTAAATTATCATGTTGCTTATTTATTGTTTAAGAAACTTGGGGCTTGAGAGATGGTTGTGAAGAGCACACACTGATCTCTAGAGGGCTTGTGTTCCCAGCATCAGCATCAAGTTGCTCACAATACCAAAATTTTGAATAGTAAAATGAAACAAAACTGTTGTCAAAGCTTTGGGATAAAGGGTATGTATCCCAAGTCTGTATTAGTCAGCCTTGTCTAGAGTCACAGAACTTATGGAATGAATGAATGTGTGTGTGTGTGTGTGTGTGTGTGTGTGTGTATGTTTTATTTGAGTGACCTATAGGCTAGTACAGCTAATCAAACAATGGCTACCTGTGATTGGAAGGTCCAAGAATCTAGTTGTTTTTCAGTCTGACAAGGCTGGGTGTCTCAGCTGGTTTTCTGTATGTATATGCTGGAATCCTGAAGAAGTAGGTTTCAACACCAGTTAAGAAATGAATGTGCTAGCAAGGCAAGAACAAGGAAGCGAAGAGCAAGAGCTTCCTTCTTTCATGTCTTTATATAGGCTTCCAGAAGAAGGTGTGGCCCAGATCAAGATTCATATCAAAGATGTGTCTTTCTACCTTCACGGTCTAGACTAGAAGAAGATCCACCCACTTCAAGCAGTAAATTTTCACAGTTGTGCCCTCCATTTCTGGATTACAGTTCATTTCAGATATAGTCAAGTTGACAATCAAGACTAGCCACCACAATGGCACACTAAAGAGTAGCTTAAAGAAAACATATGTATATATTTCAGAATTTTTATTTGCCTATTAAGTGTGTAAGAATATATCTGAGAAAAATTATTCTGTAGTGAAAGTACAGGTTGAAAGTGAATATATTTGGTGACCTTTCCCCCAGCTTCCTCTACTCTGTGTAGTGACCCTGCACACCTGAGGATTGCATTCTGCAACTATGGGTGGGAAAATATCTTTGAAAATTACACTGTCTATGTGCAGTTTCCTAGTCACCATTCCCCAAACAATATGGTATAATACGTGTTTACATGGCGTTTTATGTAGTTTTTAGCATTACAAGTCATCCAGAGGTTGTCTACAACATACAGCATGCTCATGGGTAACATGCAATGCTACCCTGTTTTACATGAAGGCCTTAAACTTCTTCAGATGACTGTGTTCATAGGGCTCATGAGTCAAGGGACAACTATGCTTTTTTTTTGTCTACTGTTGTTTGTCACCCTTGTATTTGACACATTGAGTTTTCTTGCTTCTAAGGTTAGGTAAAGGAGGAGGAAAAAGTATAGCAGGATAGGAGTGAAGGATTCCGGTGTATGGCCTGTTTCCTCTCTTGAGTGGATGTCTCCCCTTTTTGATGAGGTCTGGATAATCTCACTTTCACTGCTCACCTAAAGGTCTCGTTGACAAACATGGAGGCTGCCTGATCTTCAGCCCTTCTATCCTACAGAACCCAGTCAAGATTGCGGCTAGCTATTTACTTCAAGATGGACTGGGTCCTTCCCATGTCAGGAATGTACCTTGTTTCTTTAAGCCAGAAGCTCTCAGGGGCCCTTTACAGCCTTCAGAATACTCGAGAACCTCAAGAAGACTGTGTTTGTGTGTATTACATCTACTAGTATATACCATATAAAAACTCAAAATACGTGGTTAAGAAACTATACAAATACTTTTAATTCCTTTTATAAAAACAATAATAAAGTAGATAGTGTTAGCACAAATATATTTTTGATGAAAAATAACTACAAGTTCCAACACAATTTGGTGAGACAAGTGACATCAGTCTACACTTCTGTAAATGTCTTTAACGCTCGGCTTAATGGAAGACAGCTGGGTTCCCACTGCTGCTTCCCCATTTAATCTGTTGTGGTTTTTGTTCTGGTTGAAATATATGAAGGAAACCTTACCTTTAATTATGCAGGAATATAATTAAAAAGAGAGAGAGGAGTATTTTCTATTCAGATAATAGAAATGGATATTCTTCTTTGGTATTTTAAAACTTGACAAGTGGTCATTTAACATAGTTACAATTTGGATTCTTAAACTAAGTCAATAAACTTCCCATATTCAGTTTTGTTGACTTCCAATGATTTATTGTGTCTTTGGATGTGTCATTTATTCCTGAGTGACTATGTAACAGCGTGTCTTGGTCATGTGGAACCTACTGGTTGACAGCATTACAGCTCTTCCCTCTGGCTGACTTACTTTACTGTATCAAACACATACATACACACACACACACACATACACACACACACACACACACACACCCCTTTGTGAAGCTGGAGAGATAGTTTTCACTGGTTAAGTATACTTGCCAAGAGCCTGAGTTTGGTTCTAGCATGCATGTCAGGTGACTCACATCCACCTGTAACTCCAGAAGATTTAATGCCTCTGGCCCCCACTGCCACCCAACCACAGGTGCACATGCCCACACAGAGACACATAAAGTCTATAATTTAAGAAAAAGTACTTGTTCATGTCACCAAGTCTCATCAAAAATAGCTTCACATATTAAAAAAAAAAAAAAAAAAAAAAGCCAAGCTGATACAGATAGTGTTTTCAAAATTCCACCTCCCATTTGAAAGCTCAAATTGTCTCATTGGCAACAATGACTCACTCACCCCATTCACTCTGAGAAAACGTCTGCCAAATCCCCAAGTCTGAATAACCATCATTTGTCTGTTGTTCTTTCCAGGAACGATGATGTTTTGTGAAAACAGTGAGTCCTTTAGCTTCCAAATAGTCACCCAAGCGGTTTCGCTTCAAGACAGCCAGACAACCATCATGCTTCAGAACACAAAAATAGTACTTCAGGCACCCACCTGAGCTGGACATGCAAAATATTAAAATATTTTTCATATCTACTCAAGTGATGAAAGCTAACAAAAGTCAAGCAATCTATCACTTCATTGAAGACATTTTAAGGGAAGCTGGCAATTTTCTCTCTGCTGTGAACACCAGACAGTGAATGCAGCAATGCAGTAGAATGTACTGCTGCATTGATCTGTGCTAAGGGGCTGGCTTTCCACCTGCAACTGCTTTTACACTTTACTGGTTTTGTCCTGAGATAGACAGACAGAGTTGGCTTGTAACCAAGCTGTTGAGAAACTTCTTTGAAGGCCTCATTTTACAAAGAAACAAAGAAAAAAGTATATACATATATATTTCTTTTTTGGTTTTAGTCATTGTCTCTGAAACCTGAAACTTCAGCAGGCAGCTTACAGACATCAAGGAAAAACCAGGAACATAACAGAAACAGATCATGGAACTAGGGAATAAAGTTGAACCAGAAAATTAATCATCCGAAGTCACATTCCATCTTTGAATTATTTACTCTATCCAACAATAAAGTGTCTTCTAGACATATTTAGCTGGATTTTGTTTGCTGTAAAATGATGAAGTTCTTGGCCTTGTAGTGTCTGTAATCTACCTGGATTAAATATTAGCATATAAGTTCTTATGTATATCCAGTCTCACAAAGTCATAAACTCATTGAGGGGAAAAAAATACTTAATTAAAAAAAAAAAGAATTACCGTATGTGTGATAAACTCAGAGACAGGAGATCATAATGAGTAATCAGCTTGACTTTCACAAACTTCCCTAAAACTTGTTGTTTTCTCTAGCTCTGTGGTTTTGCTCTGAAAGTGTAGATAGATTGTCTCCATTCAGTACAGCACAGATTCTTCTCCTTATGGGGCCCTTCATTCAGATTGGTTTTGGCAAACTTCCTCCACTTAATTAGTTTCGTAAAATATTGCTTTCTGTCTGACCTAGCCCCTGCATTGCCAGCCCTGATACTAAAATAACAGGAAAGTAAGCTCATTTAAAAACTCCACAATAAAAACAAGGCCAGTCATAAAACACAGATAATGAATAATAAAAAAATTAAATTAATATAAATATATCTCAGGAGAATCATACAATACATTTGAGAATTTGGTTTTCTTAACTAAACTTTTCTAAAGGAAAAAATAGGTTATATTATTAGACTTGCTTGCACGATATAGTCCAGGTAGGCCAACAATGGCCATTTCACTCCAGAGAGAACAAGAATCTTATAGCTTCTCAGTCGAAAAGGCTGGATGTCAGCAGTCCCAATCTGGCACTGAAGACTTAGAAAATTCCTGGAGAGCTGCTGGCCTCCATTCTGTATTGAAAGCTTGAAGAAGGTAGTTTTAACAGCAGCAGCAGGATAGATGAACTTGCCAGCAAGAGTGAGGATAAGCAGGCAAAAGTGAAGTTTCTTTCTTCCACACCCCTTTATCTGTTTTGCCATAAGAAGGGGTCACTCACATTTGGAATAGATTGTTCTGCTTCAAATTATCAGATCAAAAAAGCATGTCACAAAATTGAGCTTGTGAAGCTGGAGAGATAAAACTTCAATTAGAAGTTTTAGCCTTGGGGGTTGGAGAGATGGCTCAGAGGTTAAGAGCACTAGCTGTTCTTCCAAAGATTCTAAGTTCAATTCCCAGCAACCACATGATGGCTCATAGCCACCTATGATGAGATCTGGTGCCCTCTTTTGGCCTACAGGCAGTATAATGTATAAATAATAAATAATAAACATTGGGTTGGAGAGATGGCTCAGTGGTTAAGAGCACTGTCTGTTCTTTCAAAGGACCCGAGTTCAATTGCCAGCACCCACATGGCAGCTCACAACTGTCTGTAACACCAATTCCAAGGGATATGACACCTTTACACTAATGCACATAAAAAAAAAAGCTTTAGCCTTACTGACTAGCAGTGCTAGAAGATAGTATGTATAACACCAGAGAAGAAAGGCGATCATTCTTCCCGGCTACAAACCCTGCAAACTATAACAGTGACCTGTCCTGTAAAATAACCTGGTGTAATAGTGACACAAATGTTTGTGAATAACTAACCACTTTTTGCTTGAAGAAAAAAATCTGTTTCATGAGATAGAACTCATACCTGATGTTGGTAGTGAGGCCAAGAATCTGACTACATAGGTCATGGGAAAACCTACTACTATTTTCCTGCTAAGTGAACATAGCAATAAAATGGCATATCGTTGTACCTATAGACCAGTATATCATTTGACCCTCAACAGAAAGGCTTCTTCTTGCTGTAGACAGTAATTAGCACAGAGACACACAACTGGACAATGTAAAGAGAGTGAGAAGACCTTGGAGCATTCAGCTCTAAGCAGATATCTTCATCAACCCCTATCCCTCAAGGATCAAGGCTTAATGTAGAAAAGGAAGTAGAAAGATTATATGAACCAGAGGTGATTCACAACTCCAATAGCATCTTCCAGATACAACAGGAATGATGCCCATATGAACAGCAGGCACAAGACCTACACAAATTTAAACCAGAAACAAACAAACAAACAAAATTCAGCATGGAGAAGAGGAAATGGGCACAAAGTCATACCCCTTTCCAAGAAGCTATTTACAATCAATAGAGTCTAAAAGATTGAAAACAAGTTTTCTTGAATATAGTGACAATGGACATATTAACCACAGTGTACAAGCAGCCCCCCCCCCAGGAGCAGTTGGAGAAAACAAATGGATTCCATGTTTGCTTTGCTGTTGTTTGCTTGCTTGCTTGTTTGTATGTGTGTTTTGGTTCGCTTGTTTTGTTTCATTTCTTAGAGAAAGATAAAAACAAAGTTGAGTGGGTAAGGAGGATATGGGAGGAGTAAAAGGGAGGGAAAAGAATATGATCATATATTTTTATGAAAAAAAATCATAAACAAATAAGAAAGGAAATACAAAGCCTTTCACAGGGTCCAGGAAGATAGCTCAACAGTTAAGAGCCTATGAGTTGTTCCAGAAGACATGGGATCGATTCCCACTGCCCACATGATGGCTCCCAGCCATGAACAACTACAGTCCAAGGGGACCTGATGCCCTCTTCTGGCCTCTGAAGTTGCTGCATGCACATGGAACATAGACATACATACAGAAAAAACACCTATATACATAAATGAAGTGTAACAAAAAAAGTCTCTTACAAGAATAACCAATAGCTCACATTTTAGTTAACTGATGATCTAGTTAAGTTGACACCAAAATTAGCCACCCCAGCCGGTATCTAAATAGTACTCCAGGAATTTTCTGAAAAGTTTCACTGCATACATGGACTTTTGGGATGTAGCCAAGAACTTTCAACCAATTGTCTAAAACGTAAAACTGCATTTTAAAGAGATATGTCTTAAGCAACTAAGCCTCAGTTCCACCATTTATAAAATAAGAATAGCAGTATCTATTCTATACTGTAGGAACCAAAATTAAATGAATTAATAAATATAGTACACTTCGGAAAATTCCTGGCACATCTTAAGAGCTCAACAAGAATTAGCTATAATTACTATTTTTATCATCATTAGCCTCATTGTTACTGTGCTCGAACATGCTGATTCTGCACTGTTCTCTAAAGGGCCTGCACTCTCCCATTCTCACCTTCTGGCATGTATCAGAGCTATTGGCAGCTGTTGCTTTCTCCTGCTCTACCCTTGATACACAGGAAAAAGGCAGGAAGCTTATACAATGTGGAGATGTGGCTTTTGGGGGGAAGTTTTTGTTCTTTTCTTTCTTTTGGCCATTCTCCCTTTCTCTCTCTCTCTCTCTCTCTCTCTCTGTGTGTGTGTGTGTGTGTGTGGTGTGTGCACATATACATATGTACATTTTCATGTATGCATGCAAGTGTGGAGGTGGAGTTCCTGCATATATGGGTATGCTCACATGGAGGCCAGAGGCCAGCCAACCCCAGGAGCCCTCCTGTGCCAGCCTTTTCAACACAGATTATAGCCTTTTTACATGGATGCTCAGGATCTGAATTCAGGTCCTTGTGCTTTCAGGGTAAGCATATTACCAACTGAGCCATATCCCACTCCTTAGCTTTTAAAATCCTGTCTCCTCACCTCACCCCAACTGTATCTTTCCAAATTGTAGTTTTACTCCATTTATGTTCTAAGAGCATTTAGAGCAAGAACAAATTTATCCTTGTCATTCTTATTGACTTTGTGGTCAGAGTTGGAATCTCAAGCAATTGATTTTTGTTTGCATATAGTTTTGATATACCACAGTTCAGTAATTTTCCAAAAGGACAAAAGGCCTCTGGCAGATGCTGGCCTTCCCCTTTATGACTGACACCAACTCAACTGTTATGTTTGAGAAATTAACAATCCCCACAAGAGCACTTTGAAAAAAAGAGAATAATCTATTTTTCCTTCCCTTGGCAAAAGTCCTGTTTGATCCTTCCTGGTCTCTAAAGTCCCTAAGACAGCCTAAAGAAAAGGGCAGGGTAAGAAAATGCTGGTTTGTAGACACCTGCTGTCTAAACCCCAGCTGAAAATCACAGCTCCTTTCTCATTCAGGGCCGTTGCCTTCAAAAGGCCCTTCCACTCTTTCCTAATGTCTCCGGAGAACATTCCAGATTTTACTTTTCTGAGCACCCCAGCTGCTCTCCTTGCTTCTCTACCTCCTGAGTTCTGCTTTGGTTACATACTCTTCTTAATTAACCTGTTTCCTTGCCACATCCATTTTGTAAGCTCATCTTTGCTTAGACATAGAAATCATTGTCCTTACCCTTTTGAGTTGCTCATCCCCAACCCCACCCACTCCAGGAATTAAGGACATTAATAATATAGTGTAACCATTATATTCTACCACGCAAACACAAATTCACCAGAAAGTGAAGGGAGAGATATTAGTAGTACTAATCAATCCAGTACTTCGACTGTAAATTGGGACTGCCCTGAGGGAATAAAAAACAAAACAAAAGGAAAAATTGTCACCTTCCTCTATGATGATGGATTCTACAATCTGCAGTATCTGTATGAACTGTAATGAAGGTATATAGCCCAAGTCCTCTGGAATTGAGCTTTCTTGGTCCTAGGCCAACCTCAAGCTAGATTTTTGAAGCTCAATATACAGCCAAGGCCTCCATGCTGGTCAGTATAACAAGACCCTTTTTTCAACTCTCTGCTGCCCCCATGTGGTGCATGACATTCTCAAGAGCACTTTCATGTAAGACCAGCGTCCCACCTGCCCATTCTTCATTCTAACAAAGAATGAGCAACGTGTAATTATTGACTTCCCTGGGGACGAGGATGAGGGAAGGAAAGGACAGTGATCTCGGGAGCTTAAGGCTGATCCCCATTATTAACAAACCTAACATAATTTCTTCCCTGTGTCCCTTCCCAAAAGTCACTGTTGCTCTGTTGTTAACCCCATCCCCAACATGAGAATGGAATAAAGGTGAAGCCTATGCTAGAAACAGAGCTTCATGGAAGCATGATGGACCGGGGGGGGGGTGTCAGCAAACAGTTAATTTTGGGTGAGCTCTTGAGACCCCAAAAGACTTGTAAGCTTCTCAGGAAAGGTTATTGGTAGGCAGGTGGTTGGGATGAGGGCAGGTGTGGACTGAGTGACACAGTCTGTGAAGAAATGGAATAAGGAAAAAAGGCAAAGCTGAGCAGAACTGGTGCTTAGGCAGAATATCCCACGATGTCCAACAGAGGGTCAGTAAATAATGAGACAAATCAAATGACCACAGCAAGGGAGAATAACCAAGATAAGTGTGACTGTGGGGAAATGTGGGCGGCGCCTGCATCGTTCACTAACACAAGCATCCCTGGGCAGTAAAGAGATGGTGTCCTCCAGTGGCAAAAGATGTCATGGTGGGAAAACACTGGTGTATCCAAGCAAGCCCTGGCCATTTAGAACAGAGGCTTCGTGTACTTATGTGGTTAAAACATCTTGAAAACAGAGGAGCAGCTCCTGCCTAAACTGATTCATTGATGCTAGATGCCTAATGCAGCTAGCACACAAAGAAGGGGAGACCAAAAGAGCCCACACTTCCTTTTGCAGGCTTCTTCTTCCTCTAGCAAGCTCCTGTTTCCTTTCTCTGATCTGGCTACCTTAAGGGCTCCCACCAGAGGACAGTGTGTATGTACTCTGGGAATCATGGTGGGAATCAGAACTCCTGAAAAATGGCTGGCTTGTGAACGGCTGATAATGCACCTGCCAAATTCCACATATGGCCAAGATCCCTCTCCTGTTCCTCCTTTCAAAGAGCCTTCTTTCGCTTCAAGTACTATCCGAGCTGTCTCTGCGGATTAGTGTTTATATGCAGCGAGTGCTGCAGTTAGTTAATAATGTCAAGATCGTTGAGCCTCCCTAATGAAAGAGATACACAACATCAACTGTCATTTTAAACAAACACGCAATCAGGATAGCAGCGCTGGAAATATGAGCAGCCTAATTTCATGGAGGTGATGCAAGAGCCAGGCTGCTTCCTGGTGCTTCCACTGGCAAGCTCCATTTCACAGGATTTCAGGGGAAACGGTGGATTTTCACAAGAACCACAAAATTGTCGGTTCCGTGAAAAAGAAATTGCTTTAGCAGCTGGAATCCAGGAGGACAAATAGGTGCACTGATTATATCTTCATTGTTCACCAGAGCCACGGTGCTCAGCAAGCTGTAATTATGCCGTGAAGAGCTCTGTTCTGATACTCAAGTCTTTCCCCACGTGCATATAAACAGTATTATTCTACTTGTTATCAAAGGCTTGCAGACAACCCTGCAGCATATATATATTCAATATATGTGAGCCTATAGGATCAGCTCTCATCTGTTTGGGCCAAAGAGAGTAAAGCTATGAACACATAAGTGTTCTATCCAGTCCAGCTTTAACCCAATGTGCTCAGTTGACTCACCAATACAGAAAGACTAACAGAAAAGAAATAGGATAGAAAAAAAATATATATATATGTATATGTGTATGTCCATTAGCTACTTGGATTGTACAGAATGATAGAAAAGCTACAGAAAGCACAGAGTGTCGATATCACCCACCGAGGTTTGCAAACTATTAATTAATCCCCTTTAAACAGCTTCTCAATATGCCATGCGGCAATGGCGCCTTCTAGCTGATCTCATTTGTCAGTGATACTGGCATACTTTTCGAATCTCATCCCAAGCACAAATCTCTGGCAGTTACTAAGGTGTTTGTTTAATTGCCATTGTCCATTAATTTCAAGTTTCTCTTGATTCCTAAAGTCTGACTCCTTCAGGCATTATCTAGGGAGACAATCAGGTTGCTTCCATGCCCCTGTGTCTTTGGAGGTATACAGAGCTCCTTGGGGATAAATGTTACCAGCCTTGACTGAGAGATGCTGCTCATCTAGGCCAGAGAATCTGCTTGGGATAATATTAAACCTGATGAAATGAGGATGTTACAGAGTTAAGTCCCAAGGGCACTCCTGAAGTTCAGTGAGGAGGCCCCAAGCAAGGTCAGAAATGTGCAAAGACATTCCCTCCACTGAGGTGAGCTTGAATAGAACTCCGATAATTCGTGTGGTTTCCTCATTTCATATTTCACCATCCTTCTCAATGAAAGAATCACTCCTACCTGAAGGAAATAGGAAAATGGGGCAAGTTATATAGTGGAAGCACACAGACCTTGCCATTAAGATACGTAAGTAGTTATCTGTTTCTAACACACGGATGAATTTGAGTGTCATACTTGTCAAATTCTACTATAAAAGATAATGTCTTCGACGTTAACAGTATGGATAGCAAGGCAGAGTCTGTCATAAAATCATCACTGGTCCTCCAACAAGCCAACATGAAGGAGAGGCCAGAAGGGATTAGAAGTAATGTGCATGAGAAGGGCTTTTTGTTTTCTTTTAAAGATGTTAGACCACAGGTATTTAGGAATTGTTCAATAAAGGATTTGGGGAATATTAATAGTTGCTTATTGATGAAAATGAAGTCTTGAGAAGAAATAAATGGATTTAAACTGGTTAGCACACAGGATGGTAACTGCCCACTCACACCCAAATAATAATAATAATACTGAGTTTAAGAAAAAAAAGGAGGAAATGAACCTAAGTCAGGAGATTAGGTGTAGTAATGGTGCTTAAAGTCCATTAAAAAGCTTGCAGAAAAAAAAAATATTTATATCCTGGGACCAAGAGCTATTAATTTAAAAAAAACATCCTGAGGTCATAGACAGTAATATAAAAAGAACTGATTCAGAAAGAAAGCATCTTGAGATCACAGATAGTAATATAATCAATGATTCAGGGGGAAGGGAGCTGTTGAGTTCATAAGAAGAGCAGTGGATGTCCAAAGAGGAAAAAAAAAGAGAGAAAAAAAAAAAAGAGTCCTACCTCTATATGTTACCCAGAACACTACCCCTACCCTGCTTTTCTTTGTGAAGAAAATAGAAAATTGGGTTAAGTTATCCTAATGAAATTTGTAACTAGACTTTATTACACATGTGATATGACTATTCCAGACGAGCAGAAATCAAATAAATGCCCCAGTGGTGCTGAGAACAGGTGGGAAGCTGAAGGCATGCTGACACAGACTAAGGAATTACAGAGAAATCAAAGGCAGCCTGCTCATCTGGTTGTATCAAAGCTGAGGTCACAGTGATTGGCTGCTGGGGAACTGTGTATGCCTGAGACTGCAAGCAATCTGATGGCATGGTTAAGATCTAACACCCTCATAACACCATAACATATCCTCTAAATACCCAAGTTTCCCTTCACACAGACACAGTTTTTGCAGAAGGAACAAGCTGGCACAAGACTTCTGCATATAACTTCCTTTGGGGAAAGTGCCCACTCTTTCTCTATACAGAAGAAAGAAAGAAAGAAAACTGTTTTAGGGTGAGGTGAGGCTAGGATGGTTGGTCCCTCCCTCAAAATGAGTCACCATCTAGAAAGGTCTAGTTTTATTAAAGATGTTTTCTCTTCTCTGTCTCCCCACCAAAGTCTCTTTCAGCTAATCAGTAGCCCCTGAGCCACCAACTTTGTACATAGGTTTTTGTGTTTTTGTTGTATTGCTGTGATAAACATCATGACCTGACCGAGACAACTTACAAATGAAAGCGTTTCATTTTGCTTACGGTTCCAGAGGGTGTGGGGTTTGTAATGGCAGAGTGAAAGAGCAGTGTGGAGTTCACATCTTCATCTACAAGAACAAGGTGAAGCCAGATGAGTAGGAATTGTGTGGACATTTGAAACCCCAAAGTTCAACGCCACTGACACATCTTCTCTAACAAAGGCCACACCCTCCTAATCCTTCCCAAACAGCTCCACCAAACGGGGCCCAAATCACGACAGGATTATGCTAGCTACTGAGGCAGGGCTGAGTCAGGGCACAAAAAGAAGGGGAACAAGAAATCAGTCACCCCTTGGCCTTTGATCCTACTAGAAGCAGTTGCAACTGTAAAGGAGCCATATTTCAGTTGTGACTTTGATTGAAACATTGACCACAATTGCTATTAATTTCCCGGATCTACCCTACCAGAAGAGAAGAAAATTATCTTCTTCCTACCTTAGTCATCCCAGTATAGATAAGCACAGAAGTATGGGATGAGATGTATAATGTAGAGACCAGGCAGCAGGTCGGAAGCTCTTTTTGGTAAGTAGGTAGGTCAGAAGCACAGGGAGAGAAAATAATATTGTAATTCTAATAAATGTCTAATAATGATGACATGAGGCCTAGTATTATTCATGCTGTGTATGAACTGTGCTTAGGACTCCTTCCACATGTATACAGCCTACATGGAGGCTACCACTAAGGAAGCAGCTGAGCTTGCTTTAAAGTCTGCTGTCAATACCTTGACATTCTTCATTATAAAATGAGGAGCCCTGTGAATGATGTATACACTTCTGACTAGACTCTAGGGCAAGGATGATAAAATCCAGTCTTCAAGAAAGATCTGGCACCCTAACTTGGGGCTGAGGTAGTCCTCTATTGGTCAGAATTCTCTAGTTCACAGTCCCTTCATTCATTTTGCTTCTCTGCTCATGTGCTTTGAAGGTCCCTTGTGGCACCTAAAGTCCTGACCTTCCTAAGAGAGATCACTTCTTCCCACCCACCATACAAAATAATGCCATTTAAAGTTTTTGAGGTAGAAATGCTAGACATTATGCAGACCCACAGAAATTTCAAAATACTACTGTAACCGCATGCATTGCTGGCTCTAAAGTGGCCAGAGAGTGTGACATTTTCTATCAGCAGTGCTCTCAGTAACAAAAAGAAAATCAGAGATGTTGAGCTCTCTGAAGGGACCATGGTAAGCCTCCTTCAAGGCCTCTTCTATCAGTGGCATCATTTGAATTGTTCAATGAACAGAAAATTGAAGAAATAATTACAATATTGAACAGAAAACCATCTTTTAAGATGGTTTCAAAGGAGGTAGAATGGAAATGTGGTAAAAGGTAGACTCGTGTCAGGCATAACAAGTGGGCTCAACCGAGCTTTTTACTTCTCTCAAGGGTGGGATTTTGGACAAAGACCTTAACCTGTTTTAGTTTTCCGTTAAGGCGTAACAACTTGCTGAGAGTGTAGTGTCTACAACAACTCTATGTTAGCTTAGGATGTCTGTGTGTGAAGAATAAGCAGGTCTTCCACAAAACTTCTGCTTAGAGTCACAGGAGACTATTCAGGTGTCGGCCTGTCTGGTCCTTATCTGGAGATTTGACTGGGGCAAAATCTAATTCCACCAAAGTTGTCTTTCCTGTGGCCCTCTTTATGTGCAGTCCATAGCTCTTTGTTCCTTCAAGGTTAGCAGAAGGTGTTCCACTTTCTGTCTTTCAAATTAATCTCTCCTCTCCTCTCTCTCTCTCTCTCTCTCTCTCTCTCTCTCTCAATCTCTCTCAATCTCTCTCAATCTCTGTCTCTCTGTCTCTGTCTCTCTGTCTGTCTCTCTCTCTGTCTCTCTCTCTCTCACACACACACACACACATGCAGGCACACAGGCAAAATGATTCAGTGGAGAATGGTGTGAAGGTTCCTACCACCAAGCCTGATGATCTCAGTTCAACCCTCAGACCTCCTCTAGTGCATCATAGTCCCTGCAAACTATTCCCCCATAAATGAAGAAATAAATGTAATTTTTAAAATGCAAAAAGATTAACCTTGTATAAAGTAACAAAAGCATGGGAGCAGCATCTCCCTTTTGCCATATTCCAGCAACTAAGGCAGGCCAGAGTCTAAGGGGGAGGGAGTGGAGCAAACACAGCAGCAGGTGGTAGGAATCGGAGACCTCCCTTACAGCTCTACCCACCACAGCTCTGTAACTCCCATGTGATCAAAAATGATGATTTGTAAAATCACTTTTAAAAGCAAAATAGTGCTTAAGAATGTAGATTCTATTCGGATACCTTGAACTCAAGCCTCAGCTCTTCCATTTTCTGAAGGTATAAGTTCAGGTGTGTTTCTTATCCTAAGCTCCAGCTTCTTCCCCTAGTAAATGTGAATTGCACTAGTTATGCACTAGTTATTCAGTGGTGGGTGGACTAAGTAAAGGTGTGTTTTAGGAGCATAGCTGGCACTTGGTGACTCCTCAGCAAATGTTACCTGAGTCAGCAAGTTCCTCTTTGTCAGACTTGGAGCATAGTCAGCACCTAGGTACTTCAAATCATCGTTTGGAAAATCAAATGCAGAATTAGAGCTCAAACTGAAGGGTCAAGGGCCAAGTTCAAGTCATCACTGGCTTATCTTTTTGTTGAGCCTGATTCTGCCCCTAGAGGCTGTCACCTCCTGCTGACACTTGTCTTCTGGGAAAGAAACATTTCCTTCAGGCATCTGCTCATGGGTGATGGGTAATGAAAGTCATACAGAAGGAAAGGTGATTCGGCTGTTGTGATGACTGCTTACACTTGGAAGCTGGTCCAAGAGATAAGGTCTCAGGACTGAGATACTCTCAAGAGAATGGGATGCAGGGTGAAGAAAGAAAGAAAGAGAGGCAAGTGAGGCGAGTATGTGCTGTTCTGAGTGACCTTGTTCTCTGCAGAGCTGCAGTGGCGTAGCTTGTCTTTCTGCCATCAGTGCCACACGATTCACTGATTCACTTGTTTTGTGGCTGATTTCAGCCATCTCCGGGGTCCTCTCAGTTTAAATGAATGCACTGTTCCTACATGGGGACATCTACCCAGATATTCAGCCCATACACTGAGGCTCCTCTCCTACGAGTTAGGCCCAGATAGAGACACAGGGTATGACAGCTCAGCATTTTCACAAAAATACAGCCTGTCAGTTCAAGGATCTTAGCAAGTTTTAAAGAAATGTCTTAAAAGTTCACCTTCTTTGGAGAAGAAATTAATCTTTTAGATTGATGGAGGCCACAGGGAAAAAGAGACAAGAGCAGAAAAGAGATAAGCAGCTCAGCTAAGAAGAAAATAGAAATGGTTTCACATTTGCAAAACAATTCACCACTAATAAAATGCTTTTCCACATATTGTTCCCTCAGCCTTCACACAAACAGGTGAAGAAAACGGAGCAGATATTACCTGCAAACGTTTGCATAAGAAAAAGCAAGCCTCAGCAGATGGGAGATGCAACAGAGGAGGGTAGCACCTCCTGCCAGGCTTCCTCATTCTAATATCTGTTCTTCCCTCTAAATCTGAAGGAGGCTCAGAATGGCGTTCATTGGGGTGCCATGCCTGTGGGAAGGTGAGTGTCTAAGTTCTGACTAAACAGCTTTGGACAGGCATTGCCACAACACAAGTATTACTTCAAGCTTCCTGAGCCTTGGTTTCCTTATCTATAGAGAGAAGATAATGATAATGTTCACCTATTTGAGCTCTTTACATGTTAAATAAGCAATAATTAGGAATAGTATAGGAAAGTGTCTTTACATATGGTTGGACTGAATGCTAACTCTCTATTTGAGCCTCTACTCCCAACATCCCCACTTCAAAGCACTTCTTCCTGAATGAATAAATAAATGAATGAATGAATGAGTAAATGAAAGAACCCTGGGGATTCTTTCAAAGGAGGTGAGAGGGAACAGAGAAAAAAAAGTAAGACACCCAGGGAAAGTAAGGAGTCAATTCTTGTTTTTATCAACTGATTTTCCGACATCATCTAATCACAGCCCAAACCTCAGGTTTAAAGCAGTTACAGCACAGACCTCAGTTTACCAGATTCCTGGTGAATTTTCGTGTCTCTTCTCTTCAGTACCATCATCTGATGAATGACCACCCAGCACTGCCCTTCACACGGAGCAGAAAATAGTTTTAAAGGCCTCGGCTTTCATTTAATCTTAGCCAAAAGGCTGAGAAGGAATAAACCCTTGGTTTTCTTCATGGCTGTCCATGCTGCACTAGTGAACTCACTGGGCTGTGGGGCAGCCCTAATTTGCAGTGTTTGCTGATGCTCACGTGTAAATATTCCCACCACGGCTGGCTTCAAGCTACCTTAGGTTTAACAACCTGCTGGCAAGTTCCTCAATGCTGAACAATTGGAGCTTGCACACAGCTAGTCCCCCTCTTCCCTCATTTCCATAAGAGGATTTAGTCTCCTTGGCTGGGTCCATTAAGCCTCATTGGGGATGGGCTGCTAAATCCATCTCCCCAACCTGATCATAGCTGTACTGTGCTTCCTCTGTACCTGGGGACCTCATTGTGCAGGGCAAGGAAGACGAAACCTTGGCATCTTAGGAAAGGAAGACAAATAAGAAAGAGAGCGTGGGAGTTGTATTCTAAACCATGGCATTAATAAACGGTTTGAACTGAAGACAAGCCACGCTCATCTGGTCTCATTTTTCCATCGGTCAGAAGCCGACAACAGCGACCCCAGCCACAGTAGAGGCAGGAAGCTTCATTAGCTCATGGTTTGAAAGGCTCGCATACAAAGCCAGCGTAATATGAGTGTGAAGTCTCATTATTAGGTAATAACTCTCATCTGGCTGATTCAAATTGCACATCTCTTCGTGTCTAACCTCTTTCCAATTACGTTGCTTCTTTTTTTTTTTTCCTTCTGGATATTTTTTAAAGTCACTTTGAAGTGCCATAATTACTATTTCAATAAAAAAAAAAAAAACTCACAAAAGTGATGAGTTTTAACTAAATGAAGAAGGGGCCCATACATCCTCCTCCCCACTCCCAACCCCCCGAAATTAAAATTTCATTCCCTGCTTTATAAGCAGTGAAATAAGTGCTTTATTTGGAGGGTGTTCATTCAAGGAGAGAATCTTTTTTATGTGGAAATGATCATTGTACACTTGCCAGAGAGTTAATTACATTAGGTTGTTGTGCCCACGATCGCAAGTCAGCTGCATACAGCAGGGACTTGTGGCCAAGATAATAGCAGAGGGTAATGCAGTAAAACAACTGTGAAGAGAAAGCAGTGAAAGGCATAAATGTTGAAAATTACTGTTTGTTTGGATGAGTGGGGGGGGTCGGGGCACATGCACATGTATGTATGTATTTTTAGGAAGGCTGTAACATGCTCTTTGCTGTTATCACAAGCATTAAAGTTTAATAGACCAACTGTGAGTTATTTACTGCTCAGAAACACCTGCTTGGAGTGATAACGTGGCAGCTATCTTTCTAGTTTTAAAATTGACATTCAGCCAGTTATATTTCTGGTCTCTCTCATCACTTAGATGGCTGTTGACTTTTCTTAAATGTCAAAGGAGGTTTTTTAACTTAATTTCATTCCTCCCTCTAGCTTCTTCCCCTGCGCTCTCCAGAGGCCCTTCTTGTCTGTGGCCTCTAAGTCAGCCCCAAGAAACGGTTGCTAAAAGGAAATCCTTCATTTGAAAAACGTGAGCGCATATACGGCCAACTTTTTACACACATTGTAAAGAAAAAGAAATTTCATGTGGCTCATCCATAATCACTCCTGCTTAGCCTGTCTATCCTGTTTCTTAGTTTGAATGACATATCAGCCAAGTGCAAGCCCTGCCACATTCACAGGACCCTGTTGTAATTATGCTCTCTCTGTCCCTGTGCAAATGGTGTCTTCAGAATGGGCTATCTCAAGACTTGCGTGGTTCTTCTTAGTTAAAGTATTATTAAACATCATTTCTTCATAGCTTCTGCATTCTCAACCCTCTGCCTAGTCTTCGTGCTATGTAAACAAGTTTCTAGAGGATCACATCGAATTTGCTCTACCCTTTCAACACCCAGGTCAAGTTCTTCATTGGATACTGCCTCATAGGCAAACAATAGACTCTGGCTGAGAGCTCTTGTGGGGCAGATGCTCACATCTGGTAGACCAGTGGGTGATTTCCTGCAAACATGCTTTACTACATTTGCTCTGGGCAGGGATAGGCCAGCAGTGGCAGTCCAAAGGAGATTTGAGGCACTGTGTGCATGCTGCTTGATCCCTGATTGCACCATGTCAGAGGCCAAGGTCATGGGGGCCAATGTAAGAGGGAATCTTCAGAAAGTGCCAAGATTCAGGAAAGAAACAAACCAGGAATTTCAAGCAATGTATACTGGCAACTTAATTCAAATACTAGCTTGGCCACTTGATGTCTGAATGACCTTGGGCAAATGATTTCATTTCTCTGGGCCTAACTGCTGCATATGCAAATATGGGTCCTTACATTGACTACCTGGTAATTCGCTCATCAGGATAAATGAGGTGGCATGCATAGAAGCCCTTGTTTGCCCCTGATAAGTGCTTAATGTCCGATTGATTTCATTCACTGTTTATTTTTTGTTCTATGGGTATGTGTGTGTGTGCTTACCTCAGTAACTAGAATTAAAATGAATGACATGCTTCCATTATTTGACTCTTTAATTTTATGCTCTTGACTGTGATATAATAAAAATCCAATGCTCATCCACCTACAAGCTTCTGCTTATCTCATCTCCTTCCTCCTCAAGAAACTGCTATCCCATATAGTGCCTAAATCATTCTTAGTTTTCCCATATGCTTATATGTGTGTGCTGAACAAAATATTGTTTGATTTTCATTGCTTGTAATTTTATTAGAATGACACCAATCAACATGCAGTCTTCTTAGATCTGTTCTTGCCTTCCAGCTCATGTGAGTAGATTCAAGACTAATTAAAAAGATACAGATTTCATTTTCACCTTGTGATAGCTACTGTTTCACAAAATAATTAAGAGCTTGGTACATGTTATCTTTTTTCCAGCTCTGACTTGGTCCTTACAACCTTTTATTGCTGGCTGCAATATACTGCCCAGCCTCATTTGACCATTAACATGGACATTTCATTTTCAGGGGCACCACCTCCAGTCTTGAGCTGCTCTTTTGACTCTCAGAGGACTGAGGAGGGCTGGCTACACACGCTTACTTTTCTGGAGTTCTGAATCCCTGAAAAGCATCCTGGCATTTCAGTCAGCTGAGTTCCACACAGAAAGAAGAGACCCAGACAAGCAACTGATGGGAACAGTGAACCTGTTAATTTTCAGTGATAATAGAGTTTATTGACAAGGCTTTTATGCAACTCTGCATCTATCAGTGTGCACTATTGGCGTTCTTATTATCTGGAGCTTCTGCAGTCTGCCTCTCCCAGTCTGCCTTCCCCTGTCCAGCTGCTTTTATGCTTTCTCTGGTTGTTTTAATGAAAACACTGCAGACTCCAATACTATCTGGGATCCTAGAAAGGCAGCAACCCATTGGAAGATGCTTCCTATGTGCTGTCTGAATGCAGAAGTGACATAAAACTGGGGCTTCCAGGGCCAGCCAGGTTTCCTTCCTAGATTACTTTGGGTCCAGAAGAAAAATTATGAGTGATCCTTTGTGGTTTGGCCAAGGTCCCTATGGGACTTTATTGCAGTAAAGTTCAGACAGGGAATTCTGATGGATTTTGGAAGGTTAAAGTAAGAAAATGAAGCCACCATAATACTCTAGCCAGAGAGGTAACCTGCCTTCAATTCATGATCCAAATGAGAGAGGCTTGATGCCAACCACCATGACAAGTTACCTGAATTACATGGCTTCTTTTTAAACATGTTCTGTTTGACCTTTTCTTATTTCAGGAATGTATAATCACCCTTCTGATTAGAGGCCAGATGCAAGAAGTTGTAAGTTTGTCTTTTTTTCCCATTCTTCAAATTGAGCGCTTTTCTCCTATCTTCTTTAGAGTAAGAAGCAGCATGGGTGGAGGGGCAAGAGAAGGGCGAAAAGTAGCCAAGTGTATCTTAAAGCATTCCTCTGTAAGGGAACCAGTTGCTGGTGTGATGAGTACATTCAAAAAGTTATCATTCCTTCATCCCAGAATATCGTCAATGTTATATGTTTGCACATTTGTAATCTCTGCCCTGGCCCCCAAGTTGCTGGTGTGCAGGAGCCTACAGCCAGAAGGACTAAGAGTGGCAGTACACTGGATGTGCTGAGAGACTCGGTGAGCAGCAGCATCTGTGATAGGAGGAGTGCTCATGCTTCTATGGTTGATAGAACCAACTCTTCTACACCCACTCAGCATTCACCCATGTGGTCTGACTCTACCACCTTCTCTGCTAAACCATTCCACTGTTTCAGGGAACACTTGATCAGGAAGACGAATTTCAGACTCAGCTAAAGCTTCTTCAAGACATAGACTTGTTCAGCATTTCAACCTTTCACATGAATCATTAATGGTCCATCAAGGTCGCGTCCAAGCTGCTCAGAGCCTGAAGTCTCCTGTGTCTACTAATCATGATTTAGCCAACCTTAATTAGCATCTGCACTTCAGGGCTATCTTTACAACTATGTAAATGTCTCAGTTTACCACAGATGCTGTACGGTGCCCTGTCCCCCCAGCAGGTAGCTATAACTGGTGATCATAGCAGGTGACTGTTATAAAAGACCATAACTGATGATTATAACAGGTGACCACAAAGGGCAAGAAAGTGTTCTACCTTTCACAGAGACCAATAAATTCAGCTTGAGCCTGTCAAAAGGTGACTTTAATGCCAATGTTTGACAGTAAAGAGGAAGAATGAGAAGGGATGTGACAAAGGAGCCTTCAACAGTGGCTAGGACATGTCCAGCTATGAAAGAAAGTGAAGAATACTCCAAGGGGGAAATAGTTGAACGAAAGCAGACCGACTCACCAAGCTGCTAGTACCAGATCACAGTGGAGACTTAAGTGCGCCTATCTGACAAATCACTTTCACTTTCTTGCTCTACGCAGCAAAGTCTTGGTAGCCCCCTCCTGTGACCACAGACTTCTGGCCTATGGTACTATCATGGGAGTGACATTGGGCACAATGAACAATTCCTGGTCACACAGAGGCACCTCCCTCATGGTAGTTCTCCCGCTGACTGGGCTTTGCCTCCAACATATTACTGGTGAAGCTTTCTTCGGTTCCCACTTCACACCATGCTGAGACAGATCTAGTTTCCTTTGAATTAACTTCCTCCATGCATCCTATGCTTCATCTAGCCAGACGTACTGCCATCACTCCCTTCCTCTTTGTTGCTGTCATCGTGATCATCATGTCCTCAGAATCTGGGCTGAACAAAAGGAGCTCAGCTGAACACACATGAGTACCACCCAGTCATCTCTAGATCCCCAATAATGTGTTGTTTTTCGCACATTCCTTTCCTCCCTACAGCCTGCAATAAGGTTACAGTAAGAGTCTTCAAGGAAATGTCCATTTCAGAAGATCCAGAATGCTCTATGGGGCTGGTTTTTCAGCCTGGGCTCAACTTTGGCTAGGTGTGTAATTTCTCTAAGGGAGGCAGTATAGGAAATTGGTCTAGATGGTGCCTTTGACCGCTGGAGAGAGGTCATGACACTCTTTCTTATTGGCATTTTCCCTATTACAATCTTCCTTCCCAAGTTAAACTGCTTTCCCTAGGAAGGCAACTGAGCTACCTGATGGGTAGATTCTGATCCTCTCATGTCCCAAGGAATCAGGAACATAAGGAATCAGGACTGTGCTAGCAAACAGTCTGGAGTGCAGTCCTGGCTCTATCCCGGACCATGACCTCAGAGGGATTCCTTAAATTCTCTTTAGTTTACTGCGTCATAAAAGATGAGGCGACAGTCCTGGTGTGACGGTGCTTTGGGCTGCTAAAGGAGGACACCAGATATTCTAGGGCCTCAGCAATTGCTCACTGTCACCCCTTACCCACAGCTTCAACCCACAGGGCCTGATTCCGTTCACTCTCTTATGAAGAAAAGACTTGACCTTTATAGCAAGAAAGGCAAGATTCATGCCCCGCCTCTCCTCTCACCCCCGTCAGCAGCTACCTAAGGCAGGCAACCAGAGGCTTGCTTTCCACAGGCGCTCACATGGGTAACTGAACACCGTTACTGAAAGTTGAAAAGTTGATTTCAAACCTGTCTGGGTCTGGGGGCGATTGCGCATGTGGGGGGTGGTGACTAAGTAGTGCCTTCAAGCAGACAGCGCGTCACTCCCCAGCAGAAACCAGCCTGTCACTCTCAGCCCTGTCTATGAAGTTGTTATGGCCTGGAGCATGTAAGTCGCCTCCCCTTGGCAGCAGTCCCAAAGGCTTCAGCCTTCACGACTGCCCGGCATTTCCCAGCGTTCTCCCACGGGCAACAATAATCTCCGTTAGCCTGCTGTCGAATGAAAAATACATTACTCCCTTGTCTTCTCAACTGTCATCTCCCTGCATGCTCAGCTAATTTAGTCTGAGAAGTATGTTTCCCCAGTATGCGCCATACTTAAGCAGGGCTTACATGCCCCAACATTTTCTTTGCAAATTGAAAAAAAAAAAAGGGGGGTGTTGTCTGATTTCAAATCCAAGCATTCAAAGAGAAAGTAAGATAGGTCTGGAAATATAAATGAAGCTGTTTTCCCTGAAAGCTTTTTTGTCCGTTGTAGCTTCAGCCTGTCCCTGGGTCTTTGGTTAAAACTGGATAGAGCTGCCTCCATTGTGAAAGGATGAATATTTCTCAATAAACCTTGAACCGTCGCTGAAACCTCAGATCTGGATGCTTTCCCAAGGTTATGGTCACCAAAGCTGGGTTTTAGAAGCATTGACCAGAATATAAAATCGCAAGGATCAATGGATGCCTGAGTACCCAGGGAGTGTCAAATAGGGTGATTGCGCCCTCTGCTGGGAACAGCACCAAACAAAGGCCAACAGCACCAAAAATTATTTTTGCGGCATTTCCCGGTAGCCACCTCACTGCATTGTTTTCACAGTACAAACACCTGCACTGCCAAGCCTCTTCCCCCATCATCTGGAACCAAGGGCAGAATCCTTTGTGCTACACTTTCTTTTGTCACACTTTCTATTAGTGAAATTGGAATACATATTTAGTACAGGTCCTACTTAAAATTGGATTTTGGATTGCAAGGTGTCAAAAGTAAACAATAAACAAAAAATTTTCAGAAAAAAACAATATTTGTCATAATATCTTGCTTATTCATGTAGATTGGCAAGTTGTATTTTGTCTGGAAATCTGCCGTGATATAGGAAATCCTGGGGGTGGTGAAGGAAGGGCAATAGGAGGTACGCAAGGAGAAAATTGCAAAGGCTGCAGTGAAATTTGCCATCATGTTTAAGCAATGTGCCCACTTGTGCCCATTGGTAAAGCTACTTTGAGGCAACACACAATTACCCTCCATTCATACACAGATATGGATCCAATGACAGGAGTTCTAGAAGCAGAGAGATCACTGGTCAATTCTGAGTTGCCCCCAACGAAGGCAACTTGGATTGAAAGCCAGGAGACATGAGCTTTTCTATCATTTTACACACCTGTGTGCCTTGTTAATCATTCAGCAGACAGTTGGACACCAGCTTACCAGAGCACAAAGGCATTCTGTGACACCACTAAGTGAGACAAAACCCTCCTTCTCAAGGGGCGATATATTCAAACACAGCAGCTTCCTGGGAGCGATGGAATCGAAGGCTGGATCCAGATGCCACCGAACGGCATGGCAGAGGGTGGGCACCAAAGAGTCACAGCCACTGAGTGCAAACAGTATAAAAAAACTGTATGTGTGAGTTCTCCGCCTTCTGCTTCATCATTATGGCAATCCATGTGTGCATATATATTTACACATAAAATTTATCATTTTAGCCATTCTCGAATATAAAATTTAGTGGCATTAAATACATTCACAGTGTTGCAAAACTATCACACATCCATTCTCAGAACTTATTCATCCTCCCAAACAAACCCATTCAAAACTGCTCTCGTGTTTTATGCAGCCATAAAGAACAAAATTATGTCATTTGCAAAAAATAGATGGAACCAGAGATCATGATGTTAAGCAAAACAAGCCACACTCAAAAAGACAAATATCACATTTTCTTTCATATGCAGAATCCAGATTTTAAAAAAATGACAGTGTAAAGGGGACTATTTGAGAAGAGGAATGAGACTAGCATGAGAATGAAGAGATGGCAAGAAGTGGGGGGGGCAAGCGTGATCAAAGTATGCTACATACATCTAAGAGAATGTCACAGAAAAGTCCATTGTATTATATAACTAATTCACATTAATAAGTAAATATAATAACAAATAAAATAAATATAATCAAATTTTAAAAAGCCTCCCGATAACTTCACACCTTATTGACACTGTCATAATTTCTTATTTAAAACAAATTATTTATTTATGTTATGGGTGTTTTGCCTGCATGTTTGTCTGTGAACTACGTGTGTGCCTGGTATGTAGAGAGGCCAGAAGAGGGCATTGGAACTCCTGGAACTGAAGTTACAACCAGTTGTGAGCTGTCGTGTAGGAGCTGTGAAGAAAAGCCAGGTCCTCTGGGAAAGCCAGTGCTCTTAGCTGATGAGCCACCTTTCCAGCCCCAAGTAATACTCTTCACCTCTGAACTTAACAAGGAGGTGCCTAGTACAAGCGGTGTCATATAACATATGTCCTCTGTTCCTGGCTTGTTTTACTTATAACAACGCTTATGCACAGTGTGACTCATGTTAGAATCCCACCTGTTTTAAGGTGAACAACAGTCACTGCATGTTGGTACCTTCTTCTGTTTATCTTTTCATGTAATGATGGACATCTGGATACTTTCCACCCTTGAATTATTGTGAGCAGGGCTGTCAAAAGCATTTTTTCCCCAGCTCCTCCTTCCAATGACTTTGGATGTATAATTAGAAGTGGAGTTTTTGGACCACGGAGTAATCCTGTACTTAAATATTTGAGGTATTACATATGCATAGAATCATATCTGTATATATGACATGGAAACAGAAACAAAAATAGATAATCTAAGGGAACTATTGGGAGGGTGGAGGAAACAGAGGATAGGACAATTTAGAGAATGTTCTCAACCTAAAATAACATCTGTATGAAAGTGTCCTTATGTAATGCCACATGTGCCTTGAATGTACACAATGGCAATTTACAAATAAATAACCTTTGAGGGAAGCCACCGTGAGTTTTTGTGGCAGCCGAATCCTCTTCTGTTCCCACAGCAATGCATACAGTCCCGGATTCTCCATTTATCACTGACGCTAACAAGTTTCCCTGTTTGTCCTTCTAGGATGTATTTACATTTCTGTCATGAAGGCTGATGTCGACCGAGCATCTTCTTGTGCGCTTCTCATTAATTTATGTATCATTTTGGGAAAATGTCTACTTGGGATAACTGGGCCATGCTTAAACTGGTCTCCTTGGTTTTCCTGAGTCCCATAGGTTTATTTTATGTTCTAGATATTAACTTCAGGTCACAGTGCCCTTGCCTGTTGCTCCTTCCATGGTGTTCTCTGCTGCACAAATGATAACGAGAAAGCCAGCTTTCTCTGTGTATTCTGTGGTCTGTGTAATCGGTGGCTCATCCAAGACACCAGCAGCAAGCCCCGAGGCTGGTGTCTCAGTTGTGCTTTTCTCCTAAAGGTTTTAGAGCTTTTAGTCTTTGAGATATATAGTGCATCTGTACCTCCTACCTCAGTCCCTTGAATACTAGGATTACAGGCAAATGCCATGTCTATCTATATTTAAGTCTTCTTTATAAATTTAAGGAGTTTTTTAAAATCCATTTTGAGTCAATTTTGTCTGAATACACATTTTGGCTGCATTCTGTGTATTCTTGTGATTTCATTAGTACTTAAAATAGCATCCTACAATTATTATCTGTTTTTATTGATAAACAGCATAGCTTCAATCACCTGTAAGCAATTCATCTCCACAGAGCTCTGTCTCATCTTTATGATCTTGATGTCACAACTTATATCTTTAAATGTTATATGCTCAAGAGCATAGATATAGAACTTATGAATGCTTGATAATCATCTCAGAAATATGAAATGAAACAATAACCAAAATAATAACAATAGTAGATTCCATATTTACCTGAATACCTACCTTCACCAAATTTTCTTTTCTTTCAGAATTGTTTGTATGCTATCATTCCTTGACCTTTTCTTCCTTGGAATTTTGGGATTGAACCCTGAGCCTTGTTCATTCTATCTTCTCATGTGCTCTACCACTGAGCCACACCCACCCCCTAGTCTTAAAAGTTTTAGGATATTACTATATATTTTATTTATTTCTGTTGTATGTGTATGGGTGGTTTGCATGTATTTTTGTGCATTAGATGCATTCAGAGCCCATGGAGACCAGAAGAGAGCGTCAGATACCCTGGGACTGGAAATACAGATGAGCACAAGCCATCATGTGGATACTGAGAATCAAACCCAGCTCCTCTGGAAGAGAATCCAGTGCTCTTAACTGCTGAGCCATCTCTCCAGTCTCTGCATGCTAATTTCTTTTAAAGCTTACTGGTACTTGCTAAGAATTGCAGCACACTTTTGTGTCAGTTTGAAGAAGCTGTGATCTTTACTGGGCTGAGCCCGTCCGTGTTTACCAACAGTGTGTATCTCCACTCTTTAGGACCGCTTTGATACCCTTCGTCCATGTCATAGTGTGTTCATTTCAGTCCCATAAATGCTTTTAAGATGTGGAGGCTTGCTGGAGGAAGTGTGACGTTGGTTGTGGGATTTGTGAGATCATAGCCTTCTACTGTGCCCTGTCAGCTTCCCACTCCGTCAGGATGTCTTTCTGGATATTATAGACATCAGACCTCGGCCAAACTAAACTCTTTTTCCAAGTTGCCTTTGGTCATGGTAATTTATCTCATCAACAAAAAGGTAACAAATACAATCAACAATTTTCAATATTGAACAAAGTTGCAGCCCTGGAATAAACTCCACTTGATCATAATGTCTTGCAATATTCAGGCTTAATTAAAAATAAGTAAATTATGATACCTTATATAAATAACATACCATAAACTGGGTATCTTATTCACATAAATTTGTTGCTAGCAGTTCTAAAGGCTCAAAAATCCAAGGTCAAGATGCCTGAAACTATGGGCCTGACACTAGCCTGAAGTGTCACCTGAATAACACCTGAGTGAAGGCTGGGGGGAGAGAGAGCAAGACAACACAAAGAAGGAATTCTTTGTGTCTTAAGAAGCTAGTTCCCTGCCCCTAAAAGCCACCCGGCCACCCGACTCCTGTGGTCCATATCTGGCCTCAGCATGTCCTCGGTCTCAGGTTCCTGGGGTTTTGGCTCCATCTGTCAGTGGCCTGCAGTGATACTTGGATAACACCTGAGTAAGGTCTGGGGAAAAGGTGGGAGCAAGGCGACACAAAGAGGGACACCAAGTCTAGGCTTTGGTCAAGGTGTCAATTTAATAATAGTAAAACCATCACTTATATAGAAGAAAAGTACAAACAGCTTCTCACAGAGGCAATTTTACTTAGCCAAAACATCTGAGGGCTCACTCAAGGTTACACAGAACCTGCTGTCTGGTTACCATGGTTGTACGTAGTTTCTCAGGGTCAGAGTCCTCTACTGTAGAATTGCCAGGGTCAATCTCTGAGCCACCAAGCTTTAGATAGGAACCAGGGCCAAGAGGCCGAATTCCATTGCTGAGATGTGCACTTCCATTTGCCAATAACTCCAAATGGGCTGCCACATGGGCCAGATAACAGCCCATTTCCTGGCTCCTAGTTTGTACCTGGGGTCTGTTTTACGAAGGTCTAAAGGTGGCTCTCTCTAACAAATGCTAATATATTAAGATTATTTTGATAACAATATTTCAGCTTTGAAATTTCGTGGGGCATAGATCATAACATACAGCATGAAATTCTTAAGTATTGCCAATGTTAATTTGTGGATATTTTACCAAGAAATTATTTGAATCTAAATTCATGAAAGATGTTGATGGTTTTCATTATTGTGTCTTATTTTGTGTCAAGACAATATTAGGTTCATTAAATGAATTCATAAGTTTTCTTTTTTCTCTTGTATTTTCTATATTAGACTTGTAGCCCTTTCAATGAGGTGTTAATTGGCAAAGGTGTTAATTTTTATTTAAACGTGTGGCAGCAGTGTTCAGTGAAGCAATTTGAGAACAGAAATCTGGAGATTTCTGCTGCGGGAAGATTTTACATTATGAACTCAATTTTTCCGACGGTTACAGGGTTATTCCCTGTAATTACCCATTTCATGTTGAGAGCTGTGGTCGTTTGTAGTATGTCTATAGCTGTAGGGTTGTTTGTATCATTAGTTACTTTTCTGTTGCCGTGATAAGATGCCAAAGCTGCTTAAGGAAGAAAGGGTTTACTCTGGCTTGTGGCGGGAGAGCGAGAGCACGCATGGCATAGCATGGCAGAAGAGGAGGGAGTTTGCAGATAACGCATTTTTATCCACATACAGGAATAAGAGAGAGAGAGAGAGAGAGAAATAACAGGAAGTTGGTCAAGGCTATACACCCTCAAAGCCCACCCTCAGTGGTGTACTTCCTCTAGCAAGATTCACTTCCCTAAAGGTTCCATAACCATAACAAGCAGAGTCACCAACTAGGAAACAAGTGTTCAGATGCATGCCCTTATGAGAGACTTGTCTCTTTCAACCCACAGCAGTATTATCTCCTTACTCTCCTTTTGATATCTGTGATATCCATTTCATTCCAGAGGATGATTATCTGTCTTTACTTTGTAGGTGTCAGTCTTGTAGTCTTTTGGAAAGTATCTTTTGATTTTTTTCTTTTTGAAACTCAGATCTTTGTTTTCTGATTTGAGCTTCCTCCACCCTTATTTTTTCCATCTCAGAGCTTCATTAGACATCATCTTTATCTGGATTCTTCATCTAGATAAAATGAGAGTTCACACCATTCATTTCACACCTATTTTCTTAAACTTATGGCTTCAGTTCCATAAATTTTCTCAACACTAGTTTTGTTCTCAAATTTTTGATGTTTTATATATATATATATATATATATATATATATATATATATATTAAGTTTATTTGATTCAATCTCTGCTTCCCCACCCACTCACCCACCTGAAGGTATCTTTATCTCATGGATTCTTTCTTAGAAGTGTTTGAATGCAAGACTCACAGCCAAACGCTGGATGATGCATAGGGAGTCTTGTGGAAAAGTAGGAGGAAAGAGAAAAGGACCTGGAGGTGACAGGAGCTCCACAAGAAGACCAACAGAGCCAACTAATCAGGGCTTACTGAGAATGAAGCATCAACCAAGGCCCATGAATGGACTGGACATACGCCCCCAACAAAGATATAGAAGATGGGCAGCTTAGTCCTCATGTAGGTCCTCTGGTAAAGAAAGTGAGGACTACATTGGACAAGGACTCACTTGCCATTTTTTGATCACTTCCCCCAGTGACTGCCTTGCCAAGCCACAGGTGAGGAGAACATGCTCAGTCCTGATGCAACTTGACAAGCTGAGGTGGATGTAAAGGAAGCTCCCCTTTTCTGAGAAAAACAGGAGGAGGGAGAGGAAGTGAAGGAAAGTGGGACTGGGAAGAGAGGAGGGACGGAGCTACAAGGATGTAAGTTGAATTAAAAAAATAAACTATAATTAAAAGAAGAAGTGTTTGGTTTCCAAATGCTTATAAATATTCTTGTTGTCTTTGTGCTTTTGGTTTCTACATGATTTCTTCTTTTGTCAAGCTTAACTTTGTTTTTTTGGCCCAAACTATAATCTATTTTTCACGAACATTAAAAAAAATGTTGATATAATGCAATTGCTTAGAATGTTCTATAGATGTTGAATGTTCCATAGATGCTGTTAGTTGGTGGCTGCTAACTTTCCACCTTCTATTGAATATTGGAAAGGAGGATCATAGTCTCCACTGTCAATGTAGATTTGTCAATCTCTCCTTTTATTTCTGTCTTTTTTTTATTACTCCGTTTTATGCTTGTGTCATATTTTGAAGCTCCATGCTCTCATCCAGAGATAGTTGGATAGTTATTATGCAATGTCTCTTCTGAGTTTTACATCCCAAAGCCCCCTCTATCTAGTAAGATTTACTTCTGCCTTCCTTTGATTAATGTTTCTGTGATTCATATATTCCTATCACTTAATCTATTCCTATCATTGATTTCCAACTTGTGCATAGTATATGAGTTTATTACAGACAGCAGATAATTAGGTCATATTTTTAAATTCAGTCTGCCAATCCCCGATGTTTTTTTTTAATTTGTATATTTTGGCCATTTAAATTTAATGCATTTATTAATGTGTTAAGGATAAGTATGCTTTTATTTTTTTTTGTTTCCTTTTGGTTTTCTGATTTTTGTTTTTTGTTTGTTTTTCAGTTTTTATTTTTCTTTCTCTTGTTTCTTAAATACTGCTTATAATTCCCTTTTTATTTAGTGTTTTAAGTGGAGCTCTTTACATAGATTTTTTTCTACAGGTTTTTGTAAATATATTTACATAACTGTTCAAAATCTGTTCATTGTTTTCCAGTTTGAGTAAATATAAAAAGATATCCTTTTTATGTTCATGGTTCTTATTATATAGATAGTATAAGTATTTCTTCTCTGTATTTTTGAATCACATCAGCACTATTACAATTTTTGTCTAAGTTACAAAATATAATTTTGAAAGTTCTAAAGAAAACCCAATATATTTGCTTCTTTCTCCTTGGTGCCCAAAGTTGCTTCTTCAGTAACTTGACATTGAGAGTCCACTGTACCAGAAGCCACCTCATGGGAACCTTGCAGTCCCCGCCACTCTCTGTCTTATCAAAATTGCCATTTTTCCTCTCTTAGAACAGAGAAAGTTAGAATCACCTTTATCATTTGTCACCTTTTGTCATTATCCAACAAATAGAGCCATCATTCCTAGTGACAGGCTAATAAAAGGAAAAGCATTACTTAAATCAAAATCATATTCCCATGCACTAGCCTTCTTCACGTGAGCTCCATCTTGTTTGGTGTTGCTGAGCCAGAGGGTGGACAGAGTTATGAGGTGTAGACAAAACTGTGCTACCGTTCAGGGATGAGCTCTGCACTACACATGGCTCCAGGAGGAGGACACAGCCAGTGTGTGCAGTAACCAGCAAACTGGAGGGCAAGAAACAACAAAATGCTGTGACCCCCATCAGCCAGTCCCGATCTTCCTGTTTCCTTAATTGTCACCTCAATTAGTGGGAGGAGGCGACCTACTCATTCTCATTTCCCACTGCTTGTTATCACTCCAATAATTCTTTTGTCTTAAAGATTACCACTTGTTCATTTTAACCTTATTTCTCCTATTGAATAGACTTCATACCAAAATAAAGTAGGAGGGAAAAAACCCACAAAAACACAAGGCAAGGTAAAACTCTACTCAGGAGAAAATATACAATGCAAAATACTGTTAATAAAAAGAACTAGAAAATGAAAGGAAATTATTATAACAGGTAAGTCAGGATAATGTAATGGAAGCAGGTATTTTGTAAATAATAAAAAATCTGTAAGCAAAAATTGAACACTTTTGGACAATATTGTGTGCTGTACATCTATATTTCAAAAATTATATATGAATTTTATAAACTGTACAAAGCTAGCATGAAATTAAGCTTTTAAAAACTTGATCACTGTAATTTAAAGCATCATTTAATGAATATAGAGAAGACACTGAGAAAAACACAGAAAGATTTTTACTTTGGTGTAGTGCCATTGGAGTGACACTGTGGGTCTTCTTCCAAAGCTAACACTCTTTCCCAGGAGAATAAATCATTTTTCACCACAGAAAGAAAACTGACAGTGTAAATTACTAGACCTTCTCTCTTCTCTTTCTCATAGAACCAAGCTTCTGGCAGGGACCATGTAATCTGATGTAATGTCTATAAAGCAAATTGACCATTGTGTTCACCTCATAGAAGACCACCTCAGCATATTATTATCTACAGAATTATCTAATTCTGCCTAAATTTGAGGTTTGGTGTTAAGACATTTGCCTGTGGATATAAATCTCATTCACTAGACATCCTGAATAGTAATAAAACAGTTTCAAGATCATTTATCAACTGTTGGACCAACTTCTTAAAACTATCAAAATTGTTGTAGAGAAGACAATGCATTTATAGTGGCTGCCCACAAAAACAACAATGGTTACATTGGGTGTTTTAATTTAAATTCACATGGAGCATTTGCTAAAATTCTCAGTGTACTAAGCCATTAAATAAGCCTCAACAAACTTCAGGGAATTGATAGCAATAAAAAAACACTCCTTTTTAAGTCAAGAGAAGGCACTCATGAAAATCAATAAGTAAAAGAAAACAATTGAGATTGCAAAATAAAACACTTCTAAATAACTCAAAGATCAGAGACAAGATTTTAATGGAAGTTTGAAAATGCTTAACTAAAACAAATGAAAATACTTCATGTTAGAATGTGTGAAATACAGCAAAGGTAGTACTTAGAATACATTTGTGGTCTTAAGACCTGTTGTTAGAAATAAAGACTAAAAATTTAAAAATAGGTATCCATTTTAACAGATTAAAAAGAATCACATCAGAATAAATTAAATTGGAATAAAGCTATGATAAACATAATAGCTAATGAAATAGGAAGCAAAATAATGACCATTATCAGTATGTACAGGCAAACCTAGGAAGACGAACGCAAACTCACAACAAGAGGGAGAGAAAGAGAAAGAAAGGGAATGAAGGAAGGAGTGGGAAAAGGGAACAGTATGAGAGAGAGAGACAGAGAGGGGGAGAGAAAGGGAGAGGAAGAGGGAGAGAGAGAGAGAGATTTACTCTACTATATAACCATCAATAAAAGTAATAAAAATAAATTTAATAACTGTTAAGTAGCGGTATTAGTTCATTTTCTCTTTGATGTGACAAAATACTGACAAAAGCAACATAAGGAAGAAAGCTTGCGGATATGCTCATCATGGAGAATAGAAACAGACTTGTTAGGCAGCTGGTATCTGTACCTGTGCATCAGAAGTGAAAGCTGGTCCCCAGCTCCCTTTAGGATGGTGTTGCCTGTATTTGGGGAGGGGTTTCCCTGCTCTGTTAAACACCCTGAGAGACACACCAAAGGTGTGTTTGCATCATGATTCTAAATCCCATCAAGTTAACAGTGAAAATCAGCCATCACAACTCCATCTTTGTCAACTTGACACTCAGACACATCAGTTTAAATTGTAACATGTCATTGTATAAAGCAGTGGTTCCCACCTTCCTAATACTGCAACTCTTTAATCCAATTCCTCCTGTTGTGGTGACCTAAAACCATAAAAATATTTTTGTTGCTACTTCATAGCTGTAATTTTGCTACTGTAGTGAATCATAGTGTAAATGTTTTTGGAGATACAGGTTTGTTACAGGGTTGTGACCCACAGGTTAGAAACAATGCTCTAAAGCCTCATTTTCATATCATAATGCAAAAAGCCTTTACTCCATCTCTAAAAATCCTTACAGTCTTTAAGAATCTTATTACTGTTGAGGAACACAAAGTCTCTTTTGAGACTCAAGACTATCTCTTAACAGTGAGCTTCTATAAAATAAAACACAAGTTGTTGCTGCAGATCAAAATAAGAAATGAGGACACAGCTAGAAATAACGGGGCAAGAGCAAGACTAAGCCCAGAAAAGAGAAGAGCAACTCTTTTAACTCTATGTCTGCCCTCCTTGGTCGATCAAGGAATTTTCCTGGAGCCAAAGGGTAGCCCCATAAATCCAGCTCTACTGTCTGCACTACATATATCTTCTCTCTTGAGCCAGCTCCATTGTGTACCTGAAGCTTTTTTCCATCGATGTCCTATGGTCATGATGTCTCCAACATCCTGAAGTCACCATTTCAACTTAGATTTCACCTTCAGAGCCAAATAAAGGGGTTCTCGGAGTCTCCTTGTGATAAACCAGCCTGCCTCCATCTTGGGCTTAAAAGCCATCTCATAACAAAGCCAAACTAGACTCATTCCTGTTTATGATTAAATCTTGGTTTCTCAAAGACTAAGCTATGTCCCACCTCTAACCTTGACTACAAGTGATTCTGTACTGCCTGCATAGTAACCATGCCACTGTTTCAGGAGGTTGTTTTGACCACCTTATTATGACCACATTTTTATGGCCACCTCACAAACCTGCCCTTGTTTCAGAAGATTGGTATGACCAATTTGTTATGCTTATGTTCTGTTTCTGTAACTCTGCTTATTTGCCTGCCAAATCCCACATTTATACAACCCCTACTCCTGCGCTATACAAACCTTATTGTTATACCCAGTTCACGAGCCCCCAAAAGATCTCCAGGAATCGACTCCGTTGCAAAACACATGAGGGTCTTTTTTATTGAAAATTACAAGCTGCAGCTCGGGCCTACACAGCACCCACCGCGGAAGCTGGGGGAGCTGAGCGCCCCGCACCCAGGTTAGTGGGGTGATTTATAGATTCTGGTCCATCCCAGCATGCCCAAGGCAGGGGCGATTCCTGCCTGGCAAGCATCTATTGGTCAAGGTGTTACATTTTGAATCGATTGGCTATAGGAAGGTTCCCAGAACATTGATGACCAGGTGTCCCTCCCTAGGGGGAGGGCCCAGTTTCCTAGCAACTGTATCTCGAGTGGGTGGGGAAAGAACGCAGTTTGCGAGGCAGCTCTCCCCTCAGGGAACTTACTGCTATACCGCGCCTACTCTACATAGTGTTAACAATCGCTGCTTATCCTTTGGTCTCTCATTATCTCCCCATGTCCAGTGCTGACCTCTTGAAGCCCACCTTAGGGGGAGAGTACATGCATAAATCTTGCTTTAATTTGATCATGACGATTTGGGTTGGTGGTCTTTCTCCTCACATCTGGATTAACTCACATTGGATTAACATTTTCAGGGATTGTGAGCTGCCACACACATTGAAACATTGGAACAACTTTCCTTGTAGCACTGCAAAGCCAGTGTCACTTGAAAAAATGCTGCCAAATTCTATTGGAAGTTGAAGATGTATTCTGGCCCATTTAGGCTACACTCTATCACCAACGCCCCCCGCCCCATTGTCCGCTCATTCCCACTGACACTCCCACCACCCACAAGTGTTGATGCTGGTAAAACACTTTCCGTTAAGTTGTTGATTTTGAGCAGAAAACAACTTCCACTGCATGGTCTGGCTAGACTCTCTCAAATAAATTTGCATTTTCACAAGGTGGAGCCTTTGATGAATGAGATCTTTGCTTGGGTGGGGGGCTGGGGGGATGCTTCCTATTGTCCTAACACAGAGCGAGAGGTTTCTCTTTGGTGTAGCTATCTCCTTAACAATAATAGCTGCTTTCTCAGCCTCCTCCTCTACAACTTCAAAGTCATTTTCTCCCCTACTAAATGGCAAGTTTTACACATCTTTCTGTTTAGCTGTTGTTCTCTTGCTACAGACTTGTTTAAGAGCAGTGATCAGCAGCCATTTCACAATGTAAATGCTCCTGTCTTGAAATTTCTTCTGATAAAATGGCTAGTCCATTATCTTATATTCATTCTCAATCAAATTCTAAGGGCACGGGCAAAATGTTCTTTATCAGACTATAACATGAATGTTCTCTAACGCAAGTCCCAACAGAGATCTTGTCATCTACAAAACTTGGGAACCACACTTCACCTTTTACAATTTCTCAGAATTCTGGTTTTCTAAACTTCTAACAGGATATCCCATTATGAACTCTCCTTGGAGTACTGAAGACTTTTCTAACTCAAAGTTTCAAAAATTTCCATGTGGCAGCAGGGTTGTGAGACAACTGACCACGTTGTGTCCAGTGAGGAAAAAGACAAAGATGAATGCTGTCACTCAGCTCACATTCTCCCTTTTACTTAGCCTGGGTCCCAATCCCTGGAATTATGCCACCATATTTAAGACAGGTCTTCTTTCTTCTGCTAACCCTTTCAGAAACATTGTTATAGACATACCCAGAGGTGAATTTCCATAGTGACTTAAAATTTCATCAACTTGACAATGAATATTAAAGTATTAAGTGCCTAAATGGAAATATAACAGATATTAGAATGTCTATAAATGAGTATTCTGAAAACATTCATTCTACTAAATTATGAAAAATGAATTTAAAGATTACTAGCACTGCAAAAGACATAGAGATTGTTCCAGAATTCTGTGCTCTAATACTAATAGTAATTACCATCTTACTCAGAACAGCTTTGACTGCTTGTGAGACCCTCAAAAGGTTGGACTTATAGAAAACGGTGAGACAGTCATTAGATAATCCACTAAGATCCAAGCACTCACTTTCCACGGTATCCCTCTTTCCAGGTACACAAGTTTGGGGAGAGGGTCTAGAGAATAAAGAAGGTGGGAAGTCATTTGAAGGGGTTCCATTTATGCAGCAAATGTAGAAGTCATCATCCACATTAGAATGAGACTTTTCATTCATGTGACTATTTGGGGGTTACTTGTGCTCCTATTTGTAACTCCTCCCCCTATTTAGGCTGAGTAAATATTTGTTCACATGCCCTCAGGAAAAGGTAATACAACAGAAATACAAATAGGAACTATTTTTAAAATTAAAACTGTAGTCAACCCTTGGTCAAAGAAAGACCTGATGAAGACATGTTCATACGAATATTCCACATAAATTAAAGGAGAAAAAAAAAACAGTTGGAAACACAGATATCCAGATATTTTTTTTAAAGGTAAAAGCACACTAACTTATTGGTGATAGTTTATTGACATGTACTTTATTCAAAAAACTTATGAGGGTTGATATAAGAAAAAGGGTTATCAACTTTAACTTGAACGACAACTCTAAAATATAGACAAGTAGCAACAATGGCGAACTTACAGAGATCTTAGGAGTGTATTACTAGCCTAAGCATGTGATTTCAAATGCCAGAATAGCTTGTCTTCAATTTACTTGTTAATCCCACTGGATAAGAATAAGACCACCTTTTCCGAGACTGATACTCCACCAAAGACCGTGTATAGATATAACATAGAACCTCTGTTCGGATGTAGCCTGTGGTAGATCAGTAACCAATTGGTTTTCCCTATTAAGGGGAACAGGAACTATTTCTGACATGAACTCAATGGCAGGCTCCCCACCCCCCAAGGGAAGAGCTGGTACTTTTCCTGGCATGCCAATAGGCACTATTGGTAGCCAATTTGCCAGAAACTTTCCTTTTGACCTAACATGTCAGCCTTTTGTTGAAGATAAGGAGTGATGTACTCTCTTCCCTTCTTGTAACTACTCCCTGCTGATATTAGGATGTCATTGGCAGGGGCTAGGAAAGCTGGAATGTTAGTCCCCAAGAGGGGATTCAAGCAATAGAGCATTCATTAGAAGCATCTGGTTTGCTGACACAGCTAAAGAAACAAGGAACAATCGTATGAGCTAGACTGGTTCATATCGGCATTTGGCAAATTTGGGGCTCACAGATATTTGGAGCAGTTTGTAGGTCACAGCTGATTCTTGGATGGTGTCTGTCAGCTGAGTAAAAGTCTAATGGAACAGATATAGACTAAGGAGAGAAGTTAAAATTAAGAAACTTAAAGAAAAAAACTTACATTTGGAACTTCTGGGCTCATGGTCCTGGTAGTTTCAGGATGGGAGGAGTCTTAAGACCAGGAGTGGAGAGAGAAGAGGAGGAGAGAGCTGTTGGTGTTCTGTTCAGGAATTTGTCTCCTGTACCAATGAGTTCAAGGCTCTTCCCCACTTTCTCTTCTATTAGTTGTAGTGCATCCAGTTTCACGTTGAGGTCTTTGAGTCACTTGGACTTCCATTTTGTGCAGGGTGTTACACGTGGATCTACTTGCATTTCTCTACACACAAGAATCCAGTAAGACCAGAACCATTTGTTGAAGATACTTTCATTTTTCCATTGTATGGTTTGGGCTTCTTTGTCAAAAATCAAGTGTCCATAGATGTTTGGGTTTATTTTTGAGGCTTCAGTTCAATTCCATTGATAAACATGTCTGTTTCAATGCCAATATCATGCAGTTTTTATTACTGTTGCTGTGTAGTACAGCTTGAAATCAGGGATGGTGATACTTCCAAAAGTTTCGTTTTTTGTTTTTTATTGTACAGGATTGTTTTAGTTATCCTGTTGTTTTTTTTTTTTTTTTCCATATGAAGATGAGAATTGTTCTTTCAAGGTCTGTAAAGAGTTGTGTTGGAATTTTGATGGGAATTTTGTTAAATCTATAGATTGCTTTTGGTAAAATAGCCATTTTTAATCCTACTGATCCATGAGCATGGGCGGTCTTTCCATCTTCTGATATCTTCTTCAGTTTCTTTCTTCAGAGCCTTGAAGTTCTTGTCTTGCAAGTCTTTCACTTGCTTAGTTAAGTCACACCAAGATATTTTATGTTTTTTTGTGGCTATTGTGAAGAAAATATGGTACATTTACACAATGGAATACTACTTAAGTATTAAAAGCAAGGACGTCATGGAATTTGCAAGCAAATGAATGGAAGTAGAAAATATCACTCTGAGTGAGGTAATCCAGACCCAGAAAGACACTCATGGTATGTACTTGCTTGTAAGTGGATATCAGCCATAAAGTATAGGATAACCAGGCTACAGTTCACAGACCCAAAGATGCCAAGTAACAAGGATAGTCAAAGGGAGGATGCTTGAATCTAACTCAGAAGGGAAATTAAAATAGACATTTGAAGTAGATGGAGGGAGAGAACTGGATGTGAGTGGGATACAGAAGGGAACAGGAGTAGGGATCAGGAATGTGGAAGGTGGAAGGTTGAGAGAGAGAGAGAACAAAAATCAGAGAGGGTGCATCTCTGGAATGAGGAGGACTATGGTGGTTCTATGGGGGTGACCCTAGATGAGACTTCTACCAGTTGGGGATATGGAGCCTGAAGAAGCCACTTCCAGTAGCCAGGCAGAACTTCTAGTTGACAGAGGGGCCATTATCCCACATATAATACCTTCAACCCGAAATTTGTCCTGCCTACAAGCCATGAAGAGATAAAGATGGAACAGAGATTAAAGGAATGGCCAAGCAATGACTGCCCAACTTGAGACCTACCCAAGGAGAAAGAACCAACCCCTGATACTATTAATGATACTCTGCTATGCTTACAGATAGGAACCTAGCATAATTGTCTTCTTAAAGGCTTCATCCAGCAGTTAATGAAAACAGATGCAGAGACCCATAGCCAAACAATAGGCTGAGCTTGGGTAGTTTTGTAGAAGAATGGGAGAAAGGATTGAGGGAGCCAGAGGGGTGAAGGACATCACAAAAAGACATATAGAATAAACCAACCTGGGCCCATGGAGGGCTCACAGAGACTGGATCACCAACCAAATAGCATACATGGGCTGGACCTAGGCCTCCTACACATCTGTAGGTGATGTGTAGCTTGTTCTTCATGTGGGTCCCCTAACACTTAAAGTAGGTTGGGGGCTGTCTCTGACTCTGCTGCCTGCTTTTGGAGCCCTTATCTCTAGCTAGGCTGCCTTGTCTAGCCTCAGTGTGAGAGGATGTCCTTAGCCCTGCTGCAACTTGATGTGACAGGATGCATTGGTACCCATGGTGGGAGGGTGGTGGCGGGCTGTCCTTCTCTGAGAAGAAGAGGAAGGGAAAGGAGAGCAGGGGTGCAAGTGCCTGACTGGGAGGAAAAGAGGGATGCATCATAACCATGCTTCAAAATAAGATGGCTGCATTTCCTGGAGTTTTAAGAGGTCTATTATACATACCCTCCCTGCCTTGAAGTCTTAGCAAACCCCACTGAAATCCTCATAGTAAGTACATATATTTTTAAATTAAAAAAAGAAGTAAGTGGAAATAGAACCAAGATAACTACATATTACAAGTAGGTAAAATATCTGTAAAATTTTAAAGAAAAAGATGAGCACCATAAAAAAAAACAGATAAGAAAATGCATTATAGAAATAGAGACTATAAACAACAGAAAATGAGTAATCTAGAATTAAGGTATACAATTTCTGGAGAAATAATGCCAAAAAACTTAGCAATCTTAATACTAAAACAAAGAAGAAGAAAAGATCAATTAGTTTAAAACAGAAATAATGTATTTAATCTAAAGAACAAGAAAAAATCAGAAGAAATTCCCAAATTACCCATGGGAAAATAGTTAGTAACTTAATATTTGTCTAAATGAACTAGGCCAAAAGAAAAACCAATAAATGAATAAATACTTTCTTGAAAAATAATTGCCCACACACCCCATATGTAATTTTAGAAAAAAATTAACTCATAACTTAAGCATGCAGAGATCAATGGTGAAGTGCTTGGTTTTCATGCTGAAAGCCCTAGGCTTAGTTCCCAATACCACACAAGCAAATGCAAATTCACTAATAAAACCAATATGGCTAAATAAACACAGATACACACACACCACACCACATCACACCACACCTAAAACTTGACACTCATTATGTTTTCTTATACAGAAGATTATGCATGGATTGGAGAGTTCACTATGATATTTGTTGGGACCGTGAGCAGAGCTGAAAGAGAGATAAAATATCTCCACAATAAAAAAAAATGAACATGATCACTTCTTTAAAATAATATGTAGCAGCACATAATGTGAAAAGAACTGCAAGCATGAGGCAGCAACCAAAATGTTAATAATAAATGTTTCAGTGTGACCTTTTCTTTCTTCTGAATATTTAATGAACTAATGGAATTTATTACAATGATCATTTATTATTCATCTAATCAGCATTTTAAATATCTTTTTAAAATATAAAACCAAACTTCTGTCAGGGGCCTGAGCTTTCACCTGCCCCAGTGATGTTCCTTGTAATACTCTCCCTTTCTTTCTGGGAAAGCAACACAAATTGACACTTGTCCCAGAGTTCACTTGTATAACACAGAAATAGAGGATGTGGAGATAGCCCGCAGTTTAGGGCTATGATCAGTTTCAGAGTTTACATTTGAAAGCTATCTTCATTTAGGCTTAATGGATTCAGTCAGCTTGCTTCTAAGAAAGATGACACTCTTAAATGTAGCAGTGGAGACCTACAAAGCCCAGCTTGTAATGTTCTTCTAAATTAGTCATCCAAGGTAATGAATTATTCTGTGTGACTTTAGTCAATCACTCAAAAATATATCTTAAGTGTGACTTTCTTGGGCACTTGCCATTAAATACATAGCAAACAAAACAGGGATTTCTCCTATTTTGAAGATTATTATCCCACTGAGGAAAACACATACAAAACCAATGAAATAAGTAAATTGCAACATCATTAGTAGGTTATAAGTCTAAGGAGTAAATTAGAGAAAACATCAAGAGAAGGAGAATCGGAAGTGGAAAGGGAAGGCTTGAACAGGCTTCAGAGAGAAAATTGCACAGAAATCAGGTCTGAGAACAACTACATGAATATCTCGAGGAAGCACCTGAAGTCCATGAAAAAAAAATAGATACAAAGCTTTGAAGGAACATGGTGGTCATGTTTAAGAACCATGGAGGATGACAATGAAGGAAGAAGGGTGAAAAATACGAGAGGATGTAGTCTTCTATGCCATTGTGAGACTTTGGCTTGAAATGAAAATTTTACTCATGATAATTAAATAAATATAGCAACCCAAATCAAAGATGAAGGAACAGGGTGCTTTTATATAAAAAAGGAAATAAATATGAACCTCTGATTAGCATCACATACAAAGGTATAGTCCAGATCTTTTACTTTATGAAAGAAAAAGTAGGAAAAAACAGAAAAATCAGGACATGTACTATAATATAGAGACATCCATTTAAAGACTTGAAAGGAATCAATCCTAAATTATAATGTGTTAAATATGATACCACCAAAAATAACTGTGTTTGATTAATGGATAACACATTAAAGTTAACAGTAATTGCAGGTTGTAAGAAAATATTTGTAATATCTAATATGCACATGGAACTCTTTTAAATCAACAAGAGACAGATAGCCCAAGAGAAAAAAATTCTGGGCAAAATATAAATGAGCAATTAAAATAAGATAAGTCCCAGGAGCAAACAAGAGAATTAAGAGGCATTCCTGTGATTACATACCACAGAAGCAAATGAAAATAATAATACCTTCTCCATGTCAATTCAGTTAAAAAGCAGAACTCAATATTTTCAACTCTGGGTTGGACACATGGAAATAAAAGCCACACATGACAGCGGTGTAGACATGTTACCTACAGGGTTACATGTGCTTTATTATCCAGTAGTTAAGTATTAAAACCTTCTTTGGGCGGGATCCAAGATGGCAACGGGCACACACAGTTTCTGAGTTACAGAGGCACTGAAGCGCCAGAGTTGGTGAGTGGAAGGACTACTGAGTCCAGGGAAATGATGGTGAGGCTTTCTAAATGAGAGGGAACGTAGCACGAGGTAAGAACTTGGGTCTCGGGTCACCCGCGGACTTGTTTGCGGAAGGAGAGAAATGATCGTTTGGTCTCCTGGCACTCCCCTTTTTTGGGCCTTCCTCCTCCCCGGCACAGCCAGCTCATGGAGATTCTCAGCTCAGAGCTCATTGCCTGGGGACTGCAGTGTCAGAGGTGGGGCTCCTGGCTCCTCAGCCATAGATGCCAGCTGTACCTGCCTTGGAGTCCCAGATCCGTGGCACCATCCTCCTGGTGTCCTAGGTCTGCAAGTGGCTATACCAGCTCTGCAGGGTCTCCCAGCCACTGCTTGTACGGCAAGTCCAAACCCTTGGTGACAAATAATACGCTATATACCCACCAAAGCCCAGCAGACCCACCATACAAGCTAGGCACACCAGGCACTGGGACTCCCAGGTCTGTAGAACACAGTGGAGGGCCCCCAGGACTTCCCAAAAGGCACCTGGACTGTAGCTGGACTTCCTAACCTGGTCACTGCAGCAGCAATGAGTTGGCGGAGCATGTCAGTCCTCCTGCATATGACTAAGCACCAGAGAGTAGAGAGCCCAGATACTCCATCCTTGCCAGTGTGACCTGCTTGAGAGTGAATACGCCCTTGAGTGTCTGCAGAGCCCTAGATCAAGGGCCCTTCTAAACTAGCAGCCAGGCATCAGACCCCTCCCACCCACACACCCACTGTGGGAAACAGAGGAACTTTGGGGACATTGAAGCCCCTGCTCTGCAAGTCCAATAGTGGATTAAGGCAGATAATGCTGGGAGCTTAGATAGAGCCGAATACCAGGGGCCTGTAGACTGAGGTATTCAGGGAATTTACATAAGGAAATTGCACCGCGACTATCACCAGCACCTGCTACATCTACAGCACATGCACAAATAACCGCTTAGAAGCCTGCAAGGCAGAGCCCCTTCCACACACTCAAGGGTTCAACAATCTCTATCACTCTGCCCCTCAAGACACACTTCCACGCACATTTACACACACACACACACACACACACACACACACACGACTGCATTTGCCCTTCTGCACCTTTCCTCCCACAGGTACAGCTGAAGCACCAACTCACACACTGAGGCCACAGGACCTCTCTCAGCTTCCTGAAGAACTCTCCAGATGCTGGAGAGAGACAGTACCAGTCTGAACTGCAGAATCCAGGAACAAACAGGGAAGGTTACAGATAAGCCAATGGCCAGGGGTCAGCTAAGAACACATCCAACATAAATCAGGACATCATGGCTTTACCAGCAACCCCCAAAATTGATGGATACTCCAATTCATCGGAAGCATAGGAAAATGACTTTAAAGCTATGCTTACCCAATTATTTGAGGCACATAAAGAGGAAACAAACAAATCTCTCAGAGCAATAGTCATACAAATACAGTTAAAGAGGAAATAAAAAAAATCTATCAAAGATTTGGCCAACTAAGTGGAGGCAAAGAAAGAGGAAATGTACAAAATTCTCAAAGAAACACAGGCAAATATAGCCAAACAAATAGAGGCACAAGTAGAGATACAATTAGTGGGACATAGAGAGGAAATGAACAAAAAAATAGAGACCATCGTTGAGAGACAGGAATTCACATTCAAACAGATGAAGGAAATGGTGCAAGGCATGAAAACAGAATTGGAATCAACAAAGAAAACACAATCTGAGAAGACCCTGGAGCTGGAGAACTTGGAGAAAAAATCAGGAACCACAAAGGTAAGCATCACCAATAGAATACAAGAGATGGAAGAGAGAATTTCTGGTGCTGAAGATACACTTGCAGAAATTGATACCTCTCTCAAAGAAAAGGTAAAATCAGAAAAATCCCAAACACAAATTATCCAAGAAATCAAGGACGCCATGAAAAGACAAAAATCTAAGAATAATAGGAATTGATGAAAAAGAAGATTCCAGGCTCCAAGGTCCAGAAAATATTTTCAAGAAAATCATAGAAAAGAATTTTCCCAACTTAAAGAAAGAGATGTCCATAAATATACAAGAGGCCTACAGAACACCAAATAGACTAGACCAGAAAAGAAACACATCACGTCACATCATAGTCAAAACACTAAATCTACAGAACAAAGAAAAGATATTAAAAGCAGCAAGGGAAAAAGGCCAAGTACCATATAAAGGTATCATATAAAGTACCATATAAAGACATATCAGAATCACACTGGACTTCTCATCAGAAACTATGAAAGCCAAAAGGGCCTGGGCAGGTGTCATACAGACTTTAATAGACCACAGATGCCAACCCAACTACTATACCCTGCAAAGCTTTCAATCAACATAGATGGGGAAAACAAAATATTCCATGACAAAACTAAATTTATGCAGTATCTGCACAGCAAACCAGCCCTACAGAAGATACTAGAAGGAAAACTCCAATCCAATGAAAACAACTATACCCAAGAAAACATAGCATACAGATAATATCCCAACAAAAATTAAAAGAAAACAAGCAATGAATCACAGTAAGACCACCAACTCCACAATAAAAGGAACTAACGTTCATTTGTCATTATTATCTATCAACATCAATGGACTCAACTCGCCAATAAAAAGACACAGACTAACAGAATGGGTGTGGAAACAAAATCCAACATTCTGCTGCATTCAAGAAATGTACCTTTGCAACAAAGATAAACACTACTTAAGAGTAAAGGGCTGGAAAAATGTTTTTCAAACAAATGGACCCAGAAAACAAGCTGGGGTACCTATCCTATTATCTAATAAAATAGACTTTCAATCAAAATTAATCAAAAAAGATGAGGAGGGACACTATATTCTCATCAAAGGAAAAATCCACCAAGAGGACATCACAATTCTGAACATCTATGCCCCAAATACAAGAGAGCCAACATTCATAAATGAAACATTATTAAATCACACATCTATCCCAGCACCTTAATAGTGGAAGACTTCAACATTCCACTTTCACCAAGGGACAGATCATCTAGACAGAAGCCAAATAGGGAAATAAAGGCACTTACAGAGGCCCTAAATCAAATGGACTTAATAGATGTCTACAGAACTTTTCATGCAAAATCAAAAGAAGATATCTTCTTTTCAGGACCTCATGGAACCTTCTCCAAAATAGACCATGTAGTTGTTCACAAAGCAAACTTCAACAGATACAAGAAGATTGAAATAATCCCCTGTATTCTATCTGACCACTATGGACTAAAGCTGGACCTCATCAACAATGGAATTAGAAAAAAAAAAGCCTATATGCACATGGAAACTGAACAACTTGTTGCTCAATGACAGCTGGGTTAAGGAAGAAATAAAGAAAGAAATTAAAGACTTCCTAGAATTCAGTGAAAATGATGGTACAACATACCCTAATTTATGGGACAAAATGAAAGCAATGCTCAGAGGAAAATTCATAGCACTAAGTGCCTTCAAGAAGAAATTTGTGACATCTCATAAAAGCAACTTAATGGCCCAACTGAAAGCCCTAGAAAAAAAGAAGCAAATACACCCAAGAGGAGAAGATGGCTGGAAATAATCAAACTCAGGGCTGAAATCAATCAATTAGAAACAAATAAAACTATTCAAAGAATCAATGAAACCAAGAGCTGGTTCTTTGAGAAAATCAACAAGATAGACAAACTTTTAGCCAAACTAACTAAAAGGCAGAGAGAAATTTTCCAAATCAGAAAAATCAGAAATGAAATGGGGGATAAAACTACAGACACTGAGGAAATGCAAACAATCATTAGTTCGTACTGCAAAAGCCTATATGCCACAATATTTGAAAATCTAAAAGAAATGGACAATTTTCTTGACAGATTCCATCTACCAAAATTAAGTCAACATCAGGTAGAAAGATTGAATAGTCCTATATCCCCCACGAAAATAGAAGCAGTCATCAACAGTCTCCCTTCCAAAAAAGGCTCTGGGCCAGATGGATTCAGTGCAGAATTCGACCAGACCTTCAAAGAAGAGCTAACCCCAATTCTCTTTAAACTATTCTACGAAACAGAAGGAACATTACAAAACTCATTCTATGAAACCACAGTCACCTTGATACCTAAAACACACAAAGATCTAACAAAAGAAGAGAACTTCAGACCTATCTCTCTTATAAACATTGATGCAAAAATACTTAATAAAATACTTGCAAACCGAATTGAAGAACACATTAAAGATATCATCCACCATGACCAAGTAGGCTTCATCCCAGGCATTCAAGGGTGGTTCAACATACAGAAATCCATCAATGTAATCCACCACATAAACAAACTGAAGGGGAAAAACCACATGATCATCTCCTTAGATGCCAAAAAAGCATTTGACAAAATCCAACATCCATTCATGTTTACAGTATTGGAGAGATCAGGGATACAAGGCACATACCTAAACATAGTAAAGGCAATATACAGCAAGCCTATAACTAACATCAAAGTAAACGGAGAGAAACTGAAAGCAATCCCACTGAAATGAGGGACATGGCAAGGCTGCCCACTCTCTCCATATCTTTTCAATATAGTTCTGGAAGTCCTTGCTAGAGCAATAAGACAATTAAAGGAGATGAAGGGGATACAAATCAGAAAGGAAGAAGTCAAAGTATCACCATTTTCAGATGATATGATAGTATACCTGAGCGACCAAAAATTCAACCAGAGAACTCCTTCAGCTGATAAACACCTTCAACAAAGTGGCTGGATACAAAATCAACTAAAAAAAAAAATTAGAAGCCCTCCTGTATACCAAAGACAAAAGGGCTGAGAAAGAAATCAGGGAAACAACACCCTTCACGATAGCCACTAATAATATAAAGTACCTTGGGGTTATTCTAACCAAGCAAGTGAAAGACCTGTTTGAAAAAAACATTAAGTCTCTGAAGAAAGAAAATGAGGAAGATATCAGAAGATGGAAAGATCTCCTGTGCTCATGGATTGGTAGGATTAACATATTGAAAATGGCCATCTTGCCAAAAGCTATCTACAGATTGAATGCAATTCCCATCAAAATACCAACACAATTCTTTACAGACTTTGAAAGAAAGATTCTCAGCTTCATATGGAGAAGCAAAAACCCCAGAATCTCCAAAACAATACTGTACAACAACAGATCATCTGGAGGTATCTCCAGCCCTGACCTCAAGCTGTACTACAGGGCAAAAGTAATAAAAATTGCATGGTGTTGGTCTAGAAACAGAAAGGAGGATCAATCAAACCCAATAGAAGACCCAGAAAGAAACCCACACACCTATGAATGCTTGATTTTTGACAAAGAAGCCAAAACCATACAATGGAAAAAAGACAGCATCTTCAACAAATGGTGCTGGTCCAACTGGATGTCTATATGCAGAAAAATGAAAATAGATCCATATCTATCACCCTGCACAAAACTAAAATCCAAGTGGATCAAAGACCTCAATATTAAACCAGATACTCTAAATCGGTTAGAAGAAAAAGTGGGGAAGAGCCTTGAACTCATTGGCACAGGAGACAACTTCCTGAATAGAACACCAACAGCACAGGCTCTAAGAGCAACAATCAATAAATGGGACCTCATGAAACTGAAAAGCTTCTGTAAAGAAAAAGACATTGTCAGTAGAACAAAACGACAACCTACAGACTGGGAAAGGATCTTCACCAACCCTATATCTGACAGAGGGCTAACATCCAGAATATATAAAAAACTAAAGAAATTAAAAAGCAATAAATCAAGCAATCTAATTAAAAAATGGGGTATGGAGCTAAACAGAATTCTCTGTAGAGGAATATAGAATGGCAGAGAAACACTTAAAGAGATGCTCAATGTCCTTAGCCATCAGAGAGACGTAAATCAAAATGACCCTGAGATTTCACCTTATACCCATAAAAATGGCTAAAATAAAAAAACTCAAATGACAACACATGCTGGAGAGGTTGTAGAGAAAGGGGAACCCTCTTCCAGTGCTGGTGGGAATGTAAACTGGTACAACCACTTTGGAAATCAATCTGGAACTTTCTCAGACAATTAGGAATAACGCTTCCTCAAGACCCAGCTATATCACTCCTAGGAATATATCCAAAAGATGCTCAAGTACACAACAAGGACATTTGCGCAACTATGTTTGTAGCAACTTTATTTGTAATTGCCAGAACCTGGAAACAACCCAGATGTCCATCAATGGAGGAATGGATACAGAAATTGTGGTACATTTACGCAATGGAATACTACTCAGCAATTAAAATAGAGAAAATCATGAAATTTGCAGGCAAATGGTGGGATCTAGTAAAGATCATTCTGAGTGAGGTATCTCAGAAGGAGAAAAACAGACATTTCATATACTCACTTATTTAGACCTATAAATATATAGGTACCTTGGGGTTTATAGACTCATTATAGATTCATATAAATATGATAAACATAATGAAATCTATACACCTAAAGAAGATAAACAAGAAAAGAGGACCTGGAGTAAGATGATTAATTCTCACTTAGAAAGACAAATGAGATGGACATTGGATATAGGAGAAAACAAGTAATAGGACAGGAGCCTGCCACAGAGGGCCTCTGAAAGACTCTGCCTAGAAGTGTATCAAAGCAGATACTGAGACTCATAACCAAACCTTGGGCAGAGTGCAGGGAATAAAATGAAAGAAGGGGTAGTTAATATGACCTGGAGAGGATAGGAGCTCCACAAGGACCAAATATATCTGGGTACAGGGGTCTTATATGAGACTGTTTCTCCAACGAAGGACCATTATGGATATAACCTAGAACCTCTGCTCAGATGTAGCCCATGGTAGCTCAGTATCCAAGTGGGTTTTCCTAGTAAGACGAACAGGGACTGTCTCTGACATGAACTCAATGGTGGGCTCTTTGACCTCCCCACCCCCCAAGGGAGGAGCAGCCCTGCTAGGCCACAGAGGAGAACTTTGCAGTCATTCTTGAAGATACCTGATAAGCTAGGCTCAGATGAAAGGGGAGGAGGTCCTCCCCTATCAGTGGACTTGGAAAGGGGCAGGGAGGAGATGAGGGAGGGAAGGTGGGATTGGCAGGGAATGAGGGAGCGGGATACAGCTGGGATACAGAGTTAATAAAATGTAATAAATAAATAAATAAATAAATAAACTTCTTTCATAAGTCCAGATGTGGCTTACACAGGAGTGTCCTTTATAGCCTCATTTATAGTGAATGGTTCAGAGCAGTCAGAGTGTCCATCACCGACTGGGAAAATGCATACAGTAGGTTTGGTGGGGACATATGAAGTGTGTGGAGGCCCTAAAGAAGGATGAACTAAACCAGGCACTGTAGTCCATGGTGCACAAATTTACTGCTAGCACGCAGGATGTAGAGACAGGTGTCTCTCTATGAGTCTCAGGCCTGCCAGGAATGCATAGTGAAACCCTCTCTCAAAACAAACAAACCAGAAATAATGAACTAGAAGTTCACAGAATACCAAGGCTGGCCCTCAAGTGCTATGTAAATGAAATTAAATAAAGATGTGTAAGTGTGCTGGCTAGACTTATGTTAACTTGACACAAACTACAGTCATCTGAGAGGAGGGAACCTCAATTAAGAAAATGCCTGTATGAGATTAGGTGGTGTGCCACCAACCTGAGCATTTTCTTAATTAGTGATTGATGGTGGAGGGACCAGTCCATTTTGGGTGGTGCCATCCCTGGTCTGGTGATACTGGGTTTATAAGAAAGCAGGCTGAGCAGGCCATATGAAGCAGCCAGGAAGCTGCTCCCCTCCATGGCCTCTGCATCAGCTCCTCCCTCCAGGTTCCTGCCCTGTTTGAAATCCTGTCCTGACTTCCTTCGACAATAATCAGCTACACAGAAGCGTAAGCAAGACAAATATTTTTCTCCCAACTTGCTTTTTGGTCAGGTTGCAATAGAAACCCTAACTAAGACAAATAAGCTACTATTAATTCCATAAATACAAACACAGAGCAAAACATATTTCAAGGGACAAGAAATGACACAACAAACATAAAAAAATAGCTATGACTAGTTAAATAAAAGAATTAAAGTAGAGAAGGATACAAAAGGAACAAGTAAGCAAATGAAAGAATTGTTCATTCCTTAAAAAAAAAAAATACTTGAAGGAAAATGGCCTCAAACAGAGGTAAGTGAACATACACACACAGAAAAACAAAAGTTTGTAAGAATAAAGGCAAAGCTAACAACTTCAAAGGAACTAGAGTATGCCGAGTGAAAGTATGGAAACTAAGGCAGGAACATAAACCGGTTATTTGAATTTCATGTATTTTTAATTTCCTTCTATATAAGATATTAGCTGTAAACATTATTAGTATCTAATAAATGAATTGATGCTAGGACCCTGGAGCACAATCAAGAAACTGGAGTTATGAGAGCTAAAATAAAGAATCAAAATTTTGAATCATTTTGTCCTAAGTATCTTCTATCAAGCACAACTAACGTCTCTGGGTACTTCCTGTGACTCTGTGATGTCATTTCCTTTTGTAGCTGTTACTTCTCTGTAGTGTTTGCATTTTACTCAACCCAGGCTGCTCATAACAGATGTTATTTCCAGCTGTGTCTATATACCAACCACAGTGGGTTCATTAATAACAATTATTAAGTACTTTATGTTACAAATTGAGCCTGTGGCAACAGAGAAAACATCCAGCCATTTGTTTTATGGCCTCTTGTCAGAGCTAACTATAAATTCACATTATCTCAACATTATCAGCCCTGCAAAATGAATCTAAGCATGAGTCATAAATAAAACCACCAAACAGCTCAATCATTCTGGAAAGAGCAGAGCATAAATTAACACTTGATGATCTAATGTTATGTATGAACTTCAATAATAGTTCAGGCCTTCCTGTCAGCTAATTATGCAAAGTATTATTTTTAAGACTTTTATTTGTCACTACTTGGCTGATATGTACGCCAAGACCCACAATTAGAGTCCAATGAATGCATAATCTGCGCATTGCCCTTCCAGAGCCCACGAGTTCTGACTAATGTTATATGAAGAACAGCAGAAATGGTGAAAATCATCAACCGAGAGAATGCTTCTTAGGACAACAAGGAAAAGAAGACAACCACACATCCTCTGAATACACATCTCATGGAAGAACTTGTTAAACTGAGAAATATTAATAGAAAAGAAAAAAAGACTACACATGTCACAGGAGCCAGGGAGGAAGTCATATGGATATAAAGTCAATGCACTGGGATATCATACCTCTATATGGGATCCAAAGTATGTCACAGGATGAAGGCAGATCAGAGAGAGAAACAGAACTAAGTTGTAATAAATAAATAAATAAATAAATAAGCAAACAAACAAAGACCAACATGAAAATTGATAGTCTACTTGAAATCAAATATGTACATTAGTGATGAGACATCACTTTTCCTGTTTAAAAATGAATTTTTAGTTCTAAGAAGATAGTGAAGTAAGAAATAAAACCAGTTTCTGGAAAGAATATGAAGGAGTTCAAGCATTATATGCTATTTGGCAGTACAAACAATCCCCTCCAAATTCCCCATCACTTTTGATTCATAATTTGAATATTGGAAACTTTTCTGAGTTACAGATTTTATAAGCATTAATGACAATGGATTGTGTCAAATATTGGAATCCATTATGGGAATTATAGAACAAAACTGTCTGAAGGAAATGGCTAAAGACATCATAGTAGATGGATGATGAACTACTATGGTCATGTGAAAATTTATTTTGTAGAGTATACTAAGCATAAAAGTTTTATAATTTCACTTGAAATTATAAAGTATTTGTATAATATGCTTGTAATCATTAGTTATATTATTATAAAGTTTAGACATACATAGCTGGTCATGCCCATGCCCAAGGCTAGGAAATACTAAACGTGCTTTCCAATATGAGACTGCAAAATTTTATCACCTTAATAATAACATTTTCTAATTTTTTTTAGTGTATGAAGGAAGTAGTTTACAAAAAGTATGCCTAGTATGAATTCTGGCTCACAGTATTTCCAAGGCCATTGCAACCTGTATACAATGGACTTGCCTAACCTTGTTTTCTACAAAATCCAATATAATAACGATCTATTTCCTTAGTGCCCCTGAATCATGCCCTCTTTCTTTCCAAATCAGCTTTTCTTCAAGTTTGCTTTTCTATATGCGTTCAAGGTAACAAAACCTGTTGAATTATGTCAAAGTTGGAATCTTAATGAATTCAACCTCTGCGTGGAAATACATACAAGCAACAATATTCCATAAAACATTTCTTCATCCCCTCCAAACCCCCATCTTTGCCATACATCTCGTAAAGCACATCAAATGAGGTATAATTCATCATTCATAGCCACCTGGCTCAAAACCCTTTGTCCCTCCTCCATACTCACTTAGGTTCCAGCAGTCCTGCTGTGTCGACCAGCCTCTACTTTCTATTGACCTGCCTCCTTACGCTAGAGTCATTTCCCTTTTTGACTATCACCCCTCCTTTTACATCTTGCCTGCAGACTATGAAGGTTTCCAGTTCAGTTCTCACCTAAGCAAAGAAGGAAAGATTATAAAGTCAGTTCGACTGACATAAAAACCTGTGAGGTTTCAATGGTCGACCACGGTAAAATGCTGTGCCTGTCACAGGTTCTGTACCCCTGTGTTCCACATTTAGATAACAATTATTACCAGTGTTGCCTCTGACTTTTCTTAGACAGGAACTAGGAAAATTATGGTTATTTCTTTCATATGCTTACCTGAACCCAACCATCAGTAAATTCCATTTTACTTCCAAAATGTGTCTTGAGTAATCCACAGCTGTTTTTGTTCATTAGCACCAATTAAGACAAGTAGCCCTGATCTCTCATCTAGACTCCTAAAATAACTTCTCTTTTTCCCCCGTCCACTTAACCCTTCATCCCATTACATACACAAAAGCCAATCATTTTCTCAAAACAGTCTATCAAAAATAATTAGCTCCAAGATCCAATATCTCTAATGGTTTCTTTAATAGACACAACCAGTTTGGGTATTTGCAGAGCAAGTTCTTCTTAAAGCTGTGAAATTAGAGAAGAGAACCGGGAGTCCGTATGAAGGATATTTATATATCAGAGGACCCTGAAAGCCCATGCAGGCAAGGGGTGGAGGTGACTGTTACTTTTAATTATCAACTTGACACGTCTACAATCACCTGGGACTGGAGTCTCAGTGAACGATTGTCTAGGAAAGGTTGACCTGGAGGCATGTCTGTGGGGGATTATCTTGATTGTGTCAACTGAAGTGGGAAGACTGGCCTAGAATGAACGGATTTACTCCTTGGAAAAGAGAGTCTGGATGTATTCAAGTGGAAGGACTAAGCTGAGCATTCATGCATTAACTCACTGCTGTCTGCTCAACTGTGCATGTTCTGTTACTAGCTGCTTCAGCTTCCTGCTGCCTTGACTTCTCTGCAGCTATGAACTATAACCTGAAATTTGAGCCAAATAAACTTTTGCTCCCTGAAATTGCTTTTACCAGGCTACTTTATCACTGCAACAGGGAACAAACTAAAACAGGAAGTTGAAGAAAAGCCTCTCTAATTCACAGACTTAGGCTTTTCTTCCTAGCTGTTATAGTTATAGAAAATGCTTACTAAAGTTATGCACTGAACACATTGAAATGGATAATTACATACTAAACTAAAAAACAGGTTATCTGAGCATAGCTGAGACACCACTACCAATAATGATCAAATTAATGCTGTTCATAGACCAGGCATGCTTGGAGGGTGAATCAAGTATCTTCAGTTCCTTACTTCATCCAGGCTAAACTCCCGAAAGTTTGCTATATGACAGGATCCCTTCCAATATTTCTGTCACAAATGTGTGAAAGACATAGTTTTGTTTGTTTGATTTCTTGAATCTTTCAGCACTTTTCTACATTTGTGTCCTATTCATCACCTGAAAAATTTATGCAGGGATCCAGCCATGTTGAAGTGAGTCTTGTCAGACTGATGGTGGGGTTTGACAGAAATGAATTTGCATGAGTAGCTGGGGAGCCTCCTGAGAGACTACTCCTTATTAGAGTAGAAAGAATAGCAGCACTGAAAAGAGCTCAATCCATTAACATTATTCATTGAAACAAAAAGCTGATTCTGAGAAGAGTGGGGTCTGTCACTAGCATTTATTCATCCCAATTCCACAAGCCAGAAGACCTGTGATTTAGAGACCATTGGTTAAAAAAAAAATCAGTAATTGCTTTTTCACTTCAGGGAAAACTGGTTCACTATATAGAGAAAGCTAAGTCAGATCCCCACAGTGTTAAATACTATTAGTCACTTATCGAATATTTATCTTCCTCTTCTTTTTTGTTCAGTGAGCTTAGGGGGAGGGTGTTTTGTTTTGTTTTGTTGTCTGAAGTGGTAGTTGTCAGGCTAAATGCCTGCTTTGCCCCCTTCCTTGGAAGCTCAGGGGTACCTATTCAACAGAAGTATTTATGGTAAATGACAGATGCACTACATTTTCAGAAGAGATTGTACATTCTTGAAAAAAGTCATGTTTATATTTCATAGTCTTTATACTCTTTCTTATAACTTCCTTCCTTAAATATAGAGATGATGCCTGGAACTTAAATATAGAGATGATGGCTGTCTTCTAACCATAAAATGATAAGGTAAAGGAAAGGACAAGAGACTCATATAAATGCAGTCCAGACACCAACAAGGTACTGAATAACTCCTTCAGATACAATTTCCAAGCCAACTTGAGCCTGCTCCACATAATGTATGAGAAAATAAAACATGTTCCTAAAGTCTAGGTATTTTGCCTTTATAGAGTTTTCTTTGTTCACCACTAAAGCTAAGAAGTCCTCAAAGTCCCACAGCTATCGAGTGGCTTATAAGTAGAGAGGAAAACATTTCTTGACTTAGTATTTCACGTATGGTGTGTAAAATTTATATGAGATATTTGCCTATTCCTACTCTTTTCCAAATAAGCAGTAGTTGAGAGAAAAGCAGCAAGAGCAAAGTGACTGGAGTATGCAAGCTGAAAGACTGACCGAAGAGAATGAGGGAATGCTTTAGTGTACACTTCTTAGTCTAGGAAAGGTCAAGTCATTCAGTATCATCAGTGGCAATATCAATGTCCCAAAGAACATAAGCACTAGGAAATTTTGCTATCTGTCAAAGTCTTTGCTCTAAAAAGAGAGCACTTTATTTTTCAAGCATCCATGGAACCATCAAGCAGTTCAGGTTTTTTAATCTTAAGGAGCTAAGAAGGCTTAAAATGAAGTTGATTGTGCAGTTTTACCAAAACTCAAGAGCTATTCTGCCCACTGTAGTACCCACTAGACACAGAAGGCTCTTCATATTCCAATAAGTTAAGTAACATGTAAAATTCAGTTGGTCACCTCCCCTAGACACTTGCAACTGTTGGCATCACAGACTGGGATCACGGCCATCACTGTAGACAGTTGTTTTGTTTTGTTTTGTTTTGTTTTGTTTTGTTTTGTTTTGGACAGATCACTCTAGAGCAGTGATTCTCAATTTGTGGGTTATCTCCCCTTTAGAAAAGCAGCTTTATTTGTAACAGCCAGAAACTGGAAACAACCTAGATAGAGGAATGGATATGGAAATTGTGGTACAACTACATAGTGGAATGCTACTCAGCTATTAAAAACAAGAAAATCATGAAATTTGCAGTCAAATGGATAGAACTAGAAAAGCTCATCCTGAGGGAGGTAACCCAGAAACAAAAGACAGGCACGGTATACACTTGCTTATAAGTGAATATTACCCATATAATACAGGATAGCCATCTACAGATCTAAAGAAGCTAAACACTAAGGAGGACCCTAGGGAGGATGCTTAAATCTCATTCAGAATGGCAAACAGGAGAGACACCATAAGTGGTGGAATAGAGGAAACAGGATGGAAGCCTACCCAACAGGGGATCAAAGCAGAACTGAAACTCATGGCCAAACTTTGGGCAGAGCGCTGGAGTCTTATGGAAGAAGAAAGGGGTGGGGATAGCAAGACAGGAACCCCACAAGAAGACCAACAAAGCTAAAGGATCTGAGCCCAGGGGATTCTGCAGAAACTGATGTACCAACTGAGGACCATACATGGAGAAGATCTAGACCATGCTCAGATTTGGCCAATTGGCAGCTCAGCCTCCGAGTGAGGGGAGAAGGGGATGCCTCTATCATGAACTTGGTTAACTGCTCTTTGATCACTCATCCCTAGTGATGTGGCCTTGCCAGGCCCTGGAGAAAGAGGATCCAGACAGTCCTGATGAGACTTAACAAGCTATGAGCAGATGGTAATGGTGGAGAACTCCTCCTTTCAGTGGACTAGGAGAAGGGGATGGGGAGGAAGAGGGAGGTAAGGTGGAAGTGGGGGGAGTTGAGGGAGGAGGGTTCAGTCAGGATATATAATGAATAAATTGTGAAAAATAAAAGAAAAAGAAAAAAAGACTTCTGTCTCCAGAAATAGTTACATTATGATTCATAACATAGCAAAATTATGGTTATGAACTAGCAACAAAAACAATTCTATGGCTGGAGGTCATTACAATGTGAGGAACTGTATTAAAGGGCCACAGCATTAGGGAGGTTGAGAACATAACAAAAAGGTTGCTTGGCTTGAATGATCTTTGGTAGATGACCTCTGGGTTGACAGGGACTAGACAGCAATTCCATTGGATAGAGATTTTCATCAAGTTCATGTACTAGTATATTTCTTATGCCTGGTCAGGAAATGATTGCTTGGTGAAGTAAGTTTTTCTCAGCTCAGTTTGGTACAACTTAAACTTATCTTTCCCTTAGACAACTCCATCTGCTTGGGGCACATATTTAATTATTTTCTCGATCTATCACTATGTCAATGTTAACCCAGCCTGATGATTTCTGTAATCCCCTATACTTAGTAAAATCTCTGGCTCATTCAAGCAAGTTCTTAGAGTTGCTGTGTGTTTGTGGTTCATGCTAAGACACTTCCTTTTTTTCTTTATTGCCAGCACTCAGCTTCCAGTCAGAGCCCAGGCTTTGGAAAGTGTCCTCATGATCTGCCTTATCTAGGAGAGAAAGCAGAAGTAAGGGGAGAAAAACAACCCTCTAGATATGTGAATGTCAGCGTGGACAGAGCTACTGATCCTCAGACCTTACTATTTCATGCTGCCAGTACTAGTTACTGATTTCACTATTGTGACAAAATACCTTATTTAAAAAGCAGCTGAGGGGATGAAGGGCTTATTTTGGCTCACTGTTAAAGGGTATTTCATACCATGGCAGGGAAGGCACATGGGTAGAGGCAGCTGGTTATGTAATGTGTGCAGTTGGAAAGCAGAGAATATGTTGATACTCAGCTTCCTTTCTCTTTTTTATTTAGTCTAGGACCTCTATGGAACAGTGCAACCCACATTTCAGATATGTCTTTGCCAATCAGTTAAACTTTTCTAGAAATGCCTTCACAGACAACCCAAAAGTGTGTTTCCATGGTAATTCCAAATCCTTTAAAGTTGACAACCAAGAAGAACTATCTGTATTAGTTAGGGTTCTTTAGAAGAACAAAACTGATAGGAAAAATATATATTAAAAGAGTTTATTAAATCCACTTATGTTTAAATAGCAACAACCGTTGTCTCACACCTGGGAAGCTGATAATCTAACAGTTGTTGCATCCTTGAGGTTGGATGCCTCAGCAGTTCCAATTTGATGCTCCAAATCTAGAAAGTTCATGGGAAGCGGCTGGTCCTTTGTCAACAATGGAAACCTGCAAACATTAGTTCTGATATCGCCAAAGGTATCATTAGCAGTATCAATAGGGTGAATCAATGCAAGCCAGCAAAAGAAGAACCATCTTTTTTCCACTACCACCTTTTATATTTAGACTACCCCTGGGAAGTTTTGCCTATATGTGGGGTGGGTCTTTCCACATCAGTTAAGGCATCTAATCAGGATAACACTTCAGCTAAAGCTCCTTAATAAAGTGATATTAATTTGTTGCAAATTGACATTAAAACCAATCATTACACTATTGCAAGTCCACTCCTTGTCACCTTGACAACACATCACCTTTAAATTAAAGTATTCCACCTTTGGCCCCCATAGTGTTATCTTATAATACAAAGTGCATTCATTCCAGCTTAAAACTTCTCCACAGTCCCATTACTGTTTGAAAAGTCAAAAGTTCAAGTCTCTTCTGAAATTCAAGACAATCCTTGAACTTTGAGCCTTTACAAAATAAAAGACTACATGCTTCTAATACATTGTGGAAAAGAATAAACATTCCATCCCCTAAGGGAGAAATGAAGGTATAGCAAGAAAATATTGGACCAGAGCAAAACTTACATCCTACAGGTAAAACACCAAATCCTGTTGCTTCATGCCTGGCATCTGGGACTCATGATGGAATCATAGAGTGTCAAAAGATCTTGTATAGCCCTACACCTCCAGCTCTATTGCTTGAAGTTCTAAAAGCCAGTGAAGCCAGGCAAGAGAGGGCAAAGTCAGATTCTCTGACAAGAGACCATTAGATACTATTGTGTGAGGCTGGGAAAGTGAAGCCCATGCTTCAGTTGAAATCCCAGAAGCGTGGAGATGCCAGTACCTTAGATCTGGTGGAGTCAACACTTCTGTGGAATAGTAGAATGATTGGCCTTCCCTCCTCAATAAGACTTTTCTTAAAATACCCTCATGGACATGTCCAAAGGTGGTTTTTTATGGTAAGTCTAAACCCCATAAAGCTGACAATCAAGACTAAGTTTCACTCTAACTCAGTCTAGGTTGTTGAGATTCTCTCACTTTATATTACCTGGGAGAAAGCTTGTTCTCTTCATTGATGACAGACATCTTGGAAGCAATTCTTTAGTATCCTCTCAATTCTACAAGAAAGATAATCATATTGTTAGTCCACATTATCAACCTAAGCACCAACCTGAGGTAAATAGGGGTCGTATCATTCAGTAAGCATCCGTCAAGCCTCCTCCCCACCACTTCACTGTTGTGATCCATCATTCAGAGCCACAGCACTCATTGGGCTTCTTTCTTTTATTCTGCTTAGACATACATAATTCCATTCAACTAAGCTTTCATACTATTAACCCTCTCATGATAAATTCAAGCTATACTTAAATCACAAACCATGCTCTTCCTCCTTAGAGTCCTTTTCTCATCAGCCTTATTTGTTCACAGTGACTCTCCTCCCCAATTACAGTACTTCAGTCTTCAAGGAGAAAAGAACACATACAGAATAGGCAACTGAGTTGCCCCAAGACCAGTAAGGCAGCTGGAATGGATGATTGTCAACTTGACAAAATCTACATGATAAGCTTCTGGGTATGTCTGTGAGGAAACTTGTAGAATAAAACAATTGGGATTGGAAGACTCACCTAAATGGGGCCATGTGGATGCCTTAGGGACCTAGAATGAATGAAAAAGAGAAATCAAGTTGAGCATGCGCATTCCTATTTCCTGACAGTGAATGCAAGATGATACCTGCTACAACTGCCATACCTTCCCTGTCGCAAAGGCTTCTACCCTCTTGAATTGTAAGCCAAAACGCACCTCTGCTCTCTTAAGTTGCTTCTGATCAATTATTTGGTAACAGCATCCAATATTTTCCTCATAAAGTGAACTGGTGCAATATTACATCCTGAGCAACCCATCCTTCCACCTGTCTGTAATACCTTTGTTCTGTGCTAATTTACCACAGAAACATTGACTTTCTACAAGTGTCTATTCTACCCCATTATTCACTGATTTGTATGATATTATCGTTCTCTTCTTTATAATATTATTAAATATCTTTTTTAGAACTCATTGGACATTCTATTTTTTCAAAACTGTCTTAGCAATCTGTGATTAAGTTTTATTATCATTTGATCCATTTATAGAAGAAAATATACGTAGAATTTGGATATTATTGGGGAAGAAAATCTGTCTTTACAATGCAAACTTGCTATTGTATGGTATACCTTTTATTTTGATGTTATGCTGCTAAAGGTGTTTGTAATCACTATAACATCTTGTCTCTATGTGTTTTCATGAGATTTTTAACTATATTTCACATTTTATTACTATAGCCCAGCTTCTATTTCATGCAGTTTCAGATTTATGTTTTTCTATCTTCATACTTTTAGCTATTCTAATTATTTTTAATTGTGCTTCCTAAGAAAATGTTGCTAGATACATTTTTCTATACAATAGTGTAAGACTGTGTTGTCAATCAGTGAATATAACTCCTTTACATTTATTAGAATTAATTTCTATTTCACATTCTCTGCCCTATTTTTTCTTTCTTTCCTATCTTACATTAGACAAATGATTTTGACTGGTTAAAAGCATAAAGTCTGCATTTACCCTCTGGTGAGTCATTATGATACCAATACCCAAAAAGGGTTCATTTTCTTTTAAAACATATATATATATATATATATATATATATATATATATATATATATATAAAGGTAACTTCTTTTTTAAAACAATTCAGATGAATGTTAACATATTGTAGTCCTGCCCATCCCTATCCACTACTTCCTCCCATCACTACACTTTCATTGTACCACTGACCACTTGAAATCCAGATTTGTGCTTGGGCTAGATTCGCTCTCCAGGGCTGGAAAGAGGAGTGTCGATGACATAGCTTAGAGGAAGATTTGGATATTAGTCTTTTTTTTTTTTTTTCCTTCTTACAAACCCTTAGGATATGTGGAAGCTGAAAATCAGACCTTTGCTAAGATTTCATTTACTGTCACTGCCCATTGCTATCATTCGATTGTTTAGCAGAGGTTTCTGAGCTGGCTCCCCAAAGTCGATGTCTGTCCTCTCAGCCACTGCGAGGCACTGAATGTGCTTTGCTTAGTGTTCGACAAAGATATCATTAAATGCCAACAGTCACTAAACCTTCCAGCTTTTGCCAACTCTGACACAGAATTCAAACATAAGGTCTGATATTGTGTCCTGACAAGCAGGAGAAGCTGAAAGGGCCTCAAAGGGCCCAACTTCAGGTTCCCCTTCCTACCGTGCTCCCAGAAATAAGTCTGCTAACAAACAACCATTCTCATCATGAGCCTGGGGTATAAAGCCTGCTTCCTGCGGGAAGTAGAATTCAGTTCCCTGTCGGTAATAACAGCTATTGCTAGGACGGCCATTCACCAGCTCCGAAGGAGCCAGCAAACACTGTCTGCTTCCACAGCTCCTGCTCACTCTGCTCCCCACTGTGATTCCTGTAAGACCCTGTGTGGTCTGTCGTGTTCTGCTTTCTTCGAGTGCGGGTAGATGGCTAATAAACTACCACCACTCTCAGCTGTCCGGCGTCTGGTACTGTGATTAGTCAGGCGCAGAACTCTAGCATGGGTCCTTCTATCAGCAAATGTCATGGCAAAGACCGCATGGATCTGTGTGCAGACTGGGGCACGCATTCCACACTCAGGCAGTTACAGCTTAGGGTTAGCTTTCATTTCTGGTCCTTCTACGTCTCACGGCCAGAAAAAGCAAAGAGACATACGGCCCTTTCCTAGGCATGAACACTGCCCTATGCAAACATCTAATTTTTAGGATTATCTAAAATAGAAGGGCATTCCCAAATTTCTACGAGCATCCAGTGGGAGAAGTATAGGTGAGTTGCAGGAAGGACAGCTAAACAGAAGCCTTGCAACTGGGTCCATGACCCAGATAAAATAACCTCTCCTTGAAGATGAGTGTTTTAATGAGCACCAAGTCTTGTCTGCCCTGTCTCATACTAGAAATAGGCTAGTACTTTTCAAGGTTATCTTTGTGTAGAGGAACGGTAGATGGGTAGGACAACAGCAAGTTAAATTAGGATAAAACTCATTTTTCCCCTAAAATTCAAGCATCATTTTTTATCACCACGAATTATTAGTTTTTGCTTAATTTCTGTAGTTCAGAAAAAGTTTATTCTGATTTTTTTCCAGTTTTTTCATTGTTTTTACAGAAAGCAAACTTTGTTACTTCTTCCTTGATCAGTTTCATTGATATCATTCTGGCTTTTCTTAATATGTACTTATCTCTGCTTTATGATTCTAATATTTTTCTTTTATTTCTTTGCAATATTTTCTTTCATTTCTTTGTTATGCCTGCTTAAAATTTTTCCTTGCTCCATTAATCATTCCACCAGACTAAGTGTTTATCTTTCTTATTGATCATTGTACAACACAGACACCCATTTGTATGTATTTTTGTGACCTCATATTCCTCTGGCAGTATCAGTTCCCAATAATACTGAGAACAGAGTCCTGGACTCAGAGCCACAATGTACAACACACACACACACACATATACACACATACACACACACTTCCACATGTCCATATTCATGTACATGATCACAGGTATGTTTAGAATCATTAAAGAAAGAATACATGGCAATAAGAAGAGCTCAGAGCAATTCTCATATTTATTTATTTATTAAATTTATTTATTCATGGCTGCATCACACTGTTGTGAGACTCTAATCTTGCATATATACCACAGGCAAACCAAGGAGACCAACACCAGAAGGCCTGCTAACACTCCCATGCCCACCCATTCCTTCAGATGATTCATGGCTGCAGCAATCCATGTTGATAATCCTGTGGCTAGTCCTGCGTCCACTCCGGTAGAATTTACTGTGACAATGGCCACTCTCAGCTGCTCCATCGTAGTATCGAATTCTCCAGTCCAATTACCTAAAATATAGCTCAACAATTGTTTAGACAGATTTACAGCGCAGGAGAAATTCTCATGTTGTATGCTAGTGACACAAAGTCCAGCATACTTTCATTGACAGCCAGGTTGAGCGATTTGCCATAGGGTATCAATTTGCTCCTGCAAGAGGTCAATCCTGTGATGCAGCCATGATCATTCAGGCCTTTATAGCCATTGAAGCAGGACATTCTCCCCAAGCATGGTTGGATACCATAAAAAGCTAAAATGATACGCTCAGGATGCGAGGCTAAGCACTGCACTCAGGGTCAGCCGCTTTGGACCCAGAGAAGAGCATGTCTGATTGCATGCGGGTTGATGCCCCAGGTCCCGCCTCTGAGAAAAAGGTATCGGACGGGTCTGATGCTCTTTGGGTGGATGACACCTAAATGAACATCTGTACAAAGTCCCAATTTATTTCTAATATCAGAGATCAGACCTCTACTCTTGCCTGATGCATCTAAAACAAAAAGGGGGAACTGTAGAGAGCTGCGGAATGCTATGCCTTAAAGATGGAGCTGGTTTCCGCCTTCCACCTTCCCGATGGTGAGTGCTCTCTGTCACGAACAACTCCACATTTGGCTAAGGCCGAGGATCTGGCTTGCTTCTATGTATGTGGACCTATCTGCATTGCCCCCGTGGCACGCCTGGGTTGGCTACCCAGAGGCTATTTAAGCTGTGGGCTGGCTTTCCCCGGGGTCCGAGGATTGTTCAATGTTCCTGAATAAACTGCATTGAAAAAAAAAATTTATTTATTCATATCCCAATCATAGCCCCCTCCCTAGTCTCCTCCCAGGCCCAATCTCCATCCCTCTTCCTTCATTCCTCCTTCTCTACCGATCAGAAAAGGGGAGTCTCCCTCCAACTCACCCCAGCACATCAACACACATCAGGACTGAGTGCAATCTCTTTTAAGGTGGCCTGGCAAGGGAGCCCCACTGGAGGAAGTGATCATGAAGCAGGCAACAGAGTCCATGTCAGAGACAGCCCCTGCTCCCCTTATTAGGGAACCCACATGAAGACCAAGCTGCCCATCAGACATATAAGTATAGGGGGCCTAGGTTCAGTTTATGCATGGTCCTTGGTTGGTGTACTGCAAGCCTCCTTGGGTCCAGGTTAGTATCAGCATCTGTTTCTGTCAGCTGCTGGGTGGAGCCTCTCAGAGGACAGCTATGCTAGGTTGCCATCTGCAAGCATATCAGAGTGTCATTAATAATGTTGGGGGTTAGCTATCTCCCAGGGGTGGGTAAGGAATTGGTTGGACATTCTCTCAATCTCTGCTCTGTCTTTATCTCTGCCCATCTTGTAGGCAAGGTAAATTTTGGGTGAAAGGATTTTTGGGCTGGTTGGTTGTCCCCTCTTTCCACTAGAAGTCCTGTCTGGCTAGGAGGTGGCCTCTTCAACCTCCATGACCCCAGCTACTGGGAGTCTCAACTAGAGTCACCTCTAAATCTTCCCCAGAGCCTGTCCTGTCACAGGTCCCCAGTTTGTCTCAGAAATGCTCCCACCCTAGGTTTCTCTTCTTTCTGCAAGCCCTCTGTCCTCCTGCCCCCAGGTTCCCCACATCTGATCCCCACCCTCCTTTCCCTCCTCACTCCCTCTCTTATCCTGATCTCTCTCTGTCTCTTCAAACATCCTTTCTTGGGCCCTATGTTACTTAGCTTTTTTGTGTCTGTAAATTGTAGTATGGTTATCCTGTACTTTATGACCAGTATCCACTTACAAGTAAGTACATACCGTGATTGTCTTTCTGGATCTGGACGACCTCACTCAGAGTGATATTTTCTACTTCCATTCATTTGCCTGCAAATTTCATGATTTCCTTGTTTTTAATAGCTGATTAGTACTCCATTGTATAAAAGTACCACATTTTTTTTACCTATTTTTCAGTTGAGGGACATCTAGGTTGTTTCCAGTTTCTGGTGAATCAATCTGCTATGAACATAGCTGAACAAATACCCTTGTTGAATTGTGGAGCTTCTTTTGTGCATATGCCCAGGAGTGGTATAGCTGGTTCTTGAGAGAGAGCTATTCCCAATTTTCTGAGAAAGTGCCAGATTGATTTCCAAAGTGCTTGCACAAGTTCGCACTCCCACCAGCAATAGAGGAGTGTTCTTCTTGCTCAACATCCTCTCCAGATTTTTTATCTTAGCCACTCTAAAGGCTGTAAGATGGAATCTCAGAGTCATTTTATTTTCATTTCCCTGATGACTAAGGATGGTAAACATTGCTTTAAGTGTTTCATGGCGATTCAAGATTTTTCTATTGGGAATTCTCTGTACCCCATTTTAATTGAATTATTTGGTTTGTTGGTGTTTAATTTCTTGAGTTCTTTATAGATTTTAGATATTAGTCCTTTGTCAAATACAGCACTGGTGAAGATATTTTCCCAATCTGTAGGCTTCCATTTTCTTCTATTGACAGTGTTCTTTGCCTTACAGAAGCTTTTCAGTTTCATGAGGTCCCATTTATTAGTTGATCTTAGAGCCAGAGCTGTTGGTGTTCTGTTCAGGAAGTTGTCCCCTGTGCCAGAAAGTTCAAGGCTGGGTCCCACTTTCTCTTCTAATAGATTTAGTGTTGTAAATAATATAAATGATAGTATATATAAGCAAAAAATTCTACCAGAGAACTCCTACAGCTAATGAACACTTTCAGCAAAGTACCTGGATACAAAATTAACTAAAAAAAAAAAATCAGTAGTCCTCCTGTATACAAATGAGAAAGAAATTAGGGAAACACAGAAGATAGAAAGACCTCTCATGCTCATGAACCAGTAGTATTAACATAGTAAAAATGGCCACCTTACCAAAAGCAACCTATAGATTCAATGCAATTCCCAACAAAATACCAAAAGAATTCTTTATAGACCTTAAAAGAACCATTCTCAACTTCATATGGAAAAAAAAAAAACAACAAAAAACCCAGAATAAAAACAATCCTGTACAATAAAAGAGTTTCTGGAGATATCTCCATCGCAGATTTCCAGCCATACTACAGAGCAAAAGTAATAAAAATTGTAAGGAACTGGCATAGAAACAGACTTTTTGAACAATGAAATCAAATTGAAGAGCTAGAAATAAACCCACACACCTATGGACACCTGATTTTTGACAAAGAAGCTAAAAAGCATCTTCAACAAATGGTGCTGGTCTAACTAGATGTCTACATGTAGAAAAATGCAAATAGATCCATATTTATCACCCTGCACAATACTGTAGTCCCGGTGGATCAAAACCTCACTTTAAAACTGGATACACTAAATCTATTCTCATATTTAAATGTTGGCTTTTCCATCACATCCTTGCCAGCATTTACAGTCATTTGCTTTCTTGGTGATAGCCATTCTGGCTGAAGTAAGATAAAATCTCAAAATTGTTATAATTTGCATTATCTTGAAGGCTAACTACCTAATTAAAAACATGATCTGTGGAGCTGAACAGACAATTTTCAAAAGAAGAAACACAAATGCCTAATAAGTACTTTAAATGCTCAATATCTTTAGCCATCAAGACAACTTGATCATGGTCAATTACTTTTATATGTTCTTGAATTTAGTTTGCAAATGTTTTATTGAGAATTTTTGTGTTATAAGGAAGAATGGTCTCTAATTTTGTGTGTCTTTTTTTGGTTTTGGAATCAGAGTATTACTCTCTAGCTAAACAGTTTGGAAATTTTTCGGTTTTTTTGGTTTTTGTTTTTTTTGTTTGTTTGTTTGTTGTTTTTTTCTATTGTATAGAAGACTTTGAGAAGTGTTGCTGTTACTGCTTCTTCAAAGATCTGGTAGAACTCTGCACTGAATCCATCTGGACCTGTGTTTATTTTCCTTGGGAAACTTTAAAATTATGGCTTCAATCATATTGCTTTTTTTAGATCTTTTTAACTTTTTCATATTGGCTTAATCTTAGTAGATCATATACTTCTAGGAATTCATCCATTTCTCTTAGATTTTCCAGTTTAGTGAAAAATAAAAGTGCATGCCCTCATTGTTTTCTGGATCTCATTGTAATCTGCTGCAATGTTTTTCTTTTCATCATTAATTTTATTAATCTGAGGCATTTATTTTATTCTTTTAAATAATTTGACTAAATCTTGTGTTTTTCTTTTGAAAGAAGGAACTCTGTTTCATTCTTTATATATATTTTTTTCATTTCTGTTTCACTATTAATGCCCTGATCTTAATTATTTCCCCTTATCTACTGATTTGGGATTTAGTTTGTTCTTGTTTTTCCAATGCCCTACAGTGCATTATTAGGTTGTTTATTTTAGATTGCTCTGATTTTTTTTTCCTGTAGGTGCCAGAGATATAAACTTTCTCTCAGAGTTACCTTCATTATATCACATATATTTTGGAATGCTGTATCTTTCTTTTCATTCAATTTTTCTTGATTTTTTTTCAATGACCTATTCATCATTCAATATGGTCCTACTTAATCTGCATGAGTTTATGGATTTTCTACAATTTTCTTCACTATTGATTTTAGTTTTATTCCACCATGATCAGATAAAAAAATAAAGAATTATTTCAATTTTTTTGTATTTTCCAAGACTTGTTCATGTCTATTTTAAAGAAGGCTCCACAAGCTGTTGAGAATTATGTATATTCTGGAGTGTATGAATATAATATTCTGTAGATGTTTTCTAGGTCCATTTGATCTGTTGCATTTAATTCTATTGTTTGTTCATTTTTGGTAATGTTGAACAATCTAATGTTAAGACTATTACTATGTTGGAGTTTATTCCATGACTTTATGTCTTGTACTAGATGAAATTGGGTGAGCCAATTGGGTGTTTTTGTTCTGTTTTGTTGTTTGGTTTATAAAACACCTTAATGTAACTATTTTTTCTCTCATTTTTTATTAGTTACTGGAGAACGTTGTAAAATGTATTTTGATCTTATACATCCTCTTCCCCAAATTTTGTTCAGATCACACTCCTCCAAAAACATGAGACCTTCTTATCCTTCCCAAACAGTTCCACCTACTGAGGACCAAGTATTCAAATACATAAGCCTGTTGGGACCATTATCATTCACACCACCACAAGAAGGATCCTGTTTTTTCCTCCATTCTGCTAACTTGTAATTTTTGATAAGGAAATTAAGATTATTAACATTCAGAGTTATCACTGAAAGGTAAGTATTAATTCCTGGCATTTTGTTGGTTTTATAGTTTTTGGTGGTCTCTTAATTGTGTTTCGTTTAGCAACTCCATGTTTTGTTTTTTTTTTTTTCATTTTTTCTCTGTAGCCATCTCTGTAGGTGTATTTGTCTTTCTGTTCAGTCCATAACATTCTTCCCTGTATCCTCCATAGGATGGGCTTTGAGATCATAAATTCTTTCAGCCTACCTTTCCATGGAAAGCTATATTTTCTCTTTCAATTATAATAGTTTTACTGGATGTATTAGGCTGGTTGGCAGTTGTGATCTTTCTGACTTTGAAGTACATCTTTCCAAACCCTTCTAGCTTTTAAGGATTCCATTTAACAGAGATTACTTGCTGTCTTTCTCTTGGAGGTTTCATTATACTTTGCATGTTCTGTATAAGCTGTGCTGTAGCTGCATTATGATGTGGAGAGTTTCTCTTCTCATTTTGTCTGTTTGATGTTCTGTGAGCCTTGGTAGTCATCTCTTTCCTTGGATTTGGGAATTTTTCTTATATGCTATTTTGGGAAATATTTCCTGTTCATTTGGCATGAAATTATTCTTCTTTTATGCCCATAATTTTACCTATTTATGGTGCCCAAAATATCTTAGATGTTCTGTTCATATGCTTTTTAAAATTTGTCATAGAGTGATTCTTTTCCTCTACTTTGTCTTTAAGCACTGAAATTCTATTTTCCACATGGTCCATTCTGTTGATGAAACTTTCCACTAAAGATTTTAACTAATGTAGTGTATATTTTTATTTCCATCAGCATTTCAGTTTGGGGTTTCTTCAGCTTTTTTATTATCTTTATTAAATTCTATTTTTATATCCTGAATTTAATTCCTCATTTCATCCAGGTTTTTGTTTGTTTTTAGTCCTCTTGTAATATATCCATGTCTTTTTTCAGTTATTTGAACACATTTATAATCATTCCTTTTATTTATTTATTTTTATTTTTATTAATTACAGTTTACTCACATTGTATCCCCCCTGTACTTCCCTCTGTCCTCCCCTCCCAATCTCACTCTCCCTCTTCCCCACCTGTGTCCCTTTCCCAGGCCACTGAAAAGGGAGGTCCTCCTCCCCTTTCCTCTGATCCCAGTCTATCAGATCTCATCAGGAGTGGCTGCATTGTCTTCTTCTGTGGCCTGGTATGCTGTTCCCCCCTCAGGGAAAGGGGATCAAAGAGCAGGCCAATCAGTTCATGTCAGAGACAGTCCCTGTCCCCATTACTATGGAGGCAAATTGGATACTGAACTGCCATAGGCTATCTCTGTGCTGAGGTTCCAGGCCATCTCCATGAGTGGTCCTTGGCTGGAGTATCAGAAAAGACCCCTGTGCCCAGACTTTTTGGATCTGTTGCTGTCCTTGTGGAGCTCCTGTCCTCTCCAGGTCTTACTGTCTCTCACTTCTTTCATAAGATTCCCTGTACTCTGCCCAAAGTTTGGTTATGAGTCTCAGCATCTGCTTCGATACCCTGTTGGGTAGAGTCTTTCAGAGGCCCTCAGTGGTAGGATCCTGTCTTGTTCCCTGTTTTTTCCCTCCTCCGATGTCCATCCTCTTTGCCTTTCTGAATGGGGATTGAGCATCTTAGCCAGAGTCCTCCTTCCTGATTAGCTTCCTTAGGTGTACAGAATTTAGTATGTTTATCCTATATCATATGTCTAGTATCCACTTAAGAGTGAGTATATACCCTGTATGTCTTTCTGTTTCTGGGATACCTCACTCAGGATGATCTTTTCCAGTTCCCACCATTTACCTGCAAATTTCATGATTTCCTTGTTTTGTTTTGTTTTTTATCACTGAGTAATATAACATTGTGTAGATGTACCACAATTTCTGTATCCATTCCTCAACTGAGAGGATCTGGGATGTTTCCAGCTTCTGGCTATTACAAATAAAGCTGCTACAAACAATGTTAAGCAGATGTCCTTGTTGTATACTTGAGCATCTTTTGGATATATGCCTAGGAGTGGTATAGCTGGATCTTGAGGAAGCCCTATTCCTAATTGTCTGAGAAAGCACCAGATAGATTTCCAAAGTGGTTGTATAAGTTTACATTCCCACCAGCAGTGGAGGAGGGTTCTCCTTTCTCCACATCTTCTCCAGCATATGTTGTTGCTAGAGTTATTAATCTTAGCCATTCTGATGGGTGTAAGGTGAAACCTCAGGTTTGTTTTGATTTGCATTTCCCTGATGACTAAGGATATTAAACATTTCTTTAAGTGTTTCTCTGCCATTCGCTATGCCTCTATTGAGAATTGTTTAGCTCTGTATCCATTTTTTAATTGGATTACTTGATTTGTTGCTGTTTAATTTTTTGAGTTCTTTATATATATTGGATATTAGCCCTCTGTCAGAAGACAAAATCCAACAACCATTCATGTTTAAAGTATTGAAGAGATCAGGGATACAAAGCACATACCTAAACTTAGGAAAGGCGATATACAGCAAGCTTATAGCTAACATCAAAGTAAATGGAGAGAAACTGAAAGCAATCCCACTGAAATCAAGGACAAGGCAAGGCTGCCCATTCTCTCCACATCTCTTCAACATACTTATTGAAGTCCTCACTAGAGTAATAAAACAATTTATGGAGATCAAGGGGATACAATTTGGAAAGGAAGAAGTCAAATAATATCGCGATTTGCAGATTATATGATAATATACCTAAGTGACCCCAAAAATTCTACCAGGGAACTCCTACAGCTAATAATCACCTTCAGCAAAGTGTCTGGATAAAAAATTAACTCAAAAAATCAGTATCCCTCCTGTATACAAACTACAAAAGGGCTGAGAAAGAAATTAGAGAAACAACACCCTTCACAATAGCCAGAAAAAACATAAAGTACCTTGGTGTGACCCTAACCAATCAAATAAAAAACTTTTATGAAAAAAATTTCAAGTCTCTGAAGAAATAATTGAAAGAAGATAGAAAGATCTCCCATGCTCATGACTTGGCAGGATTAACATAGTAAAAATGGCTATCTTACCAAAAGCAATCTACAGATACAATGCAATTCCCATCTAATTATCAACACAATTCTTTACAGATCTTGAAAGAAAAATTTTCAACTTCATATGGAATAATAAGAAACCCAGAATCCCTAAAACAATCCTCTATAATAAAAGATCTTCTGGAGGTATCTCCATCCCTGATCTCAAGCTTTACTGTAGAGCAACAGTAATAAAAACTGCATGGTACTGGCATAGAAACAGAATGGTAGATCAATGGAACCAAATAGAAGACGCAGAAATAAACCCACACACTTATGGACACCTGCTCTTTGACAAAGATGCCAAAATCACACAATGGAAAAAAGATAGCATCTTCAACAAATGGTGCTGATCTAACTGGATGTCTACATGCAGAAAAATAAAAATAGATCCATACTTATCACCCTGCAGAAAACGGAAGTCCAAGTGGATCAAAGACCTCAACATAAAATCAGACACATTAAATCAGATAGAAGAAAAAGTGGGGAAGAGCCTTGAACTCATTGGCACAGGAGACAACTTCCTGAACAGAACACCAATAGCACAGGCTCTAATAGCAAAAATCAATAAATGGGACCTCATGAAACTGAAAAGCTTCTGTAAAGCAAAGGACACTGTCATCAAAATGAAATGACTGCCTAGAGATTGGGATATAATCATTCTTTTAAAATATGTATGTCTGGGATTTTGTCTAAGTGATTTTCAGTTAAACTTCTATTAAGAAATTAGTAATTATTTAAGGAGAAAAGGTGTCTTTTTGTTTTGTTTTGGTTGGTTGTTTTTTTTTTCATGTTGTTTTTGCACTGGCACTGGTCTGTCCATTGGTTATGATATTTGGTTAAATAATTGGTTAAAGATATTTGGCTTTGTGGATTTTAGGTTACCTTTTTACTTTCTTGTGGAAATTTGCAATTTTCAGGAAACACTGTATAGGTTGTAGTGGGGTTGGTACTTGGTAAATTCTATTGGAGAAGTTTTTCTCCATGATTTTTGTTTGATTAATTTAGTTTCTCACTTCAGATATTTCATTATTCCAAATGAAAAGCTAGGACATTGCTCATAATGAAATAAAATGTATAAAAATTAAATGTAGGAAAAGAACTTTTGCATATTTTTTTTTCAATGCAGTTTATTCAGGAACATTGAACAATCCTCGGACCCCGGGGAAAGCCAGCCCACAGCTTAAATAGCCTCTGGGTAGCCAACCCAGGCGTGCCACGGGGGCAATGCAGATAGGTCCACATACATGGAAGCAAGCCAGATCCTCAGCCTTAGCCAAATGTGAAATTGTTCATGACAGAGAGCACTCACCATCCGGAAGGTGGAAGGCGGAAACCAGCTCCATCTTTAAGGCATAGCATTCCGCAGCTCTCTACAGTTCCCCCTTTTTGTTTTAGATGCATCAGGCAAGAGTAGAGGTCTGATCTCTGATATTAGAAATAAATTGGGACTTTGTACAGATGTTCATTTAGGTGTCATCCACCCAAAGAGCATCAGACCCGTCCGATACCTTTTTCTCAGAGGCGGGACCTGGGGCATCAACCCGCATGCAATCAGACATGCTCTTCTCTGGGTCCAAAGCGGCTGACCCTGAGTGCAGTGCTTAGCCTCGCATCCTGAGCGTATCATTTTAGCTTTTTATGGTATCCAACCATGCTTGGAGAGAATGTCCTGCTTCAATGGCTGTAAAGGCCTGAATGATCATGGCTGCATCACACTGTTGTGAGACTCTAATCTTGCATATATACCACAGGCAAACCAAGGAGACCAACACCAGAAGGCCTGCTAACACTCCCATGCCCGCCCATTCCTTCAGATGATTCATGGCTGCAGCAATCCATGTTGATAATCCTGTGGCTAGTCCTGCGTCCACTCTGGTAGAATTTACTGTGACAATGGCCACTCTCAGCTGTTCCATCGTAGTATCGAATTCTCCAGTCCAATTACCTAAAATATAGCTCGACAATTGTTTAGACAGATTTGCAGCACAGGAAAAATTCTCATGTTGTATGCTAGTGACACAAAGTCCAGCATACTTTCATTGACAGCCAGGTTGAGCGATTTGCCATAGGGTATCAATTTGCTCCTGCACGAGGTCAATCCTCTGATTGAACACCATCAAGCTTCCTTTTAGTTGAGCATTAATTCCTTTATGTACAACTAAGGCATGAGCTACATTGGCTAAATGATTATTCAGGGTCTGAGCAGTCTGCCCAGTATGACTCATGGCTAATGCCCTGGTGGTAGCTCCAACAGCCGTCAATGAGATGGTAGTAACAATGGTGGCTGTAGTTCCAAGATCCCTTTTCTGTCTGAAGAGAGTCCTAGCGTGAGGGGCATCAATGGGCACAGGCACCCAGTGAGGCATGCGAGTAACCAGGGCATACCTAAATTTACTAGCATTCCAGCATTGGGCAAAAAAGCAAGTATCATTACCACAATTACTTGGCTCTATCTGGCGAATAATGAATAAAAATGGGGGATATAGACAAACAGGTGTGGGCTTATAGGAAATATTATGAGAAGCCTTAACCCCTCGTTGGAACATCCTGCGTCAGTTCTAGAACTAGCAGTGGTGGTGTCCGAGGTCTGAGTAGGTTCAGGAGACCATTGCCCCCAGGGGCGAGACGTGCTCCATGCCAATTGACTAACTCCATGTTTTCCTCCAATTTTGAAAGTCATTTAAGGTTCTTAAATTATTTTTTTTCCCTTTTTTCTTAAATTTTTCATCAATTACACTTTATTCATTCTGCATCCCCCCATAAGCCCCTCCCTCCCCTCCCAATCCCACCCTCCCGCCTCCCTCTGCTTGCATGCCACTCCCCAAGTCCACTAATAGGGGAGGTTCTCCTCTCCTTTCTGATCTTAGTCTGTCAGTTCACATCAAAAGTGGCTGTATTGTCCTCTACTGTGGCCTGGTAAGGCTGCTCCCCCCACAGAGGGAGGTGATCAAAGAGCAGGCCAATCAGATTATGTCAGAGGCAGTCCCTCTTCACATTACTATGCAACCCAATTGGACTCTGAACTGCCCTGGGCTATATCTGTGCAGGGGTTCTAGGTTATCTCCATGAATAGTCCTTGGTTGGAGTATGAGTCTCTGGGAAGTTCCCTATGTTCAAATTGTCTTGTTCTGTTGCTCTCCTTGTGGAGACCCTGTCCTCTCCAGCTCTTACTATTTCCCAGTTCTTACCTAAAATTCCGTTCACCTGCCCAACAGTTGCCCATCCGGCTCAGCATCTGCTTTGATAGTCTGAAGGGCAGAGGCTTTCAGAGGTCCTCTGTGGTAGGTTCCTAGGTTGTTTTCTGTTTTCTTCTTCTTCTGATGTCCATCCTCTTTGCCTTTCTGGATGGGGAATGGACGTTTTAGTTAGGGTCCTCTCTCTTGCTTAGTTTCTTTAGATGCACAGGTTTTAGTGGGTTTCTCCTATGTTGTATGTCTATATGAGTGAGTATATACCATGTGTGTCTTTTTGCTTCTGGGACAACTCACTCAGGATGATCCTTTCCAGATCTCACCATTTACCTGCAAATTTCATGATTTCCTTATTTTTCATTGCTGAGTAATATTCCATTGTGTAGATGTACCACAATTTCTGCATCCATTCTTCAGTTGAGGGGCATCTGGGCTGTTTCCAGCTTCTGGCTATTACAAATAAAGCTGCTACAAACATGGTTGAGCAAATGTCCTTTTTGTGTACTTGAGCCTCTTTTGGATATATGCCCAGTAGTGGTATGGCTGGATCTTGAGGAAGCGCTATTCCTAGTTGTCTGAGAAAGTGCCAGATTGATTTCCAGAGTGGTTGTACAAGTTTACATTCCCACCAGCAGTGGAGAAGGGTTCCCCTTTCTCCACAACCTCTCCAGCATGTGTTGTCACTTGAGTTTTTGATCTTGGCCATTCTCATGGGTGTAAGGTGAAATCTCAGGGTTGTTTTGATTTGCATTTCCCTAATGGCTAGTGAGGTTGAGCATTTCTTTAAGTGCTTTTCTGCCATTCGGTATTCCTCTACAGAGAATTCTCTGTTTAGCTCTGTTCCCCATTTTTTAAGTGGATTACTTGGTTTGCTGCTTTTCAGCTTCTTTAGTTCTTTATATATACTGGATATGAGTCCTCTGTCAGATAAAGGGTTGGTGAAGATTCTTTCCCAATCTGTAGGTGGTCGCTTTGTTTTGATGACGGTGTCCTTTGCTTTACAGAAGCTTTTCAGTTTCATGAGGTCCCATTTATTGGTTGTTGCTCTTAGAGCCTGTGCTGTTGGTGTTCTGTTCAGGAAGTTTTCCCCTGTACCAATGAGTTCTAGGGTATTTCCCACTTTTTTTTCAAGCCGATTTAATGTGTCTGGTTTTATGTTGAGGTCTTTGATCCACTTGGACTTCAGTTTTGTGCAGGGTGACAAGTATGGATCTATTTTCATTTTTCTACATGTAGACATCCAGTTAGACCAGCACCATTTGTTGAAGATGCTATCTTTTTTCCATTGTATGGTTTTGGCGTCTTTGTCAAAGATCAGGTGTCCATAAGTGTGTGGGTTTATTTCTGGGTCCTCTGTTCGGTTCCATTGATCCACCATTCTGTTTCTATGCCAGTACCATGCAGTTTTTAAAACTGTTGCTCTATAGTACAACTTAAGATCAGGGATGGAGATACCTCCAGAAGATCTTTTATTGTGGAGGATTGTTTTAGCAATTCTGGGTTTCTTGTTATTCCATATGAAGTTGAGAATTTTCCTTTCCAGGTCTGTAAAGAATTGTGTTGGTAATTTGATGGGCATTGCATTGAATGTGTAGATTGCTTTTGGTAAGATGGCCATTTTTACTATGTTAATCCTACCAAGCCATGAGCATGGGAGATCTTTCCATCTTCTCATATCTTCTTCTAATTCTTTCTTCAGAGATTTGAAATTTTTTTCATACAAGTCTTTGACTTCCTTGGTTAGGGTTACTCCGAGGTACCTTATGTCATTTGTGGCTATTGTGAAGGGTGTTGTTTCCTTAATTTCTTTCTCAGCCCTTTTGTCTTTTGTATACAGGAGGGCTACTGATTTTTTTGAGTTAATTTTGTATCCTGCCACTTTGCTGAAGGTGTTTATCAGCTGTAGGAGTTCCCTGGTAGAGTTTTTGGGGTCACTCACGTATACTATCATATCATCTGCAAATAGTGATAATTTGACTTCTTCCTTTCCAATTTGTATCCCCTTGATCTCCTTTAACTGTCTTATTGCTCTAGCAAGGACTTCCAAAACTATGTTGAAGAGATATGGAGAGAGTGGGCAGCCTTGTCTTGTCCCTGATTTCAGTGGGATTGCTTTAAGTTTCTCTCCATTCAGTTTGATGTTGGCTATAGGCTTGCTGTATATCGCCTTTACTATGTTTAGATATGTGCCTTGTATCCCTGATCTCTCCAATACTTTGAACATGAATGGATGTTGGATTTTGTCAAAGGCTTTTTCAGCATCTAGGGAGATTATCATGTGGTTTTTTTCTTTCAGTTTGTTAATATGGTGGATCACATTAATGGATTTCCGTATATTGAACCACCCCTGCATACCTGGGATGAAGCCTACTTGGTCATAGTGGATAATATCTTTGATGTGTTCTTGGATTCGGTTTGCAAGTATTTTATTAAGTATTTTTGCATCAATGTTCATAAGGGAGATTGGCCGGAAATTCTCTTTCTTTGTTGAGTCTTTGTGAGGTTTAGGTACCAAGGTGACTGTGGCTTCATAGAATGAATTTGGTAATATTCCTTCTGTTTGTATTTTGTGGAATAGTTTGAAGACAATTGGTGTTAGCTCTTCTTTGAAGGTCTGGGAGAATTCTGCGCTGAAGCCATCTGGTCCTGGGCTTTTTTTGGATGGGAGACTTTTGATGACCGCTTCTATTTCTTTGGGGGATATAGGTCTATTTAGTTGATTTACCTGGTCCTGGTTCAGCTTTGGTAAGTCAAATCGATCAAGAAAATTGTCCATTTCATTTAGATTTTCAAATTTTGTGGCATATAGACTTTTGAAGTAAGTCCTAATGATTGTTTGGATTTCCTCAGTGTCTGTAGTTATATCCCCCTTTTCATTTCTGATTTTGTTGATTTGGGTGGTGTCTCTGCCTTTTAGCTAGCCTGGCTAAGGGTTTGTCGATCTTGTTGATTTTCTCAAAGAACCAGCTCTTGGTTTCATTGATTCTTTGAATTGTTTTATTTGTTTCCAATTGATTGATTTCAGCCCTGAGTTTGATTATTTCCAGCCGTCTACTCCTTCTTGGTGTGTCTGCTTCTTCTTTTTCTAGGGTTTTTAAGTGAGCCATTAGAGTGCTTGAATGAGCTGTCTCGAATTTCTTCTTGAAGGCACTTAGTGCTATGAACTTTCCTCTTAGCACTGCTTTCATTGTGTCCCACAAGTTCGGGTATGTTGTGTCTTCATTTTCATTGATTTCTAGAAAGACTTTAATTTCTTTCTTTATTTCTTCCCTGACCCAGCTGTCATTTAGTAACAAGTTGTTCAGTTTCCATGTGTGTGTAGGCTTTTTGTTATTTCTGTTATTGTTGAGGTCCAGCTTTATTCCATGGTGATCAGACAAGATACATGGGATTATTTCAATCTTCTTGTATCTGTTGAGGCTTGCTTTGTGACCCACTATGTGGTCTATTTTGGAGAAGGTTCCATGAGGTGCTGAGAAGAAGGTAAATTCTTTTGTGTTTGGGTGTAAAGTTCTGTAAATGTCTGTTAGGTCCATTTGATTCATGACCTCTGTCAGAGACATTGTTTCTTTGTTTAATTTCTGTTTGGTTGACCTGTCCTTTGTTGAGAGTGGGGTGTTGAAGTCTCCCACTATTAATGTGTGTGGATCTATATGTGCTTTAAATTTTATCAATGTTTCTTTCACAAATGTGGGTGCCCTTGTATTTGGGGCATAGATGTTCAGGATTGTGATGTCTTCCTGGTGGAATTTTCCCTTGATGAGTATGAAGTGTCCTTCCCCATCTCTTTTGATTAATTTTGGTTGAAAGTCTATTTTATCAGATATTAGAATGGCTACTCCTGCTTGCTTCTTGGGTCCGTTTGCTTGGAAAGTCGTCTTCCAACCCTTTACCCTCAGGTAATGTCTATCTTTGTGTCTTAGGTGTGTTTCTTGTATGCAACAGATTGCTGGGTTTTGTTTACGTATCCATTCTGTTAATCTGTGTCTTTTTATTGGAGAGTTGAGTCCATTGATGTTGAGAGAGATTAATGACCAGTGGCTGTTAGATCTCTTGATTTTGATGTTGGCTGTGGTCATCAGGTTGTGTGCTTGGTTGCTTTTTGTTTTACTGAAGTGAGGTTATTTATTTCCTGTGTTTTCTTGAATGTACCTAGCTTTCTTGGGTTGTATTTTCCCTTCCAGTGTCTTCTGTAATGCTGGATTTGTTTGTAGGTATTGTTGAAATTTGTTTTTGTCATTGAATATCTTGTTTTCTCCATCTATGAGGACTGAGAGTTTTGCTGGGTATAGTAGCCTGGGCTGACATCTGTGTTCTTTTAGGGTCTGCATGATATCAGTCCAGGCCCTTCTGGCTTTCATAGTCTCTGTTGAAAAGTCAGGTGTGATTCTAATGGGTTTGCCATTATATGTTACTTGGCCTTTTTCCCTTGCAGCTTTTAGTATTTTTTCTTTGTTCTGTATACTTACTGTTTTGATTATTATGTGGCGGGAGGATTTTCTTTTCTGGTCAAATTTGTTGGGTGTTCTGTAGGCCTCATGTATTCTAATTGGCCTCTCCTTTAGCTTGGGGAAATTTTCTTCAATGATTTTGTTGAAAATATTTTCTGGGCCTTGGAGAAGGGAGTCTTCTTTTTCCTCTATACCTATTATTCTTAGGTTTTGTCTTTTCATATTGTCTTGCATTTCTTGGACGGTCTGTGTCAGGAATTTTTCAGATTTAACATTTTCTTTGACAGATACATCGATTTCTTCCATTGTATCTTCTACACCTGAGATTCTTTCTTCCATCTCTTGTAGTCTGTTGGTTATGCTTACCTCTGTAGTTCCTGTTTTCTTCCCTAGATTCTTCCTTTCCATTATTTCTTCCATTTGTGTTTTCTTTAATTTTTCCAATTCTATCTTCAGGTCTTGAGTTGTTTTGTTTACTTCCTTCACCTGTCTGATTGTACTTTCCTGTTTTTCTTTTAGTTCCTTCAACTCTGTTTCTATCATTTCATTCAGTGTTTTAAGCATTTCCTTTCTAAAGGCCATAAACTGTTTTGCTGCAGCTTCCTCTATTTCTTTACGGATGGCAATATTCTGTTTGAGTTTATCTTCCTCCATGTCTTTACGAATCTTATTTGTTTCCTCTGTTATCATCCTCATGAGCATACTTGTTAGGTCATCTTCTTGGATTTCAGTTATGGTGGGGTGTCCAGGGCTACTTGCCCCTGGGTAACTGGGTTCTGGAGATGCCATATTGCTCTGTCTTTTGTTGCTTGAGCTTTTACACTGGCCTCTACCCATTGTGTTATCTTAGGAGTTTGGGGTTATTTTCTGGTGGTTCCTGGGGATCCTGTGGTGGAGAGAATCCCCTTTGCAGAAAGCTGGTTTTTCCTGAAGGATGTCTTCTCAGCTTTTTGGGTATAGTCCCTGGATGGCTGGTGTTTTTTCAGGAGTTGCTCACCTCAGGGATATAGACCTGAGTGGTAACTGTGGTCTTTGTTAGTCGAGAGGGTTCTCCTCTCACCCAGGGAAGTCCTGAGGGCAGCTGCCCTGTTTCTGGGTTTCTTGTTGCAAATTTAATGATCAGCTGCTGTGACCCAGTTGGACATCAGGCGCGCCTCAACTGTTTGTGCTTGTGTCTGGAGCACAGCTGAGTGCTGACGCCTCGGCCCCACTAGACTGCTAGACTTTTTCTAGGGAAGGATTGGGTGATTTAGATCAGTACAGTTTCCTTCCTTCCCCGTGGATTCTCTGGAGACACGGACTCCTAGTGTCTTTTTTTGCCCTGGTGCACACTGCTCAGTGTCCGCCAGCTGGCTGGCCACAGAAATTTGCCTGTGCCTGGAGCACAGCTGTGTGATGGCGGCTCAGTCTCTGCCAGCTGTCTGGTGCGCAGAAACTGCCTGTGTCTGCCTTTGCGGCTTTTGGGAGCCTGAGAGGCTCCCTAAGCTGGGTAATTTTCCGGGGACCTTTTCAGGTTGGGGGTGAGCTGAGTGCTCTGAGATCAGACCCGCCGTTTCTATCTCCGGCGGTGAATCAGGCGCGCAGGCAGGCAGGGCTCTGTGCTGGAACCTGGGTCCCCGGCTCTTGCTCCGGGCTGGCTCCTGGGGTGCCCGTGGAACCCGCCCGAGTCTTTTCCAGGGGATGTCTGGGTGACCTAAGGCCGGTCCCAATCGTTTCCTGTACCCTGGGGTTATCTCTCGACTGAAAATTCCAGTCTCTGATAGTGTGGTGCCCAAGGTTCAGTCTGGGACCGTGACCAGAGACACTAGCTTGTGGCTCTGGGCTGGGGCTGGGGCTGGTGGCCGGCAGCCAAGTGTCTGGCGGAACCGGGATCTCTTCCGCGGATTAGCCAGGTGAGTTAAAAGCTGATTGAATCCCCCACCGTGGGGTATCCTCTCACCTGGGAAACACAATGACTGTGTTTTATGGCCAAGAGTTCTGATTGCTGTTCACTGTGCTGATCCTGCTGTGCTGCTGCTCAGAATGAGAGTCCTCCCGGCGCCGCCATCTTGCCCCTCTATATTTTTATTTTCTTACTAATTTATTTATTGATCAATTTACAGCCTGACCACAGTCCCCACCCTCTTCCCCTCCCCCTTCCCCTTCTGAAGGGAAAGCACACTATGGGTACTAACCTGTCCTGTTGCATCAAGTCACAGCAGTACTAAGCACATCCTCTCCCACTGAGGCTAAAGAGGGAAACCCAGCTATAGAAAAGGGATCCAAAGGCAAACAACAGAGTAAGAGATAAACCCTACTCCAATTGTTAGGGGACCCACATGAAGACCAAGTTGCTCATCTGTGATATATGTGTAAGTGGGTTTAGGTCCAGCTCATGCATGCTCCTTGGTTGGTGGTTCAGCCTATATGAGCCCCCATGGGCTCAGGTTAGTTGATTTTGTAGGTCTTCTTGTGGTAGTCTTGATCCCTCAGGCTCCCTCAATCCTTCTTCCCATTCTTCCACAAGACTCCCAGATCTCTGCCTATTGTTAGGGTGTGGATGTCTGCATTTAATTCCATCTGCTGCTGAATGAAGCCTTTTAGAAGTCAGTTATGCTAGGCTCCTGTCTGCAAGCATAGCAGAGTATCATTAATAGTGACAAGAATTGGCTCTCTCCCATGAGGTGGGTCTCATGGGCTGGCCATTCCCTCCATCTCTACTCTGTCTTTATCCCTGCTCTACATGTATGCAGAACACATTTTGCGCCAAAGGCTTTATGGGTGGGTTGCTGTCTCCTAAGGGATATGGAGGCTGAAGTCACCACTTCTTGTAGCTAGGCAGTACTCTCAGTATAAAAAAAGGAATTAAAAAAAAAAACACAAGTTTATAGTATCATAAAAAGAAAAAAGGAGGTGAAATACAAGTTGCAAGAAAACCTAAGGAGCTGAAGCACCCACTTCCTGGGTTTTTCAAAACTAAAGACTGCCAGGAACAGCCAGCTGGACTTGGGCACTCTTTGTCTTCTGTGTGATTCATGCTGGTGGTGAACCTGCATCTGACAGGTGTCCAATATTACTGATGACAGTAAGAACTGTCTTCCCTTCAGTAGCTTCCCCTCTTTAAAGAACTGGGCCTCTGCAAGTCACATTTATCTTTGTGTTCTATGAACTGGGCAGGTTTTCCCACCCTTCTGGGACTCTCTAGTTTGAAGTTTGTAGTGTGGTGGCTAATAGTCTAGCTATAGCCATATTGAGGGTAGGGGTGCTAAACTAGCCACAGGACTCAGATCTGCATAGGCAAACATTTCCTCAGAACTTCTGACTCTCCTGAGCATTAGTGACTCTGCCAGAGCAATGCAGTTGTGGGTGTCAAATAGTCCAGTGGAACCTCAGAGTCCCTGGACTCTACAATATCCAGCAGCAGCTGACCATCTGCTAACTTTAGTGTTAAGTCTTAAATGATGACAACAATTCCCAGATACTTGGACAAGGCTACCATTTCCTATACCCATTGCTGCCTGGGCTAAGCTACTAACCACTAGTAATTTTGGCCTTGTCAGCATCTTTCTCTCTCAATCTCCACAGCTGTCTCTCAGGGATGTCTCAATTTGGGACTCTGGATAGTTGAATACAGCATGGCCACTACTGAGTTTCTGAAGTTATCCTCAATGTCAGTCTCATTTCCACTGTACTTGGCATTGCATGTGGATAGGAAAGTAGAATTTGATGGGGGGGGGTGTACAGAAGAGGATCAGAAGGGTCTCCATATGCTACTATTGCCAAACACCCAGAATTTATCGATAAGTTGACACATATCCTGGTAATGTTTCAGAGGATTCATGATTAATTGATCTCATGACTTTGAGCAGAAAATACTGGTAATGGGAGCATTTGGTTTTAAAAGTTCATTTCCTAATCCTAACACTGGAAAGGATAGTTTTATTTTTTTATATTTTTATCACATTTACTTACATATATCGGGAGGTGTGTATATACCTCAGCCTACCCATGGAGGTCAGAGGACAACTTGGAAAGCATGGTTTTCTCCTTTCACGTCTGTCCTGGGATTAAGCTCATGGTAGTAGATTTGGTGGCAAGGGCTTTTACCCACTGAGACATCTCCTAGTCCCTTGACAATATTTTTGATGAACAAAAATTTTCTAATTTTATTAGAATCCAACTGTTAATGGTTTGGAGATTAGATGTGTCCAAAGTGGGTATGTGTTAAGGATGTGGTACCTAGCTGATGGCACTATTGGAAGCTGATGATGCCATTAAGATGTGGAGCCTAGCAGAAGCCAGCAAACCGTGAGCAAGTCTTTGTGAAGCCCTCCTCTCCCTCTCTTTCTCCTCAGCTATTGTAATAGGAGATTTACTTCACCACACACATCCCACCATGGTGTTTAACCTCACCGTAGGCCCAAAACAACAAACAGGTCACTTTGGACTTCTGGTGCCATGAGGCAAAATAAATCCATCCTCCTTTAAGTCGATTTCTTTGGTATTTTGTCATGATAGAAAGTTAATTAACATACCAACTCATTAAATTCTGCCTTTAAAATAAAGGATTTTGTTTGTTCTACAAGAGACATTTTATTTCTTGAAGTAAAGAAGACTCAACCATGTCATTTTTTTCAGGGCCTGTTGTTTTACTTTTTGTATTTAGACAAAAAGTGTCTTTTTTGTATCTGTTTTGTGCGTGCGTGTGTGTGTGTGTGTGTGATGAGATATTATACACTTTTAACTTCCCTTTTTGGGGTAGGGATTAAATACATTTCCACATTCACAACTTTGTACACTGTATCATAACTATTCTGTCAACATTAATGGCTCCAGTTTCAAAACAAGAAACAAAAAATTCATTGTCCTAGAGTCATGAACCTATGAGGGGACCCTGATGGCTATTGACCCAGTTCTTATGTTCAATCTTTCCTTTCTTCTCTTTTCTATTTTCCTCAAGGGTTACTGTCCTGAATCTCACTTTCTTTTTTATCTAAAAATATTTCCATATTTATATATCAATACTGGGTTGGAGAGATGGTTCAGTAGTTAAGAGTACTGGCTGCTCTTCTAGAGGATCCAGGTTCTATTACACACAGTATCAGTACAACACAGCTGATAACCATCTGTAACTACAGTCCCCTGGAAAGGCAACACCCTCTTCTGGCCTCCACAGGCACCAGGCATGCTAGCAGAAAACAGAAAAGCGGGCAGAAAAAAAAACAAAACAAAACAAAAAAAAACATTCACACACATAAAATAAGAATAATACAATTGCGGTGGTGCAGTATTTTCATTCCCCTGGTTATGTATACTTGAAGCAACAGTTGAGTAATACTAATTATAATAATAATTAGTAATATAATAATAGTAATAATAATACTTGGGTTTTAAGATGCTGTAATTTTGTGCAAGAGGATTAAGCAGGTGTGGGAGGGTCTTTGGTTGTGAAAAGGCCTCTGATGGTATATAAAGGACCATGCATTCCGAGAGCCATTAGGTAAAATGTGGGCAAACGGGCTCTGCTACCAATACTCTTGTGATAGTGTAAGAAGTATAGATTTGGGTCCAATTTCCATTTCCTAGTAATGGATCCCTGAATTAGATGTGTCTTTCATATGCTACCATGATAACCGCTTACTGGGGACCTTTAGGAAGAAGGCATGTCTTCTGGCATGCTTTGGGCGGTTGGATTTTAGTCCTGTTCCTCAACCTCCAGGGAGCAGGAGAGGGAAGTGTGTTGTGTTGATCACCGATGTAGTCAGTTTCCACTGAAACCCAAAGGGAAAGGGAGAGTCTGCATAGCTAAACATGCGAAAATTTCGGGAACTGCTGCACTCAGGGAGGTGTAGAATTCCCATGGCCTTCCAACACACCTACCTTCTCCTTAGTATTTCTTTCCCCTAGCTGCTTCTCTCTAACCTTTAAAACATCATTTATAATAAGCAGGCAGGCATAAGCAATGTGTTCCTTTAAATTCTGCCAGCTAATCTAGAAAATTAGTCAAATAAAAGAGGGGGTTGGGACAGAGGTTCTAGATGCCTGACTTGCTTCTCGCATCTGAAGTGGACAGGAGTCTTGTGGCTCATTATGTAGGAGCTGACCCCATTGCCAGAGAATAAGATTAGATTAAACTGAAGAACAGGATAGGGATGTGGTTCACTGTAGGCCATCCTGGACTGGAGAGAAAATCCCATGCTTTTATGACCAAAAGTAAGATGAACTATATTAGGTGACTAAGAGAAAAACAATAGGAAAAACCACTCTAATATTTCTCCCATTTCTGTCAATTCCTCTGTATAAGATAAAGCCAGTGACTTGTAGAAGGAGCTGATTCACTAAACAGAATTAGAATAAGAAAAATATCCAACATTTTATTTTCCCCCTTAAACTAATATTTATTGAATTAGTAGTTATTGATCATCCACTGTATACTAGATAGTACACTAAATTCTAAGGAGTGTGTCATTCTCTCTGAATGACACAGTTTTTATGGAATGTGTTCCTGGGCTTGCCTGAGAACCTCCGTAAATTTCATGCCCTATGTGTGTCGTGTGTCACCCTTATTGCAACAATTCTAGCATGCACAAAACACTACAAGCAGAAACAAAACACATTTTTCTCTCACCCCTAGTTTGCATGCAATTTGGGCTTTGTCAATTGGATACACCTGAGTGACAGAGAAGATGGAGTGGGCAGAGGTCATCTTCCTATTCTTGTTCAGGCTGGTAGGTAAATAGGCAAATCCCTGAAAATGTGAGAATCAAAAAGAGATGTGACGGTCAGATGTGGCATTCAGAGGCCAGGTTCCAGAGGCCAGGTTCCAGATTCCCGAGATTCACAAGGTATTTGGACAAGGACAGGGCTTCTACCTCCACCTTGATGGACTACAAGTCTAGTATTGTGCCCTGGAATTTGAAACAGACACATGTTGTTCTTCCTATAGAAATGGCAGGCAGGGTGAAGCATCCCATTGTCTCTACGAAGGTCTTTTCTGCTTAAGATGTACAGAAGAGTTTTTGTTTTTTTTCCAGAAGTATAACAGCAATGATGCAACACTGCACTGCCATTTGGGGTTTTGCTGTTTTAATAGACACATCAAATTTCAAACCAAGATAGAGTCTAGCCTTTTCCATCTGCAAACACTCTGTTATCATGAGCCAAAAGAGCTCTGACCTGAGGTGCCAGCCACTGAAGTTGGTACACATCTCTATTTTCTTCTAAAGCAGATATAAGGCAAGAAGTCTCCTACTAACCTAGGTCAGATAGCCGTAGAAACTATTCTCTCTGTCCTTGTCACCATCTGGTCTTCTTCTCTTTCTTTCATACCTCCTACAGTCGGCTTTCAGCATAGTCTCCTGAACAATCTGTACTGCACTTGACCCTGACTGTCCTCCATGATGTGAGCTCTTGGGAGCACATAAATCGTTGTCCAGGCACTGCTCCTGTCATGGCCCCTTCGTACACCCTAGTCATTATCCCGTCAGACTTCATACTGAAGCAGTAATGCTGCCTCTTGCTTACCCTGGTTTAGCAAGGAAAATGACAAGGTGTATGGAATGAATTGCTGAACAATGATGCTTCTGACAGCACTTTGGCCTTCCTCAGCAGGGCATCACTTGCCCTGCAGCACAGTTTAATCATAGCTGTGGGCATGGCTTCCCACTGCAGTGGATGGCATGTCTCTGTCTCCAAAGCTAGGAGCTGTATGTGGAATTGAAGGCACCCAAGGGCTTCCGTATGTTTGAATTGTCAAGTTCAGTGCCCAGAAATCGGTTAATTGTCTCTAAGGTAATTTGACCACAATTAAGTTAAGCTGTCATCAGGTGGACATTGGAGCCTTGCTTTAAACCACTTAAATCTCTGCAGCAAGACTCCCTGCAGGCATGATAAAACAAAGGCTGCATCTTGATTCTTCCTTAATTGTGTTTTTAAAAATAAAAAGGACAGAAAGTAGTAGTTTAGTTTATTACTCAGACATAATTAAAGCAAGGTAATAGACAACTCATTTGTATATTTAACCAATATTCATTGAATGCCCTGGTACATGAAAAAGAATGTTCTAGAATTAGGAATGGGGCATAGAACATGGCAAACAAACTTTTTGGGAACAGTGCTTTTCTATACGCATAAATATTTAGAAGGCAGCTTGCCACCATAACAATTTAGCTAAACAACAGTTTACATTTGTCCTAGTGCCCAAAACTTCCTCTGCAATGGAGTGTGGACTGGGTTTAAAGTACGAGGCATGAATTCTGTCCTGCTAAGTAAGTGTCCCACCCAATAAGAGAGCAGTTGGATACTCTCATAACTGCCGTATCACTATTGTATCAATGGGCACATTATCCCTGGAAGGTTGTTATCATAGTACATAGGGTTCACAACTGGAAAAGACTATGTATTGTTTTTCTCACCCAGCAGCATAGCATCTGAAAGCTAGTCAGCAAAGAGAAAGATTCCACCTCAAACTTAGCACAGGGTCTTTTTGGTAGTGTTGTTTAGAATCTGTGACACACACTCTCTCTCTCTCTCTCTCTCTCTGTCCATCTATCTCTTTCTCTCTCTTGCTCTTACTCACTTGTTCTCTCATACTTTTTTAGTTGACTTACAAAGCAATAAGTTCCCTTATTTACATATTCTTTATTTTGATTAACCCCATCACCACCCCCCAACCCCATCATTTTTAAACTTCTATCCCTGTTTAAATTTTCAACTTCTAAACTTCTTCCTTTCTCTCTGTTTTCGTATCACCCATATTCTGCTAGCCTTGTTCCCTTTAGACAAACCTTACCCCCTTACTGCTTTCTGGCTTTCTTACTTCTCTAAGAACTTTTATCATTATCTCTGAACATTCAAATAACACTGGTACTAGCAAGGAATGTTGGAGGAAACACCCTCTTCCAAACACCTAGAAGAAAACAATGCAAATAGCTTTAAAGACATTAGACCCCAAACATCAAGGGACAGAGACCATGACTGCTGAAAAAATAAAGACAGGTAATAATGTTAGCTCTGTTATTGCCCCATTCTACTGTGTGGTTAAGGTTTTAATTCATAGCATAAGCTAAAGGGCTTTCCAGCAGAGCATAGCTCCTATCCTGCATAGTAGATATGCAGCTGGGATTTCACAGAGATCAAGGCAGCTAGAAGCCAAACAGAGTACCAAAAAGGAGGAACTTTGTCGGAAAATAAAAGAGATCTATACAGGGTTCCTTACCAGGCATGCCTAACATTTGACATTGCAAACAAAGCTGTTGTCTACAAAGGGCACACTCAAGAAGAATGCAATCCAGTTACAAAATAATTGTAAAAATCTATGTCATAATGTTTTAAATATGACTTCATGTTGGGCCAATTCATAGCCATCCTCAGTTATGTGTGGCCTGTGGACTACAGGTTAGACATGCCTGTAACAGGATATAAGCACCATACTCATATGAGGAAATGACAAAAGACACAAGAAGTCAATCAAATGAATTAGAAAGGCCATAGAGGAGGACAATGCAGCCAGTTATGATGATACCAGATAACCTAGGGTCTGATGAAAAGGGAGGAGGACTTCTCTCCATGGATTTGGAGAGGGGCATAGGAGGAGATGATGGAGGGAGGGTGGGATTGGGAGAGAAGGAGTGAGGGGACCATAGCTGGGATACAAAGTGAATGAACTGTAACTAATATATATATATATATATATATATATATATATATATAAAGAAAGAGGTAGAACATATGGCTCCCACAGGGCTGGGAATAATGCCTGTTTTTCCAAGAATAAAGGAAAATGTTATGGTTCAAAGTACGAGAGAACTCAGGAATAATTTGACTACATATTTGAGTGGAAAAAAATCAGCCTCAGATTAAATGCTTCTCTGGTCTGCCTCAACCTGTGTGACTTGAATCCAGGAACCCTGATTTCGGTCAACAAGGGAATAAAGAAAGGACAGACACACATACAATGAAGCTGATTTCTCTGTCTTTATTAGGCACAGCACCGGAGGAGGAACCAGCTAATTTCAGTCAAGGTCTGTGTAGGACAGCACTCTCAGGCAGTAAATGCCCAGGAGGAGGAAGCACCCACCATTTCCAGTCTTTACACTCATACTTGACCTCCTAAAGAAAGCTTTGCCATTCCCCTTGAGCCTGGCATATATAGATAATAACGTTGCTAATTTACCATTGGCCAACTGGTTTCTGAGTCCTCAACAGGTTAGGAATGTCAAAATCCATATTTTCTTGGGATTACTCTCACTCAGGGCTTCCTCTGGTCCCTACCTTAATCTTCTCAGAAGAGCTCCAAACAAACTTGTGATTTTTCTTGGCAACATAAATGCACCCCAGAGCAAAACTCAACAGCATTTTTTAGGAATCCAAAAGCATCAAGCACCCTGATAAAATGAAATTATAAAAACACATTTAATGCAGAAGAAAAATATCTAACAAAGGTAACAAAGAACAATCAGCTTAAATGGCAAAGTGATAAATTTAAATACAGCTATCAATGATTATGTCCGTGACATAAATAAACCAACTGAAAGATAAAGGCTCTCATGTTGACATCTAAAGAGAGAAAAAAAGAGGAAAAATTATAGTATCTGTAAGAAATACATCTAAAATATAAAAGCAAAGATAGATTGAAATTGGTGGAAAAGATATGGTATTAAAAGAAACATGAATGGCAATAGTACTACATGAAAAAGTCCATTTCAAAGGAAACAATATTACCAGATTAACAGAACCATTCCATAGTGATAAATGGATTGGTTCAGTGAGAGGATGTTGCAATATCGCTAAAACTTTCAAAAACTGAAAAGAAAAAAAAAAAAAAAAAAAAAAAAGCACCGTCCTTGTTACTACTTTTCCAGTCACTGTGATAAGACACCATGATGGAGAAAACTTATAAAAGAAAAGGCTTAATTGAGGGCTCTTGGTTACAGTGAGTTAAATTCCATGACCATCACAGCAGGGACTGTGGCAGAAGATAGGCAGCATGGCATGGGGGTAGTAGCTGAGAGCTCACATCTTGATCTACAAGCACAAATCAGAGAAAGCTAAGTGGGAAGATCATGGGCTTTTGAAACCTCAAAGCCCACTCCTAGCACATACTGTCTCCATCAATGCTGAAAGGATCAGAATAAAACAGGGACATACCAACACCAAGTTCTCAGCACAAAGAAGATTTTATTTACTTGTTCCAAAGGACAAAAAACAAACAAACAAACAAACAAAAAAAAAACCCAAAACAATAGGACATCAGAGGCAAAGACAGGAGATAGAGGATGACTAGGAAAAAGGGAAAAGGAACAATGGAGGGGGGAGGGATATTTGCCCCAGAGGGACAAAGGATTGCCTCAAGATAGAGAGGAAACAGGCAAATGGCAGTTTATAAAGGGAAAAGAAAGAACCCCATGTCAGGATGAGGTGATTGATTTTGGTTGGGCATGTTAATTAAGGTAGATAAGAGGGGGCTTTTGGTTGCTGTACTTCAATATTTTTGTAGCTGGACATTGGTGGTGAGCCTCAAGAGGAGGAAATGGCCAAATGAGGAAACAGACTTTAGTGGCTAACTGTAGAAATGAAATGTAATGGTTTTTAGCAAGATAGAAGGAATGAGGCAGAAGGGCAAGGCCTGTCAGAGCTTTGTTTGCCCTGCTTGGACCTACTACAGCACTTCAAAGGCTACACTTACTAATTCTTCTCAAGCAGTTCCACCAACTGGGAACCAAGTTTCATGCATTTGAGCCTATTGGGGCCATACTCATTCAAAACACTGTAAGTAGCATAAAGAGGAAATATGGAGATGCACAATTATACCTAGAGATTCACTGTTTTTCTTGGTGATTGGGAACGGCCAGATAGAAAGCAGTGATGACCTAGAAGACATGAACATTTAGCAATCATTTGACCAAAGTGACATGTAGAAAATATCATATACAATGGTAGCAGAATACATACTCTTCAACTGCACACAGAGTGGAAGACAAGATGTACCACACCAGAAGCCATATTTTATGATTTTGAAGTATTCATGTCAAACAACGTGGGTCACATAAAGATGCAGGAAAATCCCCATCTATACACCAATCAAAGAAATAAATCAATAGTAAAATATAAACATATATAATTTTACAAAACATATGATATTGTATGACAATATTATACATATGTAAGAAATATCATGTAAGATTAAAATGCCTTAATGTGTGGGGTATGTATAATATAATATAAGAAGGAAATTTGTAGCATTAAATTTCAACCTTTGAGAAGAAAAGTCCCAAATCAATGATCTCAGATTCTAGCTTACGAAAAAAGCAAATAAAATTCTTTAAACCAAAATAAGAAAGTAAATGATAGACGTCAGAATAGAAGTCAGTGAAACAGAAAATAGAAGTAATAGAGAAAATCAATGAAATTAAAAGTCTATTCATCATAAAGTTTTATCAAAATATCATAAGGCAGCTTTTTAAGAATTAATTTAATAATATAAAATAAATAAAAATTTCTCTAAAGATACAAATTTTCAAAGCCCACTTAAGTAAAACCAGTAGAACATCCAACTATCTATTAAAGAATGCAAAACATCAACCTTCTCCCAAACTGCTCTACTTCAGACGTGTGTGACTTCACTGAGGATTTCTGTTAAACATTTAAAAAAAAAATAGCATGAATTGCAAAATTATTAAAAAAATAAAAACAACAACAGAAGAATAGAGAATACTTTCTGAGTCCAGTGTTACTTTGGAACTAAACCAGGCTGGGATCTCAAGAAAGCAAACCCACAGGTCAATATCCCCATGATTTCTTAACTTTTTATTAAACACTCGATGGTGCTTCAGACAGCTGAAGCTAACATTCTATAAAGAAGCATAACAGTCACAGCTGTGTTGGATTCATTTTTTAAAAAGTCGATCAATTAAACAAATCAGTAGAATAAAAATATTATACTTAATGGAACTAGAAAAATATCCAAGAAAATGCAGTTCTTTCTCTGCAAGTATTTGCAACCCACCAGAGATACTTTCTCAACCTGATAAATGTCATCCAAAACAAACAAATAAGCCAGCACTATGTTTAATTGTAGAGATCAGAAACAAGACAAAGATTTTTAACTTTTACATTTGCATTTCACATCCAACTGAGTTTACCAGAAATTACCAGAAATTGCAATGAATCAAGAAAAAGAACAAAAAGTCAAACACATTCAAAGTAAAACAGCACGTTTGGACTTGTCAACAAACAATCTGATGATGGTCTATAGCAGAGCTATGGGAATGAGGACAAGTAATAATTAAGCTTATAAGTCTCGTGAGACACATATCTTCTTACAGTCTTTATCAATTATCTCCCAATGAAATTGTGTGTTATTTTTTTAAACAATCACCGTGCAACAAAGTGATTTGAGGCTGTGTGACAGGTCAGCCTTCTCTTCCTTTTGAAGTGGACTTGGACTTAATGTTGGTGCTCAGAGCCCCCAACAAACATACAGCATGGATCTGTCTCCTTTTACTTCTGTTCTGCTTTGATTGCTCTTATTGTGATTCTACAGTGCCAGAGGCAATATGGGAGTAGCATGTTTATTTCAAGTTTATTTTATCTTACTTCCAGGTCATAGTCCACTTTGAGGGAAGTCAGGCAGGAATTCATATCATGAACCTGGAGGCAGCAACTGAAGCCAAGATCATAGAGGCACACTGCTTGCTGATTTGTGTTCAGCTTCCTTTCTTACCTACCCTAGGCCTGCTTGTGTAAGAATGCTACCACCCAGAGTGGGCTGGGCCCTCTTACACCAATTAGCAATCAAGAAAATTCCCTCACAGGCCAATTGAAGACAATTCATCAGTTGAGGTTCTTCCCAGGTGTGTCAAGTTAATGGCTAAGATTAGCCATTAACACAACTTCTATACACAACTTCTATTCACTCACTTTTTTTCTAAGGACCTAGAAGAACAACTGGGGATTAGGTAGGGTGCTCTGTAAAATATAGCTATTGAGTGGCATGCACCTCAGTGAACTCAGAGAGCCACAGGTGAGCTGGTTGGTAGGCCAGGTTTCCTTTTTCTATAGATGAGTGCCAGCATGGGAGTCACTCTGTTATTCTAAGCAGATTTTTCTATTAGTTTGCCAAACATCAAATGTCTTGTCTGAACTTAGCATAAGACTTCTACCCAACTTAAGGGGAAATGCAATTAGAGTTGAAATTTTTAAAAAATAGAAATAATTACCCACTTAATTTATCAATCATTGCTTAATCTACCTCAGGTTTTCCCTGTAGACTCGAGCTGAATGATGTCTTCAATTCAGCTCAACCTGCAAACCTCAGTTAAAAGCCCCCCTGTGGGCAAATGCACAGGAGTTTTCATGGCTTTTCTCTGTAGTCTTCTTTCCTTTAATTCTCTCAGAAAGAGTGTACAACTTTAAAGGGTTTTTGTTAAGCATCTTTCCCTAGGCGCACCAAAGCCAAAGCTGTGCCTAGGGGAAGGCTACAAGAAAGATCCTGATAAAGAGTGATGATGACGTTTTTCAGGTAAAGGGGAGGGACCGGAAGGCCAGAAAGAGTCCCAGATGAGGACTGTCTTCTAGTACATCTCTGCCAGTCTAGATAAAATTAACAAATATGCACTCCCAGTGGAAAATCTGTCATGTCTCAAGAACTCCACGGTATATGGGCCAAGAAGATGGCTGAGAATCTGCTCTGACTGGCCACTTCTTTTGAGGCAGCGAAGAGAGATTTTTTTAAACCTGGTCTGTGTATTTCTTTCTTATAAAGCTTGCTTTAGCCTTTCATAAAATTTTGATTAGATGCAAATATCAGTAGTGTTAATTCCTTAATTTTTTTTTTTTTATAGAACTGTGCTACTTCCAGAAAATACCTGGGATCCAATGAAGAGTTCTGGTTCAACATCTTAATCATTCATTTTATCCAAAGACCTCTTTGCCCTGACTCTCTAATCCAAATCTACCAGTGCCTTGATAGGTAAAAGCAAAATTCTTCCCAGGTTACCTCTGTTTCCTCTCCTCTGGCAGCCTTATTTCTGTTCTTTCCGCAGTTGTCCTATCTTCCATTGTCAAATACACACAACTTCTATCCAAGTTGCTTTCTTTCCTCTATTCAACCTCAGACTACCTCCAGCAGCTTTGCCAATCAGCCAGCAGGGAATCCTTCTTCAGCCTGCCTTCTCAGCTAACCTTCAAAAAGATAAAAGATGAACCCCAGCTGTCTCTTCATGTGCATGCTTCTTTGTTCAGATGGTAAAGTGGCACCCACCTGCTCTGCCAGCAATGCTCCACACACTCTCACAAGGCCTCATCAGGTACGCAGCTTTTAACATACTGTTCAAGTCCTCTTCTTCTCCTCCTCCTCCTCCTCCTTCTTCTTGTTCCTGTTCTTCTTTCAAACTTATTTTAAAATTTTATTTATTCACTTTATATCCCTGTATAGTCCCCTTCTTCTTCTTCTCCCAATCCCACCCTCTCTTTCCATTTCCTATATCCCCCCACCACCTCTACTCCTCAGAGAAGGAGACCCCTACTCAATCACCCCAGCATATCACATCAGGACTGAGCACATCTTCTATTCCCGTGGCCTGAAGAGGTAGCTCTGCCAGAGGAAAGTGGCTGAAAAGCAAGCAACAGAGTCCATGTTAGAACCAGTCCCCATTCCCCTTAATAGGAAACCAAGAAGAGGACCGAGCTGTCCATCCACTACATTTGTGGAGAGAGCATAGGTCCAGTCTGTGCATGGTCCTTGATTGGTGCTTCAGTCTCCACAGGCCCTACTGGGCCCTGGTTATTGGCTCTTTTGGTCTTCTTGTGGAGCTCCTGTCTCCTCTGTCCTTCCTCCCACTCTTTCACAATACTCTTTGAGCTCAAATTTACCTCTTAAACATTAATTCCATCTCCATGTCAGTACTTACTGTGCAGCTTGTCTTAAAAAATAAGCTACATGCCTTCTCGTGGAGTTCCTGTCCCCTCCAGGTCCCTCTCTCCTTCCCCCAACTCTTCCACAAAACGTCTGATCTCTTGACTAATGTTTGGCTCTACCTCTGTTTTGAGCTGCCGCTCCTGGGTCCCTTCCACATACACAGCTAATGGGTAGCTTGATCTTCATCTCCCTGAGAGTCCCCTAGCAATTAGAGTGGGGCTGTCTCTGACATGGACTGTGTCACCTGCTTTGGGATCACTTTCCCATAACTTGGGCCTCAGTGGAAGAGGGTGCACTTAGTCCTGATACAACTGGATGTGTAGGGGCGGGTTGGAGGGTTCCCCTTTTCTAAGGCGAAAGGAAGAGGTGAAAGTGGAAAGAAGGTGGGAGGTCCGGAGCAAGAGGAGAGGAGGGAGGGGACTGCTATAGGGATGTAAAGTGAATTTTTTAAAGTCTACATGTCTTTCCTAATTATAGTCACAAGCTTTTATCACTTTAAAACAGAGTCACACTAAACATGGGTTTGATTTCAAAGTCATACAAACCTCAGAAAAATAAGCAAATCTCAGAACTGTATTTTGTTTTCAGGAGACAGGATCTTATTCTTTTGCCCAGACTGGCCTGTAATTCTCAATCCTCCTGCCTCAATCTGTACAGACCCACACGGTTGTGCCTGGCCTCAGAACTATTTGCTATCATGAAGCTTTGTGTTCTGTCACCCAGCGCCACCAAAAACCAAAGACAAAAAGTCCCTTCTTTATGAAACATCAAACTAACGTAGTGCCTGTGGATCTGAGGAATGGAGGCTGAGTATGGCCTAAGAAAGAATTTTTAGGACTTGTCAGTCCAGTCAGCCCTCTTTGAAAAAAGAAAGGGAAAAAGAAAAAAAAAAAAGAAATGAAAAGAAATAGCACACTGCTAACAGTTAATCAGAATGTTTAAGTGCAAAATTATCGATGCCTGCATATTCTGAGCATTATAAAATAAGAAGCATTGATGAACTTCTTTAGTTGCATAATGAGCCTAGAGGCAAAACTCTAGCCTTAACACTCTCAATGTTAGTCAAGAAAATTCTATGACAGCATACACATTCAAAATCCTACAGAAGCTTCTTATTCAAGCCTCAGAACTAACCTTATAACTCTTATTATCATCAAATGTACATGAATTTGGAGTGTCTCTGAACCCAGTGCCATCTCTGAACTTGAACCTGTTTGAATTTTATTGCCATAACTGATAGACTGACTGTTTCAATCTCCGTGTAGTTAACTAGAAACAACTTGCATGTAAACTTGACTTTCTTATGCAATATTTGAATTAAAATTTATATTCCGAATGTTAAACAGATTATTTCTTACAGTTAGTTTATTGCTGTGGGTTCTTGGAATGCTCTCTATAAGTAGATATGTGTAATGCCATGGCTTGACTTGTTGTAATGAAGAACATAGATGCATTTAGCTGGATTGGGAAAAGTTGAAAGATAATTCCCACCTGAGAAGTGAAAACTGCTTCATTACCTCTGAACACCAGAAACACTTTAATGGAATTTTATGTAGAAACTTACTTCAATTAGTGCCTTAGCATCTGACACAACACATTCATCATTGCAGTTAGACAGGCTGCACACGCTCCCTTAGGTCTCTGAGATATATGAGTCTCCATAATGTGTGCCACCTGATCTCAGGCAATCCTGAAGAACAGTGATAGCAATTAGGCATAAACAATCAAATCTGTCTTTCTGTAAAGTTTTCACTAGAGAATACCCAGAGATTTAGCTATGATCCTGAGTCCAAAAGATAAGCCAGTGTCTTCACCAATGAATTGTGTAGTTCATATGCCAAAGATAAAGAGAAAAATCAGCCTTTGAGGCCCCTCTGGATCCTCATGGTTTCTCTGAGACCATCCCATAACACTTTTACCAAAACATTGCTTTTCTTACAGTAGCCTTAATGAGCTTTTTTTTCCCCAAGAGACACTAAAGACATATTGTTCACATAATTACAGTAATTGGTGATTATTGAAAGTTTCCTATATGCTAAACACAAACCTAAGTTCTTTAGGACCCAGTGTTATCACCACCTCTGTGCACTTTCATTTATTCCTGTTTTTATAAGCATTTTTTTATAGATTAGGAAACTGAGGCACAAAGAAGCTGCTGGACTATTCCATGGTCACAGAACAAATGAATTAATGAGTGTGTATTGGCTCAGAGGTGCTTTCATGATGGAAATATCATTCAGTATTTTTGAGCCCTTTCTATAGACCAGTAATTAAATCAAGCACATTAATATTCTATGCATCTTGATTCTCACCTGGTTTAAATTTTTTTCCTCATTCACATCAAATGAGTAGACCCAATGAATCCACTCTCTGATAACTGAGTTTTCTTGACATGACACATATGATAGTCCAGGGTAAATGTCAAAAGACTCGGTCATGACATTCAGAAATCAGAGAAGAGATTTAAGCTCTATCAGATCATCAATAATATTGGAGACATAATCCATCTTCTCTGAGAACGTGGAGAAAGTTTGAGATAACCTCCATTCTCTGTTGAAGCCTGCTGGCCCAGACTTATACAACATTCTAATACAGTTGTTTGCACTGTTCTTATTACCAGTAAACTGTGACCATGGTGAGGCTGTACCTACGGGAAATTAGGTATTTTCATGGCATGGTAGAGTAGATAGTGGAGACAAGTTAAGATGAAATTCCTTAGAATGACAGACAAGGTCAACTCTAACCCCAAGTGGATGCTTCACTACATTTCTTTTTCATTCTGCTTCTATCCCTGGGATACAACTTATATATCCTCTTATTTTAATTTTTGCGTATTTTCTCTGAATTATCTTGGTGCTTCACATAAAATTTCTAACTTCTTCTGTGAGTTTTGTAAATCCTTTCTAATATAGAAAGACTTTCAATGCCATCTCAGATTTCCTTTCCTTTATTCTTCTCTTTGATCAGATTTCTCTCTCTCTCTTATTTTCTTCTCTTTTGACTTTAGCCTATACCATTAAAATATTATTGTCACTTTACTGTAGTTCATCATTAGAGAATAACCCTGAAAGCTTGAGAGTTTTCAACAACTAGATAATTTGGTAATTTAGTCGGAATATTTAAATACAGGTGTCCTTCCTCAAAGTTCATAAGTTCAGATCCCAATCCCCAAGGTGAATGAGATGGAGTCTCTGGGATGTGATTAATTCATGGGATAGAAACCCTTTGATGGGAATAAGGCTCTTATAACAGACTTCAGAGAGCTCCCTTATCCTTCTTCCATGTGAAGAGGCAGTGAGAATATAGTGGTTATGAACAGGCAGACACCAAATCTTTGAAAACTGATTTTTAATTTCTCAGCTTCCAGAAATGTGATAAATACATTTCTGCTGTTGATAAGTCATTTAGATTTTTGTGGTTTGTTATAAAAGCCTAAATGAACTAAGGTACTCAGAACATTTGTCTCATTTAATACCATCACATGAACAACATTTCACATCCCATCAAAATAAAAAAAAAAAGCACTGACATGCTTAAAGAAAAATAATAACTTGGTAATTGCCGTGCCACGAACACTCAGTTCCTAACCTTCTAGATACTTTCTGATGCACATACCCAGAGCTGCTTCCATGGCACACACACACCCCTTCCCCAAAGCTATACTTTTGCTCTAGGGAGTATGCCTCATGTTTCTAGCACAGGTGAAAAGTTGTAGAAAATCCATTTGGTCTCTATACTTGGATGTTGCTGTCTTTCCCGTTTATTCTTTCTTTGTCCTTCAGATTTCCAATTCTCTTCTAGTAAGTGTACTGTGGTATATGCACAGGTTAAGGTTGTTTCCCAAAAGTCCATAAGCTAGAATCTTGGTGTACAGTGCAACAATATTAACAAGTAGTAAAACTTCTGGGAAGTAAATATTGAAGGAGATGAGGGGAGAATACAGGAAGTAGTAGGACACAGGTGACTGATAGGAGAAAAGGGAAGGGGATGGCTCTTTAGGGTGGTGAGGAACAGAAAACAAAAACAAAGCAAAAAACAGAAGTGGTAGAATTTTTAAAAGGCAAATGATCTCCTGTACACACAGACACACACACACACTTCTCTCATTTTTTTCTCTTTTTTCATCATGTAATCTCTTCTCTTGTACATCCTCCCTCTGTGATATCACCCATGATCAGATAATGCAGTCATAGCTTCCTTTATCACAGTTTATGGCATGCTTTTTGGCCTTCCAGACTCCAAACCCATAAGCTAAATAAACGTGGTTTTGAATGCATCCTTTAATATTCTAATTCCATTAAAAGGTATGTTAGTATTATTATAGAAAAGAGACAAAAACAAAGTGATTATAACTAAAAGTATTAACTTTTGGGTGAAGTAAAAACATACAGAAAAAAATAATTTTACCAAGGAGAGTCCGGATGTAAGCATGGGCAGGAAGCAGGTAGGTAGAGCATGGTTATAGCTATTGCTCAGTTTGTATGTGATGTAAGTCAGAGGCTGTTTTACAGTTTTGACCCATGGAAAACTGGTAAAGTCTTTGTCTAGATAAACCAGGCTCAAAAGCAATGGCAAAGCAGTTTTTGGGAGTCTGAGTATGAATGCTTTGGTTTGTTTTTTTGTTTTTTTTAATATGAATGTTTATGAATGAGTAATCTGTTGGCATACTTTAAAAAAAAACCTTTCTTTATGTTTCTTATATCTTTTTCTCCCTACTCCACCCCAATCCCTTCCAACACCCCAACACCAGGTAGAAGAGAGAAAGGGTGAGTAGGAGAGGGGGCACAGTTCTTTCTTAGCTGCTTTCCTGCTGGTCAGGGTCATTGGGTTCCTTGGAGCCAGTCCATTCCTTGTTTCAGGAGATCTTCTACTTCTTGTGTCACACAGCAGCTAGGAGCAACAAGAGGGAAGCAGGAGCAGCCTTGTTCTTTTTCTGAGCCCCTTTGTGGACTCTGGCATTTGTTCTCTCTCCAGAGTCCTCAGAGTTAAACTATCTGCAGCTGGCAAAGAGCTCCTCTCAGAGCCCACCTAAGGCAAATGGTCTGCTACTGTGGACTGTCTGAATCAGTCCCACATCTCACACCTGGGTCCAAAACAAAAACATCTTTATATCCACAAAAGTGATCAAAGTGTACAAAGACTAGAAACTGCAGCTTCCTCTTTCTTGAGTTTTACAAATATATGTTTGAATGAAAACAAATTGAATAGAGAAATACGAAGAAAACTTAAGCTATAATAAAGGTGCAATTGAACCCCCCACACCCCCAAAAGTAAACCAATTAGAAAACTCATTGGAGACCTACCAATAGAATGGATCAACTACAGCTAGACTATCAAGACTTGAAGATAACAGAGGAACAACCACTCAATCAAAGAATTTATATTATATACAGAAACACCATTTAAAGATCAAATCTGCAAATTATAGGCATAGAAGAAGGAGAATCTCAGGTCAGTGGAACAGGTTAAATCTTAAACTGTATAACAGAAAAAAAACTTGTCCAAATTAAGAAAAGACATAACCTAAAAGATATTCTTATATCTTTTAAGAAATTGCACAAAACACCAATAGGACCAGAAAAAAAAAAAAAAAAAAAAAAAAAACTCCTCACTGTGTTTATAGTTAAAATACTAGATATAAAAAAAAAAAAAAAACAATTTTGAAGGCTGAAAGAAAAATTCATCAGAATATCAGCTGACTTTTCTCAATGAAAAAATTAAGATCAGAAGAGCCTGGGTCAATGTACCAAAAGATCACAATGTTCTGAAAGATCACAAAAGTCAACACAGCAACACTTTCTGCCATGGTTGAAGAATAAAGAGACATTTCCTATGATATAAAAAGGCTAAAAGAATTCATTTATTCAACACCAGTCCTACAGAGAATACAGAAAGCAACACCTCAAACTACAGCAAGGAACATGGGCAGCCTAGAACTTACAAAAAGAACACACAGTCAAGTTGGCTTTACCTGGAGATGTGGGATGATTCAATACACACAACTCCATACATAATAAGCCATATAGAAGAACTTAGAAGAAACCTTTAAATCTAAGAAAGGAAGGAAGGAAGGAAGGAAGGAAGGAAGGAAGGAAGGAAGGAAGGAAGGAAGGAAGGAAGGAAGGAAAGAAGGAAGAAAAACAAAGAAAGACTAAGTAAGGTACTAGAAAATTGAAAGACATCTCCTACTGATGGATTGGTATAATTAATATAGCTGAAATGGCCAGTCTGCTAAGAGCAATTTCCAGGTTCAATGTATTCCCAGTCAAAATTTCTATGACATGCTTCATAGTAATAATGTAAAACACTAGAATTCATATGAAAGCACAAAATACCTCAGATAACCAAAGCAATCACAAGCAAAATAATAATGCAGAAGGGATTACCATACCAGGTTTCAAGTTATATTACACAACTATATCAATAAAAACTGTATGGCACTAGCACAAAAAGAGGTATGTAAATCAGCATACGGAAGTAAAAAATCCAAATATGAGTACATATCATTGCAGCCATCTCATATTTGAAAAGATGCCAGAGATACACACTGGAAGAAAAACAGCATCTTCAATAATGGTGCTTGAGAAACTGGATGTCCACATGTAGAAGAATGAAATTCGATATACATCTGTCACCTTGCACCAAAATCAACTGCAAATGGTTCAAAGACCTCCATATGAAACATGAACCCCTGATGCTGCTAGAAGAAAATGTAGGTAGTACTGGCCATGATATAGGTATAGAAAAACACTTTCTGAATAGGACTCCATTTACTCAGGAGTTAAAGCCGGCAATTGACAAATGAGACCTCATTAAACTAAAAGCTTCTCTACAGCAAAGGAAACAATCAATCCAGTGAAGACGAAGCCCTAGAGTGCAAGAGAATCTTTGCTAGCTACATATCTGATAGAAGATTAATGTCTAGAATATACAAAGGATTCAAAAAACAAAGTCAAGAAAACAAACAACCCACGTTTTAAAGATAGGCTATGGATTTGAACAGACAGCTCTTTAAGTAAGAACTAAAGATGTCTAACAAATACCTATGAAATTGTTGAACATCCATAGTAATTAGGGAAATGAAAATTAAAACTACTTTGAGATTTCTGCTTGCCACAGTTAGAATGGCTAAGATCAAGATACAATTTATAACAAATGTTGATGAGATTTGGAGAAGGGAGAAACTTATTCACTGTTAGTAGTATTGCAAAATGGTCCAGACACTCTGGAAATCAGGATGGAGAACCCTCAAAAACTGTAAGTATATCGACTACACGACCCAACTATTCCACTATTTGGCATGTGGCTTAAGGACTTGCCATCCTACCCCACAAATATGTGCTCAGACATGTTGATTGCCACTGTATCCACAATGGTTAGTAAATGCAAACAATCTAAATGTCCTTCAACTGATGAGTGGATAATGAAAATACAGTACATATACACAATAGAATTCTATTCATCTGTAAAGAAAAATGAATTTATGAAGTTTTCAGGTAAATGTATGAAACTAAAATATTACACTTAGTGACATAACTCAGACCCAGAAAGATGAACCCAATATGTTCCCTCTTATTTGTGAATCATAGCTACAAATGTTTAGATTTGAGTATATAACTTGAAGTAACTTCAGAATCCAGGAAAGTAGAAAGGGATCATGGGAGCTGGGATGAGCCTTAGAAAGGGAGATAGTTCAATATAAGTGATAGGGAAAAAATCTGCAAGTGAGAGGTGTCTTTATTGAGGAGGGAAGAAAGAGATTAATACAGAAAAAGGAAAAAGAGATAAATAGCACTAAGGCTGTTTGAAAAAGTCACAGGAACATGTAATATTTTTAAGCTTACTTTGCGTATGTATATGTATTATATATATGTGTATACACATATGCACATATGTACACATATATACATATATATACATATATGCACACATATAAATACCACATGAGGTAATATTGCCCTTCCCCTCTACTTAAGGGGACTGTTTAATAAAAACCCAACTACCAGACATGAGAAACAGCCAGTAAGTTGTTGGTCAGGAATCTGAGACTCCCAAAGCTATTGCCATTTTCCTTGGCTCCCAGAACTTGAAGGTAAGACCTTATTTCTAAAGATACTACACACTTCAGAAAGAGGACTTAGAGAAATTGAACTGGAACTGAAATGGAAGCCTCTTCCCTCAGAACTAGCTCTCATAGTATCAGAAGCTGCCATGCAAGCTGTCAAAGGAAAAAAGCAATCAATAGCCATAAGGCCTATGAGCCACAGTGACTGGCCCAGCAAGATATCCCCAATGATGCAATATTTGGGCTTTCATCTTGGTAGTAATCAATGGAAGTCTAATTAGACTTAAAGCCTGATCAGTAGGATTCATGCTTGGTATTATAAGTGTAGTTCACTGCCTATTGTTGGAGAAGTCTAAAAGATATTAAAAGATAACCTCCTATGTTTCCTAAACTAATACAATATTCACTCAAAATACATATCATACCCACAGATATATGTAGCTCTTACCAGACATCAAAGAAGATTTTTTTTCCCAACAGGTAGAGACTATTACAGAGACCCACAACTGGTCAAAATGCAGATAAGTGACCATGGGGTGCGCAGTCTCAACTGATTCATCCACAATTAAACCCATACATCCAAGACTCAGGGAACATCACAGAAGAGGAGAAAGATTGAAAGAGCCAGATGACTACAATGCCTGCTGCTAAATAGTATTTTCAGACATGTTAGGGAAGGCACACTAATGAAATCTCAACCACATGGTTTTCTAAACAAGACCTGAATAATGACAACACTGGTTGACATGTCTACATGGACCATGCATGGATGGGAAAAATTTCACTAAGTCCCACTCCCAGATGAAGAGCTATAGGAAACCAATAGCTGCCGAGAGGAGAATCAGTTTTCTCTAGAGATGCAAGCTTCCTGATATCCAGTCCCAAGTGCTCATCTATAAACACATGTACATACCAGGAACATTGAGAGAGAGAAAGAGAGAGAGAGAGTAAAAGAGAGAGGGGGAGAAAGAGAGAGTGTGTGTACGTATGTTTATGAATCATACTTTAAAGAAAAGGTCATGATTTTGAAAGGGAGTAGGGAGGGAAGATCATATGAGCTGAAGGGGTAGAGGAAGAATGGAAATGATGTAAATGCAGTACTCATGCATAAAAGGCTCAAAAACTAAAAAAATTGAATTAAAAAAACTAAAATTAAAAAATAGAATCAATGAGACATGGCAAAGAAATTTTTCATTTAATTTCACTGGCTACAATTTGTAATTGGTATATTTTCTTCAATGTAGTTACTGCTTTTGTTATTTTATAAACAAGGGAACTCCCCCCCACACACACACAAAGAAATCTTGAGCAGCTCTTATAGAGTTCTCACTCATCCATAGCAGTCTCACATACTGGCCACCATACACTTGGCATAACAGATTCCAGCTGGAGTTTTAGGGATGAAAGGCACCAAAACTGAATCCTGTGAATTCCAGATGGTCAATGCCAGGACTTGGGAAGCCTCATTGGGACTTTATCCGTTACTAGCCAGCTTCAAACCCCAAAGTGGGATGAAATGCAAGTCTGTTAGATGTGCATGTCCCCAACAAGCAGGAGAAGACAAGGGAGAGGAGGGGACAATGATCCAGGACTGCTCTCCAACACAGGAAAGGACAGTATTCAGAGGATGAGCAGATGTGTTCCATTTTCTCTGAGCACATCATCAGAAGGATCAGACTTCTGTGACAGGAGCATTCAGGTGAGTCTGGCACAGCAGCCAAGGAACCTGCTACAGCTTGTTATGTTTAAGGCTTCTTTGGATGCTGCATTCAATGCTTGGCTCCTCACCATGACTCATGTGGCAGGAGGATGAGATGCATTCAGTGCTGTGGAAATGCCACTCAAGAATCCGTAATTTTCATACAAACACTTTGCAGAGATCTGGAGTAAGTACATTCTAGATTCAAGAGGGAATGTGAGATGCAGAAATGTGTTTGCAAATGCTCTTTGCAAACACCTGATCCCTGGTAAGAGGGGTGCAGGCTACAGGAGTTCCACAGCCACCCATCTGGATGTCCTGTTCTTTCATCACCTCTAAACCTACAGCTCTGCTCTACCTGGGAAATCCTTGCTCAGGGTGTCTCACTTGTCCCAATGGGTTTGATACTGGCTACAAATTAAGCTGTCCTAATTGGCTTTATTTCCAGTCAAATGTGAAGAGTGGGACAAGGAATGGAGCCCAGGAGGATTCCGGAGAATCATGTCATTTTACTCTATCATAGCTTCTAGAAGAGTTACAGTAAAATAAAGTGCAGGCACCCCCTCTCCAAGGAACTCACCTGTGTCTCAGAATAATAAGCTTTCCATTTCAGCAGGGAATGAAGCTATTTGTCAGTTCCAATGTCAAGAATGAATGCAATTCGAATTCTCCAGCCATTTATTTCAGCAATTCTCTATTCTTCAGTTGAAATAACTTAACATAAGAAATCGCTGTTCACTCAATGTAAAACTTGCAAACCTTGTTCCAAGAGACATATTTCCTTAAAAAATATGAACCAGGGCAGGGGCTGTTAGATAAGATGCTCCATCCATCTTGGTACCATTGGCCCATTGGACCACTTTTCACCACCATCCTAGGCTCAGGGGAAGCATCCCAAAAGAACCATCTCATCACTTCATTTTTCATTACCATCGTTATAATTGCTACCATTTCCTCATAAACATTCATGATTCATCATCTTTCTTGTTTAAACTTGATATATTAATGGTACCCAAATAGCCTGGATATAAAACCTTCAATGACTGAGACACTGAGAAAAAAATTAGAAATAATGATAAATTTTTTCATTTCACTACTGACAAGTTCCTGTTGTAGAGAGATGAAGAAGATAAAACTGAGCAGCAGTCTCCAGCAGGAAAACAGTTCTGCATGGATGACAGAAAGAAACGTGGATTCCAGGGAACCACTAATGTCAGCTGGAGTCTTCTTGTTCAGTGTCTGTCTTTGAGCTGAACACCAAGCCCGGAAATTTGCAAGTGTTTTTACTTCACAAATCTCCCTCCATCTTCTTTGACTTCCCCTCACCACCCCACTAAATAAAGATAAAAGACAGAGTGCTGGAGCTCTGAAAAATGTTTAGTGGAAAGCCAAATGCTTCTCCTTGAAAACAGCAAGTATTCCTGGGTGATATAGCTCTCACTATCTGCCAGAGATGTCTGCCATGCTGACAAATATATGTACTTCATGTATGGTAACTCTCTTAGCCTTCATAGTCTTAGGAGGTAAATACATCAGAACCCCCATATGCGAAGCCACAGAAAGGTCAGCTGCTCTGTCTGAAGACACCTGGTTTTGTAAATAATGTTACTAAAAATTGATTCACGGACATCTTTACCAAAGCACCTGCTCTTAACCAGCACGCTAGGCATCCTCTCTCAAAACTGCATGTGGCTGACATTTCCAAAAACATTTAAGAACTGAGTGTTCTGAGCAATGACTTCTTTGGATTTCTGCCTAAGGACAGAAGAAACAAATTAATAATACTTCCCCAGCCTTGGCATACACATCCATATTTAGCTATTTTCCAAATACTGCAAAGGAAGAAAGGATGTAAGTCTCTTTTTCAGGTATGCTTGTGTACTTGAATTTGCTTTGGGTGAAAGTACAAAGAGGACTCAAAAAGGTTAAAGCCTGATTAGGAAGAAGGCTATAAAGGATGGTATATTGCATGTTCAGAGAGAATGAGCAGAGTTCTCTGTAGGGCAGGATTCATGCAGAGGAATCAAAGGGGATGTGGCTAGGTGGAAAGAGAAGATATGCCAGGGCTTGGACTTCAGAATAAGGAGTCCAAAGGCAAGGTTTGTATGACCAGTGGAATAGTCAGAGGAAGGGACAGCACGCACACATTACATTCTGCCATCTTTGCTTCAAGTTGGGAGACTGGCATCCTAAGATCCTTTCACTCTCTTCACAAAGACCTTGCCATTTCATCTTCCCAGAGTAGCCCAGGAGAGGTTTCGTTTCCTTGTCTCCAGGCTTCCTTCTCACAAACCACATAGCTCCTTAAGGAAATTTCCCACAGCTGCTTGCTTGAGTTCAGCCGAGATACAACCCCAGAGTGGAGGTTCACAACTTCTTCCTTGTCAGTCACCTAAGACTCTTGTCATCCTAGCTGAAGGGTTCACCTCTGCAGGTCATAAGTCTTCATATGAGGTCTGCTTGATTTTTTTCTTTTATCAAAAATATTTTTTCTCATATAACATATTCTGATTATGGTCTCCCCTTGCTGTACTCCTCCCAATCTCCCCTACTATCCACATCTGCTCCCTTTTGGTCTTTCATTGGAAAATAAACAGGCATCAAATAAATAATAATATAATAAAATAAAGCAATAACAAATAATTCAGAATATGGCAAAACAACCCACCAATCGAACAAACAAAACACAACAAAGGAGACAAAGAGGAAGCACAAAAATGCATATAGATTCAGAGACACACGTTTACACACCCAGGAACCCAACCCCTTCCCCAAAGAACACAAAAACAAGAAGCCATAATACATACATAAATGATGATGATTATACTAGGCTCTTGTCTATAAATATAATACTGCAGAATATTATTAAGAACCATTTCTTTCCTTTTTAATTTCTCTTGCAGTGTTTCAGTTCTATGCTAGGTCTCTGGGCTATCCAGCCTAAATAGATAAGAATAAAGAATGTGTTAAAAATGCCCTGACTTAACATTATGAAATGAAGAACTGCAAAAGATGCCATTGAGTTCATTTTCTGTTGGGCATCTACTGCTAGGCATGGGACCTACCCTTAAGAATGATTTGTTTCTCCCTTGGAAAAGACTAAATTTTAACTTGCAAGTGGCTATCAATTAGAGACAGCTTTTTGGTTAGGAATGGGGCCTTTTTTCCACTTCTTCTTTCAGCTCTAGGACTCCATGTGGTCCAGACCTTGTAGCCTCTATGGATGCTGCCACAGTCTCTGAGTTCATATGTGCACCAGCCCTGTTGCATCTAAAGGCCTTGATTCCTTGTCGTCCTCCATCCCCCCTGGCTCTTAAACTCTTCCTGTCTCCTCTTTCACAGAGTTCCCTGAGATCTGAGGGAAAGGATTTCTTGAAGATATTTCTTTTATGGATGAGTGTTCCAAGGTCACTCACTCTCTGTATATTGTCAAGCAGTGGCTCTCTTTGTTCCCATCTGCTGTAAAAGGAAGCTTTTCCTTCTATATGTTTGTGTGTGTGTGTGTGTGTGTGTGTGTGTGGTGTGTAATTTGTTTCTATTTTATTAATTTCAGCCTTGAGTTTGATTATTTCTTGCCTTTTGGGTGTTAATTTCTATTTGTCTAGAACACAGATGTGCTTTTAAGTTACTAGTATGATAGCTTCCCTAAGTTTTTATGTAGGCACTTATTGCTATAAGCTTACTGCTTAGAATTGCCTTTATTGTGTCTCATAGTTTGGTTATGTTGTGTTTCCATTTTAAATTCAATTCCAGAACGTTTTTAATTTCTTGCCAGACTCTTTTTTTTTTTCTTCCAGTAGTGAATTTTTCAGTTTCCATGAGTTTGTAATCTTTCTGTTTTTTTCTGCTGTTGTTGATGTCAGCTTTACTCTGTGGTGGTCAGAAAGGATACAGGGTGTTATGTAAATTTTCCTGTGTCTGTTTAGCTTTGCTTTGTGTTCAAGTAGTACACAGAAGTAGCCCATGGCAGCTTAGTGTGTTTCTTTGTGTTGGAAAATTGAGACCATTTGTATTGAACGTTATCAATGAGCAGTTTTTGTTGTTGTGGGTGGGCTTTCCCCTTCTTTTAATCTGCTGGTCTGATACTATTTTTTCCTTGTGTTTCTTAGGTGTGAATAACCTTTTCAGGTTGAAGCTTTCCTTCTAGTGCCTTTTGTAGGGCTGGATTTGTAGATAGATACTGTTTTGGTTTTATTATAGACTGTCTTTACTTCTCCATCTATTCTGCTTGAAAGTTTTACTGGCTATAGTAGTTTGAATGGAATCTGTGGTTTGCCTGAATTTGTAGAACATCATTCCAGGACTTCCTAGCTTTTAAAGTCTTCATTGAAAAACTTATTCTAATAGGTCTGTCTTCATACGTTATTTTGTCATTTTCCCTAGCAGCTTTTGACATTCTGTCATTGTTCTATACACTTAGTATTTTGATTAGTATGTGATGTGGGGAATTTATTTTCTGGTTCTATTTGGTTTTCTGTATGCCTCTTGTACCTTTTTAGGCACTTTCTTCTTTAGGTTAGGGAAATTTGCTTCTATGATTTTGTTGAAAATAATTTCTGTGCCTTTGACAAATTTTTTCCTCCTTCTATTCCTATTATTCTTATATTTAGTCTTTTCATAGTGTCCCAGATTTCCTAGATGTCTGTATTGTGCCTGCAATTATTTTTAGATTTAACATTTGCTTTGATTGAAGTATTAATTTCTTTTATCTTGTCTTCAGTGACCAAGATTCTCTCTTCTCTCGCTTTTATTCTGTTGGTGAGGCTTGTCTCTGAGTTTTCTGTTTGAGTTCCTAAATTTCATTTCCAGTTTTCCTCACTTTGGGTTTTCTTTATTGATCCTATTTCTACTTGTAAGTCTTGAGCAGTTTTCTTCATTTCATTCTACTGTTTGTGTTTTTCTAGATTTCTTTAAGGAACTTATTCCTCTTTGATAACCTCAATCATATTCATAAAGGCTATTCGGAAGTCCTTATCTCATGCTTCAGCTGTGCTGCATTGCTTAGGGCCTACTATGCTGCGTTGCTTTGGGTTGCTGGGCTTTACTAGAGACACATTGTCCTGGCTTATTGAATGTGCTTTCAAACTGGTTTCTAGGCACCTGGGTTTGGGACAATTATGATCCTAGGTGCGGCTATCTAGTCTTGTCTTTGTTGTGTGGATGCTCCATTCCTCGATTTCTGTTGTCCTTCCTGGTTTGGTCCTCAGGAGAGTGTGGTGGCAGTGGGTTGTCTGATAGGAAATGCTTCTGAGATCCTGCCAGGTGTGGCCTTTGCAGGTTCCCATTAGAATATTTCTTTATTTTGGGAGCTAACATTTAGTGATGTAGATGAGCTAGAGGGGGTTTCCCAGGAGGGAGAAAAGCAGCGTGTGCTGTTTAGTTCCCTGAAGATGAGGGCAGAGAGGGAGGAAAGACCATAGCAGGTAATCTGCTACAGGCTTGAGAATGATGCTGGGGGGGTTGGATTTGGATGAGAGGAGGAAGGGTGAAGATCTGCAGCTCAACTACATGCTTCCCTATTTCCTTCCATGGCCAGCATGGCCAGAGGGTTCCCAGGGAATACCTACAGGCATTATAGGCTGAGATTTAAAAAAAAGAAAAAAAGGAGTGCTGAAGAAGCCTGTGGGGGAATATCTGTGTGATCCTGTGGAGATGGGAGATGAGGGAGAGGCTTAGTAGGTAGTCTGCTACAAAGCTGGGAATGAGTAGTGGGATGATTGGTTTTGGAGAAGGTGAGGGAGAAGGGAGAATAAAGGTCTGAAGATCACCTACAGGACCTGTTTGACTTTTGATCTATATCTCTTTGGTTTTGCCTTACAATTTCTCTCCTACAGCCCCCACCTCTGATTCATACACCAGAAAAGTCTTGTATCCAACTGGATAATTTTTTCAGAAACCATGAAAAAGACTATGGAGTTCAACTTCTCTCTTCTGTGAATTCTGTGAATTTGGTTTTTATTTCTACATCTGAATATGTGTCACTCACTTTTCAGTTGTTATCAATTACTGTGAGATTATAGAGGTCTATAGGTATGAGGACATGGCCCAGAGGGCAAATATACACACTGGGATAAAGACAGCATCTTCTATAAATGGCACTGGACAAACGAGATGGAGAAGAATGAAACACAGCTCAACTGCAAATGGATCAAGGACCTCAACACAAGACCTAATAGAAACTGTTAGAAAATAGAAAATATGCTTGTACTTATTGGCACAATAAGTTTTTTGGGCATGACTGCCTGTCCAAGCCAAAGATAAGATAGCATCAATCTACAAGGACAGTATTAAGGAAAAATCCTCAATTAACTTGATGTTTGCCTTTGATCCACTTTTGACATGAAAAGTCAAATAATCAAATTTCCTATTTACAACTGATGTTGAAAACAATTACATCAAGAAAATGAAAAGGCAAAATATCAGTCTAGGAGAAAATATCTGCAAAAGACAAAAGAGATTTAAGATATCTTAAGACATATTCAAAATATACAAAGAACTCTTTAAGATTCTATGAAGAAAATTAGCACCTAATTTTAAAAATAGAAAATAACTTGAACAAACTCCACATCAAAGGAGACATGCACATAATAAATGGGCATATAAAAATATTCCAGGTCATATGGAACATATAAATGACCCCAAGGCCATTTATATGGTGTCATGCAAATTTAAACAACTTCTAGGCAGCACTATGTACCTCTTGCTATAGCTCGTGACAAGCACTGGGTGTGTCTTCATGAAAACCCTCATCCGTTGCTCATGGTAATGCAAAATGGTTTGGTGACTGTGGAAGAGTCTTAGGAGTTCCTTACCATAGAAAATGTGTGATGCAGCCTTGATCATTCAGGCCTTTACAGCCATTGAAGCAAGACATTCTCCCCAAGCATGGTTGGATACCATAAAAAGCTAAAATGTTATGCTCAGGATGCGAGGCTAAGCACTGCACTCAGGGTCAGCCGCTTTGGACCCAGAGAAGAGCATGTCTGGTTGCATGCAGGTTGATGCCCCAGGTCCCGCCTCTGAGAAAAAGGTATAGGACGGGTCTGATGCTCTTTGGGTGGATGACACCTAAACGAACATCGGTACAAAGTCCCAATCTATTTCTAATATCAGAGATCAGACCTCTACTCTTGCCTGACGCATCTAAAACAAAAAGGGGGAACTGTAGAGAGCTGCGGAATGCTATGCCTTAAAGATGGAGCTGGTTTCCGCCTTCCACCTTCCCGATGGTGAGTGCTCTCTGTCACGAACAACTCCACATTTGGCTAAGGCCGAGGATCTGGCTTGCTTCCATGTATGTGGACCTATCTGCATTGCCCCCGTGGCACGCCTGGGTTGGCTACCCAGAGGCTATTTAAGCTGTGGGCTGGCTTTCCCCAGGGTCCGAGGATTGTTCAAGGTTTCTGAATAAACTGCATTGGAAAAAAAAAAAAAAGAAAAAAAAGAAAATGTGCTCTTACTCTATCATTCAGAACTTGAACTTCTTTTTCATTTTGTAGGTTGATGTTTGTTTGTTTGTTTGTTTGTGAGACAGAGTCTTACTATGTAGCTTTTGTTGGCCTAGAACTCACTATGTAGACCAGCCTGGCCTCAAAGTCATAAAGATCTGTTAGTCTCCGCCTCCTGAGATGTGGGATTAAAGGCATGTGCCGCCACACCTGGCTTGAGCTTCTTGATATTTCACCCAAAGCAAAACAAAAAACAAACGAACAAAAGCTATGTCTACGAAAAAGACTACACACAGATATTTGTCAAAGGTTTATGAACAGTAATCCAAACTAGGAAGCAACCAAGATTTCTTTCAGTGAGTGAATGGGTAAGGAGAGTATAACACACAATGGAATATGATTCAGCATTACAAAGAAATGATCTCTCATAGCTAGCAATCCCAGAACTCAGGAGAGGAAGCAGGAAAATCAGGTTTGAAAGCAGATTAGGCAACATAAAAAACCTCTGGCTTTTAAAACAAGAAAAGAGTAAAAATCAAATGAGTTATCAGGCCATGAAAAACATGAAAGAATCTTCAATGAATATTACTCAGTGAAAGGAAACCAATTAACTACTTCAAACAATATTTCTCTATATTACATTCTGGAAAAACAAAGCTATGAAGGCAATAAAAATATCAGTGGTTCGTAGGTGACAGGAAGATAGGTGCCATCTGGATGGCACTCAGATGTGGGAGCCATGAGACTATTCTTTACTGATCAAGATACGTCAATGTGTGTTTGTCAAAACCGAGCTGAGCACCATGAGTAAACCTTAGGGTAAACTTCGAAGTGTGGCCATAGCAATTTGTGCATGTAGGCTTGTGTTTGAAGTGATCCTCACATTCTGCTGCGGTACCTCAACAGCCAGCAATGCTGTGGAATATAGTGGAACTCTGTATTTTCTGCCGAATTCTGCTGCGAAACTAAAACTTTTCCAAAACTTGAGCATTCTAAAAGTCAACGTGTCCAGGATACTTTTTGAGCTTGGAATAAATGTAGGCTCCTATCTCTTATGCATATCTGCAGAGCTTAACCAGTGAGGACCTCTCTGCAGACCAATGCTCCAAAGCCCTATTCCTAAGAACTTAAATTCTGACGAGATAGCAAAAGGACATGACATATGGTAGATCAGTCTCCAAAACTCATTTCTCTACAGCTTCACTACACAGTTACGCAGACCCTGAGCTGAGAACTGAGGCCTAAGAATAATCTAAAAGTACCCTATCATTGAAAGCCTCAAAGCATACCAGGGGAGACCTGAAAGCAAATGGTTGTACTGAGCAGAAGTGGCCTGGTAAGTGTAAGTGGGAATCCACAGGAAAAATGAAAATGAACATACAAGAGACGTCTGGAAAATCCCCATTCAAACAGCTCAGCTGCCATTCCTATGCACATTAAGTGACAACTCTGCCAGCCATGAGACCAGTCACCAGACAAACAACAGTGACCATGATACATAGGCTAGGGTCAGGAAGATTAGTTTAAAAGTCTCTATTTTAAATCCTGAAGAACATGCTCCTTAAGCTCAAACAGGATGCTCTTCTCAAAGAATCTAGTAAATAAGAAAAAGAGCAATTTTGTATGCTCACAGAACTTGCTATTTGACATTTGGAGGGACGTCACAGGTGCTCTGACACACTGGTTCAGAAGCACAGCTGAACATTAGCACAGCATGGTAACCTTTTAGTAAGCAACGGTACCAGGTTTTAACCCAGACCAATTAAATTACAATAGCTAAAGACTGGAAGTTGGCCATGGCATTAAAAGTCAGAAAAAAAAAAATAACTCTCTCTGGATGATTCTGGTGCATAATGAAGACTGAAAACTCTTACTCGCCCAAATTTGTGGTTTTTCCAATTATGAATCTGTAAAATACAATGCATGATTACAGACTTAGTTCATTAATAAAATAAAACCCATGACCCACCCTACAACTTACAAGCCATGACATTACCAAAATCTTGTAGCTATACAATATGCCTCCCTTCAGTGCTATTTCTCTGCATACAACAACTGTTCAGACTTTTATGACAGTCACTCTTATCCATTTATCTCCTTTGTTTGTACAGTACATACAAACAACACGCCCCATAGCAGCTTGTTTTTTTTAAGCTACCGTCAAGCTAGAGATGTAGTTAAGTAAAGAGCTTGCCTGGCATACACAAGGCTCTGGGTTTGATTCCCAGCAACACACACACATATCATAGGGAGTCTTAGGGCTCTTCTCTTCAAAATACTACCCATGGGCTTGTTAGAAATGCAGAATCCCAGGCACAAGCTCAGATAAACTATTGAGACCTTTATTGCAATACATTTCCCATACTAAAGTTTGAGGAGCGTTATTCTAAAGACTTGGTGCTGAGGTTTACCCAAGTTGTGGCATGTAGGTACAGCTTCACAAAGACTGAACAGGTGTTTCTATTTTGTATATATTGAGAGATAATGACATGGTATGGCCTTACATGGATAACCTTACAAGTCTTCTTGTATACAAGTGAAGGGCTGAGGCTGGAGCTGACTTGGTAGATGCACAAAGCCTGGGGCTTGATCGCTAGTACTACATATACCAGGTGTGGTGGCCACATAAGTACTCTCAGCACTTCGAAGGACCAGAAGTTCAAGGTCATCCTTGACTGTATACAAAGTTTGAGGTCAGCCTGTTATACATGAAAAGCCATCTAAGACAAGACATATTCTTAGAAGGAGGAAATGGAAATAAATTATATAGATAATGGATTTTACAATGCCAAATTATTTTTAGTATACTTTAGGGTTCATATACCCACCAGAGTATAAGAGTTCTTACTGTATCATAATTTTCTGGTATTAGATATTGTCAAACTCCTTAATTTTTACCTACTTAATGGAAAATAAATGATATCTTTATTTGTATTTCTGAGACTTACTAATAAATTTGACAATTTTAACTGCTTCTACACATTTTTTTATTTTCTATCCCATGGAATGCCTACTCATTTATTTTGCCAGCTTTTAAAGTGAACTGTTTTGGTTGTTTTCTAACCAGTGTACAATCTTTTATATTTAGAGATATGTATATTTTCAATTACACACATTTTAAATTATGTCTGCTAATCTATAACTTGTCTTTCCATTTTCATCATGGTGACTAATAATCAAGAGAAATTCTAACCTCTCCTGTCATAAATTGTCACTCCTATTTTAGTTGGTGATTTTATCTTTTTCAAGAGAGATTTCTTTGCCCCAAGGTCTAAAATATACTCTCCCGCATTTTCTTCTAGTGATGTTAAAGTTCTGCTTTCTTGTTAAAGTCCTTAATCCATCTGGAATTGATTTTGTGCTCTTTGTGTGGGAGGGATCTAATGTCATTTCTTTTGTGTGGAGAATCAATTGTCCCAGAAGTGTTATTGAATAGTCCTCCATTGCTTCCAGTTGATCTCAAAGCCTCTTGGGTCATGTATATTCATCAGTTTGTTCCTGGCTCTCTGTCCTGTTTCATTGGACAAATCGTCTCTCCTAGCACCAATGCCACAGAGTTTTAATCACTACAACTTTATAATAAATCTTCATGTCTGGTAGGGCAAGGCCTTCCGATTTATTTTTCTCTTTTAGTGGTCTGGCTATTTGGGCCCTTTAACTTCCATATAAATTATAAAATCAATATGTCATGTTACACTCAAAATACTATTCGGTTTTTATTAGAATTGCATTAAAAATCAATTTGGGGAGAACTGATATATTTCTAGTATTGAGCCTTTCTTTCTAAGAACATTGAACATTCATGTCTTTCAATAACATTTTATAACCTTCTTTAGAAGTTCTTGCATGTATTTGTGTATATTGAGACCTATGTATATTTTCTTTGGCTATTAACATTTTAATTTCTAGTTTTTATATATGGCGTACAGAAATTTAAAGTTTCTTGGCCAGTCACTTAGATAAATCCTGTCATTATTTCTAATATTTTTCTGATCTTTAAAATTTTATTTATTTTTTATTAATTACAGTTTATTCACTTTTTATCCTAGCTGTAGCCCCCTCCATTAACCCTCCCAATCCCACCTTCACACATCTCCTTCCATGCCCCTCCCCTAGTCCATTGATAGGGGAGGTCCTCCTCCCCTTCCATCTGACCCTAGTCTATCAGGTCTCATCAGGACTGGCTGAATTGTCTTCCTCTGTGAACTGTAAGGCTGTTCTCCCATCAGAGGGAGGTGATCAAAGAGCCAGCCACTGAGTTCATGTCTGTTCCTTGTGGAGCTCCTGTCCCCTCCAGGTCTCTCTCCCTTCTTTCATAAGATTCTCTGCACCTGCCCAAAGTTTGGCTATGAGTCTCAGCATCTGTTTTGATACCCTGCAGGGTAGAGTCTTTCAGAGGCCCTCTGTGGTAGTCTCCTGTCCTGTTCCTTGTTTAAATGCTTTGTAGTATTCCATTGTGTAAATGTACCACAATTTCTGTATCTATTCCTCAACTGAGGGACATCTGGGTCATTTCCAGTCTCTGGCTATTACAAATAAAGCTGCTACAAACATGGTTGAGCAAATGTCCTTGTTGTATACTTGAGCATCTTTTGGATACATACCTAGGAGTGGTATACCTGGGTCTTGAGGTAGCACTATTTCTATTTTCCTGAGAAAGCACCAGATTGATTTACACAGTGGTTATACAAGTTTACATTCCCACCAGCAATGGAGTAGGGTTCCTCTTTCTCCACATCCTCTCCAGCATGTGTTGTCACTTGAATTTTTGATCATAGTCATTCTGATGGATGGAAGGTGAAATCTCAGGGTTGTTTTGATTTGCATTTCCCTGATGACTAAGGATGTTGAGCATTTATTTGTTTCTCAACCATTTGATATTCCTCTATTGAAAATTCTCTGTTTAGCTCTGCACCCCATTTTTAATTGGATTACTTGATTTGTTACTGTTTAACTTCTTGAGTTCTTTATATATTCTGGATATTAGCCTTCTGTCATATATAGGGTTGGTGAAGATCATTTTCCAATATGTAGGCAATCGTTTTGTTCTGATGACAGTGTCCTTTGCTTTACAGAAGCTTCTCAGTTTCATGAGGTCCCATTTATTGATTGCTGATCTTAGATACTGTGCTGATGGTGTTTTGTTCAGGAAGTTGTCTCCTGTGCCAATGAGTTCAAGGCTCTTCTCCACTTTTTCTTCTAACAGATTTAGTGTGTCTGGTTTTATATTGAGGTCTTTGATCCACTTGGACTTTAGTTTTGTGCAAGGTGATAAGTATGGATCTATTTGCATTTTTCTACATATAGATATCCAGTTAGACCAGCACCATTTGTTGAAGATGCTGTCTTTTTTCCATTGTATATTTTTGGCTTCTTTGTCAAAAATCAGGTGTCCATAAGTGCGTGGGTTTATTTATAGGACTTCTATTTGAGTCCATTGATCCACCAGCCAGTTTCTATGCCAGTACCATGCAGTTTCATTACTGTTGCTCTATAGTACAGCTTGAGATCAGGGATTGAGATACCTCCAGAGCTTTTATTATAGAGGATTGTTTTAGCAATTCTGGATTTCCTGTTATTCCATATGAAGTTGAGAATTTTTCTTCCAAGATCTGTAAAGAATTGTGTTGGTAATTTGATTCAATGCAATTCCCATAATATTTCTAATATTTTAAGAGGCTGTCAGTTCACTTTGAGTTCGAGGAAAGAGAAATTATGCATCAGAAGAACCTTAAATGTCTTCTTGTATACAAGTGAAGGGCTGAGGCTGGAAATGACTTGGTAGAATTTCTGCCTGGGATGCACAAAGTCAGTGCATGACTTTTTCATCACTCTAAGTCAGAAAACCTATGCGATATATTTTATATAGAGGAGTGAAGCTAAGAATGATACTAGATATTTAGATAGAAAAAAATAAAAGCAAAAAGACAGGAAACACTACTTCTAAAGTACTAAAAAAACTAAAAAAAGACAAAAATGCTTCCATACCATAGTTCTATGCCAAGATCTATATTTTCCCAAAGTCAAATACTGTATCGTATCGTGTTCTCATGTGTTCTCCACTACTGTAATAAAGAGCATGACCAAAAGCCTCTTGATAAGCAAAGATTTATTTCATCTTACAATTCCCAAACATGGACCATCACCGAGAAAAGCCAAAGCAGGAACTGAAGGCAGACACCTGGAAGCAGGAATTGAAGCAGAGTGATGGGGGAGTGCTCCTTACTGGATTGCTTATTCAGCATTCACATACTACCCAGGACACTTGCCTATGAGGTCATCATCAATCATCTATCAAAAAAATTCCCCACAGATTTGTCCATAGGCTAATTTGATAGAAGCAAGTCCACAAGTGTGGCTCCCCCTTTCCAGACGAGAAAAAAAAAAAAAAAAAAAAAAAAAAACAACAACTTACCAGCACACAAGGCATAGAAAAAAATAGAAGGTATCATTTCCAACAGAATGACTGTATGGAAAAAATGCTAAGTCCTCTAGACAGAAAGAAAATGATACCAAAAGAAGGGAGGTCATACAAAGACTTGCAGAGTTTCCAGCCTCAGTAAAGGTGCCCATCAGTCTAAAATGAGTCTTTATTACTTAAATCTGTTTAAAGCAACGTGATTTAATATAGTCTATAGATTTTAAAATGAGTTGAAGTCGAATGTATAGCAACAATAATGTACTATCCAGAAATAGAGAAATAAAAATCCACTGTTAGAAAATTCCTAAAGTATATGTAAAGTATATTATATTATTTGATAAGAAATCACATTAAGTTGAAATAGATACTGTAAACCCTAAAGGCTTACAATATATATGTATGTGTGCATATATCAAATAGGATGACAAAATAGAAAACATGGTGCTATTAAAATTGCAATTTAACCAAGAAAATAAAAAAGGAAGGAGAAAGTAGAGATGAAACAAGAAAAAGGCAATTAGCAAGATAGCAAATTTAAATTGACTAATCACATATGTGCTTATGATAATTTTAAAAAATTAAACACTTTATCTAAAAGACAGAGATTTACATATGGGAGGAGGGGCACTATCTTCAAGAAATTCTCTTTGTATGTGACTCTCATATGATCATAGGAACTGCATGGTATACAGATTGTATACAATTCTGAAAAAAAAGAAAGCTTGAACATAGCTAATTACATTCAGTTAGAGCATCATAAAGAATCATGGCAGATAACTGAAAATCAGAGGCTTCCCAACTCATTTGGATAAGATTTCATTGCTGTCACATCCAAACAAAAAATAAGAAATTAAAAACATATATTAAGAATGTGTGTACTTTTTAAAGTATTTTTTGCTTTCTTTCATTAATTGAATATTTTAATACTGAATTTTAAATTTTACTATTTTACACACATGTATATCTGATCTTCATAAACTTTATTCTTTGAAATGTCTGTTCTGGTAAATTTTTGTCAACTTGACACAAAATATAATTACCTGGAAGGGAGAACCTCGACTGAAAAAATGCCTCCATATGGGGCATACATTTCTAGATAGACTGCGGTCCAGAATCATTCAACTATGGTGTGAGGTTGGGTATACAGACAAAATTCTTTCCATAGTGGGAAGTTTCTCTGACCCTTGGGGGCTACCCTTCCTGAATCCTAGGCTTATACTACCCCTTGCTACAAAACTGTGGGTGACAGTGCTGTTGTGACAATGTTTTGTTCAACTTCATTTTTTTGTTTTGTTTTGTTTTGGCTTGTGCAAGTAGTAGATATTGCATGTCAAGATGCATGAGGTTGGAGTGGTACCCAGTAGTTTGATTTTTCCACTTCTGGAACACCATGACTGATATAATTCTTTCACTGAGCAGACCTAGAGAAGCAGTCTCTATCTCATCAAAAATAAGTAAGTATATAAACATAAGAAAATTAAAGAAATGTACATACACACATGCACACACAATGAAAATAGAAGCGAGACTAAGTAAGAGTATTGGAGAGATCAAAGGTGAGGAGAAGAAGAAGAATAAGAGAAAGACAAAAATAAATTTTCTCTCATATGCAGAATTCAGGCTTAAACACACACAAACATATTTCCAGAGTAGAGATGTATGGACCAGATGTCCAATGAAAGTTTAGCTCACAGGTATCATATTATGTATTTTTTCTCCTAGTTCTGGAATGCATAATTAAAATAGAAACTCTCAGTTCTGGCCGAATCTCCACAATGGTTTCTTCACCAGCGGAGTGAGGGCAGTTACAGAAGGAAAGGCCAATTGAAATCCTTAGCAATGCCTATGTCAGGAAAGTAGGAAACCAAAGCAATTTTGTGTCCCTGGAGGGATTTCAGCGATTGGTGCCACTTCAAGGCCTTGAAAGTTGGAAGGATAGTGAGGTCCACCACATTGCCATTCAACTGCTCTTGAAAAGTTGGAAACAGATGGGTTTTGCAAATGCAATGGGATATAATAAAATCTTAAGCAGGTGTCAATTCCATTTGCACCTGCTGTTCCAGATGTGATTTCATTGCTAGAACAAACTGACATATACCCTGCCACCTGGCATATGGCTATTGAGGTAGAAAATGCTTTTGTCTCTGTGTCTGTTACTAAAACCCAGCAGGACTTGCTTGCTCCCAGGTGGTAATACAACTGCACAGTCTCATTTCAGGACTATATCTCTTTTCATACTTTAGGTCTCAATTCAGTCCACAGGGATTCTGATCACAAGAAATCCACGGGTCCATCACACTTAAGGCACTGGTAATATTGTGTTAACTAAACCTAGTGGGCTAGAAGTGTAAATTACATGCCAGGTGGTAGAATAAAACAGATGGCGAATTTTGAAGAGTCTTCCATAGATTCAATGTTGTGGCACTTGTCAACATATTCCTAGATATCATGGACATGACGCACGGTGGCCTTTTTCTGTGCTAAAAAGAAAACATGTTATTCATCTGAGAGTGTTACCTAAGCCTTTTTATAGAGCCATACACACAGCTTCTAATTCTGGGTGGAGCTTAGAACAAGAGAAGGCTTACCAACTATCCAGGATGATGCCCAAGCTGCTGAACCTCTTGGGCCAAACCGTCCATTAGATCCAATGAATATTAAAGAGTCTGTGCCAAGCAGAAGTATTCTCTAGAGCCTCTGGCTGGCCCTTACAGGTACATTACAGAATAGACCTTTAGGACTGTAGAGCAAATCTTTAATGTTACAAGAAGAAAACTACTTTTCTTTTAAGAAACAGCCTTTGAATTGATACTGTGTCTTAATTAACCTTGGCCTACCTAATACCTAAGCTTCCTATGAACCGGGTGTTATCCAACTCTGTAGGCTGGACATATACAACATACACAACAGTACTTGGTCATCAGATGAATATAGATACAAGATTGGGCCCAAACCAACCCTGAGATAAAAAGTTATGTGATGCAGTTGCTCATATATTTCTAGTTACTCTCCTGTTATATTACCTTCTCTTTCTCAGTCTGTACCTATGACATCATGTGGTATTCCCTGCAATCAGATGGGGGAGGAAGAGACAACTCATGCTTGGTTGACAGGAGGTAATGCAGAAGGCTCAAACATCATGCAGAAATGGACAAGGCAATACTGCAAGTACTGCAGTCTCTCTCTCTCTCTCTCTCTCTCTCTCTCTCAGACACTGCAGAAAGACAGTGATGAAGCATAGCCTTTAAGTAGTGGCCCCTGATTGCTCTTTGCTTGAAAAGAGAACAGATGTGTGACCATATACCAACCCACCAGCTCTGGCCAGTTGTTAGGCTAGATGTTCAGAGCTTTGAATGGAACATGGTTAGAGCATGATGTCAAAGAAGGCTGAGGAGAGTGATTGTAAAGTTTGGTTATAAAGCAAGCCATATGCTGGGAGAAAATATTAATAAGGCACTTATGTCAAAAAATTAAGACTTTAAAAATCCAATAATAATAAAACAAATAACCCAATAAGAAAATTGGGTAAAGATTTTAGCACAATTCATTGACACACATGTGCACAGAACAAATAAGCACATTGTAAGATGTTCACCAATATTACTTACTAGATGTCTGCAAATAAAAATAATAACTGGATTGAAGCTATAAAACAGTGAGAATATTTAAAGTCAAAGAGGCCATAAAGGGGGTCTGGAAAGGAGCTCAGCAATTAGGAGTGCTTGTTGCTTTTCCAGACGATAGGAGTTTGGTTCCTAGCACCCACATCAGTAGGCTCACAACTGCATTTAACTTTAGCGCTATATGCTCTGATACATATAGCCATCATACAGCCTCTGCTACCACCTGCACACAAACACACACACACATGCACAAGCACATGGGTATGCATGCACACACACATGCACAAGCATGCATACACACATCTTAACAAAAGCAAAATCATTTTTTTATTAATTACACTTTATTCACTTTGTATCCCCTCCATAAACCCCTCCCTCCTCCCATCCCAATCACACTCTCCCACCCCCTTCTTCACGCATGCCCCTCCCCAAGTCCACTGATAGGGGAGGTCCTCCTCTCCTTCCTTCTGATCTTAGTCTATCAGATCACATCAGGAGTGGCTGCATTGTCATCTTCTGTGGCCTGGTAAGGCTGCTCCCGCCTCAGGGGGAGGTGATCAAACAGCAGGCCAATCAGATTATGTCAGAGGCAGTCCCTCTTCCCATTACTATGGAACCCACTTGAACACTAAACTGCCATGGGCTACATCTGTGCATGGGTTCTAGGTTATCTCCATGCCTGGTACTTGGTTGGAGTATGAGTCTCTGGGAAGACACCTGTGTTCAAATTTTCTGGTTCTGTTGCTCTCCTTGTGGGGTTCCCGTCCACTCCAGATCTTACTATTTCCCACTTCTTACATAAGATTCCATGCACTCTGCCCAACAGTTGGCTATAAGTCTCAGCATCTGCTTTAATAGTCTGCAGGGCAGAGCCTTTCAGGGGCCCTCTGTGGCAGGTTCCTAGGTTGTCTCCTGTTTTCTTCTTCTTCTGATGTCCATCCTCTTTGCCTTTCGGGATGGAGATTGAGTGTTTTAGTCAGGGTCCTCTCTCTTGATTAGTTTCTTTAGATGTACAGATTTTAGTAGGTTTATTCTATGTTATATGTCTATATGAGTGAGTATATACCATGTGTCTTTCTGCTTCTGGGACAGCTCACTCAGGATGATCCTTTCCAGGTCCCACCATTTACCTGCAAATTGCATGATTTCCTTATTTTTCATTGCAGAGTAATACTCCATTGTGTAGATGTACCACAATTTCTGAATCCATTCTTCAGCTGAGGGGCATCTGGGCTGTTTCCAGCTTCTGGCTATTACAAATAAAGCTGCTACAAACATGGTTGAGCAAATGTCCTTATTGTGTACTTGAGCCTCTTTTGGATATATGCTTAGAAGTGGTATGGCTGGATCTTGAGGAAGCGCTATTCCTAATTGTCTGAGAAAGTGCCAGATTGATTTCCAGAGTGGTTGTACAAGTTTACATTCCCACCAGCAGTGGAGGAGGGTTCCCCTTTCTCCACAACCTCTCCAGCATGTGTTGTCACTTGAGTTTTTGATCTTGGCCATTCTGATGGGTGTAAGGTGAAATCTCAGAGTCATTTTGATTTGCATTTCCCTAATGGCTAATGAGGTTGAGCATTTCTCTAATTGTTTCTCTACCATCGATATTCCTCCACAGGGAGTTCCTTGTTCAGTTCTGTTCCCCATTTTTTAATTGGATTACTTGGTTTGCTGCTTTTCAGCTTCTTTAGTTCTTTATATATACTGGATATTAGCTGTCTGTCAGAAAAAGGGTTGGTGAAGATTCTTTCCCAATCTGTAGGCAGTCATTTTGTTTTGATGACGGTGTCCTTTGCTTTACAGAAGCTTTTCAGTTTCATGAGATCCCATTTATTGATTGTTGCTCTTAGAGCCTTTGCTGTTGGTGTTCTATTCAGGAAGTTGTCTCCTGTACAGTTCTAGGGTATTCCCCACTTTTTCTTCTAACTGATTTAATGTGTCTGGTTTTATGTTGAGGTCTTTGATCCACTTGGACTTTAGTTTTGAAGCAAAATCATTTTTAAAGGCTACAGACAAAAAAAAATTAAAAAGAACCCCGGAACATCCTCAAGCTTTTTGTGGGAATACCAAACTGTAGAGCCTGTTTGGAAGACAGTTTATAAGGTTTTCAACCACGGGCCATACAGCCCAATCATTATTCTAGCAGCTATTTCTCCAACAGAAATGAAAACAGCTGCATCTAAGCACTTGCTTACTCACAGACATGCCATATTAATTCATCACAACCCAAACTAGGAAACAACCACCCATACACAAATTTAAAAAAGCACATTATCAAGTCTATGTAATGGAATACTACCTAGCTCTAAAAAGGCATAAAGTGTTGATCAAACAGCACAGATGAACCTCAAAATAATAATTATGCCAAGCACAAAGAAAGTGCATTATGTGTCGCTACATTTACATACATTTCTGGAAAATACTAACTAAACCAACAAAGACAGCAAGATAGCAGATCTATTGGTTATCTTTGTGAATTTTGTTTAGTGAGTATCTTTGTGTGTCCATCTACCTATGTCAGAATGTATCAAACTTTGTGGTTTACCTATTTGACATCTGTCCATCAATTGTACCACAATAGAGCCATTAACTACCCAAACATAAGAAAGCAATGACTGGTGAAAGGTGCTTCTAATGTCCCTTATTCAGGTGCTCGCTGGGAAGAATCTCCTAGGCAGGATCTTTGCATTTGCATGAGATTGTAGACAGATGTTGACTATTTTAAAAATGCTCTTACTATATCAGCTGAGATAACAATGATTTTTTTACCTCATTGTTGCTCAGTGGTTCTCAACCTTCCTTATGATGCAACTTTAATACAGTTCCTCAAGTTGTGGTGACCCCCCCAACCATAAAATTACTTTGTTGTTACTTCCTAACTGCAATTTTGCCACTGTTATGAATTGTAATGTAAATATATGACATACAGAATATCAGATATACCAATCCCTGTGAAAGGATCAGTCTACTCTCAAACCAACAGGTTGAGAGCCACGGCTTATAGCAGTTGATGGATGTGTGATCTTTATATAAAACACCTGCAGGATTTCACTTCATGCCCACAGCTCTGGACTTGGTCAGCTGATAACTTTAGGTGTTTCTGCACCCAGGTCAATGAGCAAACAATGCAGTGTCTGTGTATTTTCCTTCCTCTCCAGTTTTGATTTTAAGTTTCTGACATGTCCCCAAGTTTAAAAATATGTGTCTTATCCTATGAGAGTTTATAATCAGTTCCACAAATTTAGAGTGACTCATTTTATTTGAAATTATTTGGAAAGAGTGACTGGTAGGATGACCTGGTATTTCCTTGGCAGGAAACAATATATTATTTAGTTTCATTATAGATGGAGACCTATACAACCACTCCAATGCTTCTTGGGATTATTTTGCAGATTTTAGTATTCTAATATTTTTCCACTTTAAAGCTGCTATCACGAAGTTGCATTATTAATCTCTCATATGTCTGCAATTGTATAACCTTTCTGGACTTAATGTTGTTTATTATATTTTTCATCCAAAATCAATTTCCCTCAATTTTAAAACAATCACCCTTTGGGTTTCTTGATCTACTTTAGATTACTAATGCTTCTTAAAGCTATAGTTCTATGCTTTCATCACAATTTTAGAAAATTCTCTGTCAAATGCTTTGTAAATGGTTCCTTCTCTTCCATTCTCTTTATTAGCAGGCACTGGGATCTTGAATGCACTGGAATTTTTACTCTATCCTCCATTTCTCTTAATTTCTCCTTTAACCATCCATCCTCCAGCTCTGTATGTGCAGTCTAAGCAATTTATTTCAACAAATGAGCTCAATCGATAAACTCTCTGCAGCTATACAATTAACTACTTTTTAACAATTTACTTAACATTGTTATTAAGGGTCTTATTTTATCTCCATAGTCACACAGTGATGGAAGTCCCATTCAGCCGCGTTTTGAATTTATGCAGCCATTCCAGCACTCTGTTATTGTTAGGACCTATTTGTGTGTTCTTTCTTTGCAGCTCTTGCCTAGATCTTCTATTACTGTCTAGGGATTTCTGTGTCTGCTGCCCTTGTGTTCTGCATATGTTCCTTGGATTGTCGCTCATGAGAGCTTTCTTTTCCAAATAATTAATGGCCTTGAATTGAGAGTTCATAGTTATTCCATCTTAAGGTTACTCTTATTTTACAGTCTCCAAATCAGAATATTTTCTTCCAGAAGAGGTTTGTGTCAACCAGTCACAAGCTTTCACTACCCTAGAATTTCTTCAAGCTTCTCTCAAAGATTGTGGCTCAAACTAGAAGTTCGAGACTCAGTTGCACTTTCTTACAGCTACAACAAAGAGCAATTGAAATGTGGTCCTACTAAGAACCACTATCCCTGTGGCCACCTCTTCCCTCTCATCTCATCGCTGCTCACTCCTCTCAGTGCTACCCTGATCTCAACATGTATTTCTCTGCTTTGTTTCTCTGTTTTATTCCAGGGTTGGATTAGAGACTGCAGCTCAGACTCCTAACTTACCATACATCCTCTTATGAAACCATCAATCCAGCACAGTGTTGTCCCTTTAGTGTCTAGCCTGTTCTTTAGGGAAAGCCTCTAACAGAGTACCTAGCAGTCTGTGTAGCCAGACCTAGAAGTTAATTCAAGAACCATGTCTGTATAAAACTAAAAGAAATATTAATAACTCTCAGGGCTATCAGCCTCCATTTCAGTAGCCTGATAATAGAAGCACAATCGTTCACATAACCTACAGGTAGAAAGGAATTGTTATGGAACAAATTTCATCCTTTCCAAGCTCACATTGGTAAACCCCAATGCTCAGTATGCCTCAGAATGAGGCTGTGTTTAGAGACTGGCAATGAAACAAGGTCATACTAGTGGAACTCAACGTGTGAGTGTCTTTCTAGGAAAACGCAGAGATTTCAGGTCTATTCAAGCATAGAAGGAAGACCCTGTGAAGGCACAATGACAACTGCACCAAGGAGAGACACCTCCCACCCCACCTCCACCCCCCCGCAAAGAGCTAACCATGTCAGTACTGTGCCTTCAACTTCCAATTTCAGATCCAAATTCTGTTGTTTCAAAAACTCTGTAACGTCTTTCTCATGACTCCTAGAAAACCAATGTAGAGTGCAAAGAATTAAGAGTCGAGTCCTTCTCATTCTTATAATGACTTGTTCCTCTTGCTTTCCTGTGAAACTTTATCCATCTCTCAAGACCAGCTCACATGTCACACCTTCCTTGTAAATTCCCCGAATCCACCTCAATCTCATATTTTGATGTATTTCCATTATGGGGCTTTTACACTGTATCAGCGTCTGTCTCTTATATTAAACGTGATTTCCTGAAGAGACATTACCTAAAGTTCATTTTTAAATTCTCAGTCCCTGCGCACATCCTTGTAGGATGTGTGTATTTCTGAGGATACCACACTCTTTGCTGCCCTCTGGTGGCTGTTTACTCTCCAACACATCATCAAAAGCAGAACCAGGATGACACCCAGGCTCTCATGGCCTCTTTTAGGCAGTTGACTTTACAGTTTACAAGAAGCTGCTTCCTTTTCTGCTGAAGTTAACACACTCTCCTCCACTTTCTACACCGTCTGCAACTTCCTGGCCATTAGCGTTTATTAGTAACTGCTGTATCAACATCCACAATCTGCTTTATCCTAAAAATTGATGACTTCTAAGCCTAGTTAGATCACACTCCTTATAAACCTCGATCACCCAGGCACTGTGGTGCACACCTGTAATTCCCATATTAGAGAGGTAGAGGCACCAGAATCACCAATTTGTGGGATATAAAGTGGGTTTGAGACCCTATGTTTTAAAGGAGGTTAAAAACCCTAATAGTTTATTCATATTTTACTGGAGAAACCCACCATTTGACTGCCCTCAAACTTAACCTTCAAAACCACTTTCATCTATATGCACTTTAGCTCTGTCATAGGCCAAGCAATGTCATCCATGATGACTTACATGTCCTGAGAATGTGTTGCTTTACTTAAGACCCTGTGGATATGGTTAAGGATCTTGAGATGGGAAGATGGTTCTGGATTACAGGAGAGGGTCTGATGTGACAACAAAGGTTTTTATAAGGAGACAGGAGAATCAGAGGTGGGAAAGAGATGTGACTACAGAAACAGACGGGCAAAGGTAGCAGGAATGTGAGACCAGGAGCCAGAGAGCACAGGTGTCCCCTAGATGCTGGAAAGGACTGGAAAACATGTTCCCTGGCCTCCAGGATGAGCACAGTTCTGCCAAACCATTTGAGGCGGCTAACTTCCCAAACTGTAATTTGTGATTCTGTAAGTGACAAGGCTCATGGCAACTTGACAGATCAGTAATAGGGAACTCCAGTAAACTGATCTCTAGTCTATCATAAATCTTTTTTTCTGGTTCACACATGCACTTTTCCTACTATACTCAAACATGTTCTCACAGCTGACTGACTGTCCATCTCCTGGCTTTATATCATTTCCCATGCACCTTGTCAGTATGGTTTTGTGTTTTAGCACTTCACTCCTCACGATGTTAAGGTTCTAACCATTTGCCATTTCTCTTTATCTATTCCTTAAATCTCAACATGGCAACATATTCAAATCCTGTTTGCTTCTCTCCTACATCTGAGGAGAAAACAAATGAACAATATACTGTAATGCAACTACAAACTCGTGCCTGGTGATGTCAACTAGTTCCTCCAAAACTCTATTTTTTTTTTTAGTTTGAATTTTGTTACTTCCTGTTTTCCAGCAATAATTCTACATCACGACCCCTTCTTGACTCACCTGTGCCATCATCATAATTCTCTCCAGGAAAGCACTCTACCTTTCGGGTTTATCTTACTCTCATTTTTGTTGATAGCACCAGAGATTGAATGCAAGGCCTTGAAGAAGTTTGACAACATTCATCCACCTAGCTATAGTCCTAGTCTTGTGTCCTTATTTCTTTGTTTTTGAACAAATTAAGTTTGAGTAAGTTCAGGCTGCCCTTGAGCTCACTCTGTGGTCCAGGCAGGTCTTTTAACCCACCTGCCCAGAGCTCGCAACTATCTTGTAATACAGGCCTATAACACTAAGCCTGTTCTAACTTCTGTTTTTAAGAGAATTGTGAGGAATGGTACGAACTTGTTCCAACCTAGCCTCTTGTCCCAGTGTCTTTTGTTCTCGTGGTACCTAAAAAAAGTCCCTTCCTATGCCCCTATTTTTCCTAGTCTACATTTTCTTAAAATATGCTTACTTCTTTCTTGTTTGCAAATATAGGAGTAAGCATCCAGGAACCACTCTATTCCAGAGGTCACTACCCATCCTTTGTGTTTGCATTTTATCATACTGTCTCTGATTGCAACTATCATGTCACATCACATTAAACATGACATCACGTTCAAATGTGTTCTCTTTTTGTGTCTCTCCTTTGATTAGGCTGAGAACACCTTTAGGTGCACTGATGGCTGTTGTCTTCTTATCCCTAACACTGCTCTAGCAATAAGCTTTTAATGTTCTGAGAAATAACAAGTAGCAAGGAAAGAAGAGCCTCTTGAGAGCGGAGTGACGAGCTAGGCTCCTCCACCATGCACACACACTATTCCATATCAGGCCTGACTCTCAACTCGTCCCAATGTTTAATCTGTTTGGAGACTAAGATCTGTCCCGAATCCCCAGGCAGAAGCTCATAGCCGTCCAAATGAGAAGTGCATTGGCATGTCCATCAAATCTGCTTCAGAATCAGGAAGACACTCTTGGCTACCTCAGTGCTCCAGACCATCTGGTCAGGTGGCATAACGCCCACTTACAAGGTCAGTTGCTTATTGCCCTGCACTTTTCATATTGTGATGCAAAGAAACTTTTTTTCTGAGCTGCCAAGAGAAGCCTTAAGTGGCATCATTAGTTCCTCCATCATTTAATTTTCTGCTGTAATTCTCATGCAGGCAGCAGGGATATTTATTTTTCCAGTGAAGTTCTGTCAGGAAATTGTTCCCAACAACAACAGAATGGTTTGAGGAGGGGGTCATAAGGGGCAGTATGCAGTTCTCATGTTCCTTTCCACTGGGAGGAAGGTGTCCGAGAAGTGACATTCGCCATGGACTCATGGCCTAGTGATTTTCAACTTCAGAAATAGCCTCGCCTGCTTAGTGGACACTTGGATCCTAAATTATATTGTCAGCCCTAAAGGTGACTAGTTGTCAACCACATCCACTTATAAATGATAGTTTCTTTTGTATTCAAATGAAGTTACCGTCTCAACATCAAAGGTGGAGATGAGAAAGGCAGCTATAATATCTCTCCTGGTGACACAGGGGTTTTCGGTTGAAATTTGCCTGGGGATTCCACCAAGTCTCTTGGGAGTAAATAGTTACAGAATCACAAAGAACTATGCGAATGACATTTATCTGTGTGCAAATAGAAAGAAGAGCCACACTGCAGAACAGTTCCTAAGGACCACGGTAGAGACCTAGACAGGCTTCACACAAAATAGATAGAAACCCTTCTACACACAGCCAGGGCCACTTTCAGATACTAACTCTCTTTGTACGTCATTCTTTTTGAGTAGACAACTAGCAGGGGTATTCAAAGCTGAAGACAGGCATGGGCATATTCCAAACCAAAGGTGTTAGAGAATAACCTAAAAACGACATCCCTACCTCTGCTTGCCTGTGCGTTTGGGAAGGAAGTGCATAGAAAACTCTCTTCCTTCAAGACTCAGCACAAAGACCATTTTCCTAATGGGATCCCTTTAACCACTGTGAGTCACTGGCATAGTTCCTGAGCTCACTTAAGATTTTGTATTTCAGTATATTCCAAATGAACTCGCTTTACTGAAGCCCGTTTACATCAAATAAACTCATTTCCCCAATTAGCTGCAAGGGCTATGATGACCCGTTCTCCAATGCAGTGATTAAACATAGAAAATATTAACCAGAAACCTACCCCCACTTCACAAATATGACTTAATACTTACCTTTTACAACTCGGGAGGACAAGGGGGGAGGGGGGAGGGAGGTCTAGAGGAGGGGGAGTGTTTAAAATTCCTCAAGCTCCTAAAAAATATGCCTTTCAGGGAATGAAACAAACTGGATTACTGAAAGTTTACCTAAGCCGCTAGAGGTATGTACAAACAAAGCTTTATAGAGTTATAGACCTCCATACTTTTTGGCTCAGGTTGAGCTCTCAGGCTTGCGGAGCGGTGCGCCCGCCCGCCGTCGCCACTACTCCTCACCACCAGGGGGCGCCAGTGGCGCTGCTCCACCGGGCCGCTCTCCCAGCGTACCCCGCTCCCGCAGGCTGCGACCCGGAAGCTGTCGCCGGCTGGCAGCCGGCTGGCAGCTCTGACCGCTTTGGAGCGGTGGAGCGTAGTCGCTTGGGCTGCCGGAGCTTGCTGTGGCTGCTGGCCGCAGCGGTCGGAAGAAACCCCCAATGAGTCCGCTCCAGGCAGGGGCGCAGTCTGGGCACGCGGCTCCCGGCGACGTGTGACCCGACCTGCGGGCCGCCGCTTCGGGCGCTCGTAAGTGTCTCTGGGCCGCGCGGGGCTGCGAAGAGACTCTCCGCCCGGGCCATGATGAAGACCCTCAAGTTTTCTTCATCTCGGTCGGAAGAGGCTAGTTGGTGGGCTCATTTGACAGAAGCGAGCGGGAGAAGCCGGGCTTTCTCTGTCACTTTGCAGTGCCTGTAGTATCGAGGGGTCCAGAGTTTACTCAATAACACCCGGACTTGTTCTTTTCTGGAACAGTTCGTGCTCTCCTGACACCAAAGTAAAATAGGAAGCTGTCATCTGTGGAAACAACCTGCCCTTTCAGCCATGAAGGCAGAAACAGTGTGCCCGAGCCAAGAGAATACCCCTGAGCCCAGCTGTGTCTACAGTAATCTGTGGAGTAGCCGGAAGCTGGTGGTTATGGGGGCATTGCTAGGCTGGCTACTGGTCATCCACCTTCTGGTCAACATTTGGCTTCTGATCCTTCTGTGTGCATCGTTGGTGGTGCTGGGAGGATGGCTGGGTGCCAGTGCCATTGTAGGAGCTTCAGGTCAATTGCACCTGGAACGATTCATCAAGATCACCACCTCTCCTCCATGTCCCGAGGCAGAAAGGCAGCTGGAACAGGAGATTAATCGCACCATCCAGATGATCATCAGAGATTTTGTCGTATCTTGGTATCGCTCAGTGAGCCAGGAGCCAGCATTCGAGGCAGAGATGGAGGCAGCCATGAAAGGATTGGTTCAGGAACTTCGAAGGCGGATGAGCATAGTGGACAACCACGCTCTTACTCAGAGGGTACTGACTCTCTGTGGATGTCACCTGCAGAGCTATATTCAGGCAAAGGAGGCTACTGCAAGGGAGCAGAGCTGTCCTGTTCAGCCCTCCCAGCTGTGGGATGCTTACTTCCAGGATACTACTCCCCATCCTGCCACAAACAGTCCCACCAATGAGATCGCTTACGCACGTGGTATTGTGAATTTGTTACTTCAAGGGTTAGTGCCCAAGCCCCACATGGAGACTAGGACTGGACGCCACGTAGTGGTCGAACTCATCACTTGTAATGTAATCTTACCACTGATCAGCAAGCTCTCAGATCCTGACTGGATCCACCTTATACTTGTGAGTATCTTTTCCAAGTATAGACATGATGTGGGGCAAGGCGCTAAACCCCCCTGCTCAGCCAGTGTCCTAGAGCAGCCCTCAGTGCCCACATCTCTGCCACTGACTGTTGAAGTTGAGAGTCTGCCCACAGGAAAAATGCTTTCTCCAGTAGCAGCCCCAGTACACTTAACCTGCAGTGAACCGGTCCCCTCCCCAGAGGTTGAAGAAGGCCACGAAGCTGTAGAGGGATATTTGGATGGGATGCTTGAAGAAAGAAAAGTAGGAAATAATTCCTCCCATTTTCTACAGCCAGATATCCGAGGCCCCTTGTTCTTATGTGAAGACTCAGAACTGGAGTCACCACTGTCTGAACTGGGCAAAGAAACCATCATGCTAATGACTCCAGGCAACTTCCTGTCTGACAGGATTCAAGATGCTCTGTGTGCCCTAGAGGATTCCCAGGCTCTGGAGCCCAAGGATGGTGAGGGATCTGAAAGCATGGAAGGAGCAGAAGCTGAGGAGGCTCCAGGAACAGAAACAGAGACAGGCCTGCTGGTCTCCATGCTCAACTGTCCAGAGATCCAGATTGACACAGCTGACAAGGAGGTAGAACAAGGAGATGTCACCTCTCTTACAGTTTTGCTAGAGGAACCAGAAAAGACCTGCCCCCTACGACCTTCATGCTTAGAAAAGGACGTCACCAGTGGTGTGAGCTCCCTTGATCCTACTCTGACATCAGTGCCACTTCCCTCCTCTCCATCTGGTCCTCTCAGCTCAGCCACCTTCAGCTTTGAGCCCCTGAGCAGTCCAGATGGCCCAGTTGTCATCCAGAACCTGCGAATCACTGGCACCATCACTGCCCGAGAGCACAGTGGTACTGGATTCCACCCATACACGCTGTACACTGTGAAGGTAACAGTATCACAGCTGCGCTCGCTCACTCCGGGTATGGGTTTGGAAGGCAGAGTCAGTAAACAGAATGTTGCAAGGGCAGATAAAGGTATCCCCATGTTTAATTAAACAAATGTGTGAGTGCTGTGCCGCTAATTTGGAAGCCAGGATAGGCTCTTACCCCATAACCATACATACAGCCGTAGCAGCTCAGTGTTAGAATACTGAGGGTCAAATTTTTCTTTGGTTCTCAAACCTGATTCCATTTCAGATTCACATGGGCTGCTTTTTAAATATACTGATTCTGACAGACAAATTCTGGATAAGAATTTCTAAGAATGCATCCCAAGATTCTACATTAAAAAAATATTTATTTTTATTTTATGTGTTTATTTTGCCTCCATGTATGTAAGGGCATGTGTGTCTGATGCTTGTGGAGGCCAGAAGAGGGTTTACCTGCCTTCTGCAATTTCCGTGTTTAGCCGTCCGAGAAACATCACCAGTATGAGGCTGAATATGCTACTCCTCCTGGCGGGGCCCAATGCAACTGCAAGATGACCTGGCATTTTAAAAATCACATAACATTTGAAGTTAAGATGGTGTTAGAGCTTGAAAGCTCTGTCCTGAATTTTGCCTGTCTTCTTCTCAGGACTTGTTAGAGAGTCTTCTTTGCTCACCTAGGCTCACAGTGAATTATCTTTTCCTCTCTAGCTCTAGAAATGGTCAAACACCAGCTCAGTTAGAATTACTAACATAATTAGAAGCACCCGTGCACTCATAGGTCTATCTACACTCAGTCACGGGACCTTTATAAAACAGACATCTCTTGAACACACAAGTTGCTAGGCAATGAATACCAGGCGATGGTCAAACAGTAGCATAACTTTAACAGTTTGCCTGCTTGTTCAGATTTTAGGTGTCTCTCTGGTATACCCATGCTCACATACAAATGTCAGGTTCTGGCTATTTAATTTTCTTCTTGTGACATATTCATATACTGATAGCAGAGAACAGTTTTTCTTCTTCTTATCAGAATAATTAAGTTGTCCCTCATGGGGCAGGGCAGAATATTCCACAGAAGGCATCCTAGTTCTCAGGTGCTCCATGCCTGAAAGCTCTGCCCTGAATTCTGCCTGTCTCTCTCCTCAGTATGTGTCTGAGAGACTTCTTTGCTTACCTCAGCTCATAATGATTATCTCTTCCTCTCCCGCTCTAGAAATGTTCAAACACCAAGTTCTTCCGACAAGGAGATTTTTTTTTAATCACTTGCCATTCTACATTATTTCAACCAAAGAATAACCAATTTCTGGCTAGAGCAAACATATGCACAGTTGGTCACAGCCCCTCTCTATCTGGGCTTCTCTGTTAGAAAGTCTTCCCTTGAGCAGCCATGGCTTTCATGCTTCTTGGGTGCTTGCTTTTCTAGGCATGTGCAGTGTGGGTCATCTCCCCCACATCCTGGCCCTTTAGGCATATGAAGGCAGCAGATTGACCTCATAAAACATTCCCAATTGTCTAATGATACACCTAATATATACTTAACACAAAGAATTTCAGTTCAGTTTCCAGAATGACAATTAAAGGGATTAATCTGTCCAAGGCAACAAAAAAAAAGAAATATTCCAAGCAAAGACATGATTTATGCATATTTGCTGTTTGGGATTTGAAAAAGTTATGTAGCTACTTTGGGAGTGGGAACTTGTGGAAAGAAGTAATCCTATGGAACGATGAAAAGTATTTGCCTGAGCAAGGGGTGTCACAAAGTACAGCTCCTTCAGCCGCTTTGGAGTTTGGGTTGTCTGTCAGAACTAAGGGTGACTGTCACAGGGTCTGCAGCATTAAGTGACGCTCTCCCCCGTTAGCCAGACGCTGCTGTGGCCCCTGAAAGAGTCATTAAAGCCAGAGTCGATTCCATAAACCTCACTGATTCATCCTTAACTCCGTTCCTTCCACAGTATGAGACAGCCCTTAACGGTGAGAACAGCAGCGGCCTACAGCAGTTGGCCTACCACACTGTGAACCGCCGATACCGGGAATTCTTGAACCTGCAGACCCGCCTGGAGGAGAAGCCGGATCTACGAAAGTTTATCAAAAGTCAGAAGTTCCCCAAGCTCCAAATGCCAGCTTGCAAATTAGGCTTGGTGGCCTCCGGGTTTGTGGGGAGAAGGCAGCACTGATATCGTCCTGTCCCCAAGTTTGCTTGAGAAGCTGTGGGGCCTAGAGCTGGACAGCTGTGATGGAATCCCCCCTGAGGTTGCCCTGGTGCCATGATTTGCTCTAGTGTCCCCACATAGTTTATACTTAAGAAGCAGCAGTCACATTTCTACCTGTACCCATAGAATCACTTGAGGTGCTAAATTAGCATTTCCAGGTCTGTGGATTATCCATCTTAAATAACCCAGAAATCCTTGTCTTTAATAACAACCAAGCTTTTTGTGTGCTGTTTGACACATCTAAGGCACAAGGAAGAGTTTAAAATGTAATAAAATTAAATTATAAATAAGCTAGAAACTGTCTACTTTTGTTTTGGTTGTTGGTTTTAGATGCTAATGGTCACCCAAATAAATGATAAATTGGATGTAAATTATGCATTTAATTACATAGATAATATCAGGACAAGCTTCAAAGTCATGCCTGGTTCTATTCTACATACTTTACATGTGTTAGCTCATGAAGCCTTCTAATGACCCAGGAGCTAGGTATTATTATTCCTTACAGAAAAGCAAGTTACAGATCATGCAGGTTGTCTAAGGTCAGTATAGCATGAATTGGAGCCCAAACTTGAACTTGGGCCATTGGGCTTAAGAGACCTGATGTAACTACTGCATTATATCTTCTCTTTACATTAATGAGAGTAGATCATTGCATCACAACCCTGGGACCTAGCACAAAGCCTCGGAAAATATATTCAGTGATTCTGTTTGTTTTATATGAAATATTTCCTTGTGGATGCTAAATGGATGATTTGGTTTGGTTTGGTTTTGCTTTGTTTTGAAGATGTGAAGGGTCCGAAAAAGCTCTTTCCAGATCTTCCATTTGGAAACATGGATAGTGACAGAGTAGAAGCCCGAAAGAGCCTCCTGGAGTCATTCCTGAAGGTCAGCATCTTTTCTTCTGGCTTTGTTTGCATTCTCACCCCACACTTTAAACCCAAGGTAGTGAGCTCTGGGGCCTGGGATTTCTTCTAAAATGTTCTTCTATTGCAGCAACTCTGTGCCATTCCTGAGATTGCCAACAGTGAGGAGGTGCAGGAGTTCCTTGCTCTGAACACAGATGCTCGAATTGCTTTTGTCAAGAAGCCATTCATGGTCTCTAGAATAGACAAGGTAACAGCAGAGCCACTGTGCTCAGCTTTTATTCTTGTCTGCATGTGTGCAGTGTCCATTAGAGTGGAAACCATGCTGGGAAAATAAGTGCATAATTAGAGGAAGCATAGAGAAAGTCAATAGAACATGGACTAACATTTTCAAGACCTGTTGCCAAATATTAGCTGGACCATCAACTTGCCGAATCATAGTGAGCAACTGTTGGAAGACGGTGCCCTCAATATAATATATATTATATTATAAATGTTATATATACCTCCTGGAGTTACTGTGATACTGTTCTATTGGAGGTGTGTAAGAACAAAAGTGAACCTCCATGGATGGCAGAAGGTATTCTTCTGGAGAGATTAGTTATTCATATCATTGGGCACTCAGCAAACAGCTCTAAGACAGGACATTACCTAGTATTGGTGTGGTGATCCTCTGCTGGAGAACACATCATGCAGAGGATGTTTTATTCTTCAAGAGGATGTCTCAGGACCTGTATAGGTGGTAGGAGAAGGATACTTGTGTAATACAGTACATTGGAGCCTTAGTGATAGATATTAGGGAATATCCTTTATTATGGTGAAAAACCCATACTAGAAAGAGATCAACTAGGTCAAACTCCCAGAGTTCTGAGCAGATATGTTCATTGATCCTTTCCTCATTTCCTTATGGGGAACTTGCTTTGTTATTGCCTGTTTCTCTGTTTTTGGTAGGATCTCATTATAGCCTAGTGTGGTCTGGAACTACCAATATGGTCCCACTGGTCTCAAACTCATCCTTGTCTTCAGCCTCTCAAATGCTCGGATTACAGGCAGGTGCCATCACATTCAGCTAGGCTGACTATTTTGAGCAAGGCACTGTACTAGTTTCCAGTAAGGCCAAAGTGGAGTCCCTCCCATCAATTACAATCCTTGAGGCCTAAAAGAAAGTTGTGTTATATTTGTGTGCATATGCACACTAGAGCATTCAACTATCCATGTGTGTGGAGGACACAGGAGATTACTCCTATCTTTTGAGACAAGGATTCTCACTGACCCTGAAGTTCTGTAGTATTGGCTAGACTGGCAGGCCCTGGGATGTGCCCCCAGCCCAGCAGCACTGGAGTTATAGATGTGTAGCAGCACACCCAGTTTTTCTGTAAGTGCTAGGAATCATGAGGAAAGACTTCGCCCATTGAGCCATCACCCCAGCCTGCAAATTGTGTTTTCTAAGCTGAGTTTTTTATGTTCATGCTGTCCTGTCTCTTCCTAGTTTGTTTTCCCAGTGCTCCCTGTGGTCTTGCTGATTGTCCAGTATGTCTTGGCTGTACTAGCCGTGCTGCTGTGAGGGATTACCACAAGAATGAGTTACAGAAGGCCTGCTGCTACTCTGAACCAGCAGCACTTATTAACATATGTTTACCTTCATTTCCTTGATTTTTTTTTTTTTTGGTTTTGTACATTTGATAGCAAAGAAAGGCATGTCGCTTTCTCGTTCTGAAAAAAGTATAGATGATTCTTATTTTTTCACAGGTGTTTTTTTCTTTATAGCAATTCCATTTAGCTTAACTTCAGGCCTGAGTGTTTTTTATTTTTCTATACCTAAAGAAGAAAATTGTTTGATCTGACTACAAATCCAGCTTGTTACTCTATGAACCCTTACAATGTGTTTATATCATTTAAGCTGCTACACTATATTTTTTTTTCATCTCATCTACATTTTTCTTTCCTTACATACCATTGTTATTTCCACTAATTCACACTTTGGTGACAGTATTATCAATTTGGAAACTAGGAACCATCTTTTTATGTAAAAAGGAAAAAAAAATAATTAAAAGTATTCCCGACCTGAGGAACTCCCATGAGTTTTTGTTTCTCCTCCTTTCCCTTTTGGCTTCTTGTCCTGTGGTATTGTTTTTCTTACACTGTGGAGAAGATTGTTCTAGACAGAGAGACAAAGAATTGCTGTCTCTGGCTGGTTTCTGACTTTCTCAAAGGCTAAGTCTCTGTATGGCTGGCTCTTTTCATCCTGTGGTATAAAGCACAGAGAGATGACTGCACTGTTCTCTGTCACTGCCATCAAGGATGTGCATAACCATACTGACCCCATACCTCCAACCCTGCAGATGGTGGTGAGTGCTATCGTGGACACCTTGAAGACAGCATTTCCTCGCTCTGAACCCCAGAGCCCCACGGAGGAGCTGAGTGAAGCTGAGAATGAAAGCAAGCCCCAGACAGAAGGCAAGAAGGCTAGCAAGTGAGAAGCCCTTCAGTGGCTCAGGGCCCCTGTCCTCAGCTTGATTCCCAGTCCTCAGCCAAAGCCCCCTTCCATCCTTAAGCCCTAGAGGAGAGGAGGTGCATGCTACCCACTGGCTTCTTAGCAAATCCAGAGGTTGGCTTCTACAGTGCTCTACCCAAGTCATCTGGGATGCTGCCAAGGCAACACTGCTGAGCATATGCTCCTGCACAGGGAACCCTGGGCCCAACTCACTGGGACATTTGACTAGAAGGGAAGACTCTAGAGGCTGGTTACTCTTCTTTTTGTAGAAATTGAGGCTCATCTTTCCTACTAAGAATCAAGGCTTATAATTGATTTGTTTGCTATCATTTTTGGAAAATTTGGCTCAGAGAGTACTTATCCAAGCAATAAACAGGAAAGAGCTAGGATGGAAACCTGCAGGGTGTATTTTAGTAACTGGTTTATTGCTACTCTCTGCCACAATAATATCCCAGCTGGTTCCTGGAAGCACTCCACACCAACATGTGGAAGAGAAGGACAACACATGCACCCTTATTGAGAATTTTGTGTGAATGTGGTCCATTGGGGAGGAAGGGAAGCAGAGAGAGAAAGAGAGACTGTAAATGAATATGTACCTGACTGGTTCTATTCGTGTTCATGTTATGAGCCAGCAATATTGTCTTCACAGTACTCTGGTACTTAGCCTTTAAAATAAAGACTTATTTTATTTTTATGCATGTGTATGGATGTGTATATGTGTACATGTGTGCTAGTACCCACAGAGATCAGAAAAGGATATCAGATCCCCAGAGCTGGAGTTATAGACAGTTATGAGCCACCTGATATGGGTGCTAGGAACTGAACTTAGGTCCTTGGAAAGAGCAGTAAGTTCTCTTAATCTTGGAGTCATCCCTGTAGTCTCAATACTTAGCCTTTCATTTGAGCTCATGTGTGAAACAACCATGATGTCTGTATAAAAGTGACCCTATTTATTTTTGAAGCTATCATGTGTGTAATTCTCCAGTCTTATATGGAACACAAGGGGAACAAGTGATTGTCCCCAAAAGATACCAAAACAGTAACAAAAACCCTTAGTCTATGACATTTGTCTGTTTAATCTTCAACAAAATTTCCATGCATGCCTACTATGGGCTAGCCTGCCATCCAGCCTCTGAGAATATAGCTGTGACAGATTAAGCACTATTTTACTTGACAAAAGCCCTTTCATAAGTACTCTATAGACTTAACAAAATATAGCACTGTCTTTGAAGAATTGCCAAGTATGTGTTGTTTGGGAGATTTCAGGGTTCCATCTTCTAGGTAGTTAGCATACTAAACCCCACCCCCACCCCAGAGTAAGCATGGACTTTTTGTGTTTTAATATGTTGCCATTACTTGCCAGCCTCGTTTTTAGGGACCACGATCATGAATTTTTGCCTTACGTTTTGCCTTTGTTTCTGTGTCAGGTCCAGACTGAGGTTTTCATCCAGTAAAATTGCTCCTGCGCTGAATATAGCTGAGGCACAAGACAGGATTGTCTACTGCCTCCAGGAAGGCAATGTGGTAAGAGCCCAAACCCAGAATACTGCCAGAATTACAATCTGAGGTTTTGATCCTGCAAATATAGTAGGTAGGATGCTTCTCCAAAGTCAGAGAAGAATCAGGTGCCCTGGTCAAGCACTTAGCTAATATCTGGGTCTTCAAATTTTATGCTAAAAATGTTTCCTCTAGTGCTTTAGAATTGTATCGGTTCTGAGTAGACAAGTTGGCTTCTTATGGTAATGGGTTTGAAATAATAATGAGAGCATGAGAAGGAGACCCGGTTTCTAGATGAGAACAGATGATCCAGCACTGTACAAAAGTTATTATCCCAAAGCAGGTTAGTTTTACTTGCAACTTGAATAAGGAGTGAAAACTTCCCTGACATGGCCATGGGGTTAGTGAGCTCTGTGCACATGGTACTTTTGCAGATGAGAGATGGAAAACCTTGATGCTATAGTTATTCTGACTTGTGCATTATTGGTGACCTTTGCCACTGTTTGTTTCTTCAGGGGTCAGAGATACTGTCCATGTCTGGCATAGAATCTTTCATTGAAAAGCAGACAAAGTTACTGGAAATGCAGCCAGCAGAAATCCCAGATAAAGATCCCCAACAAGTCCCCAACGAATGTGTAGATAGTGGTTTGCTGGATGAAGCTGTGGTAGCCCAAGAGTTCATCAAGGCTGACCCAGGTGAGTGACAAGACCTTTGCTTCTGCAGCAAAGAGCCAGGGAGATGTCCGCTGGGACTCATGGTAGGTGGACTGTGTAACTCTGATTTCCCTTGTGCACAGCCAAGAGACCCATGTATTGAAGTACTTCCAAAGATGGAGGTGCCAGGGTCCAGAGGTGAAAATGGTCTTCAGATCTAGTCAAGCATCAGGGAAACATCTGTATGCATAGTATCAGTGTGTTAATTTTGGCATGGGGGCTACTGTCTTTTTCTAGACAACTCCATCTGTCAGTGTCTGTGGTACCACTTTCCTGATGTTTCTCTCTCCCTCCACACTCTCTTTATCCCCTCTCTTTGTTTCTGTTTCTCTCAGTCCCCTTTTGGGTTCCTTAACATCATTCTGGAAATGTTCTAGTTGTGTTCATCCCTGGGTAAGCACATGTGGACTGTGAGCTTCTGCCTTTGCCCATATACCAGTGATGCCTTCATAGCGAATGGCATACATCTCCATGGATAAACCACAAAACAACTGAAACACGACATCATCACCTAGAACTCATCTTCTCCCAAGACTGGACCTGCTTTACTTCCTGCCATTGCAGATGGATCTTTCTAGTTCCCCAGGGCAAACAGGCAGAGGAGATGAAGGGTCTGAGCCCCACCTAAGCATTTTCTTTCCAGGAGAAGGTCAGGTATTTCCTGCAGAGGAAAAACTCAGCACCTAGCTTTTCATATGTTCAGTGACAGAGAATGTAAGAGGAAGTAAGTTTTATTGGACTTGAGAGATGGCTCAGCCGTTAAAGGCTAGTCTCACAACCATAAAAGTAAGAAAGTTATATTGAGTAATTAAAACAAAGACCCCTGCTAAGACAATGATCACAAAACCCTGAGGACAGAAAGGGAATAAAACACTAATTTTACATTTTTTTCCCAGGTCCTCAGGAACAAATAAATCACCTGGCCTCTGTTACATGGATCTCAGTTTAATCATGTGACAAAATGGGGCTTCTGACTGTCCTAGTTAGCTGTGATTGTCAACATGACACACCCTAGAGTCATCTGAGAGGAAAATCTCAATTGATTGAGGAATTGCCTAAGTCAGCTTGTCCTATAGGCATGTTTGTGAGGTGTTGTCTTGATTACTAATGTCTCTGTGTTTATCGCTTTCCTCAAAAGGACCTGTGTTCAGTTGTTTGCTTTATTTTAACTGCTATGACTACATGTTACCACAGGGTGGCAACCCCAGACAAATGCTCCTACTGAGGAAATGGTGGTGAGGAGGCAGTTTCCTGAGGCAGTAGCCCACCTTCGAGCAAACAGCTAGAAAGCAACTCATCATTTTCCACACCCCCTTGAAATACAGCACAGAAAAAGAAAATATATACTTGGAAGAATCTAAAATGAAGTGAGATTCAGTTCTAACAGATCTGCCCAAACCCAAAGTGATTTGTGTTCTAAAACATCCTTGGAAGAGGAAAGCTGGTGCAGGCTGGTTCAGAAAAATCCCCATTGAGCCTAGTCTAGCAGAACACTGTTGGTTATAATGATAACATTAATCACAACAGAAATACCAGGTTCCCTGAATCATTGTGAAACATCATCAAACCCCTGGGACACTGATATGACGTGAGAGCCTCAGCACAGATTTAGAGAATAGATGCTTCGGTCCCATGAATAGATAGATGTTCAGGACACTTCAGCCCAGGATCAACATGAGCCCATCTGTGGCCCCTCAAGTCTTCCAAATGGGGAAGAAATTAGTAAAAACCGGCATTTTATCAGAGATGTGGTGCTTTCCCTAGAACCACATGTTATCTCAAAGTCAGACTAAAGCCTCCTGAGCTCACCCCCAGCTCTGTGTAATGAAATGGTTTTACAGGAGAATGAAGCCCAGCTCTCTCCCCCAACTGGCCCACTCTTTTCCATGATCCATTGTGGGGTCTAGTGGAAGGGACAATGTGTTGCCAGTTCCAGTCATTCACCAGTTGCAAGCCCCTAATTGAAGTAGAATGGAGTCAGCACTCTGGAGAAATACAAGGGAAACTGATGCCAGGTAGGTAAAATAATTATGTGCAGAATCTGTTAATAAGATAAACCTGTCACCACAGAACATCAGAAAACAAAATGTTGAAAAACATACTGAGTACATCACTGAATGTTCTAGATATAAGCATTTCTTGATTTATATTGCACAAAGGGATCTCAGAAGTCTAGGATAATGACAAGAATCTAGCCCTAGCTGCCACTAAAGCTCTGAAAAAGGAGCGTCACTACCTGAGTCACGTGTGATGCTTTGTCCCCAGGAACAGAGATAGAGTTAGCTGACACGGCCTTCGACCTCATCCTCCTGCTGTTAATGGAGCAGTGGAAATGGCTGTGTACTGAAAACATGCAGAAGTTTCTCCGCCTTGCTTTTGGAACTCTAGTGCAGAGGTAAGATTGCTGGGCTCTCTGTTACTTTAGAGCCTCAATTTACTAAGGAAACTGGACAGGAAACTTGTTTCTGTAATAGGAAAGTTTAATGTAGCATTTAAGGAATCTATGACCTCAACATTCTAGGAGTGTGAGGAAGAAGACTCTATTAGTAACCTTCTGTAACCACCTTATCTAAAGTTTGAGGGTATCTAATTCTCTAAGATTTCTGACATATAAAGCACACTGAATTACAGATATCGCCTGTGTTCCTAGAGTACTTTAACTCAGTCTGCCTACTTTAGTCCATTAATTTAACACATTAGAGATTCCTCACACAAGGCACCAAAAAGTGTCAATTTAAACACATTAGTCATTTTCTCAGTCACCAGTATGTCACATTAAGAGAAGAATCCAAGCACTTCCCCTTGGGGTCATTGGACCCTGAGTGAACCCAGACTTGAATACTTCTGCTCTCTCCATGTCTCCCATCTCTCTATAGGTTTGGTTTCTGACTCATCTGTAATCTGTTGCATGAGTCTGAATCTGTGTCCCTGTGCCTGTGTGAATGCTGTTTTGTCTATGTGTGTCCCTAACAAACCTCTGTTCTGATGTTATCAGTCAGCACAGACAGCATCACTTGGGAGAAGGAATGATACTTTACAGAAACCTTCAACAGAGTTCTACAGGGATTAAGTCACTGACTGTAGCTGACCCCAAATAAGAAACTAACAAAAGTTCCCAAAGAATACACATATGTTGCTTCCAGTGTTCATGGTGGATATTTGTTTATAAAGTTGCTTTCAACCTGTTTTCTGTTTTCAGCATCTGTTACCATAACACACATACACACATGTGTTACTCTTGGGCCAAGGCATGAAGAGTGCATAAGATTAAAGATATTCATTATCTCAGGTTGTAAACCTTGATTACATGGTAAACTCAAGGCAAATAAGGTTGGTTGTTACATTGTTCTCTTAAATCCAAGTTAAACAAATGGAGAACATACAGTGTTAAGTCTTCCGTGACCTCAGAGTCATCCACAAGTCATCCACAAGGTCCAAAGTTCCAATCTCTTAGAATGTAAGAGATAGTCTCATAATAAAGTGGCACCACATTCTAGGAAGAGTTCACCATCCGCACAGCCCCAAGCCCTGTGTTTCTCTTTCATCTTTGTGCAGTGGCCATTCCTCTAAATAGCACATAATATTTATAAAATGGTAAAACAGGGGAGACACTTGGACTTCCAGGTTAGCTTTATCTGAGCTTTATAGATAACTTAAAAGATTTATGAATAGATGAAGGTTTCTACAGCTTATTTCTTATCCAGCCTATGACTTTTCCCATTCTCTCGTGCTTATCATAGTAATAAACATTTTTCAGATTTCATTCACTTTTTATAGCATACTCTCACTTTCCCCTAAATTAAGGAATCCTCTTTTTCACTCATGCTTTTTGACAGTGATACTTATAATAGTATATTATATAAATTATCCATTTTCCTCAAAGTAGTGATTCTCAATAGGGTTCTTTTGTTCCCAGAAGACATTTAGCAACATTGGAGGAGTTTTTGGTTGTCACAACAGGGAAGGAGTGTCAAAAAGCCCCTGGCATCTAATGGGTAGAGATCATGGAACTGCTTCCCATCTTTGTTACACAGAACACCCCCTGCTGTACTCTTATACCCACTCCCTCCCACTCTCCTGAGCACACAGTGATGGCATATTCTTCCCAAAATACCTCTCATGCTAAGATTGAGAAATTGCTCCTTCGCTGTTATTTCAAGGGCCACAAGGACCTACACAGGTGCTTGGCCTGGTAGAGCCTCTTTAAATATTTGGCAGAAGAATAAACATTTTCCTTCCTGACACTTTTGCAGTTATAGCTCTACTTCTATTTTTTACTCTGTTAGCTGTGAGTGCTACTAACTGGGTCTTTATTTCTCTTCACCTTTTATTGAGCTTCCCTTTACTGATCTAAATGCTTCCAAGAGTAAAAAGATCCTTAGTAATGTAGTCTGAAATCTGGTAGTATGTGGGTACATGAAGACTATAGTATGTAAGCACTGATGACACCGCTCCTTTCAAGCCATGTACATAGTGAGTTGGCTTGAGAACTCAAGAAATGATTCAGTGGGAGCAAAACAGCTTAGCAGCACTGGGAGAAACTAGAAACAAGATTGAGATCCATAACTTAGCAGCTTGGAGGAGCTACCCTGAAGTGAGAATAACTCAGAATAGTAAAGAACTTGGGTAAAACAGATGCAGAGCAGAGACCTTTATCCAGAGAGTTCTAGGAAGACTACGGAATAACCAGCATCTCACGGGGAAGTTAAATCAGCAAAAGGACACCCCTGAGGCATACATAAACAGGGAAAGACCATCCACACTTCTGCAGCAAATGGAGTGGGGAAGGGACTGCCTTGTGCTGGTTTGAGCTGTCTCTTGGCTCAGTGATAGAAATCTCTAAGCTGTCTTACAGCATTCACTCAGCTTTAAAGTACTTGTCTTACTATCCAACTGGGGATTTATTTCTGTTTTCTATCTTCAGTCTTTGGTGTTTTGTCTTGTTTTAAGTATTACTAAAGGTTGGTCAGTAGTGTACAAAACTGGCATGGGTCCCTGCTTTTTCTTATTTTAAAATGTATTGGAGGTGAGCACTGAAATTCAGGCCTTGTCCTAATAAAAAAACTGAGTCAGTGGTGGAGTCAGAATTCTACCTAGCTGCTCCAAAACCTGATCTACTACCACAGACTACTTTCCATGTTTTGTGCTTTGCAATTTGTTTTCTCACCTGAAAAATGGAATTAATAGTGCTAATTTTTTCTTCATGTATATTACAAAGTATACAATAAATGATAGGTCTTGATGTTTGTACTTCAGACTAGGAAATAATAAAAGATATCTTATGTTTCTAAAAACTCCAGCTAATGGCTCGATATTAGCTTCACTCTGTGTTTAAGATCTCCACCACATGATAGTCTCTGTTGCCAGTTACAGTCATCCTTTTGTGCCTAACTGAACAACACAGATCTGAGCTTTCAAACAATGAAGGCTCCATGAGGCCTGTGAAGTTGATTTAGGTACCAGTGGGTTCTTTTATTAAAACAGCAACCAGCAAAGTACCAGACTTACATCAGGAGCAAAGCACCTGTTCCCTGAGGGTACAAGACAGACAAACACACACAGTACTCAGTTTCAATCATGTTTTCCAGATTTACTGGCGTTTTTGGTGACATGGGTAGGGCGGGCTCTTAGAACCTGTTCCTAAAGAGAAGAGTTTAGGAGTCAAGCTAAGTGTCTCTTCTTTCCATCCCTCCTCCTGGACACTTCTGTTAGCCCAGTTAGCCAGGCAGACAGTGGTCTGGTGAGTGAAGAGTAGCAAAACCCATATGTGACTCCAGCTTAAAATGGAGTCAGAAGGGATTCACTTCTGAGTATCCTGACTCCTTAATTTTCACTTTTCATTCTCTGTGATTTTGTTGTTTGCTTATGCTTTGTTTTATGAAATAGAAATACGTTTTGGAAAAGCAGAGACATTGTTATGTGTTTGATAGCATTGTCAATGCCTGAACAAAATGTTGTGGCTACCTTTGAAAAATCTGTAATGCTGGTCAGTACTACCTGTTCATTCAAGTACTCCCAGGTCTTGTTATTATTGTTGTTGCTCTTCAGGTCTGCCAAAAAGAACTATTTCCATCCATCCACTTTCTTCTTAGCCATTGTGCTGTCTGTAAGTTCAAGGTTTAGAACTGCAGAGACTGAGAACCTCTATACCCACCCAACCCTTCTGCAGACTGATAAATGAGGACCATCTCTTTCCCTGTTCAAGACCTCTGTAGGGAGCTACAAATTGTCTCCCCTATCTTTTTATAGTGTTTTTTGATTTGATTCTAAGAATACATCCCAGTTTTGTAATGTTTTAGATGTTCTCTTAATAGGAAGAAGAGGGGGGAAAGTCATGGTCTTGGATGGAGGGATAGTTTAACTCCTATGGCCCATAATTCCCCACTTGTGTGGTCACATGAAGCAAACAGGGCTCATTTCAGGATCCAAGGTCTCTTAATGGATAATCTTTTCGGCTTGCATGTATTTGCTATGCAACAAATGTTTATTGAGAGATTAATTCACACAGACATTATATGTTACACTTTGATTATATTTTATAGTTTAATCCCTTTAAAGAGCTCTGTGAAAGAGGTACTATGATCCCTACTTCTAACATGAGGAATCTATGGTTTATAAGGAATTTGAGTTATTAAATAAAAACCATAAAGTTCATAAATAACATATGCAAAATCTAAAACACATTTTTCAACTTTTCATCTAAAGAGATTCTGCTAACTTTGAGGATCGGAACTTTGCCCTATGGTTTCAAGGAATAAGAGCCAACCCAAAAATCACTGCTCAGAGTGGGAAACATTCCCTATGAGGAGGTTATCAGTTATTCTATAGACTCCAAATTGCATGTCCATGTCTACGTGAACGAAAGAGAGCACTTCTGACCTCTGACATTCGCCTCCATGACTGTCCCCTGGACAAACCATAGACTTTATTTTTAAATGGGTATTTGTGTAGTAAGCAAAGAAGCTGGGAATTTGACCTCTCCTGGAGCTGTAGGACACACACACACCCTGACCCCACTATAGCAGTTGATGTATGAGGGCCTAGTGTCCCCATGCATGTCACCCACATTTCTCTCTGAAACCTCAGATAGCTGAATCACATCTTTTTGCAAGTCACTTGGGTCCTGTCCTTTATGTGCTTTAAGCATGGTGGCTGTTACTGTCCACAGATGGCTTCTGTGGCTGCTTTACTTTTTAGAACACTGTGCAGTCTTGGTTTCTAGGAGGGGACAGCCACCTGAATGTAGTTGCCATGCCCCCTTTAAATGTCCTCACTTTCTACCCTCTAGCATCATTATCTCCATGCAGACATATTTACTTCTGTTGCTTCCAGCTTCCTTTACTCTCCCTGCTCCCTTAAAAGACCTATATACAGAACTGCCTTGGACTCCAGGAACTCCTGCCAAATTGTAAGCACACTCTCTCTCTAGCCTGCAAAGGCGGGGCAGTGGGAGACAGAGTAAATTCAACCTCATGACCCCTCCTTCTAAGCCAACATTGGAGGAGTTCTGATCTGTGCCAGGCTTATAAATCTCCCTTGATTGTTGATGGTTAGGAGAGAGTGGGGGAGGGAAGCTCAAGAGAAGTTAGATGCCCAAAAAAGGCATTGTTAAGTCAAAGGCAAGACTTGCACGCATGCGTGGCTGACCTCATGTCAGCTTCTGTGTTGGGAACATCCAATTATGTAACAAGGAGAACTCCTTATTTGGGAGGAAAGGGGAGTAAGGATAGCAGTGTAAGCCAGGGAACGAATGAATCCAGCTCATGCAAACTTCTTGTGTCTGAAACAGAAGAAATTTAACAATTCCCTGTATGCATCAGAACTGGATTTAGAAAACTTGAAAAGTACCCAGAGCTAATCTGGTTGAAGGAAGGAGAGATGTACTGTGCCCCATTGATAGTAGAAGGCCTGGGGCAAGAAGACCCAGCCAAGGTAAGGGGTAAAATTATTTTGGAGCCCTGATATAGAGAGTTAAGGAATGAGAAGAAGCTGAACCAGCTCCCTGCCTAGATGCCCAGAGCCATGCCACGATAAAAATAGGAGCCAGGCCAGCATCAGAGTACATGAATGCCATGTCCGTGGCTCTGCCCTCCCTGTGGCCCCGAAGATGGCATCAGACCCTATGTCAAAAGGGCAGCAGACACATTCCTGGCATCTTTGTCTAGATTTCTTAAAGTGTGAGTGAGAGATCAAATGAGTGTGTGTTTGTGTATTGGGGACATATGGAGATAGAATTACCTGACATAGTAAGGAGAAAAGTTTCAGTGACCTGGGAGTAGAGGAGAGTAAAAAATACATAAAATCAGTAAGTATAGTAAGAGGAAGAAAAATTACGCAGGTTGAAGAAATTCAACAAGCAATAAACCTGGGATAAAATTAAATATTAAATGGCAATTTCTACAACTTATGCTAGGCCAGGGAGTCCTCCTAGGGAAGGTATTGTTCAACAGACCATCTCCCAAAAACGTCCAGAAGGTGGTGGCAGAGAGTGAGACCATTGGAGAGTGAGGGCTACCCAATGGGATACCCATGTCTCCTAAGGACAATTGGTAGTGGCTGATGTGAACACTCTTTCTGCCTCTCTTCTTTTAAGTCACTCCAAAGTCACAGGTATTATCTGGGTAGACCTTTTCTCAAGGAGGCTTTCTTAGTAGCTGTGTGTATATAACTGCCTAACAGGCCTTTGTGACATTAGTTATTTCTTAAGGGAAATTCAAGGCCTGCCACCAGAAGGACACAAGCAGTTATCATAGGAAAGGAACTGACATTTATTACATACTCACTGTAGCAGGTAAGCCTACTTCCTGCATGTACTAATGTGCAATTCTATCAGATAGGCATGCATGTTCACATTTTACAATGAAAAAACTGATATTCAGATTAAATACCCCAAATCAAAGCCATTGTGCTTCACTTCCCAAACACTACGTCCACTCACACAGCCTGCCTCCCTTTTGTTCAAGCTTCCTCACAAAGCACAACCCACTAAGGTCTGCTGCTCGAAGTTCCAGGGTCTTAGTCCTGTGCAGTCTTTCATTGTCCTCAGACTGCTCTATGGGTCAGATGTATCTGATGGTAACCACATACATTCATTTCCATCAGCAGGATCTGACTTTATTCTTAAGCAGTCCTGGGCCGGAGGTTAGTCTTTCTCCTAGTGCTTCTATTCTACACCCTGTCCCCAACTAGAAAAAGATATCAAAACAATTCAGAGTCAGCAGGAGACAAAAGTACGGTATCCCTTTACTCTGTGACTTCACTCCTTCCAGTACAGCTCCAGTGCCATGCTCTGTCTCACACCTGGCTTCTTCCTGTGACAGCTTCTCTAGAAAAAGCATGTGCTCTTTCGAGAGCACCAGATCCTTTGACTCAAGTAATTCTTCAGTTTCTTGTATTAGGTTATCTCTGCCCTCAAAGTATCATTGACTTGGGCTGTTTTTAAATGTGCTGAAATTAGGGGTTTTGTTCAGTGATGGCTTTGCTCAAATTGTATTGTTTCTCCTTGGGAAGAAGTAATGCTTCATGGCATGCCTCTTCCACTAGGCATGTTTAAAGGAAGCCCTTTGTGGCTGGGCCAGGAGGGATCCCAGCAGTTTTGTCTACTGTATACATGGTCTGCCTTGCATCTGGGAGGATGTCATTTGCTCTATATTCATATTATGTTAAAGACACCAGGCATTATGCTATTACATAATGCTATTACATTTTGCTATTACATTAAATCTCCATTTAATGTGCCTTTAACATTGTAATAGATGTATATAGTAACTGAATGCCCTTTGCCTGTGAATTGTGTGTTCATTCTTCTGTATATTTTATATTCTTAAATCCTCATATATTACAATAGAAGTACAGCACTAGTCATTATGAAATGAAGGTGAAAAGCAGACTATAGAGGCATTTAAAACCAAAGAGACTATCATTTCCCAAGCCACATTATTATAGCTGCTGCCTACCTGCAACTATGCATAGGAACCTGAGAGTCTGAGGTCTTGACAACAGCTTTAGAATGTAAGATTCTTGAGGGCAAAGATTCCTCTTCACAGTTGTGTCTCAAACGCCCCCTCTGACACATGGAAGACCCTGACTGAAATTATGAAAAATGAGCAAATGTGCAACATTGCATGCAATTCCACTTGTCCCTGTACCTCTCTCATCACTAGTGAAAACGCCAAGCATCCTCAGCAGTTCTGGGGGTGAGGGGTACTCACAGAAACAAAATACACCCCACCCCAGCAGCCTCTCTCCACAGGATGTCCCCAGCTGATAAACTGGACAGCTCCAATATCCAGAGCCATGGTAGTGCCTACTCACAGGCTTTCCTTTCAGGCTATCTACACAACAGTACCATTTTGCTTTCCGAAACAGCACAGTTCCCTTGAGATCTTGGCTCTGCTGTGATATGCTCTCTGGAAGCATGCCCTGCTGTTACACTGTCTATGCCCATTTTTTACCCCCTTTCCACAGGGGAAGAATGAATATGGACATTGAAATCAGTCAGATCCAAATTTAAATCTTGCCATGTGCCTCACTATCTGTGTGACGTAGAAAGCAAGTCACTTACCTCATTTTAAGTTGTTCACTGAATAGAGGTTGTTTAGAAGAAAGCTAATATGGAATACATTTTAGGGAGGCTTTGTAGAGGAAGGCATGTGTTTGAGCTGGACCTTATAAAACAGGTATAATTTATGCTAAGTAGTATTTAAGATGTGCAGCAGCACGTGTAAATGGAGTACATTATGTGTACTTTTAAATAGGTACACATTTAATAACTCTTGCATTAATTTTGAATGTTTTTAACCTGGCTCTGAATGGGTGACTGCATGTGTCTGGCTTGGAAAATTAGCACCAGAATTCTCCCTGTATGCACCAGGTGGTGCTGCAGGCTTAAATTGGCCTTTGAGGAAGACTTATTTTGCAATAAGACTTATTTTGCCGTGGTGGTGATAATGCCCAAGCCTTGCTCCATTATCCAGAAGCCACTCCATGGTGCCAGTGATGTAAACAGGCTGAGTTTATTTCATCTTTCACACTCCCTTTCCTCCCTGATCTGATGGATCCTCAGCACACTGTTGTTCTCTGGTCAGTCCTGTCAGAGATGTCCTTTTGAGTAGATTCCATCTCTTAAGAGTTCAGTACTGGGACTGATGCATTCAGAACAGAATGAACTAGAGATCTCAGGCAATAATGAGCCAGCCAGGCATCTGAATTGAAAGAATTTTGTCAGTACTTTATGGGATAGCCCATGTGCAGGCCTTTTTGGATCCCAGAGCCTTAGATCTGGATGATGCCATATCTGACTAAAGCAGAGACCATCAGGGTCAGAATGCCCTAATACCAGGAGTCTTAGCCACCTAAGATATAATTATGGACAATTTCTGTTTCTTTCAGCCAGGCATTGAGATCCTGTGGCTCATTGCTCTAAGTTTGCCTTAGAGAAGTAATGAATGTTAATGCTCAATTTTGATCTGTCCATCCCCCAGGTACTAGTGTTTAAGCCTGGAGCTTCTAGGCAAGTGCTCTGCCACTCAACTAAAACCCCACCTCCAATCTGATGTGTCCTCTGTCCCTAGAGTTGTCATCAAGCACCTGTAAAGGAAGAGAGCTTGACACTGGAGTAGGGAAGGAGCAGGCATGCACTTCAAGGACTGTGCTTTAGTCTCACTCCAAGGGAATGCCAGCACCTGTGGATTGCAGGTCTCAAGAAGAGTTAAGTCTTCCTGGGAGGGACTCCCTGTATAATGCAATCAAGATTAGCCCCAACAGTCCCTTTCCCTCTTCCCTGTGCTTTCTTTTCTCCCCTAGTTTTATGTACGACTTCTCCATGCTTTCTAACTACAGCTGATTCTCACAGAGTTCCCAGTGTGTAGCTCCCACTGGAGGTGCCACAGTACTGTGCTTGTATCCTTAGTATCTCTCCTTGGTGTCAGGATAGCCTTCGTTGAGGTTTTGAAAATCATCCTAAAGGCACGAAAGCAGAAGCCAGTGCTATTAGATAATTCCCATACCAGGTGATTCCCCATCCAGATCGCATTTCTTTCTCTCCTGTTCCCCTGCCAGTATTTCTCCTGTTTCTTTCTCTTGGTCTTCTACTTCTCCTGTTGAGCCTTTGTCCTCAAAACTGGTCTTTTCCAGTGTTCTATAGCCATTTTCACAGCCTGACTTGAAGCCCTGCTATGTCTGCTATTTAAACAGGATCCTAGGTAATTCTCTTCCAAAACCTGGCTGAGCACACTCTCACTCTGGTACTTCTAATATCAGGAACATTTGGAAGTGGGCCCTTCATGAATAAAGAGCCCATAATTGCCTAGCTCTTCTCCCTCTGCTTCCCTTCTCCTTCCCTGCAGTGTTAACTGTGCCCTCAGCCAAGAGGGGAGCACTCCCAGTGAGTTAAAGTCACCAGGAACAATAGGAGTTCTAGTTGTCAGGACGACCACTAAATTACTGCCTCTCTTCCTTTGTATCTTGCCTTTCTTCCTGGTGCTCCAGTGCTAAGGACTTCACACCCCTCACTGTCCTTTCCCCTCTGGCTGACTCAGTCATCTTCTGAATGGGTGGCCCTTTTAATTACCTTCCCCTCCTCAGCCAAGGCAGGCTCAGGAAAACTACCTGGAGACTGTGAACAAGCCAGCCTTGCAGTTCTCATGGGGCCAGGGAGAGGGAAAGAGACATTGTGGGTGCTCTAGTTGGCATAATGAAGGTGCCCTTGTTTAAGTAAGCAGAGGTTAACCTTGGGAGGGTTCTGACATAATTGTGTGTTACCCCTAACTCCACAGGCTTCTGTCCAAGCTAGTTAGTGACTCTGCATCAGTGGCTATAGCTTTTCTTTGTTTCCATGAGCCTGCTGGGAAGGAGGGGGACTAAGGCCTGAAGTGCAAAGCTCACCTCACAGTCTTCTATTGTCTTATTCTCTGGATCCGTAGGGTTGTTATAAGGATTGGGAGGGGTCACTTACTCTGTCACTTGCACAAACACAGCATCTTCAAAAAACATTTTCTTTTTTAATATTTCTCATTTGATCTTGATAACTTTGTGAAGAAGACCTCACAGGAATTCTCCCATTTTGAAAAGAAGGAAGCCTAAACTGAGTTCCTTCAGCTTTTAATGTTTAATTCAACTTTTAATTAACTCTAACTGGTCAAGCCAGTCAGAGGCATTTGAGGTGATGCTGTGTGTTACTAACAAATGGCAGCAGGGGAGGGCTTGAACATCTTCAGAGGCATACTCGATTTATGTAATCAGCTTTTAAATTAAAACCTTAAAAGCGTCACAGTGTCCAAATCTCAAGCAAACGTCTGTAGATCACCCTTTGTGCTAGTCTTATTTCTCCCAAAAACTCAGAATCGACAAGTGTCTCCTTTCCATGCCATATTTGTTAGAAAGGGAGCCAGCTTTTGATTTTTGTCTGTGTCCCCACCCCACCCCCATCCTGCTGCATTCTTTTCTTCTTTATAATTTCAAAAAATGGGTTGGAAGCAGCTTGATGTTGTTCCATCCATCAGAGACACTTCCCAAAACACAGGGGTGACTTAGTCATCATAGACCTCTCTCTTGTGTTTGACTTTCAGCCCCTCTGTCCTCGGGAGCTATTTGCCAAGAAAACCAGCAAAAGCGAAGGCAGCCGGCAGCTGTCTCCTGTCTCTGAGATTTATAGTGTGCAGAAAGAAGCCATGGCTAAGCCACTAACCCTTGCCTTTCCCCACTTGTCCCTTCCAGGGGGATGCATAAGTACATGTGACTTGCCCATTGCTTGCATTATTCATGATAAATTCTTCATTCTGGATCAGCTGACTTGTTACCAACATAGTCCTGACAACATCCATCCTGCAGCTAGTGGATTGGCTCACACTTTAATTTGATTGTTAACTTTCAAAAAGGTCGTTATTAGGAAAGTAAATCTAAGGTTTATGGCTCGACATTTATACAAATAAAAATATGAAATGTAAATACAAAGCGTTTTTATATTGTATTCAGTCAGCGGGAGTTTTTGTTTGTTTGGGTTGGTTGGTTGGTTTGTTGGTTGGCTGGTTGGTGGTCTGTTTGGTTTTTTTGATTGTTTGCTTGTTTTTTATACCAATGGTTCACCATGTAGCCCAGACTAGCTTCAAACTCTTGACCTTTCTAGCTCATCCTCCCAGGCTCTGGGATTGCAGGTAAATGCTACTGTGCTAAGTGCTTGCTTATTTGTTTATTTGGGGATAGTCTTTCTTTGGAGCCAGGTTGGCCTCGATGGTCAGCCTTCTGCCTCAGTCTCAAAGTGCTGGCATTGCAGGTTTACACTGCCATATTCCGTCTTGTCTACAATGTTTTAAGTCTGTCATGGTTCTCCACCATGAGCATGAATAATTAAAAGTTTACCGCTTGTTTTCTACTTTAAATATTGGGTATATGCTTTGTGTAGAGTTTATTTTGAACCGTGGCTGTACTTTTAAGACCAGAGATTTTCCCACTACCACATACATGAACTGCTATTTACTGCTCAGCTACTCTGTTTCAAGGGTAGTGATTAAAGAGACCCCAAGTTCCCAAAATGGGAAGTTGAATATCCAATAAGAGGTGCAAACTTATAAATGAGGAGTAGAATAAAACAAAGGCCTTTACAAAGGAATTGTGTATGACTCAGTGAAAGACTAAGCAGTCACTTACGAGAAGCCCAGGGAAGGCTTCCAGACCAGGTGATAGCAGAACTAGAACTTGAAGAATGAGTGAGTTGGCATCATATGTGAAGGTGCAGAGCATCAAAGCAGAACAGAAAAAGTATGACCTGTCTTTGGTTCTCAAGGTAGCTAAATGATTGGGAACAGACCACACACAAGTCAGATGAAGAAGAACTGACTCACTAGGCTACCTCCTGGAGCATTTAGTATAATAGTGACAAACACACACAGCAAATGTCAAATATCTAACTCAATTCTGCCCTAAAACTTTCATGAATGCTTCTGGTGCCAATATTTCAATTCCATTGGTTATTTAGCTCATAGAGCACTAGCTTAAAAAAAACAATCTACTCTGTTTTGTTTTTCTATGATTCCTTGTATCTCTCATGTACCTCTGAGACTTCACAAGAAGTCTCATGAAGAACATAGCATGTCTACCACTTGATGGAATGAAGTTTACAAGTACACATTGTAATGGCATGAGCATGTTGGCAATTTGGAAAAAATCACTTTAATGGTGCTGCATACGATTAATGCAAAGAGGCAAAGCTGGAGCCAGAAAAACAAATTAGGAGTTAAATCAAAAGAGATGAAAGTTGAGAAGCTTAGCTTGGGCTACTGGCAGCAGGATGGTTGATACAGATGTTAGGTTCATGAAATGTTGAGGTGGTAGGGTGTACTGTTGGATTGGGGTCAAGGACAAGAAGAAATTGAGAATAATTTTCAGAGATTCTACCGTGTGGGTTGAGAACTATAACTGATAGAATGACAGAATCGTTGTGAACAGTATAACCAGATGGTGACTGAAAGGCTGTTATTACCTAAATCAGGAGCTTTAACTTGAATGCAAATGAAGTTTAAAAAGCACAGGCTCTGTCTCTAATAATTACTAGACTGTAAATAATTACTAGGCCTGTAAGTCTGTCTTTAGTTTTTGTTTTTGTGGATTGTTTGTTTGTTTGAGATAGGGCTACAGGCTGGAGAGATGACTTTGCTGTTAAAGGCTAGGCTCACAACCAAAATATAAGAGATAGGGCTTCATGTATCCCACATTGGCCTCCATATGTAGCTGAGGATAACCTTGAAGTTCTGATCCTCTTGAGTGCTAGTATTACAAGTGTATATCACCACATCCAGTTTATGTTCAGTTCCATAGTTTGTGGTAACTCATGATTGATTCTGAACACAGACACCAGAAAGTATAAAAGAAAGTTCTGCAGGAGACTGTCACTCAAGGCCGAGGGAGAAGTTGAAGCCAATAAAGTAAAAACTGGAAAATAATTGCTCCACATGGAAAAACAGAGGTACATGAGAGATACAAGGAATCATAGAAAAACAAAACAGAGTAGATTGTTTTTTTAAGCTAGTGCTCTATGAGCTAAATAACCAATGGAATTGAAATATTGGCACCAGAAGCATTCATGAAAGTTTTAGGGCAGAATTGAGTTAGATATTTGACATTTGCTGTGTGTTTGTCACTATTATACTAAATGCTCCAGGAGGTAGCCTAGTGAGTCAGTCAGAGTACTGCTCTCTAAGCTGTTAAGTCTTATTCTTTTGGTACTTAGACAAAGCCACACCAGTACAGAGGTTTCTTTATTGTGTGAACAAATTAAATACACAAGTCCAGAGAGGGAAAACAGAAGAATCAGCATCTAATGGGATCTAGATCGATATTGGCAATCCAATTCTAGATGAACACTGAAAAATAGAGAGGGGATATAGACTGAGTAATGCAGATCAAGTAGTAATGGTACTGATTAAGACTAGTGGCCAGCATACTAACACACAGAAGGAGCTGGAGCTGTGACTAAATATTAGGAAAGAATGGCTTCTTAAAAGAGCCAGCAGTCTGTTTCAAAACCACGTTGATTTGTTTGAGATAGATTCTAAACTAGTAGCTGCTTTCATTGAAAAAGCATTTATTCACTCGGAACAAACAAATGGGTCTATATTCTAGGCTATATAATTTCTGTTTTGGTTTCTCTGAAAGGAAAATAGTCTAATAAGAGTGAACAAACATGGCGAAGGTAGAATTAAAGCAGACGATAAAAATGGAAATACTAATACAGTATTTAAAGTATTGTGTGTGTTATGTTTGTCATAAGAATTGAACCCAGGCTATGCATATAATATAGAAGCATTCTACCCCAAGCTGTGTTTCAGGCCATAGATACAGCTCAGCTAAGTTGGAACATGTAATTTCCCCACTCATCCTTTTCAGCAATTGCTTCCTCCATGTACCACAACAGGCTTTACCAGTTTCAAATGCATGTACCTAACATAGATGGATCTAGTCAGTGAGACTAGATGAATTTATATTTCCCACTAGAGCTCCAAGGTCCATAAGAAATGGTCATTTGTGGTCATTTGAAGATAGATTGCAGATGGACAAATGTCTTGCCTTAAAAAAAAAAATGGACAAAGCTTATGGGCCCTGATACCGATCTCTGGAAGTGTCTGAGGCATGTTATGAAATAGGTGTTATCTGAACACTCAGGAAAGGAAATAGTGAATCTAAGATAGTAGAATGGACTCTGTAGGGAACATGCCCTGCCTGCCTGTGGTAGCTTCTTGGACAGAATTATGAAAGGAAATACTGATGGTTACATATGCCTGGATTTCAACAGCTGTTTGTTTGTTACAATATGCCTATAGATAAAGATGGGCGTACTTAACCAGGATCAATTTTAAGTGATTTGTGGCTAGTTCAAGTGGTTTTTGCACAGAAAGAGACAGACAGAGAGAGAAACTGATGCTGTCCTGGAAAGCAATTCCTACTGATGGAACATTATTCCTCCCCTTTCCCTCTTCAGTGTTTTTTCATCAGTAACTTTGGAATCAACTCAGCCCTAGAGGAATGTCAAAATGAATATTCAAATGGCTTTGAAAGGTTGGCATTATTAAGACCACAGAACAGAACTTAGAAGATATACTTTTAGGCTAAAATTTAGGTGTGGTGGTGTTATTGTTGCTGCTGCTGCTCCTGCTGCTGCTGTTGATGGTGAGTTTGTTTTGTTTTGGTTTTGGTTTTGGTTTTGGTTTTTTGGTTTTTTGTTTGTTTGTTTGTTTGTTTGTTTGTTTTGGTTCTTTGAAACAGTTTTTCTCTATATGGTCCAGATTTCCAGATTGGCCTGGAATTTCAAATCCCCCTCCTTCCTGGTTCTGGGATTACAGGTGTAAACTACCATGCCTGACTGTCACATTTTGTATTGCACAATTACAGGCTCAACAGACAAGGCCCATTTATGTCTTGAACTTATAGAGTGGGCTCTGCTTTGAAAGGAGGTTGGATATGATAAGTTCCCTTCCATTTCTCGTATAAGCTACCTCTTGTAAAGGCTTTTATTTTTCTCAGCATGCACATGTGTAGACTTGGTGAGATTGAAAAAGGTCACCTCTATAGTTTCTTGAAGTTCCTTGCTTAAGATCCTTGAATTCTGAACACATATTAAAACTTAATCTCTTTCTGACATGAACTCGATGGCGGGCTCTTTGACCATCTCCCCCCCACCCCCTAGGGAGGAGCAGCCTTGCTAGGCCACAGAGGAGGACTTTGCAGCCAGTCCTGAAGACACCTGATAAACCAGTATCAGATGTAAGGGGAGGAGGTTCTCCCTTATCAGTGGACTTGGAAAGGGGCAGGGAAGAGAAGAGGGTGGGAGGGTGGGATTGGAAGGGAAAGAGGGAGTGGGATACAGCAGGGATACAAAGTTAACAAACTGTAACTAATATTAAAAAATAAAAATTAAAGAAAGGCATTGATGTTCTTCCACAGGAAGGAATGGCTTGGCAATTAAATGAGATATCAAACTGGGTCCAGTTTCTCAGTCCTCATTCAATAGGTTTGAATCTTTGTGGCTTTTTCCAAGAGGGATTAAAAGAAATCTAAGTGAACAGATTTTCAGGAGAGTCTACAATATTGTATTTCTGTAGTTATGTTTATGGTAAAAAAAAAATTAATCGGAAAAAAAAACTTAATCTCTTACTTATGAATTCTTATTAAAAAGCAATGGCTATTTGGGTCTGGAGAGATAGCTCCAAAATTAAGAGCACTTGTTGCTCTTCTAGAAGTCCTGGGTTCGATTCCAGCACTTTCATGATAATAATGCCAGTATCAGGGGATATGATGCTCTCTTCTGGTCTCTGTAGGTACCAGCCATGAACATGGTACACAGATATGCATTGAGGCAATATACCTATATACATAAAATAAATTTATATATATATATATATATATATATATATTGCCTGCAATTCTCAAAGAATTATTTAAAATATTTTTTTTATTAAACCATTGCCTGTTTGCCCTAGATATAAAGGTAAGAAACCAGATTGTTTAGTTGTGGTATTTAGCACGATTAAGTCTTGTTTTGATGGACATGACATAGAGATGTGGACCAAAGAAGCCTGGATCTAAACACAAAAGCAAAAGTCACAGAAGGCTTATACATGCCCTGTAAGCCATTTTAGATTTCACAATAGGCACATGGAAGAAGAAGCTAGGGTTTCTCGCCCTCGGAGTTCATTTCCTCTTCATTCTTCTCCTATAGAGGACAGGAAAGAATGGTAACCTAAATACACAGTTAGAGGGCAGCAATGTTGAACTTTCTCAGACACAGCTGAGGAGCTTGCGTCTGACTGGTTATCAGACTGAGAAGAGTAAAACTGCCGGCTAACAGCAGGGCTTGTGAATAAACACAAGAAGGGGCCATGGCAGGAAAAGAGGCTGAGAAAGCAATCAGAGGGAAAGAAGCTGCTTTATCAAGTGTGAGATCAGCAAAAGCAACTTATTTAATGGGAAAGGCCCTGAGTCTACACTGTGCCTCCCGAGGACCTGTTTCCACTCCCATTCTATAGATTGGAGCTACTGAGCAGTGACCCAGTACTTAGTGTGCTAAGTATATAATTTGCAGAGTACTGGAGGAGGCCAATATTTCTGGGAAATAAAAAAATGGCTTGGGCTGTCTCAAAATTTCTGGTCCATTACATTGTATCATTGTATTAAAACTTTTCTAAAAACTAATAAAAAAATATTTTGTCAACATTAAGAGACTAATTTTATATTGAAACGTTTTAGTGAGTTCACACAGGGTTAGACTTACACACAAGTACACATGCATATTTAATATATACATAATAGGCAGATATATGCATGAGAGACAGAAGTAGCCTAATGTGTATAATACACTTATGTATTTTCTATTCGGTTTCTCCTTAGATTTCTTAAAATGTTGATATGAATAATAACACATCTCTCTAATGATGTCTAAGCACGATTTGAAATATACTGTGTTAAACTTCCAGCTTTTAAAAATCACTGTGAAAGTAGCATGATACATTGGATCTAAAAGACCCTAAGTCTAAGGTAGTGATTCTCAGCCAGAATCATCCTATTCTCCGGGGATGTGTGGCAATGTCTGGAGATACTTTTGATTGTCATAGATGCCATCTAATTAAGGTAGAAGGTCAGAGATATTAGCACAACATTTCCTAATATGCAGAATAGCCCCTCTCAGTGAAGAATTAGTAGTCAAGCCATTAGGAAGTATTATGGCCAAAAACCTTGCTTCCAGGGTCATAAGGTGAGTCACAACTTTTAATCTACTGTAGGTCTACTTCAAATGGTAGGAAAATGCCCATAAACAGAAGAACAGGTCATCAAAGGTCAGCTTTAACCTGATCATTTTTTTCCTCTTTTTTCTTTGAACTATAACTGATATCTTAAAATGAGGTTGGAACATTGTTTTCTTGGGCTACGAGGTACAGCCCAGTATATAATTAAGAGATATATTATTTTCTTTCATTTAGAATGCACTGGGAGTTTTTGTTAGAATATTGCTATCACACATATTTTCTATTTCATTACTCCACAGTCTTTCTCATCCATTTAAACCATATCAACCCAGGACCTTTCTCACCAAGCCTGCAGCTCTCCTCTTGGACAGGAAAAGAGAGGGAACTCAACTATCTCCATTAGAGTCCAATGTCTTCCCTCCCCCGGCCCCCTCCCCATTTTGAGACTTGATTCTGTTCTTTGGATAGGAAGTGACCTTCTATAACCTTGAAGTGCCATCCTAAGCCCATGTATTAAACTGTCTCCATTTTAGGCCCTGCTCCATTTCTCTATTTGTAGCTATTTCAGACCAGGTTCTCCTGAACATGGAGTAACATTCACTCCTATAACTGCAAGTCCTAATTTTCATACACTCCTTTAATCCAAACATAGCAGAAGCCCCTCCAGGGACTCAGATGTCACAGTGTAGTCTATTACTTGTCTTTTTTTGTTATTGTTGTTTTGTTTTGAATTTTGGTCATGTTATTTGCTGTTTTGGATTCAGAGGTGGCTTAACAAACTAAGCTTGTGAATGGGGGTTGGAGTGAAAGGATAAAGGTAGAGTGACAGCAAAAGAACTCTCTAAATCAAATATCAGACCTGGAATAGTGATGGGAAATAAAACCGGTGCTGCTGGAGGCTATTCTGTACCATTTATTTCAGTGTGTTTACTTCAGACGTCTTGGGTTACGTAAACAATAGTATTTGTGTTAGTAAATGATGCAGCAGAAGAGACTTTTGATAACTAGAGATCTGTGTGTTTATAGCCACCTTGAAACTTTAGATTTAGGTCAGCCTGAGGGTAAGTGAGCTGCTTATGGTGGCACATTCCCATAATCCCAGCGTCAGAGAGTAAAGGTAGGAAGATGACAAGTTCAAGGGTTGCGTGGGTTACATGGGGTGCATCAGTCCCATCCCTTTACTTTAGGGGAGCTATAGCAATACATATCTCTTTTTAACCTCTCCATTCCTGTGTTCAGAATAGAATAAGACAGGACTAGGAAGATGGTTTAACAGTCAAGAGAACTTAATGCTCTTACAGAGGACAAAAGGTAGGTGGCCCACAACCTCCTGTAACTCTAGCCCCAGTATTCATTGTTCATAATGAGTTACCACCCTAGCCTCCAGTTCATGGCACAGAGGATTTGTTGACTAAGACCAAGAACTTAGGTGGGGCTAGGGAAAACAGGACTACAGGAAAAACCTGGACAAGTGAAGAATTCTGGAAAGAATGGGTGTTTACATCACATGGGATCCATGTGACCTGTGATAACTATTCCACCTCTCCTTTGTAGACCTGAATTCTTTTCTGTTTCTGCCAGTTTGCCCCAGGCTTGTTCCTAGGATTCCTAGGGTTGACTTTGGAGCCTTCAGTTGATCAGCTCTGTGCTTCTACTTCGTGCTATCTCCCAGTGACTATTTGACTAGCTTGTAGGTTCCAGTCCTGTTCCATCCAGAACTGTTCCGGGACAGTTCTGCTGCTTTGGCACCCTATATTTAACCTACCAACTCAGCTGCCTCACCAGGAGTGAAGTTTACCTTTTTGGACTTTGATTCTTCTCTATATTCATAGCATTTGAAGAATTGTAGTCAGACGTATACATTTGTGCTTTGCAACATATTAAAACTTGTTTGTACCCAATATCTATGCCTGAGATACTAAATTCCTGTGCAAGAAGGCAACGAGGATATTCTTGGTATACTGATATTTGATATTATCCTATCCTCATTGGATAAATTAATATAGAATCAAAAGTATTCCAACTCCTGTCCTCTGAGACATGTCCAGCAGATGACTGAGGTTCCCAGGTGCACTCCTGTATAAGGAAAGATTACATGGATGTAGAGGTTGCTCAGAAGACTTTGAATCCTTGCATCACTAGTCCCAGAAGACAGAAGTATAGGCAAACTGGCTTGTTTCATGCTTAGGTAAATGAGAAGCTGAGCTAAATTTCATCCTGGTTAATGTATCTTGCACTAAGATTCTCCAGTCTCCTCAAAGATCGTAGTTAGCAAGTGCCCATTCCCTCCAGTCTTAGATGAGAGCTAGTACACGTGGTTCACTTAGTAAGAAGTGCAAAAGTGTACTTGGGTTTCAGTGAAGAGGAAGTCCTGGAGCCACTTTATCCCTTGCAGAGAACCTGATCAGGTCATTGCAGCTACCTCCCTCGGGTGCTGCTCTGCTATAAACAGGAACAGGAATTCTTTTTGCCACTAGATCCCTCTTGTCAGGCGGATTAAGCTTGCTGAATGAAAAGCCCTGTGAAAAGGAGCTGTGGCCCTAATAATAACAGACACGATCCTGTTGGCTATTCTGGGCAAGAACAGCTTTGTGCCGCTCTTGATCTCTATCGATGCCTGCCATTCTTGCCCTGCTGTTACCTTTGGACTTCCTATTCTTAGAATCGGTTGTGCGCCCTGGCCTTGGGGGATTGCAGCCCCCAGAACTGGAATGCCCAGCTTGAGTGGAATGCAGACAGTCTGACAGAATGGAGGTTAAATAAAGTTTGCCCTGTCAGCCCCTTTTCTCTGGGATGTATGACAAGTAATTTGGATATAAGAGCAATGTCATGAGCCACCATGTAGTATGGTCCCAAAGAATCCTCTGAATAAAAGTAGAAGTCATCTTCTTATATGGACCATTGATGGTTCATCCATGACCATCATAGCCATGCCAATCTCCAAGGAGATACATACTAAAGAGTACTCAGCAGTGACTGTGTGTCACTATGAAAAAAAAAATAAACAAAAAGAATAATGTTGACATACCTTCCAAATTTTCAGCTGAGCTCCAGATTTGACTTATCTGCTCCTTAGAGTTATTGACTCATGTTTGAAAGCAAAACAAAGGGAGAAATCATCAAAACCATGAAAATAGATGCCAATCAAAAAATGTATCTTGAGCAGCAAAGTAATTTGGGGGATTTTCAAGAAATCTAAGACATAGAACTCTTGTGGTACTTACAGTAAAGTTATAAACACATGGGAAAGGAAGTCCTATTCCAGAGTGAAATACTAGCTACACATCTTTGCCACAGCATCAAGTGCCAAAGGAGTCATCAGAAGGAGAGCTTTTCTGGCTGGGCCTCTTGAGAGGCATTTCATGCAGCAGTGTTTAAGTGAGGCTTTACAGACACAGATAAAAGGGGCTTGAAGCAATGTGTGAGTGTAGGACATCCTGAAGTCAGGTTAGAGGCCATGAAGTTCCCCTGAACATACCAGAATGGCAAGGAGGGAGAGTAAGAGAATGAAAATTACAAAAGCTTAACTCCCAGGTAGGGTATACAGGTTACTGAGGCCCCAATGGTTCTCACTAGAGGAGAGATAGAGAAGTCAGGTGCAGCCTGCTCCAAAGTGGGAGCCCTTTAGCATCTTTTCTACAGTGCCTAGTATAGTATTATCACAGTTGCTTATGTTGAAATGATGTGTTCCCAGTTGTTGAGCTGGCTTAGTTTCCAGTTAGATGGTTCGTGCAGATTCTGGCTGCTTACATGAGTTATGCTCTGTAGGTCTATTAGGATGACTATAAGGAAATACAGGGAAGACCATAAAGCTTGTGAACAATAGAAATCTGCTTCTTACCTTTCTCAAGGCTAGGAAGTCAGGGTCCAGGCGCTGACAGACTCAGTCATATATCCACCTTTTGGTTCATAGACTCCTCCTGTCTATGTTCTTACATGGTAAATGGTGAAGCGTCTGTTTGGAGGCTTGGGTCTCTAGAAAAGGCACTATAGTCACATTCACAAGGGCTGTGGCCCATGACCTAATTACCCCAGAGCTCAGGGTCTTCTCACTCTTGGGATATCAAAATATGAGTCTGAAAGGAAAGGTAGACATCCAGCACATGCCTTGAAAATGTCTGGCTTTTCTGAGCTTTCTTCTTTCTTCTACCACAGGTGGCTAGAAGTACAAGTGGCTAATCTAACAAGTCCCCAGCGTTGGGCACAGTACCTCCGGCTTCTTCGGGAATCTATCTGGCCTGGTGGAGTGCTGCCCAAGTTTCCACGACCTGGAAGGACTGAGGCACAGAAAGCAGCTACCGAGAAGCAGGCTTTGCAGAGCTTGATGGGTATTCTGCCAGGTAATGGGACCAGTGAGACAATGACAGCAGCAATGTATATTTTCCTCCCACACTGCTCTGCCACCGCTGCCTGACATCTTTCCCCATCTCCCAAAAGGCTCTCAATGTCCCATTGAACCATTTCTTCAACTGATGGGAAGATGGTCACGGCTGTGACTCAAGTGATGGCAAAGAGTGGAAGGACTACCTTGGCCACTGATACTGAGGGACAACCCTGTAGATATGTGGCTTCAAAACTTTGGGGCAGATGTCAGCACCATTCCCATCACATGAAGATGTTGTGTCTTCTGCTAACTCATGGTGTTTGGGGACCAGAGAAGAACTGATGTCTCCTGCAGAGCTCATACTAGATGAATCATGTCCTTAGCAATAGTAAAAACACAGCCTGGGAAGGGTTCTTTTCCTTTTCTTTTGTTGTTTTTCAAGGGCAGAGAAGCAGTTTGTTGCCTGTGGCTGTGCTAACCAGGGACAAGGGATGAACTCAGCTATGGCAATCAGCTTGAATTCCCTTTTCCCAACCTAAACAGTGTCCTCAAAAACACCCCTGCACCTTTGTGGCAGGTTGCAAAGGCCCCCTGAGGTTCATTCTTACATTCTTAAGAACTGTATTTTCACTTTTCTCTGTTGTATGAGATTTTCATTTCGCTGTGTAGCTTAGGGCTATGCCAGAATTAACCAACTATGAGACGGCAGAAGTTCTGGGAGATGCTCTTTGATTCTAAGGCTGTGGTGGTAATGCAACTGTCTTTTCTTCCTCCTCCTCCTCCTCCTCCTCCTCCTCCTCCTCCTCCTCCTCTTCTTCTTCTTCTTCTTTAGATTTTTTAGTTGAAATCCTGGGGGTGAACAAGTGCCTGCTGAGCTGGAGTCTAGTCTTGGAATCATTTCAGCAGCCCCTCATCAACAGGTAAGCTGGGACGCATGTACCCGGCCCTGCAGAGATAAAGCTGTCTACTGTCCCAGGTAGCAAGGCTGGTTAGTGCAGAACCCACTGTCAGCACAGGACTACACCTGGCTAGTGCTGACCAAGGGCCCAACATCCAGATTCTACTCACTCAGTGGAAGCCATGCTGCCAGCTTCTGAGCAGGACGCTTCTGTAAGACCAGAAGCTGCTGTAAGACCAGCCACTGTTTGTATTTGGGAGAACTCAGTGCAGACCCCAGCATGGGCCACTAAAAACGCTCTAAAACCTCCAGGCAAGAATAGTCCTTGTGACCAAATTTCATAAAAAGACACACTTTTTACAAAATTACATTAGCACTTCAGCACTATCCTGAAGAAGTGTGCTCAATGGTTTTCCCCAAAATCTGCAAGTCTCTGTGGCAGGAACATACCCTGGCCTTTGTAGTTCAGGCTACATGGTGACTTTCAACACAGGTTCCCAGCATTATAGCAAAGCTGTGATTAGTATTGAGATCAGAAATTGTCATTGTTTAACCAGATATAGACAGGATAGTAAGAGTGGAAGCTTATTAAGGGACTAGAACCTAAAAAATTTCAGAAGAGGTAGATTCTGTCTCTAAGGCTGGAAGGCTCTGGGGAAGTATTAAGTGCCCTGTGCCTGCTCTCTCAAGCCTACACCAGAGTTTTTAATCTCTCAACTCTTGGTCATAGGATTCAGTTCATGCAGAGTAAGTCCCAGGGACTCATCATCACAAGCCACAGGTGACTGTGATCTGACACCACAACAGTCCTTCTCAAGTTCTACAGAGTCAAGTTCGTGTGCTGTCGTATTTGTAGAGAATGTAATTTTCTACAGTCTGCTCTCAAGTACTCTGCTTGTCTTTGTTGAGCTGTAGCTCTCAGTAGTGCAGCAAGCATTGACTCATGGCAGCTGCCTTACAGAATCTGCAGCTCTGGTGAAGTAAAGGCATCTTAGCATTCTCAATAGGATGGGAGCTTAAGGCAGCTCTGTAAGGCGGGCCCTCTTCTCAGGTGGTTGTTTTGTTCGTTTGTTTCAGACATTTGATTTACTGCCTTGGAGACATCATCCTGGAGTACCTGGACCTCAGTGCCTCTGTTGAGGAGTCTGCCCCAGCCGCCTCTGCCTCAGAGTCCTCAGGCAACCTCAAGAAGATGGCTGCTTCCACTTAGCAAAGACTTATTTGCACAGTCCCCAAAGGCCTCCCAGTGACCAGTTAGTATGCCTGTGCCCTCTGGAGCTAGGCTAGCTTAGCTGGCTTCCATCTCAGTGGCTCAGTACTCCTAACAGCTCTTCCTTAGTAATGTGTGACAGGGCTTCATAGCCTAATTGCATGTGTATCTGTTCCCATAGTCTTATGGCATGCAGATTGCTGCTGCTGAGGAGGTCTTTTTTCTTTGGGAATGGAAGCTGTGAAGCATAGATTTCATCTTTGCCTTCTCATCACCATGGTTTGCTAACAGGGTGGCTCTGTACATGTGCACAAGTATTGGGTAATTCAGGAGAAAAAATATAGCCAGATTTCCTGGGAGGAGAAGCAGTCTTCTGAACTCTCTTTTCCTACCTGGAAACTAAATATTCATTCAGGATCACTGTCTCCCTCTGCCTCGTTTCCCAACAATTCCAGAAGAGGGAAGGAAAGTATGTCTTAAGGGACTTCTTACTCTTTGTCTGTTTTCTGACACTCTGAACTTCTAGAGGAATGCTGCCTCCTTGGGTGTCTCTACTTTCCTGTCCAGAAGGCTTCAAAGCACACTGTCAAACTTGTGGGAAATCCACTCCACCCTTCACACCCTTTCCTGTGAAGGGTTACACAGCAGATTTTGTTAACTTTCCTTCCAGACTCTACCCAAGAGCAAATGAGTTTTGGATTTATAACTTTCCCTCTATCTCAACAGAAATGTATGGCAGGTTACATATTTGGCCTCAGAATTTCCAAAGAGAAAGGAAAGTACTTGTTCCATGGCTGAGGATGAACAAACAGTAGAAGTCAGGGCATAAGCAGGGATCCCCCCATAAGACTTTGGCAAGAATCATTTACTCTGAGCATAAAATATAGCAAACTTGCAGAATACAAATTTTACTTTCTGTTCCTTAAAGATTTAATTAGCCCTCAGGAGCTCAGCAATAAAAGCATACTGTTCTGTGTCCATTGGAAAGATGGATCAACACAAAGCAACTGTAAAAAGAAAAGGGAGTTGGAGAGAAAGTCACAAGAGAAGTGCTGCTGCCCAATAAATGCATATGAGTAGCTGGCATTCATTCACATGGTGCCAGTGGGGGACCACAGCCAACCTTCAGATCATTAGCATCTGTAACCCAGCCACACTTTCACCAAACCACAGGATCCACATGGAAAAAGCCTGGTGAGAATGGGGGGAGCATCAAGAGTCAGGATCAAGGTTTTCACAGACTCTGAAATATGTGATGACCACACAATTAAAGTTGTTCATAGAAAAAAGTTGTGAATTTGCGTTGTTCTCCTGTCCTGAGAGGCTTGTAAGTGTACGTTACCTTCTGATGTCACTGGGGGGCTTGGCATGCTGTTCTTGCCAAAAAGCAAGAAAGTAAATGAGATGGAGTTTCGTCCCCTTTTCTTGGCCTGGAGGCTTGACTTGATAGCGCCAAAGTTCTTTAAGTATCCCCTTCCCTAGGTACTCAGAAGTAGAGCTAACGCAACATGTTGTCCTCTTCATGCTTGCTAGGGGTAAGGTTCTAGGGGACACCTTAGAGCTGATCCTGCGGCTACGAAGTAAGGACCACTTTATTCTGTGGTGCGGAGTGAGAAACCCTGATTTCTGGAACTCTTCTTTGCCACATACTAACCTCTCCACATGTCCATAGCCATGTGTGTCGATTTTAATCTGCTACCAGTCCTGGTGCACAAACATGTTAATAACCCAACACAAAATGAGCTCCTATGGCAATGAAGTCTAAGGTATCTTTTCATGCATGTAGCCCAGAGAACTTCCTTATATTTCATTGTACATGAGCCTACACTTTTACTCCACCTGCCCCCAAAATATAAGCTATCCTCAAGAAGGAAATGATAAATATAAATAGTAAAAGCCCATCTGGCTTTGAAGAAGACCTGCTAAATTTGGGTAGCAGGTTAAGACAATATCAGCATATGGGAGAGAGCCACAGGTGTCAGGATGACGCCCCAGGCTGAGAGTGCAAAAGCAGGGAAAACAGCCCACACTGGCGCACTTCATCTCTTTCCTGTTTGTTTGCTTGTTTGTTTGGCATTTTGTTAACTTATATTACTGTTTAATTCAAAATATTAATATCTGAAATAAGACCAATACCCATTTGTCTTGATTGCACATCTAGTAGAACATGAGGGATGGGTGGTACTAAGCTCTTTCTTTCAATTTCTAAATGTTAGCCACTTCCCCTGTGACTTTCCCTCCAACTCCCTTTTCTAAATATTGTTTATTCAAGTTCAAGAAAGCTGTATTTAGTGATATAATATTATATAAATATTTAATAGCCCACAATTTTCACTTTCATGCTTCTGGATTATGTTTTGTAGAACCTAGAAGGAAAATACTCTCCTAAATCTGAGCATAGGACCATGTACAAACTTAATACTAATGGAAGTTACACTGACTTCCATTGTGAAGTTTCCAGCAAAAAACAACATGCTCTTTTGTTGTAAGGGTGCCATGTAGTTCTGCCTATAAACACCATGACTCTACAAGATTTCCATCATGAATAACTATAACTTTATATTCAGTGAACAGCAATCTCTCCTGTCCCCTGGAATTGGAGGGGAGGGTGGATTTGATGGTTGCCATTCCACTTTCTGTAAATACACTGCAAGTGAGTGGAGTTGTGTAGTGTGTGCCCTGAAATGGGCTTATTTCACTTAACGTTATGGCTCTGGTTCATCAATATTGAATCATATGGGAAGTTCTTTTGTAAACTCAACAATATTCTGTTTTATGGATATTCCACATGTTCTTCATCTATTTGTCCAGTGATGGACATTTAGGCTGCTTTCAGATTTTGGTTACTTGAATGCAATAAAAATGGGACTGCAAGTATTCCTGTGGAACCCCACATCCAAGACTTCTAGATAAACGTACCCGAAAGTATGATTTTAGATTACGTGATCATATTTTAATTTTTGAGGCACCTTCACACTGTTCTGCGTACCAGCTACATTTCTACCAACGGTACGCAGCGATGTGTGCGCTCGCGCTTTCAGTGATGCCTCCCACACACGTGTGGGGTGCAGCCCCACTGTTGTTTTCATTTGTACAACCCAGAGCTTCTGTAGTCCTCCGTTGCTTTCCTTGGCTTATTCATCCTCAAATGCTGGTCTTCCTTCGCTCTCAGCACCTAACAGTAGTTAGGTCCTAGATAGGGTGACAATGTGGACACAGTCCCTGGCTGTATGAGTGGGGTGTTCTTGGCAGGAATGAAGGTACTAGGAAAATGGTACTTTCCCCTAGTTTCTTCCATAAATTCAGTGCCTAAATCATTGAGTCCCAGGGGCTCATTGATTCAACAATCGTGGGACCCCACAAGAGCCGTTTTTGTTGTTTATTTTTCTGCTCTCCCACCCCAAACATTTGAGGTCTGTCCTGAGACTCCCTGACCCATGCTTTACTATGTCTCCTGACATCTCATCCAGACCCACTGCCTGAAAGGATAGGCCATCTCCTTCAAAGAATGAGGGCTCCATTGAGGAACTCCTCCAGAGATGGCCTTACTTATTACCCCACCCCTGGTGCCAGTCCATGCTCATTAAGAACAGTTGGCTTGCAGTCCTGCTTACTCCCAAGGACATAGCAAGTACTAAATGAAGGTCAGACAGATAAAAGAAGTTTATTAAGAAAGAAGCAATGAGTGTGCATTGATATATATTGTCTCCTTAGGGAGTCGTTCTACCTGTAAGTCTGCCATGAAAGTCTAAGAGCTGCCATTTGTTGAGGTCATTACTTGAAGCACTTTGCATATATTATCATTGAACCCAGAAGTCAACACTGTGTGGTAAGTTCTGCCATGTTCTGTTTTATAGATGTGGAGTATGACAAGTTGACATGTGACACACCAGTTACATACAAGGAAGTAATAGAGCCTAGACACAAATCTCACCAGTCTCTCCTCAAGCACACTTACATAACCACTGTACTAAGAACTCCACTCAGGTTCTCATTTTTTTTGAGGACTCTTTAGCCTAATACAGTAGCCAGAAAGCTTCTGTAAAGGATCAGAAAGCGAATGTTTAAGGCATTGCGACTGCATCCTCGGCTGTAACCACTCAGTTCTTCCATGGTAGCATGAAAACAGCCACCAACAATTCATAAATAAGTGAAGCTGTGTTCCAGCAAAGTGTGAATTAAAAACACAGGCAGCTGGCCAGACTTGATCCATGAGCAGTAGTTTGCAGACCCAGTCCAGTGAGTTTGAAGAGTGTGCTACTCAAACTGTAATGCCTGCAGCTTACCTGGAAACTTAGGTTTTTTGTTTTGTTTTGTTTTGTTTTTTAATGGCAAATTTTGGCTTGGTAGCCTGGGATAAGACCCTGTTAAAATACAGATGTCATGCCATGAGATATTGAGGATACATTCCCCACCCCTAGACTGAGGAGGCAGGTGAAAGACTTCCTTCAGAGTTCCCAGCAGCACCTGCCATTTATCCCTCCTATGACAGCAATCTGACTTTCCCCTGTTGAAGGCCATCCTACCCTGGATGGGAAAGGGATGGGCACCAGGGAAGGGTTGGTCATTGGCAAAGAGGGAACTATGATGCTTTTGTAGTTGAAGGCCCAGCTGGACAAGTTCTGCCATTACTTGGCCTCCTCTGTTTCCTTTCCACTAGAAATGCCAGAAATCACAGGACAGTAATTCTCACTCCCTTTGTGGAAAAGAGAATGAAACCATTGAGTGGTAAAGTTCAGCTAGCAAGCCTGTATCACTATAGAAAAAAAAATGGGAGTTCTCAGGAGACCATCATGAGGGAGGTATTGTCCTAGACACCAGTCCACATCCTGGGCCTTACCTGATAGTTCCCATTGCACAGAGACAACACGGACTGTCTTTTCAGACAGGCCGGGTGCTAGAGATATGGCTCAATGATTAAGTCAATACTGTTCTTGCAAAGAACCACAGTCTCCAGCACCCGTATCAGGCAGCTCACAAACTGCCTGTAACTCTAGCACCAGGAAATTCAACAACATCACACACAAGTGAGTGTGGCACTTGCATTCACACATGCCCATTCTTTCATACAGATATATACATAATTTAAAAATCTAAACCCAAAAGTAAGTTCAAGCACCATGAAAGAAACAAACTTCCATGTATGTGGACCTATCTGCATTGCCCACATGGCAGGCTGGGGTTGACTACCCAGAGGCTATTTAAGCTGTGTGCTGGCTTTCCCCAGGGTCAGATGATTGTTCAAGGTTCCTGAATAAACTGCATTGAAAAAAAAAAAAAAAAAAAACAAAAAAACGAAATTTGTTAAGACCCACTCCTGTGGCAAGGTGGCACCAATGAAGGAGCAGTCTTCTCAGAGGGGCTAGAGATACTGTGGACATCAGGTCACCTGGCAGATTCCCAGAGCTTCTCTGGCTCTAACTGAGGCCTCCTGCTGCCTCCCCTGTCTCAATTCTCTCTGATCTGAAGTTCCACAGCAATTCTGCTTCTTAGGAAGATTGTAGCAGGTGGAAGAGAGTGGCTTCTGATGTCTCCTTACCAAAGTGTCGTTGGATTTCTCCAAATACCTCCTCCATTCTGCCCTTACCTGCAGGCATGTCTGTAGAAGTCAGTGTTACAGGTTCTGAAATGTGAATGGTTGCGCATTGGGGAGGGGAGAAGAATGAATGGGGGGGGGAAGGAAGAAATGAATCCAGATCCAAACATAGAGAAGATGGCTTGCTTTTGGGGACAAGTCTCCATGCAGTCCAGGCTAGTCTTGAACTTGTGATCCTTCCTCCTTCATCTCCAAAGTGCTGTGATTCTAAGTACCATGCCCAGCCAAAAGCCATCTCCTAAAGTAACAGTTACTTAACCCAAAGTAGACCCCGTGGTCTCCAGTGTTTGTTTAGGAAATACAAGATAATTTTGGTTTCAATGTGCTACAGTGGTAGACACTACCACTATGTGTGAGTAGCCTTGTGAACAGCCACTAAGTGTCACACACCTATGTGTGAATAGCCACACTGGAGCTTTGGCCGCCTTCTCCCCCTACTCCATGTCACTGCAGCACTTAGTTGTCAACATGTAAGGGAGAAGCGGCTATGAATACCTCCAGGAACTTTAATTCATGATGGTGAAAACCCAGCACAGAAGTCTCTGAGGACAAATAAAGGGACCAATGTGGACATGGAGAAGTTGCTCAGGGGCTAAGAGTGCTTACTGCTCTTCCAGAGGACCAAGTTCAGTTCCCAGTGCTCTGCTTGGGCATCTCACAACCATCTGGAACTATAGACCCAAGAGACCTAATGACCTCTTCTGGACTCTGAGATAACTACACTCAATACATACACTGCAGCACACAGAGAGAGACATCGTATACATAATTAAAAGGAAAATGTTGCTAAAGAGAAAGACTTCAATAGAAGCTGTGACTTACCTGTGTGGGTTAACTGGGTTTGGAGTCCTGTACCAGTCCACTGACTCCCTTGCCTGTACCCTTTGCTGTGGAGCCATCCTGTCCTCACAACTTGAGGCTGTGTATAAAGTCATATCTTGCCATCAGGAGGAATTTCCCTCCTTCGGGAGGGAAATCTGTTCTAGAATTCACATCCTTATTCAGTACTGCTCCTGTGAACTCCAATTGCAGCAATGTGAGAGCAGGGTAGCTCCTTTTTATCTTTGTATGCTTGTGGTGAAACAGAACCTTCTATTATATCAGAAAACAATTATTTCAAGTAGAGGGAAAACATATTTCATTAAGGCTTCCTGGGTCACTGGAAGAGTCACAGACTTGGTTCATGACAGGACTTTCTCTTGGGAACAGAATCTACTATGGTGATGGTTCAGGCAGGGGTTAGGCAAAGCTTTACAGAAATCTTGGAGTTGGCATTCTGCCTTTAACAACCATGCTGTTCTCTGATTTTTTTCTGGCCTCTGGCCTCTGATCTTGCTCTTGTTTCCATAGGGGAGATTACCCGATTGCCTTCCCACCCCCTCCAGTGGGCATGTGGCTTCCCTCCACCTGTCAGGACTCATTCAATTCCCACCTTCTCCAGCAAGTATTGTGTGTGTGCTCTTGCAGCCAACGCTGTCCGTCTCCTTCTGGGTTATTGATATTGCCTCTGCAGTCAAGCCACATATACATAATGTCCTCCATAAAGTTATTTGAGGGCAGTGAGCACAAGTATCTCTTTTGTTCCTATTATATCTGTATCTGTCTGTCTGTCTATAGAAATAAATGACATAGTTGGTACAAAAAAAATACTATTTACTTAAAGATCTTATTAACCCTAAGATATAAAATATGTCAATAACTCCAACAAAGTACTTTTCAAGAAACCAGAGATAGATGCAAAAACAAAGGTGGGTGGCAGATTTTCATTGTTGAGACATGATTATATCCTTATTCACAGCAAATATAAAATAACAAAAGTCTGTTTTTATATTCCCTAAGCAAGAACCTATACAAGTTTAGGATGTGCTGTGTGCATTGTTCTGTACATAGGCCACGTAAGGTTAAAAAAACTGTAGTTCAGACTGGCCTCAAAGTTAACAATCCTCTTGCTTCTGTCTCCCAAAGCTGGGTTTACATGCATATGCTACCATCCTGCCCCACCCCACAAAAAAAAAAAAAAAAAAAAAAAAAAAAAAAAAAAAAAAAAAACCTTAAGCTCTTCAAATGAATGGGTCCCACCATGAAAATGCTTTTGAAAGTCAGCCAATTATAAAATAGCAACTGGCTTCCTCACTTGTACTAACTTCACTGAAATCAGAACGTCTGTCTATGTAAGGAAAACATTGTGCATGCCTTCCAACAAGCAGACTATCTGTAAGGAATGCTGATACCAAGATGAGAAAATAAAGACAACCTCAGCTTCCACTCACTATCTGAATTCCTTAGTGTTATCCTTGAGTTCCTTTGGCTCCATGTTTAAAATCCTGTCCCACACATCTTCTCAAATAGTATCTAAAACAATGCCCATGATACCACACAGGAAAACCTTCAAAACTGAAGTACATTTTTTTAAGGAATTATAACACAAATTCTTTACACATCTGGGTGTTTGCTATTTTTCTTATTGTGTTTGCTGCTGTAGCTATATATCCAAACCCAGATCCAAATGAGACCACTGCCATAAGACTGACAACTGAGGGACCCAAGCTATCTGGCCACCTGTGTAGGGTCTGTAGGGACAAGGTCGCCTGTTTCTGAGTCTGCAGAATCGTGTGGAAAGAGGAAAGAGCAGGTGGAGGAATGAAGAAGAAAGTTCAGTCAGTCAGAGAATGAAGACAATATTGGTTTTCACGAAAGGAATCTAGACACCTCAGTGCTTGGGTTCTATGCTGGAGTACACTTGCATAGGGTGTTAGTCTGCTGTGGAATAGTGCCTGTTCCTTGTTCCAGGGCACATTTGCACAACACATGATGTGAAATAGTGTGGAGCCAAGGCTGATTCTGTATCCACCCTTGGGGCAGGTTGGTCATTCTCCAGTGTAAACCTCCTTGGGATTAACCACTTATTCCAATGGAGAGCACTGGATAATTAATAGCAGACCTGCTCCAGCCCACACTGAATGAGTTGCGTATGGGTGAGGACCCATAAAGTTTCCTCAGCCTGTTTGGATGAGGTAGAGCAATCGGCTGTTCTAACTTGTGAGTGGAGTGTGTGTAGCTTGCACATATATGCTTGTGGGGGGTGCACATGCATTTATAGGGCAGATCAGAGGGGAATGATACTCACGTGTGAATCCAGCAGCCATGCCTGTGAGTTTTCTGCTTCCCATCAACAGAACTGTATCCCTCTTTTCAGCATTCTGGAGAGACCGAGGAAAGGGCTTATGTTCCTGCAACTCCATATCTCATAGCTTGAGGAATGAAAGAATTGTCTACTGTTATGCTGAAATGACCTGAGTCACTGGGACTTGGGATTTCTGTGGATTTTTCCCCTAAATGATGGGGATTTTCCTGATCTAGTTCCTTTCATGGTACCCAACCTTGAACTGGTCGTTCACTTTGTCCAGTTCATGCTCCATGCTCATTCCTGGAGTACTGATCTTAAAAACACACAGCAAAAGAAAAAGAGAGAGAGAGAGAGAGAAAAAAAAGCTTAAATAAATAAGCTCTTCCTATCTCTGTCATTTCCTCTTGCCTCCTATAGACCCAAAATTGAATTTTTTTTCTCAGCCTGTCTTCTCTTCATAATTGACTCAGCCACTCCAATATCTTTTTGATAGTTAACATGGGCATCTACTTTAGGGTATGTCCCTCATTTCCTCAGTTCATATTCTATTGGGAGAAGGTGGGCCCAGTGAAATCAGAGTCCCTGCCGAGGTTAACTGTCTTGATGAACTCTCTCCATCTTGCACACTAGCCACAAGGCTGCAGTTTACCTTCCCTTGACTTCTATTTCAGATTCCAAAGCTCAGGGAGTTTAATGACTTGTTGAGCTCTCTGCTGTGAGATCTGGGTTGATGCACCACAGCCTTTACAAACACTGATGAAGCTGCTTTCCCTCCCTGCCTCCCACCCCACTTATTTCTACAAGTTCGGCCCTTAGAGAAGCTTCCCATAGATATGAGGACAATGCTGAGCAGTTAGGACTCAGGTAGAACACAGTGACATGTAAAAGCAACACTGCCTGTACCTGGCCACCGCTCTGCATACCTCCTGTGTTCGTGCTGATGGGCTGTGTGAATAAAGAGATGCCTTTGAGAGTTTCTCTTCAGTTACCTGCTTGAAACACACACACACAGCTGTCTTCACTGAGAGGTACCCAGCTGGCAGAGCTCCTTTCGAGTCTGCCTTCAGACTGTCTACACGTCTGACTTCCCTTCCTGCCTGTAAACTCCTCATAGGCAGACTGATTTACAGTCTCTCCACCACTGAACAATGTGCCTGGCTCCGTTTCCTCCTCGTATATTCCGTCACATAGCAAGTCTTCAGACACCCTTGCTCATTCCTTGCCTTCACTCAGGCCAGTAATGTCGGTGGCAAACTTAGTGCAGCATTGCTTGATACATAAACGAAGCTGTCAAGTGTCCTATGGCAATGTACACTTTTCTTTCCTTCTGGTGGACTTAGAAGGCTAGTGGCCATCTGGAAGTTTTCTTCACAGCTTCCTGCAGATGTAGGAGCTGCCATGCACCCAGGGCCTTTTTAGCTAACCAGGGACAGCAAGAACACCCTGTTCTAAGCGAGATGCCTCAGGCTTCACCTCCCCCCAAGACCCCATTTTTCTATGAAAATATGTCAGAAAGCAGAAGGCCACTTCACTTCTCTCTTAGATGCAGGGGGCTCAAGTGAGGTTCACAGCTTCACTTACTTCTCTCTGAAACTTTCTGAGCTCCTGGACTGTTGCCACGGTAACCAGCCAGCTCCAGTCTGATCACCTCATAAGCACATATCCAGCTGCAGTCTCTCAGTTGCTGGGGTGAAAGGACCCCAATACCACCGGGGATTTGGATGGGCTCAAAGAAGGTGCAGTTTTTTTATTCAGTACCATACTGAGCCCAGCCCATTGATCAATGGGCTTTCTACAAATCATTTTATTTTGTAATAATACTTTCTGGTGTATTTGTTGCCATTTAGTAGCTGCAAGTGGTTCTTCCTGCTCATAGGAGTACCCACCACAATAAGCAGGTACTGTTTTCAAACCTAAAGGGAAGCATGTCCTTGCCAAAAGAAAACAGATGATTAATAGTACCTGGGTACTATTAATCCCACACATTAACCGTATTCAACTCCCAGGCAACACAAAGGAAAAGATGGGCCATTTGAGAGATGAGCGAAAAAAAAAAAAAAAACTTGTCTTGTGCTTTGTGACTAACATAGGGCACGCATGGATCTTCAACAAATTTCTACTTAGCCCTTGCTGAGAGGGAAGCAATGGCAGGAGGAGAAACTTGCTTTCCTGTTATCAGACTAGCTGACCTAGTCACAGGTGTTAAGGACAGTGGACCACACATCCCACCATCCCGGTCTTTGGATTCTCACAGACAGAGAAGACGGATGGAACCATAGACAGTCCTTGTCCCACCTGACAGCTTCATTAGAGTCGGATGCAGGCCCACTTGTGGAACAATGATGGTGGTCTCTGAAGTACGTCATGGGATGAATGAGTGGCAACCGTGTTCTGCTTGGCTTTTATTAAAGGTTTTCTTCAGGGTCTCAACTTAAGGAAGAATGGAAGCACAATGAAATACGAAAGAGAGAAAGAACATCTTCAAGGGGAATGTGCTTGCCTCCTAAAGCCTCCTCAAAGGGCAGGTTCTTCCCTTCATTTTCCCTCTTTGAACCTGGCACAGTCCAGGTGATTCAGGATGCCAGAGAAGTCTAAGGAAGCCACCCCCTCAAATGTTCATGAAATGGGAGGACCTTACCTCCAATTAACCTCTCCCAGGAGAGTGGGAGTGCAGGTTAGTATTTTGTACACTTATCCAACTCATTTTATCTTCTGATCATTCTTCTAAGAAATATACTTCGCATGTGTATAGGGTTTCCTGATTCACAACATAGTTCTCATTCAGCACCCAGCTTAGATCTTAGCAACAGTTCTCAGTAATTTAAGAATTATCCATGTCCTCATTTGACTAAAGAAAAATCGGAAAGGTGGTTTATCAGCACAGACTTGCTCTCACACTGGACAGGGATTACAGACTTGAAAGAGTGATGCCTACGGACAGCCAAGGAGCCCGCCAACTCTGCTAATGGCTAGCCCCGGATCTCTGGGTACGTGGTGTAGACACTCTGTGCCTTCAGTTCCTTCTCTGTGAAATGGGAGCATGCATGGTGCTCTGTCCCGGAGAGGGGCTGGCAGGAGACCTTGGTGAGTCAGAGCATTTGAGGATATCATCTGACACACAGTGTGTAGTACACATCCATTATTATCACTGGCAACACTCAGGCTGGAACCTGAGCCTTCCCTCCTCCACTGCAGTGATGATGTCTCTGCCGCCCGACAGCAGCATTAGCTGTAACCATAGCTGTCAATCTCAGCCTGCACCTTCCAGGGAAGAGCAAACTCCACAGGCTTTCTGTTCCACGGGTCTACTATCACGGTCTCCGGGCTCCGCTCAGTTAAGCTGCATTGCAGGTCAGGCCTCTTCACAGGTGTCAACCTTGTTCTGGTGTTTAGATTACAAGTTAGGCAACCTCTTCCCACGAGACTGCCAGCTAAACACAGACCGTCCCACTTCTCCGGGGGAAAGGACCTTCTACCCTCAGGGTCTTTTAATTCATTGCTACAGTTGTGTGCTAACTGTTGCCCCTATTCCTTGGCCCCCTTTCAGGTCATATTTTCATTGTAGTGATCCAGGGCAGCCGGCCCCTTGAATTTCTGGGGATTTGTGGTTTCCTGATAGGTCTCTTGTTTCCACGCCTTACGTGTGCTGTCCCTGGGTATGTAGGCTCCGTGGAGCATTCAAGGTCTGCCTTCCACTGCACCTAACAAAATGCTTAGTGAATAGCAGGGACACAAATATTTGCTGATTTGCAAATTGCCTGGTGGGATGGCAAAGACCTCTCTCAGACCTTTCTCTGTGTTGCACATTCAGAGTGAACAAAGACCATGCCTAGATGCAGTCAATACCCTAGTGCCTTGGCTCAGGAAGAGATGTCAGGACCTAGACATGAAGGAGGGGTTCATGCTCCCTGCATCACAACAAATCATCCAGCGCAAAATCCTAGAATATGGCCCATGCCCATTGTCAGCTACACTGAGCACAGGAAATTGGGCCGGACCCAGGACTCCTGCTTCCAGCAGTGTCTGTAGACATTATGGTAAACACAACCACGTGCTCCAGTTCAAAACAAGTGAAAATCATTTGCCAGGGTCATCTGGCATCAAAGCCCTGTGGTGGAAAGGGCTCTGGTTAAAGGGCAGCTCAAATCCAGGCGTTAAAATAACCCAAATGGTGATGTTTTCTGATCAGATTCCTTTCCTTGTCGGGTTTGTGATTCTTGAGCCTGAGAATGTCCTTCTCGGCTCAGGTTTCTCTGCGGTCACACTAGTCTCAAGCCTGGAATGTGAGCACTGGCCATTGAGATCTGATGTAACTATGTCACCATCCCAAAATGGAGAGACATTATCTCATAGATGGTGGCAGCAGGCAGACACCAGAGCGCTGCTGGCAGGCATGGCCTAGCACTCGACCGTGGCACCTTCCACATCTACAGTTCTCAGGAACATGCTCCACGCGCCAGTCTGTGCTCTAGTGAGTTGGAGTCTTGTAGATCATCGTCCCTGGGAGTGGAGACATGAGGACACAGGCTAGAATCAGGGTGCACTCATTTTTGATAGCCACATCCGTTGTCAGATGATCCCTGGTCGTAAGACCCTGAATCACCTGAAGCCTTGGACAGGATGCAAAGACAGCCATTCACATAGTAGAAGACATGCGCTTGGGCAGTGCTAAGCCTCCATCCTTCCCCAGCCAGCCCCAGAGACAGGACTGTCTGATTCAAGGACAAGTGGGTCCACTGACCTATGAGGTAACCATCCCTTTCTGCACTTGGAGAGGATGAGGCCCCTGGGGAACCCATTAACCTCTCTTCAAATAATAGCATCAGAGTTCTGGTCACTTTGACCCTGGATGAGACTTTGGATTAAGGGGCAAACTTTCTTATCTAGCTTTGAAAAGAGGAGACCTTCCTGTTTCTTTCCCCCTTAGTCTGCTCCCCTGACTTTGGGCCCCATTACTTGCTATGAGACAGTTTGGCTCATTTGCCAACTAGGCCACACCCACTCTTCCCTTCTCCTCCACTGCCCACCATTCCTTAACGAGATAGGCTCTTGACTCAAGATCTGGTTTAAACTGCCCCTGTTTGTCTAGAGCTGCTTGAGTAGGCCAGCCTCATCCTCATATCTAGAAGGCCTTCAGAACTAGTACTTTCATGTTCTCCCACTCCTGACAGGATCTTGCTAGACAAATGCTCCCTCTGCCTTAAAAGTCCCCAACATCTGGATATGCACTTGATACTTAGTCCACACCTTCTATCACCATCCACCTGTCTCTTTTATAGACCAGTGCTTGGCCTTTAGCACATCGTTCAGTATAGAACAGAGACATAGGGTTCCTAGAGCTTAGCGTGCTCACTATACTGATTCAGGAACTCTTCTGCAGCTCATGAACTCTAATTGCTTCTTAAAATACAAGCCTGAGACTGGTTTCTGGACATGATCTCACTTCCCATCTCCCCCCAGTTTCCTTATCTTCTTCAAGCACACCAAGCACATCCCTGAATCAGTCCTCTGCTTGGAATGATCTTCCCTGGATGTCCGATGGCTCCTTCCTCGCTCTCTTCTTTCTGCCTCACTGCCACCTTCTCAGAGACCACTGCCATGACCATTCTGTCAAAAGATAGCGTCCTATATGCCTATAATACTGACCTACCTAATTTTTCTTCAGAATATTACCAGCAGTTAATTTGCATGATAACATTGAAACGTATATTGTATCATGCTACATTTTGCAAAAATATAAACTGAAGACTAAAAGTAGTGTTGGGGGCAATAATGCATTATATTATGATATGTATCTGAATTGGGAACTAGACAAATTAGAGTATTTCAAATATATACATTAGCCCCAATACTACCTTTTGTGATAAGAACACTTAAAATGTATACTCTGCATAATTTTTAAATATCTAATATATTTTTATTTCCAGGGTCAATATAATGTATGGTTGATCCTGTAAAGTTATGGATCCAATGAAATGAAATTCTATGTCACAAAGCCAACATCTCTCAAATCCTCTAATCACTTAGTTCCTACCAACCATCGTCTGCTCTGCTTCTGTGGTTTTATTTTTAAAAGGCTCTCCTTTCACTAAGCTAAAATGATAGAGGTCCTTAAAAATAGGCCAACTCCCTGATACCAGAAAGGCAAAAAGAAATGGGAAGAAATGCTTGGAAAATTGTTGTCTTCCATATCAAATGGAAATCCCTCCCCATAGAATGGTCTGATAGAGCAATTCATCTGGCCATATTTTCAATCGCCGGTGTGTCTGCATTAGAATAACTTATGCCATAAACAAAATCGAATTAAATAAGAAAATGAAGCCAGCAGAATAAAACCCCGCCCCCGCTGCCCTCCCCAGATGTTTGGAGAAGCACTCTGGGAAGGAAACCTCTGGAGTGATTTGCACCAATGTTCCTGCTGTAGTTCAATGCCGCACATAGACTGCCAGGATACTGTTTCCTTTTTCTTTTTTACGTCTCTGGTAGGCAGGACCCTGCAGGGCTCTGTGCATTTTGGGATAAAAGGTAATAAAGCCAAGGATATGAACAGAACTAAGTTGCACTTATTTGGTCTCCCCAGGCACCTATGAGATGCCAACGGGGGCACTGCAGGTAACTGGCACCTCGTGAGGCAACCCTCCGGCCCGTCAGGCTCGGCTGCGCTGTCAACAGCCTTCCTACAGTGTTCCTGTTGTTGTTCGTAATTCTCCAAAGTGGTCCAGGGAAGTCCTACAAAGGCAAAGAGCCTTCTCTTCCAGCAGGCCTTCAAGGGCAACGGCCTAGTGCTTTCCTGGGAAGATCGTGTTTGACAGCAATGAAAACCAACAGTTTAACAGCAGTAATTTCTTGGCAGGACAGATTGGTATGAGACTTGTCCCCAAACAAAATAAGCCTTTCAGGGAAGTATATTTCAAGCCTAGCTCACGTTCCCAAGACACTGAGCTTCTTGCATGGCTGACACAGGAGCCGATGCTGAGCCCCGGCCAGGGACAGCTAATTATTGCCAATAACACAGAGGGACCATCAGTTCAAAAGGGAAAAAAGGAACATACCATGGAACTGCTCCTAGGGAAAGGCCTGCCTCTCACTGGTCTTGTTAGTGGTTCCGGTATACAGAACAATCCCCCTTTCTTCCCCTCCACCCTGCTTGTCTCCCCAGCTTCCATCCCACGGTGCTCCACAGCTCTTTCCTCTCTATGGACACGGTTTCCACTGTTGTATTTGCCACCTGGAGGAGCTTTCTAGGAGCTTTCTCAACAGAGAATAAAAACAAATCTCATACGCATCTGGAAACTCTTTCTATCTATGCCGTTGACCCTCTGCACTTTAACTGATGCAAAGCCTTAGGTTCTAGGCTTTCTTCTACACCCGCCAGCAGAATCAGGCACCAGAGGGGAGAGTCTTCAGCCAAGTCACTCTGTGACTCACCTTCCACAAGTCCACAAGAGGGCACCCTAGATCACTGAAGAGCATCCAAGATCACCACAGCTGTGGAACTGAGACCATGAGGTGGCGCTGCTGCCTCATCCATGGAGTAAAGCCCAGCTGTGCCAACTAGCCCGAGGGCAGAGTTTTTGTGTGTGGCGAGCCATGGGAGAGTGACGCCAGGAGATAGATGCTGCATCTGTACCAATGACACCAATCACCCTGGGAAGCAGCGCCAAGCGCCAAATTCTGGGTGTGAACGAAGGAGAGATTCAAACAGCATCCGAGGATGCTGTGCGAGGAGACTGAAATCCAGAGTTGTTCTACCCTTCTTCCACACAGCTCCCTTCACCTTCTCTGCATCCAGAATAAATCTATAGTGTCAGGCAGCCTGGGAATCGGAAACAGAAAAAGGCTAAACTCCTGATGTGGTGAATTCATCCTGGGTACAATGGTGAGGATGCTGGCTGGAGTCCTGGGATGAGAAGCCACAGTGTCAGGTCACCCCCAGGCATTTAGGAGAAAGACCTCCCCCATCTGGGAGCTGCAGAGGGCAGAGGCAGACAGTAAGGGCTTCCTTGGGAAGGCCTTCTTGGACAAGGGTGTGAGGAGGCACAGAAGATCGGGTTCTAGCATGAAGGAGCACAGCCAAGGAATGAGTTGGGGGCCAAGAACCAGAGGGCTGATGGCAGCAGGTTGTGTGCAGATTTCCCCGACAGGCGTCCTCCTCAAGATGCTTTGTACAGTTACAAAGAGCAGCAGTGTCCCTAGCACATGCATTCATCTGCAAATGTGTAAACATGTGGTCTTGTGCAGACACGTGAGTAGCTCACAAGAGTATAGGAGACCTGAGAGGACATTGCAGCTGTGTTTCACTGTGAGCTGTGATTGACCTTGACTTGGTGTCAACACTTTCCTTCCTTCTTTTCCTTTTCTTTCTCCTCTCTTCTCTTCCTTCCCTCACTAAGAACTACAATAACATCACATGATATCAATCTGTTATTACCTAGAATTAAAGCTCTGTCATCTGTTGACTGTCAGATCAATATGCACATCCCTTATTGTAAGACTGGCTTATTGTAAATAATTCAAACAAAGGCACATGTTGTCATTTGCTCATCAAATCCTAGGCTTCAATTTTATGCAGGAGAAACTAATCTACTGAGCTTAGATGGCTTCCTAAAGTCATTGGTGTGAGTTGGTGTTGGCTCTCATCCAGGCTGTCTCACACCCACGGCATGATGTGCTCCATTCTGGTTCTCTTGGGAGTGTACCACCTTGTCAGAGTAGAGAAGCTGAGTATCACTAGCAATCAGCACATACCAGGCAAGACGCCATGCTGCATGACCCACAGGTGTGGAGACGGGAGCCCATACCCACACACTGCCATAGAGTCACTATGTGGCTGGTCTCACTTTCCTTTCTACGGCCACCTGCTGTGCCAGTGTGAGCACGGAATGGTTAGTTGCACTAATGTGGCAGACACTGTACCACTAGGTCTAATGTGAAAGAAAAGCCAAAGTTCACCCTTACCGTTCTACAACCTGCAAGTCAAGATCAAGGATGCTGGCTGAGGACCTGATGAGGACCTATTTCCCTGTGTAAAGTGGTCTTCTCCCAGAGTCTTCACATGGCAGAAGGGCAGAAATAAACTCTTTCTGGCCTCTTCTATGAGGGCATTAATCCCAAGCATGAGGGCCCCACCCTCATGATCTAATCACCTCCCCAAAGCCCCACCTACTACTACCGTCGCTCTGAGGGGCTTAAGTTTCAACATGAAAATTTGAGGAAGACACAAACATTCAGTCCACAGTGTGGGAACGTTCACAGAGGTGCTTCTTTACAAGGTCACATATTAGGGCGTTACGGCATCTATGACAATGTGACAGGGAGGGTCATCTGGGAGCATCTATGGGTTGGTACACCAGTAGTTAAAGTGGCTTCTTTCCCAAATGTTTGCTCTCCACACAAAGAGGCCTGTAATTTCATTCTCGGGAGTTTCTGTGGCAAAGATCCCTTGCCAGTGTGTTGAAGTTTATGGAGAGAATGTTTTTAATCAGTGAAGTGTATCGAAGTGGTGCACAAAGTTTCAGGAAAGAACAAAAACCCACCAGTGAGGCAAAGAGAAGTCTAGTAAAGACGAATAAAGGACCCTATGCTAACCTTCACTAGCAAGATTAACTCAGTAAGAAAGCTATGCTGGAGACAGATCATGAAGAATACCAGGGAACAAACAGCATGGTAGTAGTCCACACGAACACATGCACACTAGCTTTGAATTCCCTCAAAGAATCTTGTAGGGAGAAGAGCCTAGGAACCTTCTCTCAGGATTCACCATCAACTGATCGATGATGGTACTAAATCTGAAAGAGAGAAGGCTTTCTCTGACTGGAGTAGCTAACCTTCCAAAGGACTTACAGCATGTCAGGCTCTGGCTTCAGTGCTCTTGATAGTAAACTGTCCAAGATTGCCTTACATATGAAATTTTTGCACATATATTTATACACTGATGGGGGCATAGATGCTTCAAGCTGAAGAACCTTGCACATCTCAATAAGTCAGGAGCAAGGAAGGAATTCAAACCCAGGGCAACTGGTTCTCCAGTATATCCACATCCACATTTTGCTATAATGCCAGGTCCAAAGACCTGGTCCAAAGAGAACATCAACAAGAGAATGAGGACCAATCCCCAATGTCTCATCTCCTAATCCTTCCACCACTCTACTCTAACTAAAGCTCAAGGTCCTCAAAGGCCAACACCTTCATTTTCTTCAATGGTAATACCCAAGTGCCAGTACATGTAGACATTCAGTAAACAGCTAATAGACAATTCAACAAATCAGTAAGCTAATGGGAAAATACTACAAGCATACACACATGGAAGGACTATAAACATCACTGTGCTGTGTGTAAACAGCTAATAGACAATTCAGTAAACAATTCAGTAAACAGCTAATAGACAATTCAACAAATCAGTAAGCTAATGGGAAAATACTACAAGCATACACACATGGAAGGACTATAAACATCACTGTGCTGTGTGTTAAGATTCTCCCTGACCGCTTCTTTATCAAAGTGCTTGGAGGTCCCAACCACTTCAAGCCTTTCCAACCCTGGGCCAAGATGCCCTTCTTGAGTTTTAACATCGTGTATTAAGATTCTTCTATTAAAGGTCTATTAGGGTTAGGGATGTCTGAAAAAGAGGTGCAATACATCAATAACTTACTAGCCAGCAACATTTTTAAATATTTCAAAATAATACCTATACAGTGCTTTATGGATAGCACATCTGAACCAAAGCGTAGCTAGCTGAAGTGAGACCACAAAACATTGGCAGCTGTGGTGCTAAGCGTTTCACATGCTGGATAAAATTCCAAGTATCTCCAGCTCTCTGCTTTCTTGGCACCAAGGAGAAATGTACTATCCTGACCTTTGTGGTTGTATGGTACCACGTGACTAATTCCAGCCAATCAGGCATATGCAGACTTGCTGGGGTGCTAAAGAATCACCCCTCAGAGCTTTTTTTTCCTTTTGGCTCAGCCAGCTGGAACCTTGGGGATGGTGGCTGCCCCATGAGACAAAGACCCCAAGGATAGTGGTGGGCATGTTCCCAGGCCACCCATGTCCCCAGCTGAACTGCACAGCACTTTGCTCCACAAAGCAACAAACTCCAAGATGTGAAACAAGCTGACTAGGTGGCACATCTGTACATGTCAAGGGGCGGAAGTAAATCCCAGGTGTTGGATGCTAGAACACAGAGCTTCTTCCTCTTCCCTTACCTAAATCTTCTTGAGTAGATATTTGAGCATCTAAAGGTAAGAGCTTCTTTGTAGAAAATAAAAGGGTTTTTTAAGGGCTCCGTGGGGAATCATGGGAGGCAAAAGGAGGCAAGAGGAGACTAGGATACTTGGAATATGCTTGTTGTGGGTTGTATAGGTGTGCCATTGGCAGCACTGGTGTGCCCACACCTACTTGTTGCTTTGTTTGTTGGAGAAGTGCATCCCAGTGTTGAGCTCCCACCCAAGTATGCATCGACTGCTCAGGATGAGTCCTCTTAGTCATTATAGCACCCATTGCCTCTCCTTTTGAGGACTCATGGGTATCAGTAGGCCACTCTCTTCATCTTTTCCCATAGATTATGAGCATCACATCTGAGACGACAGGCATTTGTATGCTTTGTACGTTGCTGGTCAGTGGTTTTCAGGCAGAGGACCTAAGACCAAATCCCAACTCTACCAGGTACTTATGAAACCATTTGGCACTTGTACACTTCTCTGTGGTTCCAATTCTCTTTGACCTGTTCTTAACAGTTGTTGGGTAGAAGTAGAGCATTTCAGGAAATGCTCCTGAAAATACAATGACTAGGTGTGCTTTAATTGTTGTTTAATTTGCATACAAATGTGTGTTCATGTGTGTGTGTGTGTGTGTGTGTGTGTGTGTGTGTGTGTGTGTGTGTGTTGGGGCACACATATGCATGCAGGTCTCATAGAAGCCAGATGACACTAGCTCCTTTGAACCTGTTACAGGTGGTCTGGTCATGAGCTACTCAACAGAAGCAAATTCTGGTTTTCAAAAGAGCAGCAAATGCTTTTAAATGCTAAGCCACATCTCTAGCCCCCAAGATGTGAAATGTGGTATTGGAATTTAAAGACTCTACCTCTATTCTTACATTTAAATTTTAAAAGGGGAAGGGGCTGAAGAGATCGCTCAGGCATTAAGGGCACTGGGTCCTTCCAGAGGACCCAGGTTGGAGTCCCAGCATGATGTGTAATTCCAATTCTGGGTGATCCAACACTCTATTTTGGCCTCTGAAGGCACTTGGTATGTATGTGTTACACAAGCATACATGTAGGCAAAACACCCATACACATAAAACAAAAATATTTTTTAAGATGACAGGAAATATGTATTTCACATATTTGAATGAATTGAGATTTATTCAAACAAGAGACAGGGAACCAAAAAACAAAAGGAGTTATAAATACTGTAGCACAATGGAGTTGTTGTGGCCTGATAACTTTTGAAAATTAGCTTCAGGCAGGAAAAACTAGCATCTGGTTTCTACATGAGATTAGCTAATGTGGGTGAAGCTCTTGGCCACTTGTGAAGAGAGCAAAATAGTGTCGTGATTGTTGTTATTACACTGTTAGATGTTTCCCCTGAGATGCTCAGTGAACTTTAATGGCTGCTTGGCCAATTGCTGTATCTCTGCTTCCAGAACCCACAAAGTGGTTCTTTAGATTGGATTGGCTAGTCTGTTGCTGCCCAAGAAGAAAAGAATTAGCAGGTACTTGGTTCTGAAGAAAGACAGAGACTGGGAAGAGGGAAGAAGCCAAAAGAGGGAGGCTAGACGAGAGAAGGAAGAGATAAGAAAAGTTAATGACTCTCAGTTCTTCACTCTACTTGAAGACTCATCCAAGCTTGCATTTGTTTTGAAGAACAAATGAGGTCTAATTTGTCCCAGAGAGTAGACCTTGAAATTTTCACTCTAAATAGCCCATAGTTGAGCAAACCTAATGGCAGATTAAAAAGCAATGCACCTTAAAAGGACAGAGCAGCTGTGTACAACCTATGGCCCATGGGATGAGTGTGGTTCAGGATAGCTGTGAGTAAAACCCAATGAAAAATTGTAAACTTACTTAAAACATCAAGAGGCCTTTTTGTCATTTTTTTTTCATAACTGAATCGTGTAATTCTCAAGCATGAGCTATATAGATAACGTCATGTTGCGGTGTCATGCAAAATATCTTGCTATTTGAACTCATATGTGGCCTCAATTTTACAGTGGCCTATGGTTTCCCATTTGTTCTATATCAAGTTCAGGAATTGAGTGGGCACCATCAAATATTATCTGAGTTCCTGATGATCTGAAAAATGAGGCACAATGATTACCAAAAATGTGGTAAATTATCATTAAAGCTGTTGAGAAGATGGGAATTCCTGCCTGATTGTGTGTGTTTGTGGTGTTTGTGGACATGTTCATATGTGTGTGCAGGTTCACTTGTATTTGTGTAGGTGGAGGCCAGAAGAGGATAGCCAGTGTCTTCCTCAGCTGCCCTCTATCTTATATTTATGAGCTGGAATCAATCTTTCCTTGAACCTGGTTCTCAACAATTCAGCTAGACTGGTTGGCTAGCCATCAAGCCCCAGGGCTCCATCTGTCTCTGCTTCCCCTTTGCTGGGCTTATAGTCATGCACCCTACATCCAACTTCTCACCTCGGTGCCAGGGATCCAAACTGAGGTCGGCATTCTTGTGCAGCAAGCACTTTACTGATGGACGATTCTCACCAGCCCAATCTGATTAGATTTGGAAGGGTGCTTCCACACTTCACTGTTCCTCAGGCATCTGCTGCTCGGGCTTATCACTGGCCCTCTGATCCACACTTGCAGTAGCTCTGCTGTGGAAGGCCAAAATCTTCCATTCTATTTTTCTGTCAATTAATTTTTATGATAAAAGTAAAGATAACCTCTTATCTGTTATGAATTTTCTGAATCTCAAGATCGCTTGCAACATCTCAAAAGACGACAGAATCCCTGAAAGAACTACAAATGAAAGATTAGCTGATGAAAAGTGGTCAAATGCTTACATTTTGTGGAGGCAAGAATGAAAGCACACTGCTCTATTTATAAGGAATCTGTGCAAGTTTTCAAAGACTAATTTGATGAGGCTTTATATGCAAAGTGATGCCACTAAATTCAGTGTATAGTAAGGATTATCGTAAGGACAAAATAGTGTGACTGCGAGAGGAGTGTTTTCTCAGAAGCTTAGGTTTTGCTTTTGTTTGCTTGTCTTTAACTTTACAGTTCAGATGTATTTTGTTGCAAACTGTAGTTGCAAGGTTGTGTATTTAACAGAAAAAAAAAGAAAAACAAAGAAAGAAGCAAAACCATTTGCAAAGGTGGGTTTGTTAAGCAGTGTGTGGAGAGTGCGGCAGATATAATACATCCTGGAACAAGGATACTTTCACTACATGACAGTTAGCGGAACTGAAGTAATTATAAAACCTATCAAAACAAGTTTGGAGTGTTGAGATGCCTATTTTAAATTATATGCATTGGTTGATCGATATGAGCATAGATGCTACAAATACTGCCTAGCCTGACACTTGACATATTAATGATAAATATGTCATTGAAGAAACAGCTTCTTTGAGATAATAAAAAATACAACCAAATCAACAAAAATATTAAATATTAAATATTAAAAGACACGTTAAAGTTGTTTTCTTTGTTCATTGTCAGCATACATGCTATTTAGCACAGCTGATGGTATCCTCCCAATGACTGGTGTATTAGTTACTTTGGATTGATATGAAAAACCACTGACCAAACCCAACTTGAAAGGGAAAAGGATTTATTTGGCTTACACTTCCTTGTCACCATCTATCATTGAGGAAAGTCAGGATAGGAACTTGAAGGCAGGAACTGAAGCAGAAACAATGGAGGCATTCTGCTTACTGGCTTGCTTTTGTTTGTTTGGTCCACCTACTTTTTTCTACAACCCAGGACCATGTGCTCACACTAGACCAGGCTCCACAACATCAGTTACTGTCTAGGAAAATGCCCCACCCGTATGTCCATAGGCCAGTCGGGTGGAGACAACACTTCAATTGCAGTACCCTCTTCCCAGGCGTGTCAGGTGGATAACCAAGAACACGCGTCACAAAGGTAAAGAAGGGGGACTTGTGAGATTAACAGGTGATGCAACTGGTGTGCCTGACTCACATTCAATCAAGTACCACTGCACGGTATTCAAGAAAACTTATGCACAAAAGCATTAAAGATGGTAATGTCATGCAAATCATCATTAAGAATGTGACCATCATAGGGACCAAGGGATTAAATCATCACCCATTCCAGGAATTTCTGAGATATGTTAATGTTAACTCTGGCAACATCATTTATTTTTCAGAGGTAAGAAAGGCCAAATTGAGACCAAATGTAGAAATGGTTTTATGTGAAAGTACTTTATGATTATGAAATGTCAACATGACATGCTACCAAGTTTTTATGGTATCACAAACAAAAGGAATGCCAGAACTTGATGATGAAAACTGACTCATAGATGAATATTGTCAATGAATTGAACTTATCATTTAAGGGAGCTAAATATGCTCCTTCAGGGTGAAAATCAGCTTACCAATGCAACGTTTCAAGTCATGACAGCTTTCCAAATGAAGCTGAAATATGGCAAGCTCAAATTAAGACAAACGACTTTGCATATTGACACAGTGGTTAAGAACAGTCTTGTAAACAGTGAATAATATGTAGCTTGGCATTTCCATTTCACATAAGCATGAAAACAGAGCTCATTCTCTTTGTTAACAGACCTCTGTCATCATGGGTCTCATGCCTGCTTACAGGAAGAACTTGTCCCAGTAGGCACTGTCCTACCAACGTAAAATCGCCACCTGGCTAAAGCTGATATCTGACAACATGGGGAAACAGATTTTCAAACTGGCCAAAAAAGGGCTGACCCCCTCCCAAATAGGTACGTTCCTGAGGGACTCACATGATGTGCCACAAGTCATTTTGTGACTGTAATAAACTTGCCCCGATCATCCCAAGGACCTCTACCCATTGACTAAGGAAGCCGTAGGTCTCTGCAAGCATTGAGAGGAACAGAAAGTATAGGAGTACTAAATTCCATCTGATTCTGGTAGAGAGCAGAATTCACCAATTGATTGGCTCCTTATTATAAGACTAAGAGGGGCTTCCCACTCAATTGGAAATGTGAGTTGTCACACACACACACACACACACACACAAGCACATACACATATAAACACACACATTCAACGTCTCTCAATCTTTAAAACTGTCTTTTGATACTATTTTAGTTAGAATTTTATTGCTGTGAAAAGACATCATGACCACATCAACTCTTAACTGAGGCAGTTTCACAGTTTCAGAGGTTTAATCTATTATCATCATGGCAGGAAACACAGTAGCATGCAGACAGACATGGTGCTGGAGGAGGTGAGAGTTCTACCTCATGGTCCTTAGGCAGCAGAAGAAGACTATGTGCCACACAGGGCATAGTTTGAGCATATATGACCCCCAAAGCCCACCTCCACAGTGACACAAAACAAGAGTACACCTACTCCAACAAAGCCACACCTCCCTGTGGCCAAGCATTCAAACACATGAATCAATCACACATATACACTGTTCTTCCATTTCACTTCAGAAAAGAGCAGGCCTTCCAGGGCTATCAACCAAACTAGGCATAACAAGGTACAATAAGACTAGGCACAAACCTGTCAGGGCTGGATAAGGGAACCCAAAAGGAGGAAAAGGGTTCCAAGAGTAGGCAAAGAAGTCAAAGACACTCCTACTCCCACTTTAAGGAGTCCTACAAAACCCCCAAGCTAAACAACCACACATATATTCAGAGGACCTAACAAGAACCCATGCAGGTCCATGAATGCTGCTTCATCTTCTGTGATCTCCTGTGAGCCCTGCTTAGTTGATTCTGTGGGCTGTGTTCTCCCTGAGTCCTTGACACCTCTGGCTCCTACAGTACTTTCACCCTGTCTTCTGTGGGGTTCCCAGAGCTCTGCATAATGTTGGATGTTGGTCTCTGCATCTGATCTCTTCAGCTACTGGAGGAAGCCCCTCTGTTAACCACTGAGCTAGGCACCTATCTATATGTATAGTAGAATATTTGCTAGAGTTTTAATTCACACTTGGTCTCTTGGACATGCAGCTTCTGGTTTCTGCCCATTCAGAGAGTGTCAGGCATGGGCTTCCTCTCATGGTGTGGGCCTCAGTTTAGACCAGTCATTAGTTGGCCACTCCCACAAGCTCAGAGCCACCATTGCCCCAGCACATCTTGCAAGCTGGACAGGTTGTGTGTTGAAGGTTTTGTGGATGAGTTGGTGTCCCAGTTCCACTACTGGATGCCTTTCCTGATTCCAGAAGATGGCATTTTGTTAATTCCTGTTTGATGGGGAAGGGTCCAGCCCGTTGTAGGTGGTTGCATCTCTGGGCTGGTGGTCTTGGGTTCTATTAAGAAAGCAGGCTGAGCAAGCCAGTAAGCAGCATCCTGCCATGGCCTCTGCATCAGCTCCTGCCTACAGGTTCCTGTCCTGTTTGAGTTCCTTTGATGATAACCAGCAATATGGAAGTATAAGGCAAATAAACACTTTCCTCCAAAACTTCCTTTTTGGTCATGGTGTTCCATCATGACAGAAGAAACCCAAACTAAGACACAAACTGTTATTTTTACTCACCATCATTTGAGTTCACTTATTTAATATGTGGCCCAGGAAAACATTTCCTTATCCGATGTAGTCCAGAGGAGTCAAAAGATTCGACACCCTGGTATAAAGCATGTCATTATTGTAAAAATTGAAAGAGCAATCAATTCTCAAGGTAGATATGTATTTCTCTCTCTCTAGGGTAATAGTCTATCTTGGTTTGCCTGGTAGAGTGAAATCTGAGATTCCCTGAGATCACTTAGCTCTGGTCAAACTAACAAAGCTTATGACCTGCCTGTGTCCCAAATGCCTGTCTGTGGTTCTTCACCTTTTACCTCATCAGTTGGGAAAGTTGTCATGCTGCTGCTTCAAATAATCTCCTCCAAGAAGCTGTCTGTGGATCTGCAAGCAGAACCTGATCTGTTTCCATGACACTTTTCACATAAGTAATAGTAGCATAAGTGGCTGCAGTATTTGAACGCATTGCTTCCCACTACGCTCTAAACGTCTTGAAGACAGTGTTTATCACATATTTACCTTTGAATCTTTAGTCCCCAAGCAAACAAATAATGGCTGATTACATTTTGAATAAATCATATTTAGTTAAGTTGAAAAGAACCATTTTTAATTTTCTTCAAATGTAAAAAAAAAAATCAATCTGCTTGGACATGAGATAGAAAATTCTGGAGGACTGTATTTACCCATAGGCAAAATAACAACATTTGGCTAGTGGGGGTTTCCCACATAGAATATTTATTCTACTGCTAATATAGTAACTAAGATTTCTACCATGGGTACCTATCTGTTCTTTAGGTTAAAATAAATGCCTTTGATTGACAAAGACTGATCCAGAATTTTGTATAAAATTGTATTCTGCTATTCATCAGAGTGTCTGACCTAAGAAATCATTACAACTACCCAGGGTAGAGAAATTGCTCAAACAGCTTAAAATACCTGGCAATACAAAAATGGCCACATCTTTTGATGACAAATACCTTATTGATAGGATCAAAATACCTCTTGGGCATCATTCTTTTTAGAAGTAGGTTGTTCCTAAATGAACACAAGCAGAGATTCTGTTATTATTGGGCTTTGTAGAAGACAGTGTGTAGCTCCTCACCCATCGACCCATCTGCATCAGGGGATGCAGATGACCTACAACTGGCTTGGGCAATGAAATGATTTCCTTAAACTGGGACTTAAATTGTTCCGTGAAGATGGTGTTTTCTTCTGAGAGCAAGAAGAGGCAGAATGATGGAAGCCAAGCCATGTGCCTTAATGAAGAGAGCCAGAGGCCTGGGGCTGTAGCACTGTTGAAAGAGAGCTTTCCTTGCATGAATGAGGACTTAAGCTCAGTACACCCTGCTATACAGAATACAGAGCAGAGTGGGTAGGAGGACAACACGTTTGCTATACTCCTTCAGAAGTGTCAGCAGTGCAAAAACAGAGTAGTCTGGAAGAAGTTAAAATGATCAGAAGGAAAAAGGTTTCTTTGTGAGTGGAGGAAGGTAAGACATGAGGACAAATATCCAAAATAAAGAGATATTACAATATTCCAGAACTCAGAGGGAAGGTAAGACAAGAAAGTGTTTGTACACTTAGCCCTGAAATTGTGTAACTTGATATGACCTTCATGATTGATTGATATCTCTGGGAAGCCTGCCTTTTCTGAAGATAAAGGAGGAGTGAGTGGGGAGGGATTGGGAGGAGAGAAGGAAAGGGAAACTGTTTGGGGGATGAAAGAAAGAAAGAAAGAAAGAAAGAAAGAAAGAAAGAAAGAAAGAAAGAAAGAGAAAGAAAGAAAGGAGAGAGAAAGAAAGAAAGAAAGAAAGAAAGAAAGAAAGAAAGAAAGAAAGAGAAAGAAAGGAGAGAGAAAGAAAGCTTATATAAAATATGAATATTATTACAAGTCTGTAATTTTAACTAAATAAATAATAAGGCACTACCTTTCATTTGAAAGATCAACCAATTGACAAAGTGTATAAACTTCTTAATAATTTTCTAGTTCTAATAAAAGAAGTTGAAAGCATGCTGCTTATAAAGAATGTCATATTATACAGTAATTTGTGAACTTCTGATTTTGCATTATTTCCTGAGCTTATTTAGCAACTCTTAAAATATTACTTTTTTTAGAGGAAAAATGTGTATTTGAGATTTAGTTGTCTTTTAAAAAATATTTCTGCTCTTTGATATCTTTGCCTTTGGTATCTAATACCATATTATGAAATACTTCGAGTTTAGATTGAAGTTCAACATGAAACATACCTGAAGGTGAACAAGCGTAACTATGCCACAAGTCTGAATGAGAAACAGTCAGAAACCATTCAGGAAATCCATAACTAAAACAGTAGGAGAAAAGGGTAGAAGAAATTTCAAAACTCCTCTCATTTGGAGGTCCATGGTGAAGAGAAGTCAGGGAAACTAAGAAAAGAGTATGGGCAGAACTCCAACTCAGCTGCAAAGAAAATTCACTAGGCATGAGCCATAAATGCTTAGCCTTAGCCAGGTGGTAGGAAGTTCCCCAAAAATGATAAAGCCCTATTTCTTGTATGGTTATAGCCTGGCTGAGAACAAGTAAAAGCTAGAAGAGACAAACTTTCTCTATGGTATTGTGGTTTGAATGAGAATGGCCCGTATGGACTCATATATTTGAATGCTTGGTCCCCAGTTGATGGAACTGTTTGGGAAGGATTAGAAGATATGCTGTTTTCAGAGGACGTGTGCCATTGGGGGTATGTTTTGAGGTTTTAAAAGGCCATGTTTTTCTGAGTTAGCCTTCTGCCACAAGTTTGTTAATCAGATGTAAACTCACAACTACCGAGCAGTGCAAGCCTGCCTGCTTGTTGCCATGCTCCCTACCCGAGTGATGATCACGGACTCTATCCCTCTGAAACTGGAAGTCCTAATAAATTCTTTCTTCTGTAAGTCGCTTTGGTCATAGAACAGTAACTAAGACAGAAGTTGGTGCCAGGGAGTGGATTATTGTCATGACAAGCATGACCATGCTGCGTTTCTTCCCTTCTTCCCATCTTCCTTCCTTCCTTCCTTCCTTCCTTCCTTCCTTCCTTCCTTCCTTCCTTCCTTCCTTCCTTCCTCTCTTTCCCTTTCTTTCTTTCTTTCTTTCTTTCTTTCTTTCTTTCTTTCTTTCTTTCTTCTTTCTTTCTTTCTTTCCTTGCTTTGTTTTTTTGAAGGAATGTGGAAGACTTTGGGACTTTGAACTAGGAAAGCAGCCCAATGCTGTAAGCAGAGCTTAACAGGCCAGTATAGTAGTAACTTAGAAGATAGTAGAGCTGAGAACAATGTGGACTATGGAGGCCCAGAAGAAGAGTTTTCAGAGGGAAATAATATTAGTAATTGGGTTATGGACAATTCTTGTGGTATTTTGGTAAAGAATGTGTCTTCTTTTTGTCTTTGCCTTTGACACATGTCTGAAGCTAAATTGAAGAGCCTTAGACAAATTTTGTTAGCAGAAGAGCTTCCAAGATAGCTGAATACTACTCTGTTGTGTGGTTGTTGGTGACCACTCTTATGCAGGTATACAATGAAAAAGAGCAAGTGGGCCAAAGGGAAATAAAAAAAAAATGGACAGTTTGAGAAGAAAAAGAAAGTCAGGAAATTTAATGTTGGAACATGATTTGTTCTAAAAGAGACAAGGAGAAATAGAATAAAGGGTGAGACCCCACCCAGCTACTCTTGTATCTTGTTAAAATACAAGGCCTGAAGAATTATCTATTCCTAAAAAAGCAACAATAAATGAAAGCTTATGCAGATGTATCTTGAGGAGAGGATGAAGATCCACCCCAAGCAGGCAAAAGAACTTGGCAGCATCACTCAGGTGTTTCTGGTTTTAGAGTGATGAAGGATCCAGGAGTAAAGAGGTTGGAGAATCTTCCTCCAAGTTTAAGGAAAGCTGTGGGGTCCAGGCTTGCAGAGTCCCTTCATGAAGCCTGGAGAGGATATTGTATGAAGATATGAAAGGGAAGCCTGGATTGCATTGGACCCCAGGGTGTTGAAGGTGTCAGAACAATGGAATGTCTGCCAGGAAGAGCTGGATACAAAATGTGGAACCAGCCCAAGAGAGAGAACTGATTCTCATCCTCTCCAGCATGTGTTGTCACTTGAGGTTTTGATCTTAGTCATTCTGATGGGTGTAAGGTGAAATCTCAGGGTCATTTTGAGTTGCATTTCCCTGATGACTAAGGCTGTTGAACATTTTTTAAAGTGTTTCTCTGTCATTCGATGTTCCTCTATTGAGAATTCTCTGTTTAGCTCCATACCCCAGTTTTTAATTGGGTTACTTGATTTATTGCTGTTTAATTTCTTGAGTTCTTTATATATTCTGGATATTAGCCCTCTGTCAGATAGAGGGTTGGTGAAGATCCTTTCCCAGTCTGTAGGCTGTCGTTTTGTTCTGATGACAGTGTCCTTTGCTTTACAGAAGCTTTTCAGTTTCATGAGGTCCCATTTATTGATTGTTGATCTAGAGCCTGTGCTGTTGGTATTCTGTTCAGGAAGTTGTCTCCTGTGCCAATGAGTTCTAGGGTATTCCCCACTTTTTTTTCCAACTGATTTAGAGTATCTGGTTTTATGTTGAGGTCCTTGATCCATTTTGACTTTAGTTTTGTGCAGGGTGATAGATATGGATCTATTTTCATTTTTCTGCATGTAGACATCTAGTTGAACCATTACCATTTGTTGAAGATGCTGCCTTTTTTTCATTATATGGTTTTGGCATCTTTGCCAAAGATCAGGTGTCCATAAGTGTGTGGGTTTATTTCTGAGTATTCTGTTTGGTTCCATTTATCCACCATTCTGTTTCTATGCCAGTACCATGCAGTTTTTATTACTGTTGCTCTATAGTACAGCTTAAGATCAGGGATGGAGAAACCTCCAGAAGATCTTTTGTTGTAGAGGATTGTTTTAGGGGTTCTGGGTATCTTGTTATTCCATATGAAGTTGAGAATTTTTCTTTCTAAGTCTGTAAAGAATTCTGTTGGTAATTTGATTGGAATTGCATTGAATCTGTAGATTGCTTTTGATAAGATGGCCATTTTTACTATGTTAATCCTGCCAAGCCATGAGCATGGGAGATCTTTCCATCTTCTGATATCTTGTTCTATTTCTTTCTTCAGAGACTGAAAGTTTTTTTCATAAAAGTCTTTCACTTGCTTGGTTGGAATTACACCAAGGTACTTTATGTTATTTCTGGCTATTGTGAAGAGTGTTGTTTCCCTAATTTCTTTCTCAGTCCTTTTGTCTTTTGTATACAGGAGGGCTACTGATTTTTTGTTGTTGTTGTTGTTGATTTTGTATCCAGCCACTTGGCTGAAGGTGTTTATCAGCTGTAGAAGTTCCCTGGTAGAATTTTTGGGGTCCCTCAGGTATACTATCATATCATCTACAAATAATTATGCTTTAACTTCTTCCTTTTGAACTGAATCCCCTTGATCTTCTTTAATTGTCTTATTGCTCTAGCAAGGACTTGAACAACTATGTTAAAGAGGTATGGAGAGAGCGGGAGCCTTGCCTTTTCGCTGATTTCAGTGGGATTGCTTTAAGTTTCTCTCCATTTAGTTTGATGTTGACTATGGGCTTGCTGTATACTGCCTTTACTATGGTTAGGTAAGTGCCTTGTATCCCTAATCTCTCTAGGACTTTGAACATAAATGAATGTTGGATTTTATCAAATGCTTTTCAATATCTAAGGAGATTATCATGTAGTCTTTTTCTTTCAGTTTGTTTATATGGTGTATTACATTGATGGATTTCTGTATACTGAACCATCCCTGCATGCCTGGGATGAAGCCTACTTGGTCGTAGTGGATGATATCTTTGATGTGTTCTTGGATTCGGTTTTCGAGTATTTTATTGAGTATTTTTTCATCAATGTTCATAAGAGAGATTGGTCTGAAATTCTCTTTTTTTTGTTGGGTCTTTGTGTGGTTTAGGTATCAAGGTGACTGTGGCTTCATAGAATGAGTTTGGTAATGTTCCTTCTGTTTCTATTTTGTGGAATAGTTTGAAGAGTATCAGTGTTAGCTCCTCTTTGAAAGTCTGGTAGAAATTCTGCACTGAACCATTTAGCCCTGGGTGCTTTTTTTTGGGGATAGGAGACTTTTTTTTTTCAATGCAGTTTATTCAGGAACCTTGAACAATCATCGGACCCTGGGGAAAGCCAGCCCACAGCTTAAATAGCCTCTAGATAGCCAACCCCAGCGTGCCACGTGGGCAATGCAGATAGGTCCACATACATGGAAGCAAGCCAGATCCTCAGCCTTAGCCAAATGTGGAGTTGTTTGTGACAGAGAGCACTCACCATCGGGAAGGTGGAAGGCGGAAACCAGCTCCATCTTTAAGGCATAGCATTCCGCAGCTCTCTACAGTTCCCCCTTTTTGTTTTAGATGCATCAGGCAAGAGTAGAGGTCTGATCTCTGATATTAGAAATAAATTGGGACTTTGTACCGATGTTCATTTAGGTGTCATCCACCCAAAGAGCATCAGACCCATCCGATACCTTTTTCTCAGAGGCGGGACCTGGGGCATCAACCCGCATGCAATCAGACTTGCTCTTCTCTGGGTCGAAAGCGGCTGACCCTGAGTGCAGTGCTTAGCCTCGCATCCTGAGCATAACATTTTAGCTTTTTATGGTAGCCAACCATGCTTGGGGAGACTGTCCTGCTTCAATGGCTGTAAAGGCCTGAATGATCATGGCTGCATTACGCTGTTGTGAGACTCCAATCTTGCATATACACCACAGGCAAACCAAGGAGACCAACACCAGAAGGCCTGCTAACGCTCCCATGCCCGCCCATTCCTTCAGATGATTCATGGCTGCAGCAATCCATGGTGATAATCCTGTGGCTAGTCCTGCATCCACTCTGGTAGAATCTACTGTGATAATGGCCACTCTCAGCTGCTCCATCGTAGTATCGAATTCTCCAGTCCAATTACCTAAAATATAGCTAGACAATTGTTTAGACAGATTTGCAGCACAGGAAAAATTCTCATGTTGTACGCTAGTGACACAAAGTCCAGCATACTTTCATTGACAGCCCGGTTGAGCCATTTGCCATAAGGTATCCATTTGCTCCTGCACGAGGTCAATCCTCTGATTGAACACCATCAAGCCTCCTTTTAGTTGAGCATTAATTCCTTTTTGTACATCTAAGGCATGAGCTACATTGGCTAAAAGATTATTCAGGGTCTGAGCAGTCTGCACAGTATGATTCATGGCTAATGCCACGGTGGTAGCTCCAACAGCCGCCAATGAGATGGCAGTAACAGTGGCGGCTGTAGTTCCAAGATCCCTTTTCTGTCTGAAGAGACTCATAGCGTGAGGGGCATCAACGGGCACAGGCACCCAGCGAGGCATGCGAGTAACCAGGGCATACCTAAATTCACTAGCATTCCAGCATTGGGCAAAAAAGCAAGTATCATCACCACAATTACTTGGCTCTATCTGGCTAATAATGAATAAAAATGGGGGATATAAACAAACAGGTGTGGGCTTATAGGAAATATTATGAGAAGCCTTAACCCCCTCGTTGGAACATCTTGCATCAGTTCTAGAACTAGCAGTGGTGGTGTCTGAGGTCTGAGTAGGTTCAGGAGACCATTGCCCCCAGGGGCGAGACATGCTCCATGTAAATTGACTAACTCCATGTTTTGCTCCACTTTTGAAAGTCATTTAAGGTTCTTAAATTATTTCCCCCCCCCCTTTTTTTATTTTTTCCTCAATTACACTTTATTCATTCTGCATCCCCCTATAAGCCCCTCCTTCCTCCCCTCCCAATCCCACCCTCCCTCCTCCCTCTGCATGCATGCCACTCCCCAAGTCCACTGATAGGGGAGGTTCTCCTCTCCTTTCTGATCTTAGTCCATCAGTTCACATCAAAAGTGGCTGCATTGTCCTCTACTATGGTCTGGTAAGGCTGCTCCCCCCCAGGGGGAGGTGATCAAAGAGCAGGCCAATCAGATTATGTCAGAGGCAGTCCCTCTTCACATTACTATGTAACCCAATTGGACTCTGAACTGCCCTGGGCTACATCTGTGCAGGGGTTCTGGGTTATCTCTATGAATAGACCTTGGTTGGAGTATGAGTCTCTGGGAAGTTCCCTGTGTTCAAATTTTCTTGTTCTGTTGCTCTCCTTGTGGAGACCCTGTCCTCTCCAGCTCTTACTATTTCCCAGTTTTTACCTAAAATTTCATTCACTCTGCCCAACACTTGCCCATCAGGCTCAGCATCTGCTTTGATAGTCTGTAGGGCAGAGGCTTTCAGAGGCCCTCTGTGGTAGGTTCCTAGGTTGTTTCCTGTTTTCTTCTTCTTCTGATGTCCATCCTCTTTGCCTTTCCAGATGGGGATTGGACATTTTAGTTAGGGTCCTCTCTCTTGCTTAGTTTCTTTAGATGCACAGGTTATAGTGGGTTTGTCCTATGTTGTATGTCTATATGAGTGAGTATATACCATGTGTGTCTTTTTGCTTCTGGGACAACTCACTCAGGATGATCCTTTCCAGATCCCACCATTTACCTGCAAATTTCATGATTTCCTTATTTTTCATTGCTGAGTAATATTCCATTGTGTAGATGTACCACAATTTCTGCATCCATTCTTTGATTCATGACCTCTGTCAGAGTCATTGTTTCTTTGCTTAATTTCTGTTTTGTTGACCCGTCCTTTGTTGAGAGTGGGATGGTGAAGTCTCCCACTACTAACGTGTGGGGATCTATGTATGGTTTCAGTTTTATTAATGTTTCTTTTACAAATGTGGGTACTCTTGTATTTAGGGTGTATATGTTCAGAGATGTGATGTCTTCTTGGTGGAATTTTTCTTTGATGAGTACTGAGTTTGATTTTTAGAACCAATATGGTAGGAGGAGAGAACCAACCTCCAAAGGTTGTCCTCTGACCTCATCATGTGCATTATATGTATGCATATTGTTAATGCACATTGATAGACACATACATACACTAAAAGATATTAAAATATTTATGCATATTAAGGATATCATAGGAAGATGAGACAATAAATGAGATACAGGGTTGTTTTGGCTACCAGCACCCATGTTTTGTTGTCAATTAATTAATTAATTCAGTTTACATCCTGGTCTTAGCCCCATCCTCACCTCCCAGTCGCATCCTCTCTCCCTTTCCCTCTCCCCTTCCTTTATTTCTCAGCAAAGGGAAACCCCCATTCCCATCCACCCCAGCTCATCAAGTTGTATCAAAGCTGAGCATTTTCTCTTCCCCTGTGGCCTGGAAAATCTCCCCAGGGGGAAGTAACTGGAAAGCTGGAAAGAGAGTCCATGTCAAAGAGAATCCCCATTCCCCTTATTAGGGAACCCACATGAGACCTGAGCTGCCTGTCAGCTACATCTTTGTAAGGGGCCTAGGTCCAATTCATGCATGATCCTTGGTTAGTGCCTCAGTCTCAGCAGTCCCCTCTTCACCTTGATTAGTGGGTCTGTGTTGGTCTTCTGTGAAGCTCCTTTCACCTCCAGGTCCTTTTCTTCTCCTCCCTACTTTTTTCACAAGGCTTCCTATGCCTCGTCCAATGTTTGGTTGTGATTCTCATCATCTGTTTTGGGCTAGGGAGCATTCACCAAACCACAGCCTCTGGTCCAGAATCTGAAGCCCTGATTACTAAGCTCATCAGACTTTCTGCAACAGCATATTCACTGTGTCAACTTTCCCGAATTCCACCATGCTATATCAGAGGTAAAGAAAAGCACCTCTACATCTTGCTAACAAGAGAAAAGACCTGCCTGTAGGTAGTCCATCTTTGTCATATTTATCTCATATTCCATATTTTATGAATAAACAAAGAAAAGGGTGAATTGACTTGATCCAACTTTCACTCATGCTAAGAAACAAGCTCAGTGGAAGGTGTGATTCTGGTGTACGATAAACCAGCATCCCTCAGGAGGTGAACATAGTCTGATCTGCTAGGAAAGGCCAAGAGAATAAGCACAAGATGCAACATTCAAAAAAGAGCACTGTAGCTGTCTCAGTCAGCTCAGGCTGCAGGGATTCAGTGCCATAATCGGCTTGGTTTTTATAAACCAAGACCAAGGTGCTGGCAACACCTTGGTTCTGGTTCTGGTAACAGACCTCCGCCTAGTTTGCAGGTAACATTTTTTTTTCTTTCTTGATTCAAGCAGGGAGGGCAAGAAAGGCATGGGGAGAAAAGGGAGATTGGGGACGTAAAGGGAGTACCCTCTTGACTTTTTTTACAGACATGCTATCAGATCAGCGACTCATCATTGTGACCCCACTGAAACTGAATTGCCTCCATATAAGCCCTGTCTCCAAATGTGATTTGGACATTCTACATATGAATTTAGAGAAATTTGAATATAGACTCCATAGTCATCCTTAAATGCCTTTATAGCAGGATGTGAGAGTGAGATTTCCCTTGTCTCAGTTTCTCTGGAAGCCCCATTATTATGCTGTTAAGAACCTCCACGTTTAAAGAAAGGTGTTAAGCCAAGAATTTGTTCTACTTCCAATAGCCCAATGTCTCCCTCCAGATGACACAGAAACTAAGAATTCACTAAGAAACAGCAGCAAAGAGCCATACCTCTCCAGAAAGGCAATTGTATACTCAAGTGTCCTTCTGATCCTCCATTACTCAAGCCAGCTGAGAAGAGTTTCAGAAAAACACTCACTGGTTTGTCATATATTCCTTAAAGTCAGCAAAGATTATAGATTTTGGAAGTGGTATCTAACCCATATTTGGAAGAGTGTCTAAAAGTGCGAGATACTGTGTCTTGAAGGGCCTTGCTGGAAGAATGAAGAGGCACCTGCAATGAAATGAGCTGTATCAAAAGCAGACCCCAAATGAAAGTCTCCCCAGGTACAAATGCAAATACTAAGTAAGAGACATCCAGAAAGCTGTTTGGAAATTTTTCATCCAAAAGGAGACTTAGATGTGAGGTGTATAGGGTGGTGACTGGAGCAGGAGACTGCAGTAGACACCAGTCATGAGCTGGGAGGGGGTCATAAGTATCTAGCCAAGGGCCCCACTAGAAAACTGTAGTTGGCAGTTCCAAGCGGGAGATCAGAGGAAGCCAGAAAAGTTTGAGATAGGTTTGGTTTGTTTGTTTGTTTGTTTAAGGCAGAAACCAGCAACCCAACTCAGAGAGCATGGGCACCAGTTCACATCTGGACCTGCAAGTGATGAAGGCCATTTCCACCCACAAATCTTCTCTTTACCACTCTTGAGTGTGGGAAGAGGCAACTTGGGGAGGACCAGGAGGAGAAGAGAGTCTCTCTGCAGATTCCTGGCTCCAGCTTTTCCTAACACAGCAAGGCAACAATTGTAACAGAAAGATGGCTTAGTTAGGATTTTATTGCTGTGAAGAGACACTATGACCATGGCAATGCTTATAAAGGAAGCCATTTATTTGGGGCTAGCTTACAGTTTTAGAGGTTTAGTCCATTACTGTCATGGTAAGAAACATGGTAACACGCAGGCAGACATGGTGCTGGAGAAGGAGCTGAGAGTTGTACATCTTGATCCACAGGCAGCAGAAGGAGACCCTTAGCCACACTGGACATAGCTTGAGCACAGGAGCTCCCAAATCCCTCCCCCACAGTGACACACTTCCTCTAACAAGGCCACATCTACTTCAAGGCCATACCTCTTAATGTGTTACTCTCTACGGCCAGGCATTCAAACACATGAGTGTATGGGGTCATTTATTCAAACCACCACAAAAGAGTTCACAAATTAGCCTATATTTTTACATCATAATATTTCATGGGGTCTATAAGAGATGTTTGATATAGACAAACAGGTGTGGGCTTATAGGAAATATTATGAGAAGCCTTAACCCCCTCGTTGGAACATCCTGCGTCAGTTCTAGAACTAGCAGTGGTGGTGTCCGAGGTCTGAGTAGGTTCAGGAGACCATTGCCCCCAGGGGCGAGACGTGCTCCATGCCAATTGACTAACTCCATGTCCTTGATCATTCAGGCCTTTACAGCCATTGAAGCAGAACATTCTCCCCAAGCATGGTTGGATACCATAAAAAGCTAAAATGTTACGCTCAGGATGCGAGGCTAAGCACTGCACTCAGGGTCAGCCGCTTTGGACCCAGAGAAGAGCATGTCTGGTTGCATGCGGGTTGATGCCCCAGGTCCCGCCTCTGAGAAAAAGGTATCGGACGGGTCTGATGCTCTTTGGGTGGATGACACCTAAACGAACATCTGTACAAAGTCCCAATTTATTTCTAATATCAGAGATCAGACCTCTACTCTTGCCTGATGCATCTAAAACAAAAAGGGGGAACTGTAGAAAGCTGCGGAATGCTATGCCTTAAAGATGGAGCTGGTTTCCGCCTTCCACCTTCCCGATGGTGAGTGCTCTCTGTCACGAACAATTCCACATTTGGCTAAGGCTGAGGATCTGGCTTGCTTCCATGTATGTGGACCTATCTGCATTGCCCACGTGGCACGCCTGGGTTGGCTACCCAGAGGCTATTTAAGCTGTGGGCTGGCTTTCCCCAGGGTCCGAGGATTGTTCAAGGTTACTGAATAAACTGCATTGAAAAAATATATATATAAATATAATATAATTTTATATTTTTAATATAAAAATAAAAGCTTAATTAAAAAACAAAAAAGAGATGTTTGAAAAAAATTAGCACACAGTTAAATTTAAAAGTCAATTTTCCTTTCTGTGTGTTCTTTAATGAGTCCAGCACACACAAATAAAACTAAACAGAAAGCTGCTTACACTTCCCTGGACTTGTGAGGACCTTCCCAGGTAGCTGCACACTTGTTTTCATATTTTGTTATCACCATCTTTGAATTGTTACTGTTTTTAAATCAAGTTTCTTTAGGTGTACAGATTTTTGTAGGTTTATCCTATATTATATGGCTAGTATCCACTTATAAGTGAGTATATACCGTGTGTGTCTTTCTGTTCCTGGGATGATCTTTTCTAGTTCCCACCATTTACCTGCAAATTTCATGATTTCCTCATTTTTAATTGCTGAGAAGTATTCCATTGTGTAAATGTATCACAATTCTGTATCTATTCCTCAACTGAGGGAAATCTGGGTTGTTTCCAGATTCTGGCTATTACAAATAAAGCTGCTATAAATATGGTTGAACAAATGTTCTTGTTGGGTACTTGAGCATATTTTGGGTATATGCCTAGGAGTGGTATAGCTGGATCTCGAGGAAGCGCTATTCTTAATTATCTGAGAAAGCGCCAGATTGATTTCCAAGTGGTTGTAGAAATTTACAGTTCCACCAGCAACAGAGGACGGTTCCCCTTTCTCCACATCCTCTCCAGCATGTATTGTCACTTGAGTTTTTGATCTTAGCCATTCTGATGGGTGGAAGGTGAGCTAGAAGGAGGACCTTGGGCAAGATGATCAATCCTCCTCAGAAAGGCAAACAGGATGGACATTGGAAGAAGGAGAAAACAGGAAACAGGACAGGAGCCTACCACAGAGGGCCTCTGAAAGACTATCCAGCATTGTATCAAAGCAGATACTGAGACTCATAACCAAAATTTGGGCAGAGTGCAGGGAATCTTAGGAAAGAAGAGGGAGATAGTAAGACCTGGAGAGGACAGGAGATCTACAAGGAGAACAACAGAACCAAAATATCCAGGCACAGGAGTCTTTTCTGAGGCTGATACTCCAACCAAGGACCATTCACAGATATAACCTAGAAACCCTGCACAGATGCAGCCCATGGCAGTTCAGTATCCAAGTGGGTTTCCTAGTAAGGGGAACAGGGACTATCTCTGACTTGAACTCAGTGGCAGGCTCTTTGACTACCTCCCCTGATGGAAGAGCAGCCTCATCAGGCCACAGAGGAGGACAATGCAGCCAGTCCTGATGAGACCTGATAGGCTAGGGTCAGATGGAAAGGAAGGAGGTCCTCCACTGTCAGTGGACTGCGGAAGGGCCATGGGAAGAGATGAGAGAGGGTGGGTGGGATTGATAGGGAATGAGGAAAGGGGCTACAGTTGGGATACAAACTGAATAAAGTGTAATTAATATAAAAAAATTAAAATGTAATTTAAAAAAATCAAAAAAAGAAAAGGTTTCATATTTCCATCTTAAATTTGTGCTTTAGTAGATGATGCAGCCATTTCTGGCTACATATAAAGAAGGACTTCGTGGTGCTCCATGTGACTTCGAGAGGTGAAATAGGACCAATGAGCAGGGCATAGGAAGAAACAGAGTTAACTCTATAGTATGAAAAGATTTTTTTTTAAAGCTCATGGCTGCTCTAGTTGGAGCAGACAGCATAAGCATGGAGCCTTCCATCACCATCATCCTTATGGCAGAGATGAATAAGCTGTTGATCAGAAATGTTAATCTGTGGACTCAAGGGGCTCCAAAATCTGTGGGAACCCTGAGGTTATCTAATTTTTTGATTGACAAATTTCTTCCAAGATGTTTTCTCTCTGCCTTTCGGAGGGAAATGCAGTCACTGGCTTTACTGCAGGTAAAAGCACTTCCAAGCCCAGGCTGTCACCCTTATATGGCCAGATTTTTTTTTCTGACTCTCTGAGTTTCCATTCCAAATCCTGAGCTGTTGTTTTCCTTGATGAGAACATTATTGCCATTACTCACGGTATTTTTTGATCATTGCGAGTTGGATCTTATTATGTCTGGCACATTGTGACTTCTAATTTCTAAGAAAAAGGATTTTAAAAGTCCCCTCAAATTGTCTTGGGCTTAGAGCCACTTTCATTAATCATCATTTTGACAGTGATACATAAACAGATCTGACAAATACTGATTAAATTTAATAGTAAAAATCTATGTGTAGAGCTGAGGATCTATCTCAATTGGTAGTGTGTTTGCTCAGCATGCTCAAAGCCTTAGCCTCAGTGGCTGGTACCATGTATGCAGGCATGATGATTCACATCTGTAACCCCAGCACTCAGGAGATAGAGGTAGGAGGATCAGAAGTTCAAGGCTACCCTCAGCTACACAGTGAATTTGAATGTAGCTTGGGATACATAAGACCCTGTAGAAATTTGACCCTTTCAAAATAAAATAAGACCCATGTGACTTTTGTTTGTCATAATCATTGGTATTATTAGTCAAGGAGATGAGTGCAGGAGAAAAAAAAAAGTCAATCTATTTTCTAGACTCTTCCACATATAACCTTTTAGGATGGGACAATTACCTCATTTGTTCTGCCTTTATGGTATTAGATTTTGAGACCACAGGGATGGAAACACCATACAAAGGATCCACTAGGAATGACTTAAGCTCAGAAAGAACCAGAAACTTGCTCATACTTGGTAAACACAGTTCCCTGCAGACTTGCTCCTCCTACATGCCAAGAGATGATGAGCTTCTTCCGTGCAGTACTTTGGTCTTGACCCTGATAGCACTGAGCCTCTCTACAATGGTGCCTATGTGTTTCCACACCCTGAGATCAGGGCCCTAATTATAGCTAGCAGTTAAGCTGTCTGGAAGAAATTCCTAACTCAATGACGCCTTTATCAGACTCTGGCTGCCAGTGGGGTCAACTTAGGCGTCAAATCTGACCTGCTCAGAGCCCCTGTCATGTACTGGTCCCCGTATTAACTAGAGTCTTTGTGACAAGAAAGGCCAGATGGCCACCTGGTTGCCCTCAGCTAGGCCCTCTCTCTAACTGCAATGCCCAGACAGGGTGGAGCCAAAAGAGGCCTTCACACCCAGACAATGGGGTTGCCCACGTAAAATGCCCTCTCTCTGTTATCATTGGTAACATTTGTGCACAGAGACTCTGACAGGGTTGTCAGAGTCTCGACTTGGAATGGACACTTGACTGAAAAGAGAGGTTTCTGGTTACAGGGCAAGTGGGGCAGGGAGCAGGTCTTCAATTTGGACTTGTATTCAGAAATTACAGGATCAGTGAGTTTTATCACCACAGAAAACTCTGCAGTTCTCTTCCTAGCCCTTTATTGTACAGATCATGAGGGGGGGGAGGGTTGTTTTTATTGCTGAGTCTGGTTTTCTTGAGTTTCAGGTGAGTAATATTTTAGAGGACTGCATGTAAGAATGAGGGTAATCTGGGGTCATCCATGTGGTTGTATATTATTCTCTAGTTGGTTCCTGTCATTTATTTTGTCTTCCATATGAGCTCATAAAATTTCTCAAGGGTGAAGGTTATTCTTTCCCATCCCCACCCCCCAAATGTCAAACAAAGAAAGTCCTTCAAAGTATTTGCTGAGCATTACATCATTCTGTTAGAAGGTGGGCATCTTTCTTTCATTCTGTGTCTCCACAGATACATTATGTACACTATGTGCAAATTAAACTAGAATCACCAAATCTAACTGGTAGTCCTAATAGTTTCACTTTACAGATAAGATTCTGAGAAGTGGAGTCACTCCCATGAGAATGCTTGACTCTGTGCTTCTTTGCCCACTCAGGGCTCTTTCTGCAGTACCAAGTGCCCTCCTTGATGTGACCTATTAGGAGGTAAGTATTACCTCCCCCCCACACACATACACAAAGAAGACAGGGGCACGCGGTATGGATCAACCCTTCCTTACTTGCCACAGTATTATTACTATTACTAGCACATAAGTTAATTGGAGCTGTCAAACAGCTTCGCAAACACTGTGTACAATTTCATGAATATCCTCTAGTAAACAACAACAACAAAAAACTGCAAGCTGGTACCATGCCACACATACATAGTTTCACTTACATAAGAGGAGTTGTGTATAAGCATGGTTTTGCACTTTGCTTTTCCGATCAACTGTATTCCTCGGAGATATTTCTATATGGGTACACGTAGAGCAACTCCTTCTTAAGAGCACTTATGGTTGGACAGATCATAATTTATTTAGCCAGTCCTTTAATGACAGACAATTAGCTTGATTCCAAATTCATTCTAGGAAGTATGTATTTTAACTGTTCTCCTCCTGGGAGTCTTAAGTTGCCAGCTTGTCATTAGATCAGGATTTTAGAAGAATTCTAAAAGTAAAATGCCTTCATTTAAAAACAATTTACATGTCATGAGAGTCAGAGCGCTAACCCCACTGCTCACTGGTTGTGGCACTCAAAGAGATCAGGGCCTTTACTTCATCTGGCCAACACAGTATGGCTGTGGAAGGCATGGGTGAGCCAGCTCCCAGGATGTGAGAGCAGGAGGGCTGGCCCAGCCCCTTCCATGCTGCAGCACTTGGGAAGATGGCTCCTGTGCCATGACTAGGCAGTACAGTAGGGCTGGCTTTGGGGGTATGAGCACGGGTGAGCTGACCCCAAGGATATGAGAGCAGGAGGCTCCTGCTGATGATGGCATTGGGTGGACTAGCCAGAACAGTTCTGGAGAGCTTGCCCTACTGGTGCTGATAAGGGAGCTGGTAGGCTGACCAGCTCAGCTACCACCCAGGCCCAGATCCAGAGCTTTGAGTTCATCTGCCCCAACATCTATATCATCTTTGAATTGTTGAGGCACATGTAAGGGCCAGTCCTGCTGAGCCAAAGCTTCAGGATCTCCATGACACAGGGCAACAACTGGATAACCAGGAGGAGTCTCAGTGAGAATCTAATATTGATGGCGTTACAGAAGCTAGAGACCCCAAACCAGATCAAAGACTCCTTGCAAGGAAGATGTGCAAGTGAAGATGTGTGACAGCGTGTATACCATGGGACACACTGTGACATGCTGAAGCTTCCACAACATGATATTTTCTATGCTCTTTTTTTATTTTACTTTTGTTTGTTTGTCTGTCTGATTTTTATGTTGCAGGAAGGTTGCAAGGGTGGAAGGCAGATATGAGGGGATGGGGAGATGAATGGGACTAGGGTGCAAGATGTGAAGCTCACAAAGATTCGACAAAAGTTTTTTTTTAATTACATGTATTCTTTTTGTGCGTGTGCTCATGAACCTGCTTCTCAAGCATTCGTGTGTCCACGCACATATGTGGAGGTCAGAGAACAACTTGCAGGAGTAGATTCTCTTCTTCTACCATGAGTGTTTTGGAGCTTGAACTCAGGTCATCAGGCTTCAAGTACCTTCACCTACTAAGCCATCTCACTAGCACCAAGTAGTCTTATTTTCACACATGCTAAACTGGAGTTCAGAGAAGTATGGATGCTCTAAGTGTTAGTGGCAAAACATAATCCAGGACCTGGCTATCCTGGGACTTCTATTCATTCCGCGGCACTTGGATGGCTAGTAGGCACTGAGCACACCTTGCTCGTCTGCTCTGGCAGCACTCAAGCCCAAACAGGGTCTTTGTTGAAATAACTGATTCAACAAAACATTCTGTTCATGGTTTATACTTTACTAGCCCGAAATTCACCAAGTTAAAATTCCCATTTTAACAGAAGAACCAGCATGCCTTGTGTAGAAATGTAATTCAATAAAAACTTAATCCTCTCATAAAAACTGAATATTCTCTTGTTCCCAAGTGAACCCCAAAACTTATTAGATTTCTTCTGCAGATGATATTAAATGGTTATTTTACCTACCTAACCCCATTATGTTTTTTAAATATGTTATTATTTAAATGTTTACATTTCTTTTATCATGAAAATGTACAAAACAGCAAGAATAGAGTTTCTGTGAGAGAAGGGGCCTGGGGGAGAGGCCTGCTCCGTGGGGGATTTTAGGCTGCTAGTTTAGAAATTATGAACAAAAGCAGATCAGGGGTAATGCATGCGTAGCTCATCCAGCCTTCTGAGCAATCAGTGCCTGCAGTGGGCTGCATGAGGAGCCCATCATTGCCCAAGGAACTAGGATACAGGCTTCTAGAGGACATTCTAAAAGCTGTAGTAATTTTTATAGTAATTTTTCAGATGAAGGGGTTTTAATTGTTTTCAATAAACAGTATAATTTTTTTCACTGAACAGCCACAGCCAATTTTGATTTTTTTTCCTGCTTGCCTTCAGTAGCAAATATAATAATCATGTGATGGCTGATAATATGTGCCAATCTGAACAGGTGAAGGGATGGCCATTTAGCCTGCAAAGCTTTATTTCTAGATATATCTGGGAGAGCTTCCCAGGGAAAATCAACATCTGAAGCAGCAGGCTGAGGTAAGACAGCCCACCCCCACCAGTGTGGGTGGTCATCATCCACTCTACTGAGAGCTGAGTTGGAACCAAAGGTGGAAGAAGTCTAATTTCTTTTCTTTCTTCCAGGACATCATCTCCTTTACTGGGGCATCAGAACTTGATGACTTTTTTTGACTTTTGGACTCTAGAACTCACACACCAGCATGTCCTACATCCAACATCTCGTGCCTTTGTACTCAGGCTGAATCACACCATCAGCTTCTTTGCCTCTCTTGTTTACAAATGGCAGATCATGGGTTTCTCAGCTCCCACAATGTGTGAGTTCAATTCTTATAATCCATGCCCGCTAGGATGTCTGCAAGCTTCTAAATGTTCTCCTTTTCTACAGTGCTCTATCTGCTATGAGCAGTTTCTATGCTCTGAGCACCTGCTCTGCAAGCCTTGTTCTCTGTACTTTGTAGGACCATTGTTTCATATCTTCCGTCATGCTAAGAGGAGAGAGAAGTGCACAGGACTTCCAGTCACTCAATGGTCTAACTATTATGTTACCACAGGCTTTGCATCGCTCACAAGCTTGCTTTGGAGAACAGTTGGCATCTACTCTGCCCTACTCATCTTAGGATGGCCACTAAGAACTGTTTTTCACACATCAGCTCAACCCTACAGTGACCCAGACCCACTCTTTGTTCTTTTGCATCCTTACCCTTAGGGGAGAGGTTAGAGTATAATTTGAAAAGAAATGTGTCAAGTCTGAGGCCAGGTGATACCCACAGATCATTCCATCTAGGTAATCGGTGGGAACAGCACCTTGAGCCAAGAGCCACATGTTCTCAAAGGGTGCTGGAATCCTGGCCCACTTCTTGTGTTCAGAGAACCAGGGAAGGGTGGTGCTCAGGAGCTATGGCTGATCAGCTTTTGGATGACAAGGCTACATTTACCTAGTAGTTCTCCATGGCCTCAGGCCATACCAAGCTTCTACCTGATCATGTCCACATCTCCCAGGTGATGTGATGGAACAAGGTTAAGTATTGTGGGGAACAGTTTATCTGTCCTTCTTAATTCTCTTTCCAAATGGTTTCTAGATTTCCAAGTAGTCTGGCTCCCTTCACCCAAGTGAGGGTTAAGATTGCTTTTGAATTCTTTATAAGTGTTTTTAATAATAAAAAAATTAATTTAATTTTAATTGGAATTAAAACCCAGGAATTCTGCTGCAAATCTATATTCACCTGCTAATTTTCAAGCTTCAAGGAAAACAGTTACTGAGAGAAAATACCATCCATGTTTTTATCCATAGACAGTTGCCTGCTGTAGCTGCTCTGTGCCCTCCTTCAGAACAGCCTTCTGCACTGGGAAAGAAGAATTCCTATAGAATAGGATAACACAAGCCATACTCTTTTTGTTACTAATTATCCCCTAAAGCCAGGACTGCTAGAACGTAGCTATAACAGCACAGCTCAGGAGGCCGAGGCAGGAGGATTACAGGTTGGAGTGTACCCTGGGCTACATTGGTAGATCCTGTCCTTAAGAAGCATCCCCTAGCTCGCTAAAACAGTGGTCATCAACCTTCCTAATGCTGTGACCCTTTAATACAGTTCATCATGTTGTGGTGACCCCAGCCATAAAAATACTTTCACTGGTATGTCATAACTGTATTTTTGCTACTGTTATCAAGCATAATGGAAATATCTGATGTGCAACCCTATGAAAGGGTCATTTGACCCCAGTGGAATCACAGCCCAAAAGCTGAGAGCTGCTCTGTTAAGAGTTTTCTACTTCTTTCTGTGGCTTTTCTATTAAAGCAGGAACACTTCCTGTCTCTCTTTAGGTATTATGATCTGGCTGAAAGGTCCTCTCTTTCCCTCTTGGCATTTGTTCATCTTTACTTTTAAGTGTAGGTTTACATTCTACAAGAGAAAGATCCTGTAGGAAATCTTCAGGGCTTGTGGGCCACATAATCTCTGTCAAAACTGCTCCCGTCTTATAATGTAGAAGCTACCATAGAAAGTACGTGGATAGACATGAGCGTGTCCTAATAAAGCCTCATTTACAAAACTCAAGAGTGCATTGACCCAAGTTCTGGACTTGAGAAGGGAGAGAGGAGCTTTATTTATAAGCAGCCACAACTGACCTTGCATACCTTCTCAGTGAAAAATACTATGCTAAATATCCCATGGCATTATCTCTTTCAGTCTCCAAAACTTCATAGGTTGGGGACAGCCATTGTGTTTTATAAGGGAACAAACTAGGGATTTAAGAAGGTGGAACCATTTTTTTCACACTTAACCAGTAGATAGTAGAGCTAGATTTGGGACCAAAGCTCTTGTTTGACTCACACACATATTCACACTCACATTCATACACATACACACTCACACATACACACTCACACATACACACTCACATACATTCATACAAACACACACACATTCATACACGCACACACAGTTGGAAGTCTGTGGGACAACTTCTCTTTCGTAGTATTTTTAAATGCAATAGGAAAACTAAGTAAATTCAGAAAATTCAAATCCAATAGGAAGATTGAACACACTTTGAATTTGTTTAATCTATGTAGCCCTTGGGCCGTTGGAATACTTAGATGAGCTGATATTTGCTACTTTTTCTCCATAAGCCCCATGCTACAATAAGGATTTAAGGAAAAGGTAAGTCTTAGAATATAACTGCCTTAACTCAGACATGCTTAGAGTGTTAGGGGAAAATCCTTTGCTTCTTGGACTGGTACAGCTTGTCTTAGCCTGAGAAAACAGACCCACAGCTGGCATTGCTTAAAGAAGGCAACCAAAATTTATTTCCAATTGTCCACAGCCACAAATGTCTCTGCCTTTCCAACCTCTATGATTCATGTTTTCACATAACTTTTGTTCCTTTTATTATTGTGATATAAGCAGTTTCTGGGGATTTCAAGTGATTTTAGGAAAGTCTTTTTCCAAGATGTAAAGTCCCAAGTTCTCATAACATTCCCAGGACATCTCAGCTAAGATATTTACCAATGAATTCCCCATTCAAGAAAGCATCATAAACTCTCTCTCTCTTTAGAACCCAGGGCTGGCTTAAGAATAAGGTCCTGGGGTTAGGGAGAAGATTGCTCAGTTGCTGGTTGCTACGCAAGCAGGAAGGCTTGAATTCAGAACTCACATAAGAAACCAAACCAAAACAAACAAAAAAACCAACCAACCAAACAAACAAACAAACAAAAAACTGGGTATGGTAGTGTATGCCATGAGGGGTAGAGACAGGTGGATG